>NC_083689.1:66617500-67247500 GCF_033118175.1 Dama dama
CGCATTCACCCATCTGTGTGTGTGATCAGTCTCTCAGTCATGTCTGACTTTTTGCAATCCCATGGACTGTAGCCTGCCACGCTCCCCCGTCCATGGAATTTTCTAGGCAAGAATACTGGAGTGGGTTGCCATTTCCTATTCCAGAGGATCTTCCCAACCCAGGGTATGAACCTGCATCTCGTGCATCTCCTGCACTGCCAGGTGGGTTCTTTACCACCGCACCACCCATCTCCAAATGTAGTGCTGGAGAAGACTTTTAAGAATCCCTTGGACAGCAAGAAGATCAAACCAGTCAATCTTAAAGAAAATCAACCCTGAATACTCACTGGAAGGACTAAAGCTGAAAGCTTCAATACTTTGGCCACCTGATGCAAAGTTCTGACTCATTGGAAAAGACCCTGATTCTGGGAAAGATTGAAGCTGGAAGGAGAAGAAGGTGACAGAGGATGAGATGATTGGATGGCATCACTGATTCAATGGACATGAACTTGGGCAAACTCCAGGAGATGGTAAGGGACAAAGAAGCCTGGCCTGCTGCAGTCCATGGCGTTGCAAAGAGCCAAACACAACTTGGTGACTGAACACCACCACTGCCCATCTAAGTGCTTTATATTCACCACCTCATCAAATCCTCCCAACAGGAGACAGCCTGAACTTTCAGATTCTAGAGTTACTGATGAGAGGCTGGAAGCAGATGCCTGTTCATAAGGTAGGTGAGACTTGGGATTGTACAACTTGTTAACCCTCCAGAGCTGTGAGCCTCTCTGTTAGACTGTAGCTGTCTAAACCAAAGAACACTCAGAGGTGAAGCATCACTCTTCCAATGTGTGAAGCACTGTCTTTCATTATGAGTGTTTTTTAATTCATACTTAACAGACGGCCCTTGTCTTTTATTAGTTCAACTTTCCAACAGTCCACAGTTTTAAGCATTATATGTTGACAGCTCTAACCCTGCTCTTGAGTGCCAAATCTCAACTTCATACATCAGATAATGAATAACATTCCAAGATAATGATGTCATTGGTGAAGCCTGTTTCAACAGATGGTGTGCAGACACACACATACACACACACAAATGCACAACTACCACTGGCTATTTGGAAAGCCACCTTGCCCGATACTGTAGCCAATCGAAAATTAGGACTACTAAATCCAATCTTCAAAAATATTGAGGAGATATTGGGATTATGCTATATCTAAAATTACAGTAAGATTAAAGTTTAATCAATTTTAGTTCTGGGGAATGAAATCATGATTACATCATGCATATGCACTTTTTATTATTTATGCACACACGTTTTGAGCAATACATTCATTATAAAAGTAGGAGTCTACTTAAAAGTATTAGATAAGTATGAAATAGCTTGAAGTGGTGCTTTGCTGGTGGCTCAGACAGTAAAGAATCTGCCTGCAATGCAGGAGACCTGGGTTCGATCCCTGGGTTGGGAAGATCCTCTGGCGAGGGGAATGGTAACCCACTCCAGTATTCTTGCCTGGAGAATTCCATAGACAGAGGACCCTGGTGGGCTACAGTCCATGGGTCACAAAGGATCACACATGACTGAGCGACTAACACACTTGCTTACTTACTTAGTACTTAAAAGTATCAGATAAGGATAAAATATCTTGAAGTGGTTTACAATAAGAGGCACTAATGAGAAAAGATGTTTATAACATAGAAAACGGGTTAGTAAATGCCATACACATAAAATAGAAATTACATTCTAAAAATTTAAATTAAAATAGTTTTTGAGCTTCTTAGCAGGCAATCAAAAAAGAGATAACATGATATTCTCACAGAGTGCAAAAAAGGTTTTTTGTAAAGTAAAATAAAGCAAAATTTCATTTAATCTCATCACTTCCCAAACTCTATTTCCTTTTGTCTCACCCTAGCTCTAGCATAGAAATTACATGCAAAATCACAAGTTTAGATATTACTGTATAAGATTGAAGGGGGTGTATGCATGGTGTAAAATGAGGAGCATAAAAGACTCATATGACTAAATATATCTACCCTGTAAATGAACTGTAATATTAAAATTTCCATCAGTTGGAAAGACTAACAATGGTGTATTTAACTGGATTTTAAAACAAGTAAGTCACCCTAATTAGAGTGTGGATTAGTGCACTGATATTAAATAGGAGATCAGACTCTAGTCTTCTTGCCACACAGCATCATTCTCAATCAAGTTCCAGTAAATATTTTTATATCTGAGTTGGATAAGGACATTGATTGCATTTGAATCAAATTTGCAGATGCTACAAAGCTGGAAGAAGGAATAAACATTTTATATAATCATTTTAGAATCCTAAAAGTTCTCAATGTGTTACGATAAGATGAACTTTAAAAGTTGAAATTTATTTGGGATAAATAGAGATTCCTAGGGAATTGACTAGTTAATAACTTAGGTGTCTCTCAAACCCTGAAATACTACTGTTTGATTCCAAACGGGGTTGTGCATGCATGCTTAGTTATGTCAAACTCTTTGTGACACCATGGACTGCAGCCCACCAGACTCCCCTGTCTACAGGATTTTTCAGGCAAGAATACCAGAGAGGGTTGCCATTTTCTACTCCAGGGAATCTTCCCGAACCAGGGATCGAACCTGCGTCTCTTAGGTCTCCTGCTTCAGCAGGTGGATTCTTTACAACTGAGCCACCTTGGAAGCCCTCTAAATGGGGTTGTGCTATGCTGTGCCAAGTCACTTCAGTTGCGTTCAACTCTTTGTGACCCCATGGATTGTAGCCCACAAGGCTCCTCTGTCCATGGGATTTTCCAGACAAGAATACTGGAGTGGGTTGCCATTTCCTCCTCCAGGGTATCTTCCAGACCCAGGGATGGAACCTGCATCTCTTGTGTCTTCTGCATTGGCAGAAGGGTTCTTTAGGACTAGTGCCACCTGGAAGTCCCAAATGGGGTTGGGTATCCTCAAACGCAATGGAGTTGTGGTTCAGGAGGTGTCATTCACTGACACTGCAAAAGGGATGCTCTTTACCTTCCTCCCCACGACACAGCACAGCCGCCCGTAAGTGTCCAAGTCCATCCACTCTGTCTCCACTACTATCACCTGGTACAGATCACCACCATCTCTCTCCTACAACACTGCAATAGCCCATGAAACATCTCCTCTCTCCAATATGATCACCCACTAAAATTTCTCCTCCACAGATAAGCCAGACCAAACTTCTCAAATGTAAAATAAACTTTTATTATATATGTAAAAAATGTTTGCATTGTTTCTTCCTAAAACTCTTCCCATATTTACCCAATATTAGATTTTTTTAAAAAAAATCTTGATCATAACTCTTACAGCCCCACAACATCAGGCCTCTCTGTTATCTCTTTGACCACTTCAGTTACCCCCTTCCCACACACAGAGTTCACTCTGATCCTGCCACACTAGCCTTCCTTTTGCAAATATGCCATGTTGTATTCTAGGTCAAGGTCTTGGACTTTGCTGCTATCTAGAACACACTTCTCTCAAATCCTTACATGACCAGCCTAACCTCATCATTTTTTTTTTCTTTTTCTGTGTTATTTACAGCAACTATACTGGTTTTTGTATTTCACTTAATTTTCTCTTGTGTCTATTTTCTCCCTCTTGTTAGAACATAAGGTCTATAAGAGCTAGTTATTTGGATGTAATTCTCTACTGAATTCCCAAAGTCTAGACAGAATAATGTCCAGAGTGGAATTTAACGTGCATTTGCTGGAAGAGAGTGAGGGAAGAGGGAAGGGATATGGGAAAGAAGAAGGAAGGAAAGAAAGGAAGAAAAGAAAGAAAGAAGGAGGCAGGAAAGAAGAAAGGGAGGGAGGAAAAGCAAAAAGAAATTGCCTGTAAAAAAACCCTTTAGAACTGGCTACATGCTTGATTTCATTAAAAACAATAACTCTATGACACCAAATTTGTACTCGTGAAGTTACACTCACCCTTCAAAAACAGAAGAGAATAGGGAATTGTGCTATTTATTATCTTCTACAGAACAGAACAGACATTGTCTTCAAACAAGGTGTTTTCCTCATGTAATCTGTCATTCATAGCTAAAGTCCAATTAATCAAGTTCCCAGTAATAAGACCTGAATTTTCACTGAAAGAGTAAAATTAAAGATCCTTATAAACAATTATGCAAAGAAGAAAAATCAAACTATAGTGGGCTATCTCTTTACCTCCCAATAAATAAATAAACAAATACATAAGAAAATAATTTTCCTTATACCACTTAGGGGATCTAGTGTGTCAGATGGCAGTAAATTTCTGCCTAGGGTGTTACCAGTATTTTTTGTTGTTGTTAAGTTGTGGCAGCTTTAGTCCTATAATGAATCTACTTTCTGATGGAAGGCTAGGGATTAGTAGCAATAAAAAAAGGAGAAAGATTTGACATTTTCATAGGGAAAATGTGGGAAGCACTTGTTCTCCCATTAAACATGATATTTCAGTGGCTGGCTGCTCTGAGGGAGAATGTTCTGTACCTTGGCTGTGTCTTCTCGGGTTGAGAGGAAAGCAGCAGCTTAAGGCATAAATAACTGTTTGAATTGTCTGCATTCTGCATGGCTGTAATGTTCCTAGCCAACAAAAAGTCCTTATTGTACCAAGCCAGGGTGATGATGCTGAAGAGAAAAGAAAGGCTTTGCTTGTTCAGGATATTATAGCTTTCACTGTGTCTCTAAAAAGGTTTTTGTCATCAAATTAGCCAAATCCTGTGTCCACTTGAATTTCTCATTTGCCTAGTATTCCTTTTCTTTGAATGAGAAACATCTGTGCTGACTTCTATTCCTGCCCATGCTGTACACATTTTAAAATACAAGAGCTTTAAATGGATTGAGAATCAAGCATATCTTTCTTCTCCTACTCAGTGCCCTTGACTGTGCTCAATTATTTGCTAATCCAACAAATATTTACTGAGTCCCTACTAAGTGTGAGGATATGGTATTGACAGAAACAGTTCCCACCTACGTGAAGTTTATAGTCCATCAGGGATGCTAGATGTTGATCTAATAGTCAGTTCTGTGAGAAGCATTTTTAAAGGTGAATACAAGGCGGTAGGTCATGATTTGGGGCTTCCCTGGGGACAGCTCAATGATAAAGAATCCACCACCAATGTAGGGGATGTGGGTTTGATCTCTGGGTCGGAAAGATCTCCTAGAGAAGGAAATGGTAACTCAGTGTTCTTGTCTGGAAAATCCTATGGGCAGTGGGCTACAGTCCATGTGGTAGCAAAGAGTCAGACATGACTTAGCGACTAAACAACGTCATGATTTAGTTCTCTCTAAGAAAGTGATATTTAAGCTGAAATCTGAAGGATGAGGACACATGATCCATACTGAAAGAATAAAGAATATGGGACGGGGTAAGGGCTAAGCTGCAAAGCAAAGGAAGAAGTGATATAAGAAGTCCTAGAATTTTGTTAAGGATTTTTGCATCTATGTTCATCAGTGATATTGGCCTGTAGTTTTCTTTTTTTGTGGCATCTTTGTCTGGTTTTGGAATTAGGGTGATGGTGGCCTCATAGAATGAGTTTGGAAGCTTACCTTCTTCTGCAATTTTCTGGAAGAGTTTGAGTAAGATAGGTGTTAGCTCTTCTCTAAATTTTTGGTAGAATTCGGCTGTGAAGCCATCTGGTCCTGGGCTTTTGTTTGCTGGAAGATTTTGGATGACAGTTTCGATTTCCTTGCTTGTGATGGGTCTGTTAAGATCTTCTATTTCTTCATGGTTCAGTTTTGGAAAGTTATACTTTTCTAAGAATTTGTCCATTTCATCCAAGTTGTCCATTTTATTGGCATAGAGCTGCTGGTAGTAGTCTCTTATGATCCTTTGTATTTCAGTGTTGTCTGTTGTGATCTCTCCATTTTCATTTCTAATTTTGTTAATTTGGTTCTTCTCTCTTTGTTTCTTAATGAGTCTTGCTAATGGTTTGTCAATTTTGTTTATTTTTTCAAAAAACCAGCTTTTAGCTTTGTTGATTTTTGCTATGGTCTCTTTAGTTTCTTTTGCATTTATTTCTGCCCTGATTTTTAAGATTTCTTTCCTTCTGCTAACTCTGGGGTTCTTCATTTCTTCCTTCTCTAATTGCTTTAGGTGTAGAGTTAGGTTATTTAATTGGTTTTTTTCCTGTTTCTTGATGTAAGCCTGTAATGCTATGAACCTTCCCCTTAGCACTGCTTTTACAGTGTCCCATAGGTTTTGGGTTGTTGTGTTTTCATTTTCATTCATTTCTATACATATTTTGATTTCTTTTTTGATTTCTTCTATGATTTGTTGGTTATTCAGAAGCGTGTTATTTAGCCTCCATATGTTTGAAGTTTTAACAATTTTTTCCCTGTAATTGAGATCTAATCTTACTGCACTGTGGTCAGAAAAGATGACTGGAATGATTTCAAGCAAACAGAATCCAACAACATATTAAAAAAATCATACACCATGACCAAGTGGGCTTTATCCCAGGAATGCAAGGATTCTTTAATATCCGCAAATCAATCAATGTAATACACCACATTAACAAATTGAAAGATAAAAACCATATGATTATCTCAATAGATGCAGAGAAAGCCTTTGACAAAATTCAACACTCATTTATGATTAAAACTCTCCAAAAAGCAGGAATAGAAGGAACATACCTCAACATAATAAAAGCTATATATGACAAACCCACAGCAAGCATCACCCTCAATGGTGAAAAATTGAAGGCATTTCCCCTGAAATCAGGAACAAGACAAGGGTGCCCACTCTCACCACTACTATTCAACATAGTGTTGGAAGTGCTGGCCACAGCAATCAGAGCAGAAAAAGAAGTAAAAGGAATCCAGATAGGAAAAGAAGAGGTAAAACTCTCACTGTTTGCAGATGACATGATCCTCTACATAGAAAACCCTAAAGATTCTACCAGAAAATTACTAGAGCTAATCAATGAATATAGTAAAGTTGCAGGATATAAAATTAACACACAGAAATCCCTTGCATTCCTATATACTAACAATGAAAAAACAGAAAGAGAAATTAAGGAAACAATACCATTCACCATTGCAACAAAAAGAATAAAATACTTAGGAGTATATCTACCTAAAGAAACAAAGGACCTATACATAGAAAACTATAAAACACTGATGAAAGAAATCAAAGAGGACACAAACAGATGGAGAAACATACCGTGTTCATGGATTGGAAGAATTAATATTGTCAAAATGGCTATTCTACCCAAAGCAGTCTATAGATTCAATGCAATCCCTATCAAGCTACCAACGGTATTTTTCACAGAACTAGACCAAAGAATTTCACAATTTGTATGGAAATACAAAAAACCTCGAATAGCCAAAGTAATCTTGAGAAAGAAGAATGGAACTGGAGGAATCAACCTGCCTGACTTCAGACTCTACTACAAAGCCACAGTCATCAAGACAGTATGGTACTGGCACAAAGACAGAAATATAGATCAATGGAACAGAATAGAAAGCCCAGAGATAAATCCACGAACCTATGGACACCTTATCTTTGACAAAGGAGGCAAGGATATACAATGGAAAAAAGACAACCTCTTTAACAAGTGGTGCTGGGAAAACTGGTCAACCACTTGTAAAAGAATGAAACTAGAACACTTTGTAACACCATACACAAAAATAAACTCAAAATGGATTAAAGATCTAAATGTAAGACCAGAAACTATAAAACTCCTAGAGGAGAACATAGGCAAAACACTCTCCGACATAAATCACAGCAAGATCCTCTATGACCCACCTCCCAGAATATTGGAAATAAAAGCAAAACTAAACAAATGGGACCTAATGAAACTTAAAAGCTTTTGCACTACAAAGGAAACTATAAGTAAGGTGAAAAGACAGCCCTCAGATTGGGAGAAAATAATAGCAAATGAAGAAACAGACAAAGGATTAATCTCAAAAATATACAAGCAACTCCTGCAGCTCAATTCCAGAAAAATAAATGACCCAATCAAAAAATGGGCCAAAGAACTAAACAGACATTTCTCCAAAGAAGACATACAGATGGCTAACAAACACATGAAAAGATGCTCAACATCACTCATTATTAGAGAAATGCAAATCAAAACCACAATGAGGTACCATTACACGCCAGTCAGGATGGCTGCTATCCAAAAGTCTACAAGCAATAAATGCTGGAGAGGGTGTGGAGAAAAGGGAACCCTCTTACACTGTTGGTGGGAATGCAAACTAGTACAGCCGCTATGGAAAACAGTGTGGAGATTTCTTAAAAAACTGGACATAGAACTGCCATATGACCCAGCAATCCCACTTCTGGGCATACACACTGAGGAAACCAGATCTGAAAGAGACACGTGCACCCCAATGTTCATCGCAGCACTGTTTATAATAGCCAGGACATGGAAGCAACCTAGATGCCCATCAGCAGATGAATGGATAAGGAAGCTGTGGTACATATACACCATGGAATATTACTCAGCCGTTAAAAAGAATTCATTTGAACCAGTCCTAATGAGATGGATGAAGCTGGAGCCCATTATACAGAGTGAAGTAAGCCAGAAAGATAAAGAACATTATAGCATACTGACACATGTATATGGAATTTAGAAAGGTGATAACGATAACCCTATATGCAGAACAGAAAAAGAGACACAGAAATACAGAACAGACTTTTGAACTCTCTGGGAGAATGTGAGGGTGGGATATTTCAAAAGAACAGCATGTATACTAACTATGGTGAAACAGATCACCAGCCCAGGTGGGATGCACGAGACAAGTGCTCCGGCCTGGTGCACTGGGAAGACCCAGAGGAATCGGGTGGAGAGGGAGGTGGGAGGGGGGATCGGGATTGGGAATACATGTAAATCCATGGCTGATTCATAGCAATGTATGACAAAACCCACTGGAAAAAAAAATAATAATAAAAAAAAAAAAAAAAAAACAAAACTACAACAAATAAAAAAAAAAAAAAGAAAAAAAAAAAAAAAAAAAAGAAAAAAAAAAAAAAAAAGAAGTCCTAGAGAAAAAGAAGAGGGTGGATGGAGAGCACCTTCAAGGAACTGAAAGAAAAAGGTCAGGAGAGAAAGACTTGTGATGAAAAGATCATTCTAGGCCCTCTAGATAGAGCCTCTTGGAGAGCTTTATGCACTAAGGTAACTTGACCAGATTTGCTTTTTTATGAAAATGATTCCAACTACTCTGTAGAGACCTTCGAGGAAGGAGAAGGTTAGTGCCATACTCCAGGTAGGAGAAGATGGGGGCTCCAGAGAGTGTGGGAGGTGGACTGGGAGATAAGTGGAAAGATGAAAGAGAGATGTAAGGAAACACTGAAAACAGACCATCTAGGGGTGAGGGGTGATGAGTCTGCTTCAGAGAACCTGGTGATGAATGACCACTGATGTGAGATATCAAACCTAGAAGGTCACATCAGCCTTTCCAGTTCTCCAGCCAAGAATCTACTACCTAAAGAGACAAGTTCAGTTTTCTCATCCTATCTAAAAGAAGTTTTCTCAGCACTACTGATATTTGATTTCCCTGGTGATTCACACACTAAAGAACCCACCTGCCAATGCAGGAGCCACAAGAGACCTGGGTTCAAGCCAGGGGTTGGGAAGATCCCCTGGAGATGGGAATGGCTACCCAATCCAGTATTCTTGCCTAGAGAATTCCATGGACAGAGGAGCCTGATGGGCTACAGTCCATGTAGTCTTAAAGGGTCAGACACAACTTAGCGAGTAACACTTTCACTTTTTTTCAATTCCTGTGCACTTTAAAATGATGAGCAGCATTCCTGGTGTCTAGTCACTAGAAGCCAGAAGCAGCTCTGCCTGCCCAAGTTTTGAAAACCAAAAATGTCTCTGGAGGGCGACATCATCCCTCTTGAAGACTATAAACCTGTTCTGATTCCACTTCATCCACACATCTTCTTATCGTTCTTTCTCCAATGTACCCTACCCTGGACCATCACATTCTTGTCCTCACTACTTCCTACATGTGCCAAAAGACCACAGGAGATTTGTTTAATAATGCCATTTCTGGCATCAAAAACACAAACCTGGGTTATCCTAGCTCCATAGTTCATTAACTGTAAAATATTAAATTACTTAACAACTTTTAGTTCTTCATTTGTAAACTCTCTTCCTTGTGAGACTATTCAGAAGATTATCACAGTCAAATGAGAAATACAAAGCATCATACGTTTTAGGTTCTCAATTTATTTTAGTTACCAGGAAAATATACTCATTTCACCTTTCATGTCCCTTCCCATGACATAGCCAGGGCCTAAAATAACACTCATCTCTGCTAACCACCACCCACCTATTGAATTTAAATTTGACTTATCTCTCAGGATCCTCATTGACATTTCCTACCCATGGAATATTTCTACCAATTATTCTTAAATATACTGATTAGTGCTATTTTCAAACTCCAGCAGCAGTTAGAGCTCATACTGTATAATTTAGAACTTATTCATTTATTAACATATTTTTCATTTTTCTGTGCAATTCTTCAAACTTCCTAACAGTATAAAAATTCCATGATGATAAGGGGAGGATATATTGTTATGGGCAACAACTGATGTTGAATGGATGCCAATAAATTGAAGCCACCCACAAGTGGGAGGAAAAGTCAATTTCTAATTATAGCTAAGTAGCCACAGGACCACCCTGTGCAAAAGCAGCTGGATGGATAAGATCATCTTATTCCTTCTGATCTTGCTCATGCACATGGATGCCAATCTGCATAAAATATAAATGAATTCCCAGCAAGAGTGAGCTTCTCTAAGAGACTGACCTTTCTCCTGTGTTTGACGAGAAGGAAGAGTTCCAGGAATTCAAGGTGAATAAATGGCGCTGCCACACACCTTCACAGGAGGCTCTGACTGAGAGCTAGGATCTCATTTGGCTTTGAACTCAGCATGAACTCAATTCTCAAATCTACTGTAGAAACTGACTTTGAAATTAACCATTTATTCTTTGACCTTGACTTTGCTAAGACACCAAAGTGGACTCAAAGCAAACAGAAGTCTTGACCATTGGACCCATGAGGCAGAGAGTTAGGAAATGAGGCTTCTATTAGTACTTATATCAAGAAGCTTGCTGTATTTTTGCTATTAGCCAAACTCTTGGTAGGTGTTCCATAAATGTTTATGGAAATAGATTCTCCAACTCCATGTCTTGAAAAGGCCTTTGTGTCTCCAGCTTCAGTTTTCCTATCTGCAATATGAAAAGCTGAATCAACACCATGGGGTTTCAAACTAAACGTCTAGTATTTCATAGAGTTGTCCCAAAGTCCACTTGGGACTGGTGATTGGTCAGAAGACATTAAGTGACCAGGATTCTGAACTTCTCATTTCAATCAGGTAATCAGCTTTTTGTTGTTATTGTTGCTATTTTACAATTTTGTGCTCTGCTTAAGTTTCATTTGAATTGAGGAGTCAGCTTCTAAAAATAAACAAAAACTTTCAAATCACTGACCTACACAATCTTTAAGTTTCTTCCAACAGTGTGGTGTGATCTATTATCTTCATTATGGATAAACAAGAGGAAATGAGAAGAAAAAAAAAAAAAGAACTGCTTTTCTGCTTTAAGGAGAGATTTAGGTTATATTCAGAAAAGAGTTTAACTGGAAAAAACTTAAGAGTTAATGATAGAATAAGGAAATTAGGCAAATCTTTTCCCTAAATAATTCAAAGTTTGGCTATCATTGTAAATAGACATTCTGAGGGAGCAAGATCAATTTCACTCAGCCAACAACAGTATCACTACAATGAGTATAGCCCTAGATTGCGTACTGGACCCTTAAGAGTAAAGAGCCATGACTCAGACAAGTTTCCCATCTTCAAAATGTTCACAATCCAACAGGGAGCTAAGGCATCTAAAATATTTAGCTGGGATAAAATTAAGAAATTGTAAATGCCATATAATTAATACACACACACACCCACACAGGCACACAAATATACATACATATGCCTGTGTGCTCAGTTGTGTCTGACTCTTTGTGACCCCATGGACTGTAGCCTGCCAGGCTCCTCTGTCCATGAAACTTTCCAGGCAAGAATACTAGAGTGGGTTGCCATTACCTACTCCAGGGGATCTTTCCAACCCAGAGATCAAACTTGCATCTCCTGTGCCCTCTGTATTGGCAAGCAGATTCTTCACCACTGTGCCACATGGGAAGCCCATATATATGGATAAAGCCTCTATTTATATAGATAGAGCCTATATAGAGAGATAGATATATATCTTCTTTATCCATTCATCTGTTCATGAACAATGAGGCTGCTTCCATGACTTGGCTACTGTAAACAGTGCTGCTATGAACAAAGGTGCATGTACCTTTTCAAATTATAATTTTCTCCAGATAGAATAAAATATAAGCCACAGAAGACAGATGGAGAAAGTACAGAGGAGTGTTACGGGAGATCCAAGAAGAAGAAAATTAATTTTGATGGGAAAGATCAGAAATTACGTAACTGAGGAAGTAACTTTTGCACTGAACCAGGAGGAATTTGGAAACAAAAGGTGGCAGAAAGGTCATTCTGGTTAAGAAAAGACAATGAACCAATGCCCTGAAAAGAGAAATAGTAGGCTCTATCCAGAATACAGCAAGAAGAGATTTTGTTGGCAGAGAAGTAGGTCCTCATTTGTGCTCTGCACCAAACATGCCCAGTGCTATGTCAGGGTACCTTCCCCAACCCCTTAAAACTAGAAGAAGCCACTTGATAGAGATTTGAGAAGGAGCAAGATTTGCTGCTTCCTTGGTGACTCAGATGGTGAAGAATCTGCTTGCAATACAGGAGACCTGGGTTCAATCCCTGGATCAGGAAGATTCCCCTGGAGAAGGGGATGGCAACCCACTCCAGTATTCTTGCCTGGAGAATCCATGGGCAGAGGAGCCTGGTAGGCTACAGTCCATGGGGCCGCAAACAGTCAGACACGACTGAGCAATGAACACTTTCACTTTTTTCAAGTTTTGTTCCATGGCATTTACTCTACCTGGGCAGCAATGGAGTGTGGAGTCAGAGCCTCGTTCAGATTGGTTCCCAGTCACAGACACAGAGCCAATGCCCTCAGCCAGCCCTTGATAGATACAAGTCATTATTGTTTTAAGGCACAGAAATACAGTGTCTGATTGTTATCACATTGTGGTAGACAGAATTCTCAGGTAGTCTGCATGATTTCCACCCCATGGTAGCCTCACTTTTGTGTAATCCTCTCCTCTTTAGTGACCCTCTTCTAACCAGCCAAATATGGTGAAGGAGGTGGCAAAGTATCTCTGCGATCACCTTATGTAACGTCAGACTCCATCTTAACAGATCCCACTCTGGCTGTGAAAGATGTAAAAGATCGTGGTCTGAAAAGACCACGTGATAAAGAATGGTGGGCCTTTAGGAGCTAAGAGTGACCTCTAGCTGACAGTCACAGGAAAGACAGGAATAGAATGCTTTCACGCACGTACATCTGCAGGGAATTGAATTCTGCCAGCAACCAGGTAAACTTGGAAGATGCCCTCAAACTCCAGAAAGAATAGCAGTCTAGTCTGTACCTAGACTGTAGCCTGAGACCTTGAGCAGAGGACACAAGTAAGCTGTGCCCAGATTCTTGACCCACAGAAAGTAGGAGCTAAGAAATGAACATTGCTTTCAACTCTGAGGTCTGTCATTGTTTGCTCCACAACAGTAGACAACAAAGACACACAACAGAAACTAGCCTCTCCTCATTCATACAGAAACAGTGGAAATGAAGTCTATATTTCAGGTGTCTCCTTCAGAAGACCTCATATACTTAGCTACTGAATCACAGCTCTTTTGTGGACAATGAAAGCTTCTGAAGGTCTTTGAGCAGAAGGACAGCTTGGTTACAAGAGTACATTCAGAGAAGTAATTTGCAAGCATATGGATGGAAAGATGTATTTGAAAAAAAAAATAGATTTGACATTTATGCATTTTTAGATACAACTGAGGAATTAAATAAATGCAGAATATTAAGTTCTCTTATCAAATCACTCAAATGTAGAAGGAAACCTGTTCAGAGGAGCAATGCTGGCAGTTTTTCCTATATCAAATAGGATGCTGTTTCTACCTGTAATTCTACTTCAGCATGATTAAAATACCTCAAGTCTGTCCCTGGAGTTAAAATGACAAATGTACCCAGTTGCACGCCTCCATCTTGTCACCAGGGGACTATTCCATTTGTCAATAGGCTTTGCTTTTTGCCAGGAATTTCGTTTTGAGCCACGAGTAAATTGCCTTTCATCTACACCAAAATTTGAGACATGTACAAAAGTGGTTTATGTTTTATTTACCACTTGCTCCGGCAGGGAGATGGGTTTAGCAGAGCTTAGATTCACTTTCCCAAGTCATGTGGGCTGCAGTAGGAAACTGTACTGCAGTCTTTTATTTGCCATGCTATTAAGCTCATGGGGACAAAACCATTTGGCTTGTGAGAATCCCAATACAACCACTTTCAGAGAAGTATTCAAGCCAGCACAAGAGAGTTTTTCTTTTGCTGGTGAAATTCCCTTTCAAAAAAATATAACCCAGCTGATCTTCAGTTTTTTCAGACTTTAGAGGCCAGTCTTTCCTTTAAAACATTGGAGTGGACAGATGTCTAAAGCCCAATGTTCATTCTTCCTACTACATACTTCTTCTGGCAAGTCACCCTCAACCCCATTTACAGACTATACGATTTGGTTGAGACACCACCACTAATCTGAGAGTGACTTAGGTTGAAGTTCAAAATAGCTCCTTCCTTTGCTCATTTGAACTGACTAACAGTGCATCTCAGGCCCTTTGACGAAGGTATTAAAAATTAAGCTCCTTCTCCTATCCTATTTGAACACAAAAGGATGTGAACCCAGAGCTGGTGTGCCATCTTGCTACTATATGGGTCTGCAAAGCTTGTTAACAGAGGGAGGATGACAGATGACCAGGCCCTGATGACAGCACTAATGAACACAGCATCCTGATGAACACTGCTTTATCCAGCGGAACTTGACATCAGTTAAACCCTGTGTTCAGGTATTCTTATTTATCTGAGTCAATAAAGGCCCTTTTATTATAAGCAACAGCCAACTGGGTTTTCTTATACTTTGAATTAAACCATCATCCTGCAGATCTCCAGAAGTCCATTTCTTGACCGTAATCTTTCTTCTAACATTACAAGTAATATCTGAGGAATGCACTCTGGACACTTCTCTCTCCTATCATTGAACTGTGATTTTGCCCATAGTTTCAGAATTGTGTGCATCAACTCTTGCCCTCCCAGAAGTAAATGCTTACTGTCATTTGCTTCTGCTTCCCTCATAACTCTTTCAAATGTGCATACATCCCAACCCATGATTCTCCAGAGAGAGTCAACTAGGTGACAGACACTCACAGCTGTTGATGGTGCATTTCCCAAGATTTGCCTCAGAATAGTCCATTCACAGACCACAAGTAGACAGTGTGCTAGAGTAAGACAGGTCTCAGACAAGTATTCCCTAGTTTCATTTAAAAGTTACAAAGTTACCAGATCACATTGTGCTCTATTAGCAGAACTTCAGTATAAAAAGAAAGCAACAAAAGCCTCATTAATTGGTACTTTACCATCAGGGAACTAATCAGCTACATACAAAAAGGAAGTAATCTAAATGAATCTATCTATTGATCCATCTATCTATCTTTATCTCCCCTCCCTCCACATGCTGCATATATATATATATGTGTGTGTGTGTATTAATGGTGGGAAGAGATACTAAAGAAAAAGGCTATTAGTTGCCTATCCAAAAACTCTTGCCACCCCTTCCTTGCTGACTGAGAGCCCCTACATGTACACACACAGAGAGAGAGAGAGAATTGAAATGCCAGGTCTTTAATTTCTCAGCTTACTTTGCTAGAAGGAAAGATTCTATGGCTAACTTTGGTCAGTGGGGTATGAGGAGAATTGGGGGTTCTGAGAAATGTTCCCCCTCTTTGCTGAAAGACAGAGGATGACTAAAGAGAAACTGCCCCTTTTCTGAACATGAGACCCTTTGCAAGAAAGTGAATCCTGGAGCTGTACCACTTCCTAGTCATCCTGGCATGACTGACCTGAGAGGGGAAGCCACCACCCAGAGGAGGCTGAGGGAGATGGAGAAAGCTTGGTCCTAATGACACTGATGACAGGATTGATACTGAACTACTGGGACTCTGGATTTTTTACAAGAAATAGTGAACATTTCTATTGTTTAGGCCATGGCTAGTTAGTCTGTCCTCTGCGGCTTCAAGGTGCCCTGGCTGAGAAAGATGTAATAAGATAGAAATTAACAAAACCACCAGGAAGACTGAGAGATCGATCTTAAATGCAAAAGAAGAAATATGTGTTTTGAGAAAAATAAAAGTGGGTCTGCAAAGTTAGGCTAAACATAGAGGAACATAAATAAACAGCAAATAGATGGAAAACAATTTGAAAGAACTATGAAGCTAGAAACCAAGGATGTTTATGTAGAAACTAGATTCTGAAAGTGGAATTAGGTCCCATTTTCCCTAGTTACTATGTGTATTGGACAAGCCACATGGGATCATGTATTTAATTTTTTTTTAAATAGAGAAAAATAACACCAACATTACCTCCTATTGCTTTGTTGATGTTATTGGTATTGGTGATGGTGATGGTAGTGTGGTGATGGTGTGTTTGTTTGAATGAATACCAAATGAAAAATAAGTGAAAATGCTTTGTAAACAGTGAATCTCAAATAATGTAAAAGTTGAGAGAACACTGTCTTCATCACACCCTCCTTGTCATCACCTACACGTTGGGGACTGCTGAATTGTTAGTACTGCACCCAGATCCCCCTACCTGGCCTGGATGCCCATCTTCTAGCTGCTGAGACTGCTGGCTGAAAAGAGCTCACAGCTGCCCCCTTCTCAGAGCACTGCCCTCAGCTCCAGAGTGTGATACTCCCCTGAAGGAAGCCATGCTCTTCCTCCTGCAGTGAGCCTACAGACAGTGACTGCCAAAGAAGGGATCTCCAATAAGAAATAAAGTGAAGTCTCATAGTCATGTCTGACTCTTTGCGATGCTATGGGTGATAGACAGCCAGGTTCCTCCATCCATGGGATTTTCTAGGCAAGAATACTGGAGTGGGTTGCCACTTTCTTCTCCAGGGAACCTTCCTAACTCAGGGATCAAACTCAGGTCTCCCGCATCGCAGGCAGGCTCTTTACCTTCTGGGCCACCAGTGAATCCCAAGGGCTCTCCCAAGGGTGGCCTTGTTCAGGGGTACACTTTACAGTCCAGAGTTACTCAGGAAAGCAGGCTGAAACCAGACCCTAGCTGAAAACCACATCCTCCCCCAGTTCTGCCTATCCCCTGCTCAGACTCCCACACTCCTTTACAGGTTCCCCCGGAAGCACACTCTCCATCAATCACAGGCATAGGAATCCCAATGGCAAGCTCTTCTTAGAGAAACTCTTTCCTAAGACATCTTCCAGACACACACAGAGACGGCATTCAGAAATTAGGGAGTGGAGACATCATATGACATCCCTTAAGTGTGGAATCTGAAAAGAAATGATACAAATGAACCTACTTACAAAACAGAAAGAGACTCAACAGACTTAGAGAATGAACTTATGGTTTCTGGGCCAGGGAGTGATAATTAGGGAGTTTGGAAAGGACATGGACACACTGCTATATTTAAAATGAATAAGCAACGAGGAACTACTGTATAGCACATGATACTCTGCTCAAAGTTATGTATAGCATGTGAAACTGTTCAATGCTATGTGGCAGTCTAGAGGAGAAGGGGGGTTAGAGGAGAATGGATACATGTATACATATGGTTGAGTACCTTCACTGGTCACCTGAAATTATCACAATATTGTTAATTGGCTATACCCCAATACAAGATAAAAAGTTTAAAAAAAAGAAATTAAAGAAGAAAGCACTGAAGAATTAAAACTTTCAAGTTATAGAGGGAAGTCCAGACAGTTTCTAAAATGAATAGAATAAAAATATATACATACAACTTTATTGTTTAAAAGTTATAAAAATGAGCAATAGAAGAAATAAAAATACTAATATAATCATCAAACATTTGGGGAAGATAAGAGGGAAAAATAATAGAATGAATAAATCTTCAGTTCTTATACAATGGAGTAAAAAGATATTGCCTAAAGGTAATGAATCAAGAAATGGTGTGTAGACACACTATTTGGATACCTGAGGGTATCTTCAGGAAAAAAAGAAAAATAGAAATAGTTAACGAGAGTTTATCTCTGAGGAACATAATGAAGAATAGAAAAAGGCAATCAGGGGGACTGTAGTTTTTCACTGTAAACTCTATATTTTGCCTTATACATGAACCCCAATGTACAGAAAGAAACACAGATATGTATGCACATACACACATTCAAAGGTAGCAGCCCTTTTTCTCTGGAATTGACTGTAGCATATTAATATATCTTAATCATTCTACATGCTAATAAGTCAAAATATTAAAAATTTTAGGTATTATCATAAGTGAAATAAATCAAAGAATGACAAATATGGTTCGATTTCACTTCCATGTGGAATCTAAAAAACAAATGGAAAAACATAACAAACCAGAAACAGACATAAAGATACAGAGCACAAACCAGAGTTAGCCAGATGGGAGGAGGGGAGGAGACGGAAGTTAAAGGTGAGGGAGACTGAGGTACAAAGTGCAGCTGTAAAATAAATGAGTCATGAATATGAAAACTACAATGTGGGGAACACAATGAACAACTATATAATATCTTGCTTTGGTGACAGATCATAACTTGATTCACTGAGATGATCATTTTGAAAAGTAGAGAAATATAGAATCACTATTCTGTGTAATAGGAACTAACATAAGTCAATCATACTTCAGAAGTAAAGAAACTCACAGCAAAATAGATTACATTTGTGGTTACCAGTGGTGGGGAGTGAGGGGAGGAGGGGGAGTAGACTTAGACAAAGATGGCCAAAATGCACTAGCTTCCAGTTATAACATACATAAATCAACCCAATAAATTAACACTGCTGTATGGTATACATGAAAGTTTTTAAGAGATTAAGTCCTAGAAATTCTTAACACAAGGACAAATATTTTTTTCTATTTCCTTAATTCTTTATCTATAGATGATAGATGTTCAGTAAATTTATTATAATCATTTCATGATACATATAAGTAAAATCATTATGCTATACACCTTAAACTTATATAGTGCTGTATGTCAATTATATGTCAATAAAGCTGGAAGAAGTAAAAAAGATTTACACAGTCTGATTTAATCCTCAGAGACATGCTATGAGTTAATTACTATTATTACTCCCATATTAAAAGCTGGAAGACTAAGGATCACAGAGGTTGAATAACTTTCTCAAGGTCATGGAGTAGATTTTCAGAATAAAAGTAAGATTCAGTTCAGTTTGGTTCAGTCGTGTCTGACTCTTTGCGACTCCATGGACTGCAGCACGCCAGGCCTCCCCGTTTGTCACCAACTCCCAGAGTTTACTCAAATGCATATTGAGTCAATGATGCCATCCAACTAACTCATCCTCTGTCATCCCCTTCTCCTCCTGCCCTCAATCTTTCCCAGCATCAGGGTCTTTTCAAATGAGTCAGTTTGGATCAGGTGGCCAAAGTAGTGGAGTTTCAGCTGCAACATCAGCCCTTCCAATGAATATTCAGGACTGATTTCCTTTAGGATGAACTGGTTGGATCTCCTTGCTGTCCAAGGGACTCTCAAGTCTTCCCCAACACCACAGTTCAAAAGCATCAATTTTTCGGTGCTCAACTTTCTTTATAGGCCAACTCTCACAACCATACATGACTACTGGAAAAACCATAGCTTTGACTAGAAGGACCTGTGTTGGCAAAGTAATGTCTCTGTTTTTTAACATGCTGTCCAGGTGGGTCATAACTTTTCTTTCAAGGAGCAAGCATTTTTTAATTTCATGGCTGTAGTCACCATTTACAGTGATTTTGGAGCCCAAAAAGATAAAGTCTGTCACTGTTTCCACTGTTTCCCCAATCTATTTGCCATGAAGTGTTGGGACCAGATGCCATGATCTTAGTTTTCTGAATGTCAATCTTTAAGCCAACTTTTTCACTCTCCTCTTTCACTTTCACAAGAAGCTCTTTAGTTCTTCACTTTCTGCCATAAGGGTGGTGTCATCTGCATATCTGAGGTTATTGATATTTCTCCTGGCAATCTTCATCCCAGCTTGTGCTTCATCCAGCCTGGCATTTCACATGATATACTCTGCATATAATTTGAATAAGCAGGGTGACAATATACAGCCTTTATGTGCTCCTTTTCCTATTTGGAACTAGTCTGTTCCATGTTCAATTCTAACTGTTGCTTCTTGACCTGCATACAGATTTCTCAGGAGGCAGGTCAGGTGGTCTGGTATTCCCATCTCTTTCAGAATTGTCCACAGTTTGTTGTGATCCACACAGTCAAAGGCTTTGGGATAGTCAATAAAGCAGAAGTAGATGTTTTTCTGGAACTCTCTTGCTTTTTCAATGATCCAGCAGATGTTGGCAATTGGATCTCTGGTCCCTCTGCCTTTTCTATATCCAGCTTGAACATCTCGAAGTTCACGGACAGAATATTCCAGAGTAAAAGTGAGATTCAAAACTGAAAATTCACACCCTTAACTGCTGAGCCATTCTTCCTCCCAGATCATTTAGAATAGCCTGCCCTGTCCTGTGGGACAGTCTTCCCTGAAACTAACACCTTTGAACTTCCCAGACTGCCCAATGAATTTATCTGCAATGGTGGTGTTCATTTCTTGAGAAGTAGTAATGAAAATAGAATGAATTTTAAGACAGGTTTCACACACCCAAGTGTCAGTACACAAATACTTTTCTGCATCTGAATTCATGAAATAAAAATGAGCATTCCAGTTGATGAATTGAGTACTTTGCTATTTTCTATTACTCACTGATTTTCTGGCTTTTCAGATCTGTTACACAGCCTTGATAAGCTTGCATATAAACTATTGAGTGGTTTCATGAAAGCATCAAGCAATGCTCTTAAACTTTTAAAATAATCATCAGTTGATAATACTGGGCCGTGAATTGTCCAATTAGTGCCTGTATCTGCATTTTAAAAGAAAATGGTGCACATAATTAAATCCTACAAAAAGGTTCTTTTTTGCTTGAGAATGAACTACAAAGAGTACCCCCCACCCTCAAATAAATCTTGCCTTTCATTTTGTACACTCATTTTAATTTTTCTCTAGCTGAGATGCCATAAAAACCATCCAGCTCAACATTAGAAATTGAAAATGAATGCTGGAGCATGATAATGGCTAAGAATAAGAGGAGAATATCCTGGAATCATAAGCATTTCTTGCAAACAAACCAGAAAAAAAAAAGATAATTTATTGCTCTGTGAAGCCCCACAGCTGGCTTAATTGATGCATTTCTCACTTTGTTCATGCCAAAATGAACAAATGAATGTCTGAGTATCTCCCACATCCTCTTCTTAGAAAATGTGGATCAAGTCTCCAATACTTATGGTGAAATGGCTTCTACTGTGAGTGTTCATGAGGTAAACAAGCAGAGCACATTTTGCATATGCAACATCAAGACCATCTATCCTGGCCAGGCATTCTGAGAGTACCCAAAAGTCCTCCAGGAATCTGGTCCTATCTTCCAGCCTCACCTCATCTTCTTTTGCTCTCTTCTTTTGCTCACCTCTCTTCTTCTGCTCACTGGGCTCAAGTCACACATACTCTTTCTTTTCCTCAAACCCCAAACTTCTCTCTTTGAGCTTGAAGAACTCCTGAGTTCTTTGCATCTTCTGGTCACATCTCAAATGTCAGCTCCTCAGAAAGATGTTACAGAATTTCTCCTACACACAATGCTCTTTATTTCATTCCTATCTTTTCTTTCTCCAACCTTTCAAAAAAAAGTTTTTAAGTACAGAAATTGATTTTATTCATTTGTTTCACATAATCCGTCATTGGGTCATAAAATGGGCAGTAGGAGGAGAGTTTGGTACCTGGTTTCCAATTCATATTTCTGCAGTAAAAGGGCTGTGTGGCTTGGAGCAAGGTTTCATTTATAAATTGCGGGCTTGAATTCTGAGACCCTGAGCTATCCCCACTCAGCTTCCTGTCTACTGTGATATGACTTTGCCAGTCCTCTGTCTTAATCAGCATATATTTACTATTCCAAGAAATTTTTCCCAGGAAGAGAAAACAACTTTATTGCACATTCCAAGAACTTACCTGAAAGATCCATCGATTCTTCAACAGAAAATACTAGCTGACTTTTTATACCCCTAGATTCTTTTAATTGTTTACCTCAAAGTCCTTGCCTTATTGTATCTACCAACTCTAAACTATCATATCATGATTCCATCCAGTCCTAACAAGATGCCCCTCCTCGCCTAAAGGACCCATCTTAAGCCAAGCTTCAACAATCACCCTGATTGCTCCTCCCCAGCTAGATACAATCAAGACTGGCTATGTAGGTAGTGTTTTCTCTTCCCACAGTGAATGATACAGTCAGCTCTGACTTATCAACAGGTTGTTCTGATGACTTATGGAGGAGCCTGCATTGGGCTATATGGTTTAGATTAAATCCTTCTTGTCCTCAGGGTTTCATTTATAAATTAAGGAGGTGGGTCTCAAAAGTCAGTCGCTGAGACCTTCCAGCTTTGATGTTCTCTAAGACCCTTTGGGAAGGCACTCCCTTTCCCTCCGGGTGGTCTTTTTCCAAGCTGAGAGCTGCTTAAAGAAAAGCACAATAGCTTCCTGTGGTTGTCAGAAAGTGGATTCAGGTCAGGCTCTTGGGGTGCCATGGAGTTTAATGGCTGAGTTTTCAAAAGCTGGCTTTCTACTTTCCTCTGCTTGTCACCTCCAGGAGAGACGAGGTGGCCATTGTTCACTTTTATCTGGCTGCACACAAAAGGCACTGACTCAGAGGGTAGAAAGAGGCGCTGTCTTCTTGGCTAAGAGCCACACTCGATGCCTGAATGGAGCATCCTCCTGAGGAGTCTCCTCTCAGCTCCCTGGGGAGACCTTTGGCTGCAGCCACAGCAGCAAGTAGCTAATTGTCTCAAGTGCAGCGCTCCTTTGGCTGCAAACAGAAGCGCAAAGCCTTGTGAAGGTGAGAGCTGAACTGCCCTCACATCTCCTTGAACAATGTGAAGATGGATTATGAATGGGTATTTCGGAAACATAACAAACACAGTGATTTATATTCATGATTGGCTAATCCCAGAGGGGCTTCTGGAATGGGCACAGAAAAGAATTCTTTGATCTTTCAGAGTGTGAATTAAGTGAAAAATTATTTCAAACACCATTCTCTATGAGGTCCAGAGACCAGAGGGTTGGGCTGTTTATAATGATAATTTGCTTTTTAACCAAACCTGGATTTGGAAGGTTGAAAGAAGGGCAACATGACTCAAATGTGATTAAGTCATTTGGGGCAGGGGAGGATGGGAATAAAATAAAAAATGCATTTAAAATACAAATTTTTATTATCATTACTATTATTATAAGTTTCAATTAGGTATCTGAATATATTTTTAAACTGCAGAAACATGTGTTTGACTATCTAATTCAATGAATATCAAATTGAGTTTGGGAATATAGGTACTTGGGTTCTTTGATGCTAATATATAATTCCAATTCCATAGCCCCACCTCTGTCCCCATCCCTCTTTTCTATTTTTCCCCACATCTCTTAATATGTCCCCTTGGTATAATCCTAGAGGTGATAGTTGGGTATTTTAACTATTTTCTTAGTTTCTGGCATAGGAGGAACCATGTCAAGGACTCCTTTCATCTTTAAAATGGGCACCTTTCAATCTGTACACAGGAGCTTTTTTTTCTTTTTTTCATTTATTAATACAAGGAATGCCAACACTCTTGTTTTCATCCAATAAGAAAACTGGACAAAAACATTGAGGGACAGGAAAATGTCCATTTGTTTCTAAATGCTTACACATGGACATATCCTATTTAAACTCTAAGTACTTTTAGGGTCTCTTTAATGCCTTAGTCCTGGAAACTCCATGTCCACAGCCTTGTAACTGATGGGGTCTTAGAATTATCCAACTTTACCTCTAAAAAAGTTTTTTAAGTTAAATTAAGCTATAACCCGGAGAAGGCAATGGCACCCCACTCCAGTACTCTTGCCTGGAGAATCCCATGGATGGAGAAGCCTGGTAGGCTGCAGTCCATGGGGTCATGAAGAGTTGGGTACAACTGAGCGACTTCACTTTCACTTTTCACTTTCATGCATTGGAGAAGGAAATGGCAACCCACTCCATTGTTCTTGCCTGGAGAATCCCAGGGATGGTGGAGCCCGGTGGGCTGCTGTCTATGGGGTCACATAGAGTTGGACACGACTGAAGTGACCTAGCAGCAGCAGCAGCAGGCTATAACCGCTTTACAATGTTGCATGAGTTTCTGCTATACAACAAAGTGAATCAGCTATGTGTATACATATATCCCCTCCCTCTTGAGCTTTCCCTCCCATGCCACCTTCCCCATCCAGTCCCTCTAGGACATCACAGAGCAGCAAGCTGAGCTTCCTGTGCTATACAGAAGCTAACCACTAGATACCTATTTCACACATGGTAGTGATATACATCAGTGCTCCTCTCTCAACTCATCCCATGATTCAGCTAAAGAATGGGTCTAAGAGATCCTGAGACAATGCTTTCTACAGAGCCATGCTCTTTGGGTATATTCTCTTTATCCCTCCCTCCTTCCTTCCTATTCTACTTGAATGGAAAATGAGCCAGGAATCCATGGAGGAAGGCTTGACAGCATTCCCTTTATCACATTTGTGATAATCAGCTTTCCAGTGCTCACCAGATGACCACACTCTTTCACCTATTTATAAAGGGTATGTGTATTTAAAAAGAGGAGAAAGCCGTGCATCAAAATCAAATTACCCAGTGTGATTACCTTTTCTTCCACTCTGAAAAAAACAGAGCTTCCATTTAACCTGTTTCCATTCAATCAGCGTCTTTGCAAATTAACACAGTTAACAATAGGAAAGACGTGCACAGCCAAGGCTCTGAATAATCTCATTACGTATCTCTCAACAATTAAGTACATTAATTAAGTCCCCATTTCAAAGGGGATGTTGGTGAAGCCACTCATATTCAGTCCCATCTTTCTGTGCTTCCTCTTCCCATAAGGTTTTGAATAACTTTCCATTATACCTCAAAGGGTTTGGGTTTATTACCAAAAACATGAGTGACGAGATTATCCTGCATGAGTGACTTCCAAAGTCCCAGATGTTCTTTTACTTCTCTTTGTAGCAAGGAAGACTTTAGCAACTTTTAGTGTGGTTTCAGAAATCAGAAAAATCTGAGCCCCCATCTTGGTTTATCCACTTTGATCTCTGACATCTCTCTGCCTCACTTTCTTTATCTGTCTTAAAAGATCTATAAAAGTATCAAACTTATGAGGTTATTGTGAATATTAACTGATGTAATTAAAGGAAGCTACATAGCTCAGTGCCTAGTTTGTAGTGAAACACTCAATAAATCATAGCTAGTAGTAGTCTTAGTAGCAGTAGTGACAGCAGTCTAAATTTAACAATGTAGGCACATTGCTGTATTGTGATAGAGCAACAGCGCAAAAGGCAGATAAACAGAAAACTTGGGCCCTGATTCTGTCTCCTATTAGATCTTTTGACCTGTCTCAATTACCCTCTATTGTGCAAGACTGTCATGAGAATAAACTGTGACAATAGATGTAAATTCACTTTTTAGACTATAGAGACATATATGATTAATGTCATTAGAAAGTCATCTGTAATGTTTTTGTATTTTTCAAGTCTATTAAGAGGGTAATTGCAAAAGCACCTAAAATTGTATAAATTTCTGCTCATCACTAATAATTGCAATAGTCAAAGCTCTCTGATTACAAAAAAAAAAAAAAAAATCAAATCAAACTGCTCATGTAAAAAGGAGGTTTGTGGAGAGAGTATCATAACATATTATGAGTATCCATTCATCCATTAAAAATATATTATTGAATATTTACACCATTCTAGAAATTGTGCTTGGTATTAAATATATTAAGATGCATCAAGAAGTTAACACGATGTTGGAGAAAATAAATGAAAAGTATGCTGGGAAACAGGCAAACATATGGCAACAAAAGCTCACACACATTTACAAATTAAGAAAACAATGTGAGGCTATGCATGTAATAAATAGTATATCATTACAGAAAGCATGTGGGAAATGGTGGGATACCATAGAGGAGAAAGCTTTTATGCCCACACTTGAAGAAAGAACCCAAGGAAAACTTTGTAGGCAAAAGCAATGTAATTTTTAAGACTTTAAGGAGGAAAGATCTTGGCAAATCTGAGAACTGGAAAGGCATCAAGTATGAGGGGCTTAGTACAAAACACATGGGGGATGGCTTGGGTCCAGGCAGAAAACACAAATCCAGTTCATTTATTCATCCATCCATTCATTTAGCACACATTCATTAAGTATCAACTTTGAGTCAGGTACTCCTAAAAACCAGACACATAAAGTTTGCCCAAGGTGACTGAACTCACATTCTAATGAGAAGACAATTTTTTAAAAAAAATGAATATATACATAAAAATACAGGCTACATCAGCATATAACTAGTATTACACCGAGATCATCTGTGAAAGGTATCTTTGTTCAAACTGCTGTAACAGAATACCACGGGCTGGGTGGCTTATAAACAACAGCCATTTATTTCTCACAGTTGTAAAGGCTGGGAAATCCAAGATCAATGTCCCAGCAGATTCAGAATCTGATGAGAGCATGCTTCCTGGATCATAGACAGCTGTTCTGTATATGTATCATCACAAGGTAAAAGTGGTAAGGGTGCTCTCCAGGTCTCTTAGATAAGGGAACTAATCCTATTCCTGAGGATTCTACTCTCAAGACCTCATCATCCCAAAAGCCCCACCTCCAAACTTTCAACATGTGAATCCGGGACAAGGGGTCACAAACTTTCAGCCCATAACAGAGCAAATGTGAACTGAGAAGAGACGATAACTTAGAATGGAGTCCAGGAAACTCCACATCTTGAGTTCAGAATTAGAAAAGAAGCCAAAACCAAGGACTGGGAGAAGGATTCTGAGAGGTAGGAGAGTAATAAGAGAAGTGTCATAGAGATAAGAAAGGAAGGTCAAGGAAAAAGTGATTGAACATGGTGAGGCATTTCCAAGAAGGTCAGTAATGGATACCTATTTTTCTTTCTGGAAGGCCACAAGGTTATTTCCACTGCTCACATCCATTTAGTCTCCTCTGCCTTTCTATTTCTCTTAACAGACTTACTTCTTTAGTGACTCCTGGCTACCATATGCTCCTCCAGAACTTTGGTCTATATGGCCTTTGGCTATATCTCCTATCACCCCCATCCAGACCCAATTCTACATGGACTGTTACTTTCAGTGTTGTCATCATCAGCCACAGAGCCAGCTTCACACTGTTGCAGCTCAGAACTTCTGGGAGATAGAATCTGATTGGTCTGTCTCAGATCAGGGGTTGACTTTTTGTTCCATCCTTCTCTGACTAAGGTGAGGGTCGTCTCACAAGGTTTCTGGTGTTTTCAAGCTAGTCCCCACACCCCTTCAGCAGGGTTGTAGGTGGGAAGAGAAAATAATTTTAAAGAAGAGTATGTGATCTGGGAAGGAACCCAAAATGGGCTACTCTAATAATGTACCCTGATACATGACATCCCCTTAAATCACTAGTGGATGCCTCTGTATCTAATAACATGCTCACAATTGTCCTTGTCAAGCAAACCACACCAAAGCATGGTGCTACATTCTAGGTACCATGTCAAGGGCAGACAGACACAAATATCAATTCAAACACAGAATGCAATGAACATGAAGTAAAATACTGCAATAGTAATGTTGGGGGAGTGTGTAATTTCCTCGGTTCTGTCTCACTGCAGCAAAAATATGACCAGTGTTACTGCTCAGTTACAGCTCAGTTTAAATGCTGGGCCAGTGTTACAGCTTGGTTACAGGTCAGTTTTATTTGGCAAGCAAAGGAAAATGCATCCTCGAGGCGTGAAGGCAGGTCGACCCAAAAGATGCAAAGAGAAGACAGGGGCTCAATTTTGGCTTCTCTTTTTATATGTTTTTTCTCCTCCCAGGGAGCCGGCCCTATGTAAATTGGGCTAGCCAGGAGGGAGATTTGTTTCACCTGAGGTTCTCACTCTGGTCCTTGGACATTCCTTTGTTCTATTTCCATGGGCTTTTTCCTTTTAGCCACCACTATTTTGGAGTCCTTTTTCCTATTCTAACTACCTAACAGTATTACAGCAAGGGGCAAGGGATGGTGGAGACTGTGGTTAAGGAGAAAAACTTATATTAATATTTAAGTATGTAATCTAGAAAAATGGTACTGATGAACCTATTTGCAGGGCAGCAATAGAAATGAAGACATAGAGAACAGACTTGTGGACACAACGAGGGGAAGGAGAGAGTCAGGTGTATTGAGAGAGTAGCACTGACATACATACAATACCGTGTGCAAAGCAGAGCTATAGGAAAGCTGCTGTACAGAATAGCGAGCCCAGTGTGGTACTCTGTGATGACCCAGAGGGGTGGGATGGGGGAGGTAGGGTGGAAGGGAGGCTCAAGATGGAAGGGATATGTATATACTTATGGCTGATTCACATTGTTGTATGACAGAAACCAACACAACGCTATAAAGCAATTATTCTCCAATTTAAAAAAAAAGGGGGGAGGCAACCCCTTCTCACCTCTAGCTGATAATTATCATGCAGGAATGTGGGGCTTGTATTTGCCAGATCTTCTGATAATTCAAAAGGTTTCAAGAAATGTAGATGAGGATGCAAAATTATAAAATCTCTCAATTTAAAGACTGGCAACAACAAAAAAGTTCCTTGACCACTGCTGCAAAGGGCAGTCTAAAATAAATCTGCAGGTAAAATCCAGCCCATATGCTCTCTGGGTGACACCTTCACTCTAAATCCTATGCTAGGGAACTTAGAAAAGCACTTGAAAAATCCACTCAGTTGGACAATTTTCTATTATTATTTAAGACAATATTCTATTATTATTATTTAATAAATTTATTAAATTTCTATTATTGTTTAAGACACCATCCCAAGTACTTTAAATGTGAAATCTCATTTTATCTTTACAAGAACCCTGAGACGAAGGTATTTTGCTATCCTTTTTACAATAGAGGGAAAGGAGGATGAGAAAGGTAAGGTAACTTGTTCAAGATCACCTATTTAGTTGACCTTGCCTATTAAGTTAGGCAAATTTGTACTGTGATGAAGCAGGAATCTGAGCCAAAGTTATCTCATTCAAAACCTTGTGTTTGCTACGAAATTCCTTAGATTTCATTATGTTGTGTTTATGCTGTTTCCCTCTCTAAGAAGTCAGGATTTCCTTTATCACCATGCTGATGCTCACAGGATCCTCAAGCTCTTTCTGGTTCAGAGCAGCCATGTCAGTCACTAAACCCTCCGTAGAATGAGCTGCTTGCTCTGAGTGCCAACCCCACTCTTACAGATCCCCTAAAATTTCTCTCAGGAGGAAGTCTCCCCCAAGAGTTGCTGAGCCCTGGTGGTTTTGAAAGAGAAACCATGCTATCTATGACACAATCAGTTTCTTCATTTATTCTATTCAAATGGTGAGGGATGGCAGGGAAGGAGAAGGATGTCTGTGAAAGAGTGGGGGTGGGGAAGATGGTGTGAAACAGGAAGTGATTCATATGCACATTTATGTATGATTCAGACAGAAGCTGACAGATGCTTAGAAAATCCTTTAGAAAATGGACAAAATTTTATAGTCCCAAAGATATTTGATTAAAAATCTAAAGCTTGGCACATTAGAGACCTAGAAGATGTATGAACAGGAAAGTAGTAGGAAGGTTCAGAAGTTAACCTGTCCTTCCCAGAACTGGTTAACCTGTGCTCCACCCCAGTTAGGGATACTGGCTCCAATTCTGCTTCTGATGTAGCCCATCAGTAATTAAATTACAGCCCTGGCTCTCTGATGCTAAAAAGAACTGGATTTTAAAATAGATCTATTGCTTAGCAAATTCTTGTGGGTCTGGGATTTTCATTCAATTCTGATAAGCTTTTTGCTGCCTAACTCTTTTCTCCTCTCAATTTATTAAATACAGAGCTGATTCCTTGAACTCCTTGGTGCAGCCCAGGGACCGCGTCACTTCAGGGAGCTAAAACACATCCTTGGGCAGTTCGGACCAGTTAGGAATGAGTTCAGCCTTTCCACTGGGCAGGCATATAAACTGTGGCACAGTGAAGGATATGACAGCCATATCTGCAGCAGTGAAGAGAAACTCCACTCTGAGTCAGCCCAAGCTCTTTCCAGTTTTTCATACTGCCCCACTCATAAATAAGGGGACAAAGACTCATCCTGCAACATGACCCTTCATCAGTGTTCTTTTGTCTTTCTTTATTCCAAGTGGTTAACACTTACAGAGTGCTTACCATGTGCCTGGTTAAGACCATTACAAGTGATATTATTATCTTAATCAATCTTCAATCTTCTCCAAAATGCTCATTTTACAGATGAAGAATTTGAAGGCCAGCATGGCTCAGTCACACTTCTAAAGACAGAGCCAAGATTTGAACCTAAATCTCTTCAATGCTCAAGCTGTCCTTTTAGCCATATACTATGCCAAGACTAACAAATCACATATTCTAATTTCTCTGCTCATTCAAAGTGTTGGCAAGACTGGCTGTAAGAGCGTGATTCCCTCCCCTTCCCCAACCAGCATAATTAGCATCTCCTGAGAGGTGTGAGAAATGCAAAAACTCAAAGCCCCACCCAGGATCCACATGTTCATAGGATGCCCAGGAAAAGCACAGCTGACAAATTGAAGTTTGAGAAGGGCTGGACCAGAGGTTCTTCCATAAAGAAACATAGCATAACAGAAAAGCTCTTTAAGAGCATTTGACCAAATACCCTGATTTCCTGGAAAAAGGAACGAAGGCTTCAAGAGTGACTCCCTGGGCCCACCTTCTAGGTGGTTAAGTAGTTGATTCATTTTCTTAGGCAGTGATACCAAGTGGATGATAAAGATTGGGGCATTTTCCCTATATATCCCCCAGGCTTCACCACCTCCATCCTCACCCCAGATATTAGGTAAGGGCCAGAGTGCTATGGTCTATCATCTCTAAACTACTCTTACCAAAGAGACCAATAAACTGTATATTATAGTTCAGAGTCAATATCAGACTCCATTTCTTATAGTCTTATTAAATTCAGACCTAGCTATGAAGATTGAACAACAACAACAAAAAATTATATTCAGAGAGTTGATACTTTTCCTCTTGTTAAATTGAGCTGTGGGAGGTATCACATGCTGAACTAGTACATTTCAAAAGACAAAAACCCTAATGGTTTAAGGAGTGTTTTTCCCCATTAACATGTTGCTAGGCAACATTTTTACAATATCAGCAGCTCTATAACTGCAAGCTGAATGAATGTCTGGAAATGGAGAAAGAATCAGAGGAACAATGACAGAATTTATTGCCCCTGTTAGCGTTTCAATACTTCCTTTGCTATTGAAGTTGGAGTGATCTCAAATATGTTAAAGCAGAGATAATGGAACACTTTCTCCCACTTCTGTTAATCATAACCATGTGATATTCATGAGGGTTATGCCCTAATTTTAGTAATGCAATTTTTAAATTAATTTTTATATTATGAAAAACTTCAAACACGCAACAAAAATAGGCAGAATAGTATCATGAACTCTCATATATCCATAAACCAGCTTTAACAATTTTCAACTAATGGCCAATCTTGCCTTACTTATTTCTCCTATTTTCTCGTTATTTGAATCAAATTCCAGACATATTTTATCTGTAAATATTGCAGTGTCAAACTTGGTAAGGTAAAGGCTTTTTTTTTTTTAACAAAAGTAAGATCATTATGAATCCTCAATCAAAAATGAATAATCATCATTCTTTAATGCTAACAAATATCCAATCCATGATCCAATTTCCAATTATGTCATGTTCACTTTTTCACCACTTTAATGATGATCCAAATAAAGTCTATATATTAGATGATATATGCCTTAATATTGTTTTAATCTACAAGTTCCTCTCCATCTCTTTTTTTTTTCTTTCAATTTATTTAATAAAGAAACCAGATTATTTGTCCTGTAGAGGTTCCTGAAGTATTGATTTTATGCTTGTATCCCTGGGCTATTTGTAAACTATTTGGATCTAAAGTCATAATCAGATAGAGGATTGATTTCTTTTTGGTTTTTTTTTTTTTTTTTTTTTTTGGCAGGACTAATTCACAAGTGACACTACATTATTGTATTAGGAGGCATATGAGATCTGGTTGTCTCTCTTTCTGTGATATTAGCAGAACTTTAAGATATATACCATGATCCATTAATTCATTACAGATTGTGAAATGGTGATATTCATTTATTAGCTGTAATACTTCTATAAAGAGAAACTTGCCTTCACCATCTATTTGAGTACCAAGCAATATGGTTCATATAGGAAAATAGGATAAATGCATGATTCTTTCTTGTTATTCAGTAGTTTTCAAAATACCATGCTGGATTACTAGTATCCTTCCACGGTAACCAGTTTAGATTTGTTTTGTTGTCATCATAGATGAGATATTTTGCATGCTTCAGTCTTTGAAGGGTACTTTTTGTTTACGTTCAAATGGCCAGGGAGAGCATCTTCAAGCTGACTTAGGTCCCTTTTCAGTGTTGGTGGCGGGGAATGGGATATACAAGGAGCGATGCTTTATTGGGGTGAGTTCTTTAACCATTTTATCTATTTCTTCTATGCATGTCTAATTTTTTTAGACTTTGTGTCTTTAATGAGGCCAATTTTGATAAGTTATATTCTTTAAAATCACCCAGTTCATTTAGGTTTCCAAATTTTAATGCACAGAGTTGTACAAAATAGTCTCTGATGAATTTAAATTTCCTGTTTTTAAGATTATTTCTTCCTTGTCATTGCTAATTTTATATATGCATGTGTCCTTTTTTCTGTTTATGTTAGCTAAGAGCTTGTCTATATTTATTTTTGCTTTCAAAGAATCAGCTTTTGGACTTATTAATTCTACTCATTCTTTGTTTTCTAACTAAATCCTGCTTTTATGAATTTCTTCTGGTCTCTTTCCCATTACTGTGGTTTTCTTTTCTAGCTTTTGATTTTTGTTTTTAATTTGCTTACATTCACAGTTTAATTTTTAGTGTTAGGGATAATCAATGTTCTCAAATTTTCTCTAGTACTACTTTAGCTATATACCATTGATTCTGGTGTATGTGGGTGTGTGTGGCGGCGGGGGGGCGGGGGGGGGGGGTCATTCCTGCAAATTTTTAAGAAATACGGTGACCCAAGACTTGTTTAGTAGCAGGATTTGTCCCTTTTTTTTTTTTTTTTTCTTCATTTCCAGGCTAAGGGCATTAATGGTTTTGATTTCATTATAGTTTATTTTAGTGCATAGCCACCATAGAATGCTCTTCATATCATCTGTGTTATTTCAAATTAACTTTTTCTCTTTCGTCTATATCATCAATTCCTGTGGACACTCCATGTACCCTTGGAAAGAAAGTATATTCTCTATTATCTTGGCTTACAGTTTGATATCTGCAAGATTTATTTTATTGGTTATATTATTTAAGTCTTCTAAATTTCAACTCACTTTTAGTTCATGTTCTTTATCATAGATTGAGAAAAATGTATGAGTATATCCTTATAAGTGGTGTGTCTATGTCAATTTTATCTTTGCATCTTGTTTTTGTTTCTGCTTAATGAAAATACTGTGTTACTGAGTACATAAATATTAATAACTGGCATACCTTCATTGTGAAGTGGAGCCTCTAGTTTTCCCCCTGTCTCTTTTATGCATTTCTTTATATTTTGCCTTGTTATGGTAGCAATATCATGACTTTCTCTTTCTTTTCATGTGCATTTCTCTGGCCCAAACTTCCCCTCCCCTTCAATCTCATTATTTTAGGTATTCACATTGTATATAGCACCATTTTACTTTGCTAACAAGTCAGAAAATTGTTTTTTTTTTTTTCTACTTAATAGGTTGGTAAGTCCAATTAAATTTGCTGATATGATAGATATGTCTGGCTTCTTTTCCACCATATTGTTTAGTGCAATTATTTTGTATTTAAAAATATTATGTTTATTTTATTTTCTTCGTATTTTTGTTTATTCATCTTAGTTACTTACTGCTGGTTCACAACAGTGAAGAATACTGAGTTAGCTAGTAACTTGTTTCCCCTCTACTCATTTGTCACTAAATTCAGTAACTAACTCATGTCTGACTGCAACCCCACACCAGTCTCCCCTGTCACTCACCACTTCTGGCGTTTGTTCAAACTCATGTCCATCAAGTCAGTGATGCTATCTAACCAGCTCACTTACCTAGTATCTAATGTGCTATCTAACCAGCTCACTTACCTAGTATCTAATATGAAGTACTATTATTTTCTTCTAATTAATAACAAGAAGGGAATTAGCAAACATACTTTTCATGTACTTTCCAAATTTTCATTCCATTTTTTAGAGTTATGTGTTTATAATATCTAAGTATATAGCTATTTTACATATTATACTCTCTCCCATAGAATCATCATTTACTATTAGTTCTATAAAAATCTATTACTTAGTGCTCATGAGTAACTACATCAGTGTGTTCATAATCACTTAAGTTATGTAAAATGTATTATACAGTGGAAGTGAGAAATAGATTCAAGGAGATAGATCTGATAGACAGAGTGCCTGATGAACTATGGACAGAGGTTCATGACATTGTACAGGAGGTGGTGATCAAGACCATCCCCAAGAAAAAGAAATGCAAAAAAGCAAAATGGCTCTCTGAGGAAGCCTTAAAAATAGCCGTGAAAAGAAGAGAAATGAAAAGCAACGGAAAAAGGAAAGATACACCCATGTGAATGCAGAGTTCCAAAGAAGAGCAAGGAGAGATGAGAAAGCCTGCCTCAGTGATCACTGCAAAGAAATAAAGGAAAACAATAGAATGTGAAAGACTAGAGATCTCTTCCAGAAAATTGGAGATACCAAGGGAACATTTCATGCAAAAATGGGCACTATAAAGGACAGAAATGGTATGGACCTAACAGAAGCAGCAGATATTAAGAAGAGGTGGGAAGAATACACAGAAGAATATACAAAAAAAGATCTTCAAAACCCAGATAATCATGATGGTATGATCACTCACCTAGAGCCAGATATTCTGTAATGCAAAGTCAGGTTGGCAATAGGAAGTATACTATGAACAAAGCTAGTGGAGGTGATGGAAATCCAGTTGAGCTCTTTCAAATCCTAAAAGATGCTGTGAAAGTGCTGCACTCAGTTCAGTTCAGTTCAGTTCAGTTGCTCAGTCGTGTCCGATTCTTTGCGACCCCATGAATTGCACCATGCCAGGTCTCCCTGTCCATCACCAACTCCCAGACTTTAGTCAAACTCATGTCCATCGAATCAATGATGCCATCCAGCCATCTAATTCTCTGTTGTCCCCTTCTCCTGCCGCCAATCCCTCCCAGCATCAGGGTCTTTTTCATTGAGTCAACTCTTCGCATGAGGTGGCCAAAGTATTGGAGTTTCAGCTTCAGCATCAGTGCTTCCAATGAACACCCAGGATTTATCTCCTTCAGGATGGACTGGTTGGATCTCCTTGCAGTCCAAGGGACTCTCCAGAGTCTTCTCCAATACCACAGTTCAAAAGCATCAATTCTTCAGTGCTCAGCTTTCTTCACAGTCCAACTCTCACATCCATACATGACCACTGGAAAAACCATAGCTTTGACTAGATGGACCTTTGTTGGCAAAGTAATGTCTCTGCTTTTTAATATGCTATCTAGGTTGGTCATAACTTTCCTTCCAAGGAGTAAGCGTCTTTTAATTTCATGGCTGCAATCATCGTCTGCAGTGATCTTGGAACCAAAAAAAATAGTCTGACACTGTTTCCACTGTTTCCCCATCTATTTCCCAAGAAGTGATGGGACCAGATGCCATGATCTTAGTTTTCTGAATGTTGAAACTCAGCAGTGGCCACAGGACTGGAAAAGGTCAGTTTTCATTCTAATCCCAAAGAAAGGCAATGACAAAGAATGCTCAAACTATTGGACAATTGCACTCATTTCACATGCTAGTAAAGTAATGCTCAAAATTCTCCAAGCCAGACTTCAACAGTACATGAATTGTGAACTTCCAGATGTTCAAGCTGGATTTAGACAAGGCAGAAGAACCAGAGATCAAATTGCCAACATCTGTTGGATTATCAAAAAGGCAAGAGAGTTCCAGAAAAAACATTTATTTCTGCCTTATTTACAATGCCAAAGCCTTCGACTTTGTGGATCACAGCAAAATGTGGAAAATTCTTAAAGAGATGGGAATACCAGACCACTAAGAAATCTGTATGCAGGTCAGGAAGCAACAGTCAGAACTGGACATGGAATAACAGACTGATTCCAAATAGGGGAAGAAGTACTTCAAGGCTCTATATTGTCACCTTGCTTATTTAACTTATATGCAGAGTACATCATGAGAAATGCTGGGCTGGAGGAAGCACAAGATGGAATCAAGATTGCTGGGAGAAATATCAATAACCTCAGATATGCAGATGACACCACCCTTATGGCAGAGAAGAAGAACTAAAGAGCCTCTTGATGAAAGTGAAAGAGGAGAGTGAAAAAGTTGGCTTAAAACTAAACACTCAGAAAACTAAGATCATGGCATCCGGTCCCACCACTTCATGGCAAAAAGAGGGGAAACAGTGGAAACAGTGACAGACTTTTATTCGGGGTGGGGGGGGTGGGGGGCTCCGAAATCACTTCAAATGGTGACCGCAGCCATGAACTTAAAAGATGCTTGCTCCTTGGAAGAAAAGTTATGACCAACCTAGACAGCATATTAGAAAGGAGAGACATTACTTTGCCAACAAAGGTCCATCTAGTCAAAGCTATAGTTTTTCCAGTAGTCATGTATGGATATGAGAGTTGATCTATGAAGAAAGCTGAGTGCCAAAGAATTGATACTTTTGAACAGTGGTGTTGGAGAAGACTCTTGAGAGTCCCTTGGACTGCAAGGAGATCCAACCAGTCCATCCTATAGGAAATCAGTCCTGAATATTCATTGGAAGTCTTGATGTTGAAGCTGAAACTCCAGTACTTGGGCCACCTGATGCGAAGAGCTGACTCATTTGAAAAGACCCTGATGCTGGGAAAGATTGAAGGCAGGAGGAGAAGGGGACGACAGAGGATGATATAGTTGGATGGCATCACTGACTCAATGGACATGAGTTTGAGTAAACTCCAGGAGTTGAAGATGCAGAGGGAGGCCTGGCTTGCTGCAGTCCATGGGGTCACAAAGAGTCGAACATGACTGAGTGACTGAACTGAACTGACTGAAAATGTATTTTTTAGTACATTCCTCAGCAGAGTCCCATTGAAACAGTATTTTCTGAATTTAGCATGTTTATAACAGAATGTTTATGAACTTTATACTGGAACATCAATCTGACTAGATAAAAAAATATATGGCATAAGTATCCTGTCTTTGAGAATCTTGAAAATGATTCTCCATGGTCTTCTAACAAAGTTTTACTTTAAAAAAAATCTGAAACAGTTTTGACTTTCTTTCCTGCATGAGTACCCAAGTACCCAAAGGACTTTATTCACATTTTTTCTTTAAAGTTCAGAAGATCTACAAGAATATATCTTCTTGTGAGTCACTTTGTGAGGATTTTCCCAGGAATACAGTGTTTCTTTCAATATATAGTTTCATGTTTTGTTTTCATAATATTTCAATAAAATTCTCTTGAAAGATAGTTTTCTTTAGTTTTTGTTTTATTTCTTTCTTCAGAGATTTTATAATGATCCATGTTAGATACTGCTTGCATGTCCCCTGTGTCTCCATTTTCCTCTCAAATTCTTTTATCCCTTTACTCCTTTTTAAATTTTTTATAATTTTCCTCCTTTCAATTTTCAATTTCCATTAAGCTGTCTGTGCTGTGTTTGTTTATTCTCAGGTACCTTCTGGTTGCTTCCTGAATGGCATACAGGTTTCTCAAGAAGCACGTCAGGTGGTCTCATATCCCCATCTCTCAGAATTTTCCACAGTTTATTGTGATCCACACAATCAAAGGCTTTGGTGTAGTCAATAAAGCAGAAATAGATGTTTTCTTGGAACTCTCTTGCTTTTTCGATGATCCGGTGAATGTTGCAATTTGATCTCTGGTTCCTCTGCCTTTTCTAAAACCAGGTTGGATATCTGGAAGTTCATGGTTCACGTATTGCTGAAGCCTGGCTTGGAGAATTTTGAGCATTACTTACTAGCGTGTGAGATGAGTGCAATTGTGTGGTAGTTTGAGCATTCTTTGGCACTGCCTTTCTTTGGGATTGGAATGAAAACTGACCTTTTCCAGTCCTGTGGCCACTACTAAGTTTTCCAAATTTGCTGACGCATTGAGTGCAACACTTTTATAGCATCATCTTTTAGGATTTGAAAGAGCTTAACTGGAATTCCATCACCTCCACTAGCTTTGTTCATAGTGATACTTCCTAAGGCAAACTTGACTTCACATTCCAGGATGTCTGGTTCTAGGTGAGTGATCACACCATCATGATTATCTGGGTTGTGAAGATCTTCTTTGTATAGTTCTTCTGTTTATTCCTGTCACCTCTTCTTAATATCTTCTGCTTCCTTTAGGCCCATACCATTTCTGTCCTTTATTGAGCCCATCTTTGCATGAAATATTCCCTTGATATCAGGAAGCAACAGTTAGAACTGGACATGGAAAAACAGACTAGTTCCAAATAGGAAAAGGAGTACATCAAGGCAGTATATTGTAATGCTGCTTATTTAACTTATATGTAAAGTACATCATGAGAAGTGCTGAGCTGGATGAAGCACAAGCTGGAATCATGATTGCCAGGAGAAATATCAATAACCTCAGATGTGCAGACGACATCACCCTTATGGAAGAAAGTGAAGAAGAACTAGAGAGCTTCTTAATGAAAGTGAAAGAGGAGAGTGAAAAAGTTGTGTTACAACTCAACATTCAGAAAACTAAGACCATGGTATCCAGTCCCATCACTTCATGGAAAATAGATGGGGAAACAGTGGCTGACTTTATTTTTGGGGGCTCCAAAATCACTGCAGATGGTGATTGCAGCCATGAAATTAAAAGACGCTTACTCCTTGAAAGGAAAGTTATGACCAACGTAGATAGCATATTAAAAAGCAGAGACATTACTTTGTCAACAAAGGTCCATCTAGTCAAGGCTATGGTTTTTCCAGTAGTCATTATGGATATGAGAGTTGGACTATAAAGAAAGCTGAGTGCAGAAGAATTGATGCTTTTGAACTGTGGTGTTGGAGAAGACTCTTGAGAATCCCTTGGACTGCAAGAAGAGCCAACCAATCCATCCTAAAGGAAATCACTCCTGGGTGTTCATTGGAAGGACGGATGTTGAAGCTGAAACTCCATATTTTGGCCACCTGGTGTGAAGAACTGACTCGTTTGAAAAGACCCTGATGTTGGGAAAGATTGAAGGTTGGAGGAGAAGGGGATGACAGAGGATGAGATGGTTGGATGGCATCACCAACTCAATGGACATGAGTTTGGGTAAACTCCGGGAGTTGGTGATGGACAGGGTGGCCTGGAGAGCTGCAGATCATGGAGTCGCAAAGAGTCGGACACAACTGAGTGACTGAACTGACTGACTGACCTTCTGGTTTAGTGTTCATTTCTGAAATGAATTTTTTTTTTTTACTCATAATTCTGTTATCTCATTCCTGATTTTTCAAATTTTTATTCTTCTGTCTGTGGTTCTCATGTTTATTGTGTCATTTTATTTATTTTATCTGACTGAGAATAGGGATGCTTTTCCTGATCCTTCTTATCCTTTATTCTTATAATAACTTTCTACAGGATTTGAATGGTAGTCTTCACTGTTGCTCATATCTATATAAGGTTACTTTTCCTAAGTGTGTATGAAAGAAGAGACTTCTTTCTGTGTTTATTGATCTAGAGCTCCTTCTGCTATATCTGTACATGTGAGTGCACACACACACACACACACACACACACACACACACCCTCTCTTTATCCAATACAATCTTTCATTTTCCAAGATCTTTTGTTTCACCAAGTTCACCTGAGCCATCTCTTTCCTTTGATCCTATCATGCCTGCTTTACTCAATTTGGATTCTACTTTCAGTAATTTCTTTCAGTCCTGGAAGGGAGAATCAGTTAGTCAGCTTTGAGAAGTATTTGGGTGCATCATATTTTGGACACCTTATACCTTACTATCAATGCCTTGTGCTCACTCTTGAGCTAGAATATGCAAAAAGTCCTTAGAGATCTACTGCTCTTCTTAAATTCATCCACCATGGTTTCTTGTGATATTAGAATTCTCCTAGTCTCAGTTTTATCCAACACCCCATTACTTCCCTCTGCTTCCTTCCACACAGATTCCAACATGGCATACACATAGCTGGTGATTTGTCTCCAGCTTTCCAAACTGTGAGTTTATTAGAGATATTATTGATGAACATTGTTTTCCTATCTTAGTTCTCTATTTCTACAGAAAAGTTTGAAGAAATTTTTAAAAGTACACCATCGTTATAATTTTCTTCAGTAAAATTTTAAATCATCTAGCAATACAATATCTGATAATTCTTTATCATGTTGGCAATAGATCCTTGTGTGCAATCTTAGGACTGTGAGAATCCTCAGAATCAGAATCCATTTTATCCCTCCATATTTTATCTTTCTACAAATGCCTTTTTATACCTAATGGTTTTCCAGCCTTCTGGGAAACTCATTTTATTGGCAAAAGTCTGGATTGAATAAAAGACATCTTTTCAGTTGTAATTAAATTCAGGGCCTTATTCTACATTCTAGTATAACGCTAGTCAATTTTCCTGGTTAGTTCATATGAGGGAAGCACATTAAGAATAAGAATACAACATATGTTTTTAACATAATATATCTTTGGAATCATTTATCATGTACCCTTTTCATACTGGTTTCTTACACTTAGTAATATGTGTTTAAGAATTCCAGCCACTATGGAAAATACTTTGGAGACTCCCTAAAAAAAAAACAAAAAAAACTGAAAGCCACCATATGATGGGGTCACAGGAGTTGGACACAACTTAGCTGCTAAACAACAACAAAAAACATATTATTAGTGGTTTCCTGGGGTGACAGAGATGGGGCAAATAAATAGCTTGTGTGTGCTAAGTTGCTTTGGTCATGTCCAACTCTGCAACCCTATGGATCGTAGCTCACCAGGCTCCTCTGTCCATGGGATTCTTTAGGCAAGAATACTGGAGTAGGTAGCCATTCTCTTTTCCAGGGGATCTTCCTGACCCAGGAATCAAACCCACATCTCTTACGTCTCCTGCACTGACAGGCGGATTCTTTACCATTAGCACCACCTGGGAAGCCCCCTAATAAATAGCTTGAGTCTAGATAATTCTCAGGACAATGAAAATAATCTGTATAATCCTATAATGATGTATTCTTGTCATTGTGCATTTGTCCAAACCCACAGAATGTACACCACACCACTGAGAATGAACCATAAGGGAAACTATGATCTCTGAAAAAAAAAAAAAAAGGAATAAAAAACAACAATAAAGAGTACAACACAAATGAAGGAATTCAATTCTCATGTGCATGAATTAGTAATTACATAAAATTACAGTTTTATGGCAATATCTGTAAGCTAACACTGGTTCAGCCATCTTAAATATATGAGAAAAAAAATTACTGAGCATTTATAATGTTATGTGTAAGTGTTTTACACATTTTAACTAATTTATTCCATACAATACTCTTTATGACATGCTCGTGTTTACTATTTTATCCATATAGAAACTGAGGCACAGAGAATTTAAACAACTTGCCCATGATCATACAGTTGTTAAGTAGTAGTGCCAGAATTCAAACTCAAGTAATCTTAACCCAAAGCTCATTATCTTAACTAGTATGTAAATATTTTTGCTGGGAAGGTATCATTTTAAAAGCAGGCAGTGTCCTCTACTTATTCCAACAAGTCAGTTATAAACAAGCCGTTAAAATCCCCATGCCTCCCTGGCTTCTATTCTTTGATTATACTATAAAAACTGCTCTATTAATTCCCACAAGTCAGGGATCAGAGGAAACGTTTTATGTGTGTGGAACATTATTATTGTCTAATAGTCATTGTATTTACTTCAAAAAGTATTTCTTCTATAAAGTGGATGGCTTCTGAAGACTTCTTATCCTTCAGAAGTCTTTGTTCATTATTCCACAACCTCTTCAGCAACAAATTCCTTTATACTGTTTCAACTGCTGCAAACACTATCATCTGAAGTTTACTACACATGTGAGCCCATAAGTTCTTTAGATGAATCATCCCATTTAATCTCTGTAATAACACGTGGAGGCAGGTAATATAACTATCCCAGTTTTACAAAGAGGAAACTGAATTCACAGAGGTTTTAAAAATCACCCCAGATCATGCTCCTAGTAAGTAGTTAGAACCTTACTCTGTTGGATTCCATAATCACACCTCTTAATGCTCACATTAAACTGACCTGGCATGGTGTAAAATGGTGGCGATGGGTTTGTGGTGACACAGCGTTAGCCATATTTTCAGATAAAAATACTAGCCCATGCAACTAATGCATTCACCCAGAGTCAGAGAGAACTACGTGAGGAAGTAGATGCATTTTGAGTTTTAGAGGCTTACTATCATGTCACCTGGCCTTCCTACATGGCTTGTCAGTAAAGAATCTGCTTGCCAGTGCAGGGAACACAGGTTCAATTCCTGGGCCAGGAAGCTCCCCTGGAAAAGGAAATGGCAACCCACTCCAGTATTCCTGTCTGTGAAATCCCAGAGGACAGAGGACAGAGGAGCCTGACAGGCTACAATCATGGGGTTACAAAAATGCTGGACACGACTTAGCAACTAAACAACAGCAACATAACTTTGCCTGCCATAGAGTACGGCAGCTCAACAAATACTCCTTTAAAGAACATAAAAAGGTATTTTTTTAAGGTTAAGAAAAAATACCCTTCAAGCAAGATATCAAAGACACATGTGCTCTTTCATATTTACTCCAGCATTATTCACAGTTGCCAAGATACAGAAACAATTTAAGAGCCCATCACAGATGAATGGATAAAAATGTATATACACTTAAACATACACACACACACATAAACATACATACATTTAAATGTATACACATTTATCTGTATATATATATATGTAATGTATATATGTGTGTGTGTGTGTATTTGTATATATTAATACATATACACATATAAAATGAAGCCATTTACAACAACGTGGGTGGACCCTAAGCACATCATACTAAGTGAGAAGTCAGACCGAGAAAGGCAAGTACTGTATTATGTTGTTGTTTAGTTGCTTGGGTCATGTCCAACTCTTTGCAACCCTGTGGACTACAGTCTGCCAGGCTCCTCCATCCATGGGATTTCCCAGACAAGAATACTGGAGTGGGTTGCCACTTCCTTCTCCAAGGGATCTTCCTGACTCAGGGATCAAAACTGCATTTCCTGCATTGCAGGCAGATTCTGTACTGCTGAGCCATAAGGGAAGCCCATAAGTACTGTATGATATCACTTATATTGTAGAATCTATAAAAAAGTCAAACTTGTAAAAGTAGAGTAAAATGGTGGTTACCAGGGACTGAGTGGAGGGATAGGACAGGGACTTTTTTAATGGTACATTATAATGAGTAGGAAATAAGCCCTAGGATCTAATGCACAGTATAATGAAAATAGACAACAATACTATATTACAATCATCAAACTTTCTAAGAGACAAGAAATGAATGTTTCCAACCACTAAAAGGAAAGGACACTTATCTAATATGATAAAGGTACTAATTATCACTACAAAGGCTATTAAAATTTATGTGTATCAAATGAACATGCTGTATACCTTAAATTTGGCTTCCCTGGTAGCCCAGATGGAAGAGCATCTCCAGTAATGCAGGAGACCTGGGTTCAATTCCTGGGTTGGGAAGATCACCTGGAGAAGGGAATAGCAACCCACTCCAATATTATTGCCTGGAGAATGCCACAGACAGAGGAACCTGGTGAGCTACAGTCCGTGGGGTCACAAAGAGTCAGACATGACTGAGGATCTCACACACACACATACCTTAAATTTATACATTGTTAGAAGGGAACAGCTACCCACTCTAGTATTCTGGCCTGGAGAATTCCATGGACTGTGTACAGTCCATGGGGTTGCAAAGAGTCGAACATGACTGACTTCCACATATATCAAACATATTTTAATAAAAAATAAAGAAAAAATATCCTTCTTGATCATGGGATCTTATCAATTTTTTACTCTTCCCCTCATACCCACTGTCAGTTTGTTTATTCATCTTAGCCAAAGGATTTTAAAGTCAAAGGCTTTATGGTCAGAAGGAGTACACATACGAGTGAAATAGGCTAAGTGAAGAGTTCAAACCATCCCAAAAGAAGTATATACTATTTGGCTTGTGGACAAAGAATGTCATCTGGCCTAGACAGTCAAGGTATACATCAAAGGAATGATTCCAATGAGCCCAGACTCGTGTATCATCCATAGAAAAGTACTAAATTCACTAACTTGAGATATCTGGTTTTCTTTAATTAACATTAATCTTTTGATGTTCTGACTATCTAGTGTTTGTTGTAAAACTTGTACATATCCTGGCTCCTCCCCTAGATCTTCAGAGCAGTCCCTCAGAGCTATATGAGGTACTGTCTTCTGAGCTTAAGTCTTCAGCAGTCTGCCAAATAAAACATAAATCTCAACTTTTAGGTTGTGCATTTGTTTGCAGTTCATAAGCTGTAGCCTAGTTTTGGAAAATGGATCCTTACACTCTGAAAATGTTTAAGTGAAAATTACATATGAGCCTCAGTCTTGTCAAATCTCAAATTTTTTTATGATAATCCAGAAAACCAGATTTGATTATTAAATCCTCAGTTTTTAGATGACTGACAACTAAGTTAAAAGTGTTTAAATTCTGTATTGTCTAGCAAAAAATCATCCAATCCCATGTTTTGCCAGGTCTTGGCATAGTTTTTAAACAAATACACATGGATGCCTTTAGCATAGGGGCAATGAGAAAAAAAACAAAACAAAACAGGATGAGAAGAGACTGATAGAAATAAGGCTTTCCTTCTTTTATTGAATCTACCATGTACCAGGCCATGTGCTGGTTAATTGGGATACAATGGGGAATAAACCAGGCAATATCCCTGCCTTAGTGAAGTTCAGAGTCTAGAATGACAAACAGGCAAACAAACAGAAATTACACTATGGTAAGGCTTGTCACAGCAGGTCAGGGTGTGAGGCTCAGTCAAGAGGGCATATAATTTGGACTTAACAAATACAGAATTTTTTCTGAGAAAAGTAGCAGTACAGCTAAGACAAAAAATGAGAGAATTACTAACTATGGAATTATCAGGTTATTATTAGTTTTAATCATATTCCAGGCATACTGCTAATTCATTTAATGTTTATAACATGTTATGAATAAGTTAGATGATGATGATGTGATGATGGTTGCCTCACCTTTTACAGATGAGGAAACATAAATATAAGGAACATAAATGTAAGAAACACAGCTAGTGAGTGGCCAAGCTAGGAATCAATTAAATTTGATTCAAGTGTGTCTGACTCCAAAATTCAAGCACTTTCATAATAATTACTAGATTGATGTTTATGGAGCATTCACCATGGGTCCATCACTTTTCTAAATGTTCTAATATGGGTTTATTCCTCACATTAGAAAATCTCATGAAAATCTTCTGTTACTGTTTCCATTTTCTGAATGAGGACAGCAAGGCTCACAGAGATTCAGCACTTTTCCTATAGTGTTACACAACTAGTTAGTGGAGACCTAGGACTGGAACTCAAGGAGGATTGTTCTTAAACACTGGGCCAGAGGATGGTGGGCAGGATGAGGGCAATGAGTGCTCTAGATGGAAGGAATCCCATATGTATAGACATGGAGTTAAGATGATATGACCCACAGGAGGGATCTTATTCAAGTCTAGCATGCCTGGATCTAACAAGAGAAAGTTTTGAAGCACAGTTTGATATTCAACTTGGGTACAAAAGTGAGAGCTTATAGGGCTTAATATGCTTTTTTTTTTTCTAGTAAGTGCTTGGAGAGCTTCACTGTCAGATGGGAACAGATGATGGGACACAAGTTCCAGCTTAATTCCATCTGCTGATGTGCCTAGGAAAATTATTTTTCTGTTCTTAATGGGCAGAAGTTTGGGGTACCAAAATACTTGTACATTGGAGTCTGGTTTCCAAGAATCTAGGTTATCAAAGGCATCATTTCCTAACAAAGAGGCTCTTGACTTTTAATTCCATTTGGCCAGTGTTTCCTCCCTATCTCCTTCTCCAGAGAACATTTAGTCCCCCAGTTGAAAGTACTGATGTAGAAGGCAGGGTTCTCACCCAGGAAATTGTGAAACATAATGCCCTAGATCCATGTGGTAGCACCACGAGCTTGTCAGCATGTGGCCCATTTGGGGAATTTTTTTTTTTTTCCCTCTTTATGCAGCATTTAAAACATGTAAGAGAACCCAAGCCCAATGAAGAGGGAAGAGGAAGATGAAAACCTAATCCTCCCTGAATAATAAAGACAAAATTCAAGACTTTTAAAAAGAGGATAAGGCAGATTTTTCCCTTTATGTGTGATTTTGATTCTTCAAGAACTACATGTGGTATTTCTATAAAGATGAGCAAATTAACCAGGTGGTTGTTAACCAAGGGTAAGGTAACTAGGTGTTCAGTTCCACCTGTGCCACTGACCTGCTTTGGAATGTTGAGAAACTAAGTCTCCCTCTAATAGCCTGTTCTCTTATTCTGTATGCCATTTGGCTGTGCCTTTGCAGGGAGCTGGATTTATTTCTGATGTATCACTGTTGCCCTCCATGCCAGTATATAACACTGCCCCACCAGAGTATCTTGAAAGGTCAACTTCAAATATCCAGTGGCTCCATGACTTAGGCAGAGGGGAAAAAAAAAACAAAAAACATTCTATGGCAGTTTAGAAAATAATTTTTTTGGATCAAAAGGAAAAATACATTCTATAAAACACTGAATTTCTGGCTGTAGTACACACTGAACACTCTATTAATTAACTTCTTATCTGGCTTCTTGGCATGGAGCCTTTATTTATAAACCAATTTCTCCTGAAGGTAGAGTGAATCGAAGGTTCAATTTTAATCATGAAAGACCTAAGTGTACCTAGTTATAAATTCTCAATTGAACTCCAAGGAAGGCAGTATGTTGCCCTAAGTAATATGGAGTCAACCTCAGGCAACAGGAGGTGACAGAGTTGGGTTGAGTGTGCATAAACCATGCCGATGGCCTATGATTAAGCAACAAATCTGTCTAGTTGCTATGTTTTGCCTGAGAAAATGTGAATCGTGGGTCTGATTGTCCAATTTCTATGATGCATTGGAGGAAGTATCAACACTAATAACTAAATACGTAGCAATGAGTCACTAAGTACCAGGCATGGTACTTTTGTTCATTCTTCGTTTTAATAAATACTTATTGAATGCTTACCATGTGCTCAGACATCCTTTTTGGCAGCTGAGATACATCAGTGAATAAGTAAGCAAGATCTCTGTCCTCAAAGAACTTAGAGTTGTAATAAATAAATGATAAGTAATAATAAACAAGTAAACCAAATAGCATATGAGAAGGTGATAAGTGCTAGAGTAGATTAAAGGAGATCTAGCACACTGACGGGAGCCAGAGGCTGGGCTAATTGTTGCCACTTGGAAATGACCCTGAAAGATCTAGAAAATAAAACAATCAAAGAAAACCCCCTTTGAATTCTGTGTCTTAGTCTGAGTTCTCTGACAGTAAATCACAAGGACTTGGGTACAGGTAGTTTATTGAAATATGATCCCAGAAAGCAGAAGTGAGGAAGTGAAAAAAATTTGCAAAAGAAAAAGCAACACAAATGAATATATTATGAAGATTGTTGACTTTAAGCAACAAGAAGTGGATTCTTTTAATGAGAAGTATCTGGAATTTCAGGGCTTCCCTAGTGGCTCAACAGTAAAGAATTGCAATGCAGGAGGCACAGGAGATGCAGGTTCGATCCCTGGGTTGGGAAGATTCCCTGGAGGAGGAAATGGCAACCTATTCTAGTATTCTTGCCTGGGAAAATCCAGGGACAGAGGTGCCTGGAGGGGTACGGTCCATGTGGTCACAGTCAGACGTGACTGAGCACACACTCACACATCCAGAATTCCTTCCAGGACTGTTCATGTGAAGGCCAAAAGGATGGGGCATTTAGCCAGTCCCACTGATTGAGGGTTTTATGAAAGGATGTTAACTCTTTTGAAATTCTGTGTTGTACCTGTATACAGGTTAAATGAGTCCTCTGGCTCAGGAGAAAACTCTGAGGTATCAGAGCTGAAAGATACTGGCAAACCCTTAAGGTAGAACACTGAACTTGCATGACACTGCTCCCCACACTGCAGCTGAAATAAAAGACACATCAAGGGCAGATAAGACAAGCAACCCAATTCTCTCTCAAGACTCCATTTAGGAGCATCCAAGATAAAGTCAAGGCTATGGTTTTTCCAGTGGTTATGTATCGATGTGAGAGTTGGACTGTGAAGAAAGCTGAGTGCCGAAAAATGGATGCTTTTGAACTGTGGTGTTGGAGAAGACTCTTGAGAGTCCCTTGGACTGCAAGGAGATCCAACCAGTCCATCCTAAAGGAGATCAGTCCTGGGTGTTCATTGGAAGGACTGATGCTGAAGATGAAACTCCAATACTTTGGCCACCTCATGCGAAGAGTTGACTCACTGGAAAAGACCCTGATGCTGGGAGGGATTGGGGGCAGGAGGGGAAGGGGACAACAGAGAATTAGATGGCTGGATGGCATCACTGACTCTATGGACATGAATTTGAGTAAACTCCGGCAGTTTGTGATGGACAGTGAGACCTGGCGTGCTGCAATTCATGGGGTCGCAAAAAGTCAGACATGACTGAGCGACTGAACTGAACTGAACTGAAGATAAAAATCAGTGGCAAGAGAATCTGGAAAATGTACCTCAGTCCCAAGACTGGATCAAGGAGCAGAGTTTCAGAGAGCAGATTTGAGGTTGAGAGTCATTTGGTAAACCCATATAATACCCAAGTGGAGATGCTGAGTAAACACTGGATATGCAAATTAGGAGCTCTCAGATGGAGGCATGCATGCATCGGGGTGGTATTCAAAGCCAAGATGGGATAAGATCAACAAAGAAGCATGAACAGAGAGTAGAGTGTACACAGAATGAGCAACCCCAATCATTAAGAGGATGGGAAGAAGAAGAGCAATCAGTCAGGGAAATAGAAGGAAAAACAAGAGAAGGTTGTGTCCTAGAGCAGAGGTCCTCTACTTCTTTGGCACCAGGGACAAAAAGAAGAGACAAAAGCAGAGACCTTTGTCAACAAAGGTCCATCTAGTCAAAGCTATGGTTTTTCCAGTAGTCATGTATAGATGTGAGAGTTGGACCATAAAGAAAGCTGAGCACTGAAGAATTGATGCTTTTGAACTGTGGTGTTGGAGAAGACTCTTGAGAGTCCCTTAGACTACAAGGAGGTCAAACCAGTCAATCTTAAAGGAAATCAACCCTGAATACTCATTGGAAGGACTGATACCAAAGCTGAAACTCCAACACTTTGACCACCTGATGCGAAGAACTGACTCATTGGAAAAGACCCTGAAGTTGGGAAAGATTAAAGGCAGGAGAAGAAGGAGATGACAGAGAATAAAACGGTTGGATGGCATTACCAACTCGATGGACATGAGTTTGAGCAAGCTCCGGGAGTTGGTGATGGACAGGGAAGCCTGGAGTGCTGCAGTCCAAAGAATCACAAAGAGTTGAACATGACTGAGCGACTGAACTGAAATGAACTGGGGGTAGGGGGGTGGTTTGGGGATGATTTACATACATTTACATGTATTGTGCATTTTATTTCTATTATTATTACATCAGCTCCACCTCAGTTCATCAGGCATTAGATCCTAGAGTTTAGGCACCCATGTGACTGAGAGTACAAGAAAAACTGGATCAAGCCAGATAGTGGTTATTTTTTTCACTTTTTAAAAAAATTGGGGTATAGTTGCTTTATAATGTGTTAGTTTCTGCTGTATAATGAAGTGAATCAGCTATATGTGTATGTATGTGTATATATATATATGTCCTATCCCTCTTGGACTTCCGCCTCCAATACCACCCATCTAGGTCATCACAGAGCACTGAGCTGAGCTCCCTACAACCAGATGATGTTTTGCCAATCCATGAAAGGCAGAAGAGAAGCAAGGAACTGACCGCAACAACTGATGCAGGATAAGGAGATAGTGAGGGTATCAAAAGGAAGAGGGACAGTGAGAATCTTGTAGGATCATGGAATGGAGGACCTTGTAAGATCAGAGGATTATTGAGGTACTACAGGCAGAGTTAGAGAAAAGGGGCTGCCAGGGAAAGGGATATATGAAATGAAAATAATTCAGGGTTTCAAGTTATTGATGATGAAATGAATTTAGGAATATAAGTCCAGAAGTCAGTTCATTCACTTTTAATGGTCATTGGCTTTAATTTTCCTAATAATTGCCTCCATTCTGGCCTGTGTCCACTCTGCATGTTTAGATTCAATATAAATCAGCAAAGCTACTAACACACCTATACGAACCAAAGTTAAATTGTAATATATGGGAGGGAATCTTATTTGTCATTGAGGGATTTCATGCTGATTTTAACCTAAGTCATTCCTATTACCTCTAATGATCTTAGAAAATTGTTAGGGGAACTCTGTGGTTCCGAGCTGACATATGATTTTTACAATGGGTTCAAAATGCTTCCTTTGAAGAGGAAGCCAGTTCCAAGGTTCCAAAAGAATGAACATGCGGCTGCTTTTGATAATTCAGGAACTCACAGTTCTGTTGCAAACTGGTGTTAAGACTAAAAAGCAGATTTTGCTGTTTCCTCCTCAACTTATTTCACAAAAGCCTCCTAACTGGTTTATCCTTCTGTAGTTCCTTTCTCACTGAAACCAATCTAGCTTGCAACTTCTCAAGATGCAGTTTACCATTTTATTTCCTACTTTTGAATCTTTCAGAAGCTCCCAGTGAATTAAGGGTAAAATTCAAATGTCTTAGTTTGGAACTTACTTAAAACCATTGACTGAATTCATGTCTTTTTTAAAAAATAATTACTCAATATACCTAGATTTCACCCAAACTAGTGTTAGTTGCTCAGTTGTATCTGACTGATTCTTTGTGACCAATGGACTATAGCCTGCCAGGCTCCTCTGGACACAGGATTCTCCAGGCAAGAAAACTGGAATGGGTTGCCATGCCCTTCTCCAGTGGATCCTGCTGACCCAGGGATCAAACTCAGGTCTCTTGCATTGCAGGTGGACTCTTTACCATCCAAGCATTCTAACATTCATAACTGTGTATGAGTTTCCACTGAGACAGTTTCTGTTTCTCTCTTCATTTCTACCAAAGATTGCCAAGTAGAGACTCGCTGGTTTCCAAAATCAGTTTCCTTTCATTAAACCTAGTCTGATCATTTATTTATAGAAGTCTGGTGGAGAATAACCACTTCTTCTAGAGTCTCTTTTACATCTGCTTCACTGGAGCTTTCCCTAAGGATTGCATATAAAGATGTTTTCCTGATTGATTTTAGTCACTTTCCTTAGAACTGGAAAACTAATTGGAATTCTGCTGAATGATGAACACGCACCTTGGTTAAGTTTCTGCTAGGAAATTCATGCACACCCTGAGTACCTAACATTTTTAATTTATGACAAACTTTTTCCTAACTTGATATTGATTCCTATTTTTCCCACCTTCCCGAAAGGCCCTTTTTCTCTGCCCCATCTAACATCTTCCGTGGTGGTTCAGTTGGTAAAAAATCTGCTTGAAATGCCAGAGACCTGGGTTTGATCCCTGGGTCTGGAAGATCCCGTGGAGATGACAACCCAACCCAGTACTCCCTTGCCTGGAGAATTCCATGAACAGAGGAGCTTAGGAGGCTACAGTCCATGGGATCGCAAAGAGTTGGACACAACTGTATAACTACCTTTCACTTTCTTTTCTAATATCTAATTTTAATGTGCTTTTTGGGAGCCCATGAAAGGAAGTGAATTCTCCCTTCTCAGATGCCCCTTTGCTATGTACTACATACTTCTTCTGTGATGCTTGTTTAGGGGGAAATTTCACTATTTATAGGCCATGGACTTTCTGGAAAAGAAAGGCCCCTTGGCATTTACCCCAAACTTTGAGAAAGAGGACAGAGACAATGCTACCAAAAGCCACAATCCATGATTAGGGGAATGAGGAATCCACAGTGCAGCAAGGAAGGGTGGGGCCAAGATAGGACCCAGCTTGGCCTCTGACAATCATGATGAACAGCTTGAAGACTCACCATATAAAGATCTCTTCTCTTATTTACAGAAGTATCTTATTTAGTCAATAAATAAAAATGAAGACCTAATACATTGTAGCCAAAAAATATGCATAAAAATGAATATGATCCCTGACCTCATGGAGATAAAATTATGGGTAGGTGGAGGCTTGGGTGAGGTGCCAGGAATCCTCAAGACCACCTTCAGATGATAAGCAGTAAAGGTAAAATGTAATAGGACAGAGTCCAGGAGAAACCAAGTGCAAGCTTCCAGCTATCTTTTCCCAGCAGAGGCACAGAGCAATGCCTAATTCTCCCAACAATACTGTGTGACAACATGTACAAAACATGCCCAGCAGTGAAGCTCATCTGAGCCTTGGTATCCACAGTGGAGGTCAGTCATACAGGCATGGGACACCTATAGGACTGACCTCAGCTGCTCAATCTTCAGCATTGACCCCAGAGGTCAAACAGATGCAGCATGGTCCAGGGCCCCAGATGAATAAAAACAGGTTGATGTTGTTTCCTTGCTAAATTGGGTCTGACTCTTTGCAATCCCGCGGGCTGTAGCCCACCAAGTTCCTCTATCCATGGGATTTCCCAAGTAAGAATACTGGAGTGGGTTGCCATTTCCTTCTCCAGGGAATCTTCCTGACCTGATCGACCCTGCATCTCTTATGCCTCCTGCACTGGCAGGCAGGTTCTTTAACACTGAGTCATCTGGGAAGCCCATAAAAACACATGTTCACTATAAATTACACTATTATCATAAACTATCTGGCATGGTTCAAGTCTTCACAAGTACAAAGTTGCTCTTACTGGGCAGTATATTCTGATGACTTAGAGGTTATCTTCTAGGAGTTCATCAAGGACCTGTCCTGAAGACCTGTGGAATATAGAGACTGCACAGTTTGGGATGCACTCTAACATTCTAGTATTCAAGGAATCAGAAATACACCAGAAATGAGCTCTGGCACTTTCTCCATCCCATAGAATTAACAAGCCCACCATGTTTCCCTTTATGCTTTTTCTCCTGCCAATTATGCTTAGAGTTGGCTAGTTGGATAACAGAAGGTAACGGCCTCCTTATGGATAAGCATTTGCTTAGCAACCATTGATCATGACTAGCACTTTAGTAGACTACTCATCTTTTGCCACTGATGCTGCGCTAATTTAACATGTGGTTATAAACTCTTACAGGATCCCTGTTTTCATGAGTTAAAAGCCAGCTAATAGCTATGGTTCAAAGAAATCCCCTCTTCACCAAACCCAGTCTAAGATTTTAGTATTTAGTGGCTATTCAAATGCAAGTTAACTTATTAACTTATTGACAACATATAGAGATGGTTTAATATTAGCTGGTGGGTGCTAGGGCTGGTATGTTGACAGATACAATTTAAATGAATTGATCCATGCACACAGGAGTATCAATTTCAAATAGCATCTCTAAGAATTTCTTAAAGCATTAATTTCCAAAATGTTTTTACTGTATACTATATCAGTAAAAAGTTTATTCATACATAAATGTGCTTATACTCTGGCATATACATATTTATTTAACTATAAAGTATATATATAAGCCCTACTATTTTTAATACATTATGTCATAAAAGAATTTTATATGCTTTAGAGAATAAAATAAACAATATTAAAATAAATTATAAAATATTAATTAAAAGAAAATTTAATTCTATACCATTTATTATTGGTATACAATGTGACAATCATTTATTATTTCTTAAAAATACTGATTTAACATTTTGTGGTAAACCAATTTGAAGCTTTGGTTTTAAGTTTCAGGTCATGTTTCTATTAATGTAATACTTTAAGAGCTGAAGAAGATTCTCACAAAGATGTGATTTTTCAGAACTTCATTGAGAAAATAATTTAAACCACTCCTGATTTTATTTTGGGTTACCTCCATAAACACAGGAGCTATCTTAATCAGTGTTTTCAAAGTAAGAGTTTACTTGCTTCTTTCTTTGAAGAAACAGTCTCTGAAAATGAGTATAGAAAAATTCCTCTTGACCTCTACCCCTGATGGTCATCACCTATGAGACATACTTCATATATTTTTTTGCTGCTTCCAATCCCCAGTGAACAAAAATCTATGTTCTTCACAAAAATCAATTTTTATGATTGATTAATAATCAGAATAATTATTCTGATTAATCAGCAGAAATAATCCCAATGCATGGTAAAATAAAGGATTTTGAGGCAAATCAAAAAAAAAATCAATTCTGAGAAAATAGCTTTCCTTCATTGTATGGTGGACAAGTCTGAGCAACACAATACCAGTTCAAGATGCAATACATGCTACAGTGAAAATAAAGCAATAAACTTGCAGGTTTGTGTGTTAGTCGCTCAATCATGTCCTACTCTTTGTGACCCCATGGACTGTACCCTGCCAGGCTCCTCTGTCCATGGAATCCTGTAGGCAAGAACACTGAAGTGGGGAGACATTCCCTTCTCCAGGGGATCTTCCTAAGCTAGGGACTAAACGTGGGTCTCCTGCATTGCAGGCAGATTCCTTGCCATCTGAACCACCCGGGATTCAGAGGTATACCCAGCACTTGACCAAAAATAGTATGATCTCATATAAACAAACTCATGTGCCAACTTGGGAAGCAAACAGGACCACTAGGCTAAAAACACATTTGACTGTATATTTTCATATTTTAGGAAAGTGCTTGTCAAAGTATGCTCCTGAGACCAACAGTAGCAGCAGCATCCAGAAACTCAGTAGAAGTGTTAAATGTTCAAGGCCCACCACAGATCTACTGAATCGGAAACTCTGAGGTGTGACCTCTAGCCTGCCAGATGCTTCTGGCACATCCTAAAGTTTCAGAATCTTAAGTTCCAATATGCCTTCATGTAATATAAACTTAGTTTTCTTCCAGTCATGATGGCTTCCCACCATCACTGGATATTCTGTCAAGGTACGGTTTACACATAGGGCTAAGTTCATAGCTCAAGATGGAAGACAATCATTATTAAAATTCTCCAGGTAATTAATTCCCCAATGTACATCCAAGGGAAGAGAAGACCACATTAAAAAAAAAAGTCTCATTCTTTATGGGAACAGCCATATGACAGGAGGTAGGAAAATAGTGGATAATTAGGCAAGGAACAACAAATAAATAATTTAGACATTATTTCAATATCCTCACCTTTAGCTATTAGCATTTCCATCATTAGGGATTTTAAGCCCTAGAGTGGTACTAGCAAATTGGAGAATCTGTAAAAGTATCAGAACACACTTCTTTAAGACTATTTTTCTAAAGTAAATTCTTTACAACAGTAATTCTATGGGATATTCTATCAAAAGATTTAAAAAGTTATGGAAGTTTGAGAAACACAGTTAAACAGATCTCTTGACTACTTATTGTAGGAATTCTTAAAGCCTTTCATATTATTAATCTCCTAGAAAAGGATCACTGTATAGGGTATTTCTGAAACTTTTTTAAAGAACACTTTTGCCTAGAAATACATATCAGTGGCTAGAGGGCTATTAGTATTCCACATAAAACACTTCAGAAAGTACTGCCTTGTGTCAAAAATAGATTGTATATGTAGCAGAGTAGAAATGCTTTTTGGCTGCTCAACTTCTACTTTCTAATAGCACCCTGATTTCCTTTTGAGGAAGTGTATCTCCTCTTGAGTACAGGGCAGTAAACTAAGATGTCTATTTTATCAAAGAAGTCAACTGTATTTCAGAAAAGAATAAAGTTTTGATTTCTCTCCCCACACATGTAGAATGGTAGTAGTTATACACCATTCTTAAAAGAACTAAGAAAATGGTCATACAAATCATTTTCTCTGTTCTATGACTTAGTTGAGGAAGCTGTTTGAGATCCTCTTCTATGGTTAAGGACTTCCTTGAGGTATCTTACACCAGATTGATTCTCCTATCAGCTAGGTAAACTTGATAGTGGGCATACACCCTAATTTAGGCAACTACCAGTCTTAAAAAACAAAGGCAGAATATGAATTAGTTTCTCCATATATCCACGACTGGTCTTCCAGCCTTCCTACTGGTTCTGTGTGTTGCTAGTGTCCTTTAAAAATGTGTTAAATTAGAAACATTAGGTTTATCTTGCCTATAATGCATGATATCACTGAGATAATAGTAGCTTTCCAAATAACCAACAATTTGGGGAGCTTTTATAGAGAGGACAAGAAAAAAAAATAAAAACATACTCAGGAATATGGATAGAAAATTCAGTTTTGAGATATGGTTGTAATTTGGCACCACACCTCAATTCAACGTGATATACTAAATTTTAAGCTCCATCATTTTCTCTCAACAAACAACTTCACTTCTCTGCACTCACTTGGTGATGAAAATAGGCAAATACAATGAGGTGCTAAGTTCATGATAGGATCCTTGGATGATATAACTGTATAGATAAAAACACAGATACCATATACTTCAGACAGAGACAACTTTAGGGATGAAACAAGATCAATCTTCAACAAGTGGAAAAATAAAAGAGAAATGAAAGGCAAATGCACCTACAGGAAACAGATGTCAGAGTATTCATCATGCTAACTGGCTCTTTTAAGAGTGGCCACTCGATCCAGGAGAGAATGAAAAAGGTCTGTAGCAAAGGACATCTAAAAATACCTAGAACATTTACTTGAATTTTTTAAGCAGACCACCTTCTGTTTTATAAGTAATTATTTGTGCTTTAGCAATGAAAGGCAGTTATACTGACAGCAGGGAAGGTCTCAATTATACTCCCATCCTGATACTGAATGTGAAGACCTCCTTGGAAGCCAAAAAAATAAAAAAATTAACAAATGTTCCAAACCAGATGTTCACTTTGAAATTTAATGGAGATCTCCCAATTAGCCTTCTTTCATTAATGAAGTTGTAGAGTGTTAGCATGTGGTTTTACAAGCAGGAGGCCATGCAGGAAGTATCCCAGTCCAGGAACATTTCTACAAATGCACAATGTTGGAGACTTGATGGGAGGGAGGGGAATGGAAAGGATGTCCTACTCCTGCCACTTACTCATGATGTCCTTGGATTTCATCACCAAGCCAGTTTAAGCATCTCTACACTGACCCAGTGAAATTAGAAATCAGCCCCCCAATCACATTTCATTCATTCTGGCATTCTCTACACCATGTGGAGGAAAATATAGATCATATTTCTTAAAATAATATGGTGTGCATTCATTTCAAACAGCAGCCTCTGAAAATGAATATGGAAAACTTCCCCTTGCATATCCTGATTACACACATACAAAGCAACACCTTATATCTGGGGGAGAGGGGAGAGGGAAGAGTGACACATTTTAATTAACTTTCTCATAATAAGTTTTCATTAAGATTTCAAAAGGTGGTTTTCTCAGATTAAATACCAATTGATTTTCAAAAGCACATTAGTTGAGCAATAACAACCTGGTAATATATCTAGATCTGTTATCTGATGCTTAATATACAGTGATTTTTAGTCATCAATTATGTTTGAAAATAATTTAAGTGAAAAGAAAAGTGCAGGTGGATCAGAAAAAGATACAAATTTTAGATCTGACAGAGGAGAGTCTTACAACTTGCTGGGAGAATATTTGCAAAGGTTATCAGTACCTAAACTTTTAGTCAGATGAGGTCTTTACTTAAGTCAAAGCCTTTAAAAGGCTTTAAAAATGTTGTTTGTTATGTGGGTGCTGTTTTATTTTGTTTTGTTTTTTCTTTTGGTGTATGCACACATGTGAGAGAGGTAGAGAGAGAGCATGCAAGAGACGAAGTGAGAAAGACGAGGAGACAGAAGAAAGAATAGAAAAGAGAGATATTGAGGAGGATGAAGGCAGCACAATAACTAAATACTAAACATTAAAATGACATGAGTCAGTCAGTTCAGTTCAGTTGCTCAGTTGTGTCCATGGAGTGCAGCACACCAGGCTTCCCTGTCCATTACCAACTCCCAGAGTTTACTCAAAATCATGTCCATGGAGTCAGTGATGCCATTCAACCATCTCATCCTTTGTCACCCCCTTCTCCTCCTGTCTTCAATCTTTCCCAGCTTCAGGGTCTTTTCCAATGAGTCAGTTCTTTGCATCAGGTCGTCAAAGAATTGGAGTTTCACCTTCAGCGTCAGTCCTTCCAATGAATATTCAGGACTGATTTCCTTTAGGATGGACTGGTTGAATCTCCTTGCAGTCCAAGGGACTCTCAAGAATCTTCTCCAACACCACAGTTCAAAAGCTTCAATTCTTCGATGTTCAGCTTTCTTTAGAGTCCAACTCTCACATCCATACATGACTACTGGAAAAACCATAGCTTTGACTAAACAGACTTTGTCAGCAAAGTAATGTCTCTATATTTTAATATACTATCCATGTTGTTCATAGCTTTTCTTCCAAGGAGCACGTGTCTTTTAATTTCATGGCTGCAGTCACCATCTGCAGTGATTTTGGAGCCCAAAAAAGTAAAGTCTCTCACTGTTTCCATTGTTTCCCCATCTACTTGCCATGAAGTGATGGGACCAGGTGCCATGATCTTAGTTTTCTGAATGTTGAATTTGACATGAATATAGTTCACTTATACAGTGCACGCTCAGTCATATCTGATTCTTTGTGATCCTTTGGACTGTAGCCCACTAGGCTACTCTGTCCATGGGATTTCCCAGGCAAGAATACCAGAGTGGGTTGTCATTTCCTGCTCCAAAGGACCTTCCTGACTCAGGAATTGAACCCATGTCTCCTGCATCTTCTGCGTTGGCAGGTGGATTCTTTACCACTGAGCCACTTGGGACTTACACCAAATCTGGAGAAAAATACATTGATTCTCATATCTATATTCTGTTGGTCAGACTTGACTATCATTCAGTAAAAAAAAGAAAAAATATGATTTTATCATATCTAAGTGTTAGGAAGAAGAACAGGACAGTGCATGGAGTGTAGATTGGGTTCAAGAGGAAACGGAGGGGTACAGATCAGCTAAGAGGTGTTATAGAAGTCCCAGTGATGGAATACTAGCTGCACATATAGCACAAGTGGCAGTGAGTTTTAGGGACAAGAAAAAAAAAAAAAAAAAAGATTGCTGAGGCAAGGGACATTCTCTTCAGAGGAAGGAGTTCCTGAACATGTCCAAAATAAGGTATTTCTTGTTTTATCAAAAATTTTTATCATCTCATATCATGTGAAAAGAAAGTAAAAGTGTTAGTTGCTCAGCCACGTCCAACTCTTTGCAACTCCATGGAATTTAGCCTGCCAGGCCCCTCTATCCACAAAATTCTCCAGCGAAGAATATTGGAGTGACTTGCCATTTCCTTCTCCAGGGGATCTTCCCGAGCCAGGGACCAAACCTGGATCTCTCACATTGTAGGCAGATTTGTTACTGACTGAGCCACCAGGGAAGCCCTCACATCATAGTTCAGTTTAGTCACTCAGTTGTGTCCGACTCTTTGTAACCTCAAGGACTGCAGCATACCAGGCCTCCCTGTCCATCACCAACTTCTGGAGTTTACTCAAACTCACATCCATCGAGTTGGTGATGCCATCCAACCATCCCCTTTTCCTCCCCTCTTCAATCTTTCCCAACATCAGGGTCTTTTCCAATGAGTCAGTTCTTTGCATCAGGTGGCCAAAGTACTGGAGTTTCAGCTTCAGCATCAGCCCTTCCAATGAATATTCAGGACTGATTTCCTTTAGGATGGAATGGTTGGATCTCCTTGCAGTCCAAGATACTCTCAAGAGTCTTCTCCAACACATCATAGTATTTAGCATTAATTTCTTAAGAAACTATATTAGGTCACAGACCATATTTATCTATTTTGTTGTTGCATGCACTGTATATGGTGAAATGTCTAGAAAACAGTAGACACTTAATGAATATTAATATAAATCCAAAAAGTAAATACGTATTCATCTCAACAATATTCACATATACTTAAATACAGTAGCATAAACACATGTGAGATAATTATTCTTGGTTCATACATAATGATTCCTGTGTATACAGATTAAACAACCTCTTCAAGTCTTCTATAGCTCACTGTATACCTCCCTCTCCCTGGGATCCACAGTCCATAAGCTGGAAACCACTATCTTAAGAATAGTCTACAGAAAAGAGCCACACTTAGAAGTTCCAGGTCTACAGATGGCTTCACAGCTGAATTCTACCAAAAATTTAGAGAAGAGCTAACACCTATCCTACTCAAACTCTTCCAGAAAATTGCAGATGAAGGTAAACTTCCAAACTCACTCTATGAGGCCACCATCACCCTAATACCAGAAACAGACAAAGATGCCACAAAAGAAAAAAAAAAAAAAAACTACAGGCCAATATAACTGATGAACACAGATGCAAAAATTCTTAACAAAATTCTAGGAAACAGAATCCAACAACATATTTAAAAGATCATACATCATGACCAAGTGGGATTTATCCCAGGGATGCAAGGATTCTTCCATATTCACATATCAATCAATGTGATACACCATATTAACAAATTGAAAGATAAAAACCATACGATTATCTCAATAGATGCAGAGAAAGCCTTTGACAAAATTCAACACTCATTTATGATTAAAAAAAAAAAAAACTTTCAGAAAGTAGGCACAGAAGGAACATACCTCAACATAATAAAAGCCACATATAATAAACCCACAGCAAACATTATCCTCAATGGTGAACAATTGAAAGCATTTCCCCTAAAGTCAGGAACAAGACAAGGGTGTCCACTCTATCTCTACTATTCAACATAGTTTTGGAAGTTTTAGCCACAGCAATCAGAGAAGAAAAAGAAATAAAAGGAATCCAGATTGGAAGAGAAGAAGCAAAACTCTCACTGTTTGCAGATGACATGATCCTCTACATAGAAAACCCTAAAGACTCCACCAGAAAATTATTAGAGCTAATCAATGAACATAGTTAAGTTGCAGTATATAAAATTAACACACAGAAATTCCTTTCATTCTTATACACTAACAATGAGAAAACAGAAAGAGAAATTAAGGAAACAATTCCATTCACCATTGCAATGAAAAAAATAAAATATTTTAAATAAATCTACCTAAAGAAACAAAAGACCTATATATAGAAAACTATAAAGATGAAGAAATCAAAGATGACACAAATAGATGGAGAAATATGCCATGTACATGAATCAAAAGAATCAATTAGTGACAATGAGTATACTACCCAAAGCAATCTATAGATTCAATGCAATCCCTATCAAGCTACCAATGGTATTTTTCACAGAACTAGAACAAATAATTCCACAATTTGCATGGAAATACAAAAACCCCTCAAATAGCCAAAGCAATCTTGAGAAAGAAGAATGGAACTGGAGGAATCAACCTGCCTGACCTCAGCCTATACTACAAAGCTACAGTCATCAAGCAGTATGGTACTGGCACAAAGATGGAAATACAGATCAATGGAACAAAATAGAAAGCCCAGAGATAAATTCACCTTATCTTTGACAAAGGAGGCAAGAATATACAATGGAGAAAAGACTATCTCTTAAAGAATGAAACTAGAACACTTTATAACACCATACACAAAAATAAACTCAAAATAGATTAAAGATCTAAATGTAACACCAGAAACTATAAAACTCCTAGAGGAAAACATAGGCAAAACACTCTGACATAAATCACAGCAAGATCCTCTATGACCCACCTCCCAGAGTAATGGAAATAAAAGCAAAAATAAACAAATGGGACCTAATTAAACTTAAAAGCTTTTGCACAATGAAGGAAACTATATGCAAGGTGAAAAGACAGCCTTCAGAATGGGAGAAAATAATAGCAAATGAAGCAACAGACAAAGGATTAATCTCAAAAATATACAAGCAACTCCTGCAGCTCAATTCCAGAAAAATAAATGACCCAATCAAAAAATGGGCCAAAGAACTAAACAGACATTTCTCCAAAGATGACATACAGATGGCTAACAAACACATGAAAAGATGCTCAACATCACTCATTATTAGAGAAATGCAAATCAAAACCACAATGAGGTATCATTGCACGCCAGTCAGAATGGCTGCTATCAAAAAGTCTACAAACAGTAAATGCTGGAGAGGGTGCTGAGAAAAGGGAACCCTCTTACACTGTTGGTGGGAATGCAAACTAGTAGAGCCACTATGGAAAACAGTGTGGAGATTCCTTAAAAAACTGGAAATAGAATTGCCATATGACCCAGTAATCCCACCGCTGAGCATACACACCAAGGAAACCAGAATTGAAAGAGACACATGTACCCCAATGTTCATCGCAGCACTGTTTACAATAGCCAGGACATGGAAGCAACCTAGAAGTCCATCAGCAGATGAATGGATAAGAAAGCTGTGGTACATATACACAATGGAATATTACTCAGCTATTAAAAAGAATGTATTTGAATCACTTCTAATGACGTGGATGAAACTGGAGCCTATCATACAGAGTGAAGTAAGTCAGAAAGAAAAACAGCACTACAGTATATTAACGCATATATATGGAATTTAGAAAGATGGTAATGATGACCCTATATGCAAGACAGTAAAAGAGACAGAGATATAAAGAATAGACTTTTGGACTCTGTGAGAGAAGGCGAGAGTGGGATGATTTGAGAGAATAGCATTGAAACATGTATATTATCATATGTGAAATAGATCGCCAGTCCAGGTTCAATGCATCAGACAGAGTGTTCAGGGCTGGTACACTGGGATGACCCTGAGGGATGGGATGGGGAGGGATATGGGGGGGGGGGCATTCAGGATAGGGAACACATGTACATACATGGCTGATTCATGTCAACGTATGGCAAAAACCACTACAATATTGTAAAGTAATTAGCCTCCAATTAAAGTAAATACATTAATTTTTAAAAATTAAAAAAAAAAAGAAGTGCCAAGTCTAGAACTTGACAAACCTTTCCCATTGCCTCTTATAAAACTCTTGTTTCTCAAGCAAGTTATTAGTATGTTATAGGCCTTTGCTTTCTCATCTACAAAATGGTGGTAACTGTATCAACTCAACTATTGCTTTGAGACCCAAATGGCAAATTAGCCAAGTAACTGGCACATGGTAAGGGCTTTGATATTAACTAGTGTTATTAGAATTATTTTCACTCTTTGGAGCTTTTACAAAAGAGCTGGTGAGGGACGGACCTGGATGGCCCTATAATGTTCATCCCCCCTTCCCCACCCCCAGCTCACACACACACATACACATGCACACACACCTTCTAAGTAGCTTTACAAAAGTGAGCTCAGGAGGTCTGAGTACTCAAGTCTTCATCTTTCTAACAAGGGCACACCCCTCACCAGAGTGCTTCCATTATCACATAGTTGCAGCTATATGCTAGTAGAGTAGCTCCCCACCCCAACCAAAAAATTAAAAAATTCCCACTTTTCAGAGTTCAACATGCAAATGCTCTCACCATGGCCAACACCAACCTAGTGGTGTGAAGTCACAAAGGCACAGCTGAGAAAAGGTGAGCACAACCAGCTTTACAATGCAGTGGGAGCCTGCCCCATTGTACTCCTGAAATAGTCAATGGATGGTCCTTGTCCCTCTGACCCTGTAAGTATGTACAGCATTCACCAGGGCTTCTCTTCCAAATGGTTGGCCATAACACCTGCAGAGCAGTTAAGCCTAGACTATGCTCTCTACCACTTCTGCTATAATTTTTCCTTGACAAACCCCATGTTATATTTGCCCTGCTGGGTTCAAGTAGCATATGACCATTACACCCCTTGGATGACAAAAGTAAAGCCTGACACAAAGAACATTGGCTTTTCAAGCATCAACAGCTTAGAGGAGTGGTAGAGATGAAGCATCTCAATCAGAACAAGTAGATGAACACCTACTTTACTTTCCCCAAGCATAATACTTTAGAATCTGGAAATTTATAAAGCATTTCTACAGAACTTGTTTTCTGCTCTAAATCACCCTGGTATCTTAATTTCCTGTATTGAAAATGACTTCTAATATGACCCCTAAGGACACTTCCAGCTTTGACATTCTTGAAAACTCACCCACATTTTGAATGCTTTGAGCACTGCCTAGGTTTGTCAGGTTTTTTTTTTTGCCCCCCAAAGAGTAATTTTATTTAAAAAACAGAAAAAGCATACAGAGAACTATAAAGGCTTAGGCACAGAATGAGACCTTTCTGTTGTTCTTATCACTGATTAAACCCATTTGGGAAGAATGACCCTATTGAGAAAAACTGTTAGCTCTTTGTATAAGCTTGAAATGTAGAATAGTAAAAATCTGTCAAATGCAGAATTTTATTGTACATAAATCTATACCTTGGCTGATATTCATTAAATGAGTCTTTCGCTGTTAGCAAGTCTGTTCCGCCTTGGCACACACAACTTTTAATTCATTTCACTCAACTTTTTCTTTTGCTCCAAGTGATTGCCTTTGGCTATGGGTTTTTGTAAAAAGGGCTTAGGGGCATACTTCTCCTCTGATATAAGTCTAAACTTATTCCAAGTTTCCTTTCCAACAGGTTAAATTTCCTCTCATCTCCCTTTAAATTCTTCATGTCTCCAGGCCACTTTACCAACCTATGCCCCCATTGCACTGTCGAATGTCCCTTTGGAATGAAGAGGATGAACTCTGGGAAAGAAGGTATAGTGATCTGGGTTCTAAACAGTACACTGATGGTATAGTGATCTGGGTTCTAAACAGTACACAGATTGAGCATCAGGAACATTTTGGGAAATGATGGCTTGAAATTAAATAATCTCTAATGTCCTGACTAGCTTGTACATTCTGTATACTTCCATAGCTCAAGCAGTTTGTAATGGATATGGAAAGGATTCTATACAATCCACCTCTCAGAATGGTACAACAGCACCCTAGGTTCAACAGTAAGAAAAAGGAATAACAAAAGTAGATGAGGTATTTAATAAGTTCTCGGGACTATCTATAGATGTGTTACCTCATTCAGTTTTCTTTAGAGCCCACATGAACCAGTATTCCGGTTTTTCTAATGAGGAAACTAAGGCTAAGAGTCAATACTTTCATCCAAATGTTTGTAGCATACAATAGTCAGCTTGCAAACTGTATCGTGGTCTGAAATCAAACTGTGTTCTGAACCACTCAACACTTAACACTCTACACACAGCCTTCATTCAGTACACCTAAGTTTAAAAAATGTTAATATTGGCAAAACACGTCCTGTTTTCCACAGCTTGAACAGACTATATTCTATTTTAATCACTATCTATGATTGATCCACAGTAGAAGAAATGGAGTAGCCATAATGGTAAACAAGAGAATCCGAAATGCAGTACTTGGATGCAATCCCAAAAAATGACAGAATGATCTCTGTTCTTTTCCAAGGAAAACCATTCAATATCACGGTAATCCAAGCCTATGCCCCAACCAGTAATGCTGAGGAAGCAGAAGTTGAACAGTTCTATGAAGACCAATAAGATCTTCTAGAACTAACACCCAAAAAAGATGTCCTTTTCATTATATGGGACTGGAATGCAAAAGTAGGAAGTCAAGAAACACCTGGAGTAACAGGCAAATTTGGCCTTGGAGTACGGAATGAAGCAGGGCAAAGGCTAATAAAGTTTTGCCAAGAGAACGCACTGGTCATAGCAAACACCCTCTTCCAACAACACAAGAGAAGATTCCACACATGGACATCACCAGATGGTCAACAATGAACTCAGAAGGATTATATTCTTGGCAGCCAAAGATGGAGAAGCTCTATACAGTCAGCAAAAAGAAGATTGGGAGCTGACTGTGGCTCGGATCATGAACTCCTTATTGCCAAATTCAGACTTAAACTGAAGAAAGTAGGGAAAACCACTAGACCATTCAGGTATGACCTAAATCAAATCCCTTATGACTATACAGTGGAAGTGAGAAATAGATTTAAGGGACTAGATCTAATAGAGTGCCTAATGAACTATGGACGGAGGTTCATTACATTGTACAGGAGACAGGGATCAAGACCATCCCCATGGAAAAGAAATGTAAAACTGCAAAATGGTTGTCTGAGGAGGCCTTACAAATAGCTGTGAAAAGATGAGAAGTGAAAAGCAAAGGAGAAAAGGAAAGATATTCCCATTTGAATGCAGAGTTCCAAAGAATAGCATGGAGAGATAAGAAAGCCTTTCTCAGTGATCAGTGCAAAGAAATAGAGGAAAACAATAGAATGGGAAAGACTAAAGACCTCTTCAAGAAAATTAGAGATACCAAGGCACCATTTCATGCAAAGATGGGTTTGATAAAGGACAGAAGTGGTAAGGACCTAACAGAAGCAGAAGATATTAAGAAGAGGTGGCAAGAATACACAGAAGAACTGTACAAAAAAGATCTTCATGACCCAGATAATCACGATGGTGTGACAACTTACCTAGAGCCAGACATCCTGGAATGTGAAGTCAAGTGGGCCTTAGAAAGCATCACTACGAACAAAGCTAGTGGAGGTGATGGAATTCCAGTTGAGTTATTTCAAATCCTAAAAGATGATGTTGTGAAAGTGCTGCACTCAATATGCCAGCAAATTTGGAAAACTCAGCAGAGGCCACAGGACTGGAGAAGGTCAGTTTTCATTACAATCCCTAAGAAAGGCAACCCCAAAGAATGCTCAAACTACTGCATGATTGCACTCATCTCACACGCTAGTAAAGTAATGCTCAAAATTCTCCAAGCCAGGCTTCAGCAATATGAGAACCATGAACTTTCAGATGTTCAAGCTGGTTTTAGAAAAGGCAGAGGAACCAGAGATCAAATTGCCAACATTCACTGGATCATCAAAAAAGCAAGAGGGTTCCAGAAAAACATCTATTTCTGCTTTATTGACTATGCCAAAGCCTTTGACTGTTTGGATCACAATAAACTGTGGAAAATTCTGAAAGAGAGGGAATACCACACCACCTGACCTGCCTCTTGAGAAACCTGTATGCAGGTCAGGAAGCAACAGTTAGAACTGGACATGGAACAACAGACTGGTTCCAAATAGGAAAAGGAGTACCTCAAGGCTGTATATTGTCACCTTGCTTATTTAACTTATATGCAGAGTACATCATGAGAAACACTGGGCTGGAAGAAGCACAAGCTGGAATCAAGATTGCCGGGAGAAATATCAATAACCTCGGAGATGCAGATGACACCACCCTTATGGCAGAGAGTGAAGAGGAACTTAAAAGCCTCTTGATGAAAGTGAAAGAGGAGAGTGAAAAAGTTGGCTTAAAGTTCAACATTTAGAAAACTAAGATCATGGCATCTGGTCCCATCACCTCATGGGAAATAGATGGGGAGAAAGTGGAAACAGTGTCAGACTTAATTTTGGGGGGCTCCAAAATCACTGCAGATGGTGATTGCAGCCTTGAAACTAAAAGACGCTTACTCCTTGGAAGGAAAGTTATGACCAACCTAGATAGCATATTAAAAAGCAGAGACACTACTTTGCCAACAAAGGTCCATCTGGTCAAGGCTATGGTTTTTCCAGTATGTATGGATGTGAGAGTTGGACTGTGAAGAAAGCTGAGCACCAAAGAATTGATGCTTTTGAACTGTGGTGTTGGAGAAGACTCTTGAGAGTCCCTTGGACTGCAAGGAGACCCAACCAGTCCATCCTAAAGGAGATCAGCCCTGGGTGTTCATTGGAAGGACTGATGCTGAAGCTGAAACTCCAGTACTTTGGCTGCATCATGTGAAGAGTTGACTCACTGGGAAAGACCCTGATGCTGGGAGCGATTGGGGGCAGGAGGAGAAGGGGACGACAGAGGATGAGATGGCTGGATGGCATCACCGACTCAATGGACATGAGTTTGAGTAAACTCCGGGAGTTTGTGATGGACAGGGAGGCCTGGAGTGCTGAGATTCATGGAGTCACAAAGAGTCGGACACAACTGAGCGACTGAACTGAACTGAACTGATGACTGACCCTCAATAAGCAACAATCGAGTTTAAAGTTTCCTCAATGCCCTTCTCGTACATACATGTTTAAAAAAGTGTATACTAAGGAAGATTTAGCTATCTTCAAAAGAAATAATAGAAAAGTTTAAGTGAAGACTTGGAAGTATACTCTAGTAAAATCATTGGTCCTAATTTTTTGTATCGTAGGGTTATGTCGTTTTGCAGAAGCAGCATATTGCTTTATGTTCCATCTGAACAACAGGCTAGAACAATGCTGAGTGTGTCACATTTTCTGGGTGGTTGAATGATGATAACATCAGTCCTTCATTTCTAATGACATTAGGGAATGTTTACTAGATGCATTCCCATACATTATTTCATTTTACCCTTACCACAATCCTGTGGGGTAGTTACTATACCCATTTTCAGTTGAGAAAACAAATTCACACTGTCACACATGAACAAACGATCTAGCCAAGACAAAAATCTTGGTTTCCAATTCCAGATTCTATTCTATCCCATTTCACCACTCATAATCCCAAATTCAAAATATTCGAACATGTGTAACCTTGTCATGAGTTTTATGTCTATTTGATTTTTTTTCCATTCCCTTCTTTCTTTCATTAGATGTTTCCTGGTCTATAAAAACAGTGAAACTAAGATATGCTACAACTGATCAGGTTCTTCCATCCTAAATGCCCAGAACTAATTTAGAGTATTTTCTTTCTAAAAGAAGGTCATAAAAAGCAGGAACAGAGATGTCCAGACTAGAACACAGTGAGCCTGGGGTTGAATTCTATTATATCCCAACACCTTAGAATAGAATATCTTCCATAGTCAAGCTGCTCTGTCTTTCAGTGACTGGCTGAACTTCTTGGAAGTTACCAAGAGAAAAAGTTACTTCTATGTCAGATAAAGCACAAGGACAGTTGTTGAATTGCAGACAACTTGACTGAAGACTTAATTTGCAATAGTTCTTTGCTGGGTGGCCACAACATATTATATTTTCATTCATGTATTAATCTTCATATAATAATACACACAATCTTGAGTAGTTACTCTTTGCTAATCACTATATCAAAGAATTTCCATAAATTAACTTAATTGACCCTATTTTACAAAAACCACTATGTAAGAGTCAACAAGGATCTACTGTATAGCACAAGGAACTATACTCAATATTTTGTAATAATCTATGAGAAAATAATCTGAAAAAATATAAATACGTATGTATAACTGAATCATTTTGCTGTACAACTTAAACTAACATAACACTGCAAAACTATACTCCAATTTTTAAAAATGAGGTACATACTATTAACATTCCATTTTTACAGATAATAAAACTGAGATAAGGCAGTACAATCTAAGAGTCCTTGTTCCAAGATTAGAAACCCTAATAAACTCTCTTTATTCTCTTAATATCAATTTCTATACCTGAAACATGGAATTAACAACATAATCTCAGTACTATACTGAGTATTATGGGATCTAGAATATAAATCTACTGTAATCTTAAGTATCAGGAAGCTTACAGTCTAATTTTAAAGAAACATTTTTCACTTACTATTAAAAAAAGGAGACAGATAAGTTTCACTACAAAATGAAAAGTGAAATAAAATGTGAGCTGAAGTCAAAATGCATGGAAAAGATGAAGCATTGAATACTATTTTATTCTCTTGGAGATATAAAGGCTTTGAGTCCTGCAAGGAAGAAACCTGTTGACCTCTGCTCAATTTATAGTTGCCCCAAGTATTTTATGGATGAGGTCAAGGCGAGGAGTGCAGAACTTATCTTCTCAGCTCCACCTCAGATACAAGCCCACTTATAGGAGACAGGAGGGAACATGCAATTAATTAAACACCTATTCTTTTCATAGATCACTTCTAAAGCTCACTGGCTGAACTAAAGAAACTCAAAGGGAACTGTAATAAAAGAAAAGGAAAATGTGCTTCTAGTAAAGCTTATGTCTGTTAATTAGAAACTGGATCCAAACTAGAATACTGAGCTAAAGGGCCAAACCTGCTAATAACAATCAACTCCCACTTCTCCCAGCTCTGAAGTAGGTGTCCAAGGTCAGTGTTTCAACCTTGGTGCTAACATTAATTCACTTTGACAATTTTAAGTCATCACAAAGCATCAGTTTGCTTACATGTGAAGTGGATTCTGTAAATTTAGTTTCAAACCCTCATGGATTGTTCTGAGGATGAAATCATGTCTATGGATTTTGAAAGCTCTGATGGGTCATACTAATGCAAGAGATTAAAAAAAAAAAAAACAGCCTGAGAATTTCAGGGTATCGACTGGAAATGAGCTTTTTGTACTAACAATTACTCTTTCAATTATCCTCATATTATTTACTTAGTGATCATTGAGCTTCTTCCCTTGCTTTAGCTATGTCAGCACACACAAAATTAAATGGAGCCACAGAGACACTTGCTACTCAGAGATGGTAAGTCAGTTCCTGATTGATTGACAACGCCTATCTGAACCAATCTATTGAGAATGTGGAAGCTCTATCTGGAGGTAGCATCAGCTAGTGCTGTCTGACATGATCACGGGGGAATTGAGGAAGTAAAAGTTTACATGCCAGCCATATGCCCACTCTGTTTTTTCCCATTAATTAAGTCCTATCATTCAGAATATTACATATTCTAGAATTAAGACCACTTAGGAGGACGTTGGGAGAAGGCAATGGCAACCCACTTCAGTACTCTTGCCTAGAAAATCCAATGGACGGAGGAGCCTGGTAGGCTGCAGTCCATGGGGCCGCGAAGAGTCAAACAGGACTGAGTGACTTCACTTTCACTTTTCACATGCATTGGAGAAGGAAATGGCAACCCACTCTAGTGTTCTTGCCTGGAGAATCCCAGGGACAGGGGAGCCTGGTGGGCTGCCATCTATGGGGTTGCACAGAGTCGGACACAACTGAAGCGACTTAGCAGTAGCAGCAGCAGGAGGAGGACATTGACTCATTTCTGTCGAATTAAATCTCACTTCCCTTTCTAACCTAAATGTGTAATATTCTCCTTCATGTCTCGTTTTATAAACCACACAGATTCCCTGTCTTCCATCTGCGCCCTGTACTCTCCCAACTCTCAGTGCTTGAGCTATTTTATTAGTATAAACAATCAACCTTTATTGGGTGGTTATTGTGTGCCAGGCATTTTCCTTAGTGTATTACATGGACCATCTCATTTCATTCTCAGAGATATAGTTAAAAAGAAAAAGATATGATGATCCCTAATTTACATATGAGGCAACATAGGATTATACATATTATATAAATTGTCCTAGGAAACATCAATATTAAGTATCGGTCTAGCATCCAATCCTATCTGCCACTTGCTCAATGAAGCCTTTTTTTGATGTCTCAAGGATCCTTTTCTACTGGTGACCACTAGAGCTGCTCTACTTCCATGACACTTTTCCCACTTAACCTTGAAATATGCAAACTGGTTAAAAATATTTACAATGTAGTGAGGCACCAGGTACTCAGAGATGAATAAGACACAGGTCTGCCTGTCTTATTACAGTCAGTTAGAGGGTACAGACATGTCAGAGATAAAATATGATATATACAATCTCTCTCTCTCATGCACACACACACACACACAGACAGAGTGCAGCTAAAATCCCTGGGACAGGCAGTTGGGAGGTTGCACTTCTGAGCTAAGTATTGACAGGAAGGAAATATAGAGTACTCTGAGGTTTCTGGCTTAAGCAGTTGGGTCAATGAGTGTTTTATTCACAAAGCACTGGTAGCCAGTAGGGTAGGATAGGTCTGAGTTATACGTTTATTCTGGACATATTGAGTGTTTAGTATTTGCAGGATATTTAAATGTGATCATTCATTCAATAATTGAAAATGCTCTGGTGAAAATCTGAGCAAGCTCTAAAAGTTTATGAGTTAGCATTTAAAAGTCAGAAGTGGATACTTCCTTCCTTCAATCACCAGAAAGAGATGAAAAGCAGTATTATTGACTTATGTTTAACACACTTCTCCTCTTAAAGACACAAGCTTCATGACTTACATCCTTCCACCAGGGTTTCTCTGCTTATCTGTTTACTTTGGGCCTTAGCACAATAAGGTGAAATCAGTAAATGATGACAGTCCAGAACACTGTAAGATATTAATACTGAAGGGTCAGACACAGGGAAGTGAGCCTACAAGGGACAGAGAAGCTGCAGCCAGTGTGGAATGAAAAAACTCAGAAGAGATTTGTCATGGACACAAAGGTAGTGCACGACTCAGGAAGAAAGTAGCTGATGAACTACTATAAAATGGCCAAAATTGGTAAGACTACCAATACATACCAATACATACATATGAATTCAGATATATAGGTACATGTGATTCCTCAGGGACAAAGAACATGATACTACATGTAAGCATGAAGTGCAATAAGCAATGGCAATAGAGAATAACAAAAATAAATAACAATAACATGAAAATTTAAAAATAATAAAAATATAAAGAATAGTGTATTGTGGAGTTCAAAGTACAGTGGAGTTAAATATTTGTTTTTTTCCCTTTTTCTGGTAGTGTTGTAAGTTGCATTTGTTGATGCTCAAATTTTCAGCCAATCTTCCTCAAGAGTTTTTGTTTTAATTTTGTTCTTTTGTTTTGTTTTGTTGATGTATGTGAGAGAGAGAGAAGCACGGGAAGAGGAGAGTAGATGGAAGGACAGCAGAGAGGAGATAATTTATATACAGATTACAAAATGTTACAGAAATTCAAAGGAAAAGAGTTAAAACTATTTAGAAAGAAGAACAAAGTTGGAAGATTTACCAAGTATCAGATTTTATTACAAAGTAACAACAATAATGGTAGTGCTATATTAGCACAATGATAGAAATAAAAAGACTGATGAAATATAATGGAATAAAGAGTCTAGATGGGCTTTCCTTGTGGCTCAGATGGTAAAGAATCTGCCTGCAATGTGGGAGACCTGGGTTCAATCCATGGGTTGGGAAGATGCCCTGTAGAAGGTAAAGGCTACCCACTCCAGTATTCTGGCCTCGAGAATTCAGTCCATGGGGTTGCAAAGAGTCAGACACAACTGAATGACTTTCACTTTCACAAAGAGTCTAGAAATAGACTCACACATACAGTCACATGATTGATGGTAAAGATGACAGATACTACAGAGAAGAAGGAAAACCATTGTCTCTTCAATAAAATATGCTAGATACATTGGATATTCATATGAAAATATATATAGATTTTAAGTCCTATTTCAAACTGTATGCAAAACTCTAGGTAGAATGTTCATCTAAACAGAGAAAGGAAAACAATAAGCTTTTAGACACCATAGGAGATTATCTTTATGAACTGAGGGGGAAAACAGATTTCTTATACAGGACTGTTTCAAATTTAGAAATTTCTTTCATCAGAAAAAAAATGAAAACATAAAAAGAGTGAAAAACAAGGAATAAAGTGGGAAAATATGCTTGCAATACATTCATCTACCAAGAATTCACAACCAGCACCTACTAAAACTTCTAAAACTCCTATTTTTCTAGAGAAACAGAAAAATGGTCAAGCAGCCACTTTACCAAAGAGGATTTCTAAATGACCCATAAACATATAAAAAAAGAGCTCAATTTAATTAAGGAAATGCAAATTAAAATCACAATGTCATACCATTACACACACACTGGGATGAAAAAAAATGAAAATAGCAAGTGTTGGCAGGAATGTGGGGGAGTTGGAACACTCATACACTGAGTGTTATCCAATACAATCATTTTGGAGAACTCTTCGGTAATACATAAACTGAAAAGTACATACCCTGTTAACCTCCCAAATGCATGCTCAACACAATGCTTAATATGTTTACCAAAGGATACATAAGATCACTCACAGCAGCATTAACCCTAGTAGCCAAAACTGAAAACAACTCAAGCGCCACATGTCTATTTACAGAAGAATAGATAAATAAATCATAGTATATTCACACAATGGGTATTGTCCAGAAATGAAGATGAAGAAATGATACCTAACAGAGATCAATCTCAAATACAGTATGAAGCAAAAGAAGCCAGATATGAAAGAATATATTCCATGTATTTCCATATGTTATAAATTCAAGTTCAGCTAAAACTAAAAGCTTATGAAAACTAAAATTGTGAAATATAGGGAATCATGATAGACTAGGCTTGAGGAAGGTTTCTGGATGGCTGGTCATATACATTCTGACCTGGGTGCTGGTTTTATGAGTGTATTCATCTTGTACAAATTCATGATTCTACTTTGACCTGTATACTTTTCAAATGTTTGTTTCCAGTTAATTGAAAGAAAAAGAATACTGAGCTTGATGAACTTGCTGAGGTAAAAGGGTAAACGTAGACAATCAGCAATATTTACAGTCTGGCTGGAGGAGACATGTGGTGCAAGTGGTAGGAGGCGACAAGGACCTATGATGTACGTCTAATTCATTTCGGCTTTCAGCTGCTCATTTATTCATGTACCAACTCAAGAAATACTCTCTAACATGGACCCTGTGCCAACCACTGGACCAGACCCTTTGGGATGTAACAATGAATGAAAATGAGAAGTAAATGCTGCTTTCAAGGAGCCATCAGCTTTATACATTGTACCACATTAAATTATCATGGGTGAATGAATGTATGAATAAATATAAAGAAATATTTGAGGCTTGAAAGTCTGATTAATTAATAGACTTTTCCTTTTTACTTACAATCTATAGGCATAACTATAGCCTCCCTGAAACAAGTTGTAAATGTCTAGTTTTCTGCACTAGAATTGAATTTTTGGATTCCTGATCTCCTTATAGGAGTATGAGATACCTGGTTACCTAATTAATTAAATGCTCTCTTTTTTGTTCTCTATGGCATCTTCAATATATGAAACATTAAAACTTTACTCTGGAAGAAAATGGAAAAAAGCATACAATTCAAACTAAATATCAAGCAGAAGCTCCCTGTATTTGTCTTTCATAGAAATCTCAATCTTGAGATGAAAGTATATAAAGTTGTGTTACATGAATACAAATATGGGTAATTACAATAAAGTTCTAGCCATCATTTTTTACCATTATATTTTTACCTATTCCTTTGGAGAAAAACATGTATTTCTGTATTTTCCAAGCTCATGACTATTTAAGAATTTCTTTGAAAGGTTTTTCCAGAGTATTCAAGAGAGTAATGTGTTAATATTTATGTTTATGTATTAATATAGGAACAATAATCTGCAAAGATCTTGTTCAGAGGTTAAATAAATACACAATGAGGGTTCAGTAATTATCATCATCATTATGCTTTGGGATTTACAAACTGTCTTATCATATTTATAGCAATTTTATCACCATTCTTTCATTTCTTATTTGACATGGTGAGGAAGGTATTTCTATCTGTATTTTACACACACACACACAAACACACAAACACACAGACAAAAACCTACCATTGAGAGATGTGAGATGCCTGACTCAAGGCCACATACATAAGTGACATAGACAGTACTAGAATTCCTAATATTTAGACTTTAAAGTCAGAGTTTTTTCTACTTACCCCATGTAGTAGAAATCTGTCACAAGTTGAGTTTTATGGGGAACAGACTCTGAAAGATTTTAAAGATGCAGCATTTTTATTGGGGGTGGGTACCCTTTGAATTAACACCTATAGAAGGGAAGAGAGGAAATCAGGATTCAGCAGACAGCTGTAAAGCAGACCCAACAACATTCTTAGCCAACCCACAAAAAACTCCAGAACTAAATGGCCCACATTATCCACAAGTGGCTGGGCTTTTATATCCCAACCTTGATCAGTTATTGGATGTGGCCATCTAGGAAGGACATTATATTGGATGAGGTTGACCCTCAATGGCATGAAGATGCTACCAGCTGAAGGCCGTTTGCTGAAGAGATCCCAGCAGCCTGAAGCTCCAGTCCTCTTTGAAGGGCAAACTGAATAGCACATTTCCCTTTCATCACCAATCTTATCAATGATCAGCAGAGCCAAGTGACATTTTTCTCATCTTCCTAACTTTCTAACAGAATGCCCTGTTGCTTCCTAAATACTAAATTGGCCAAAATGTTCAGATTTTTCCATAAGATGTTACAAAAAAAGTGAATAAACTTTTTAGCCAACCTAATATTATGAAACTTGTCTGCAGAAGTGTGTCTCTGAAGCACAAATTGGTATGGGTGGAAATCTAAGGAAACATGGACCTAAGTTTATCACCCTGGCTCTTCCTTTTAAGTCAAAATTTACTAGAGGTAGAAAGAAAAGTTCTCATTTAAGAACATAGCACAATATTATAAATCAACTTCATTGCAATTAAAAAACAAACAAACAAACACAGAGAGAATGACTCTCAGTCATCCTCATGTGACAAATTACCTGGTTTGTTTGCATTTTGTTAGACAGTGAATATTTGTCCCAAAGAGTTAAGGGCATTCAACTATGAAGGCTTTCTGCAGGACTTAAATCCATGATCACAAGACAGTTATCTCATCCCCTAGATAACCTGTGGTAGATTCAGTGGTTAATCTCATTTAGTTTCATCTTCCCTAAACCTATAGTTTCAACCTGTAGAATCTCTTTATCCAGCATGTTTTATAGATTTTATACAGAAGAGGAATACTTTCTTTTATTCATCTTACACTCTTCTGCAACTCCTACTAGAAAACCCTGGCAGCCATCATTATCATCAGCTTTACCACCGTGAACTTCCAGATGTTCAAGCTGGTTTTAGAAAAGGCAGAGGAACCAGAGATCAAATTGCCAACATTCACTGGATCATCGAAAAAGCAAGAGGGTTCCAGAAAAACATCTATTTCTGCTTTATTGACTATGCCAAAGCCTTTGACTGTGTGGATCACAATAAACTGTGGAAAATTCTGAACGAGGTGGGAATACCACACCACCTGACCTGCCTCTTGAGAAACCTGTATGCAGGTCAGGAAGCAACATTTAGAACTGGACATGGAACAACAGACTGGTTCAAAATAGGAAAAGGAGTACCTCAAGGCTGTATATTGTCACCCCGCTTATTTAACTTATATACAGAGTACATCATGAGAAAAGCTGGGCTGGAAGAAGCACAAGCTGGAATCAAGATCGCCGGGAGAAATATCAATAACCTCAGATATGCAGATGACACCACCCTTATGGCAGAAAGTGAAGAAGAACTAAAGAGCCTCTTGATGAAAGTAAAAGAGGAGAGTGAAAAAGCTCTTAAGTGAAAAGGCTTAAAACTCAACATTCAGAAAACTTAAGATCATGACATCCGGTCCCATCACTTCATAGCAAATAGATGTGGAAACAATGGAAACAGTGGCTGACTTTATTTTTGGGGGCTCCAAAATCACTGCAGATGGTGATTGCAGCCATGAAATTAAAAGACACTTACTCCTTGGAAGGAAAGTTATGACCAACCTAGATAGCATATTAAAAAGCAGAGACATTACTTTGTCAAAAAAAGGTCCATCTAGTCAAGGCTACGGTTTTTCCAGTAGTCATGTATGGATGTGAGAGTTGGACTATAAAGAAAGCTGAGCACCGAAGAATTGATGCTTTTGAACTGTGGTGTTGGAGAAGACTCTTGAGAGTCCCTTGGACTGCAAGGAGATCCAACCAGTCCATCCTAAAGGAGATCAGTCTTGGATGCTCATTGGAAGGACTGATATTGAAGCTGAAACTCCAATACTTTGGCCACCTGACACGAAGAGCTGACTCATTTGAAAAAACCCTGATGCTGGGAAAGATTGAAGGCAAGAGGAGAAGGGGATGACAAAGGATGAGATGGTTGAACGGCATCACTGATTTAATGGACATGAGTTTGGGTAGACTCTGGGAGTTGGTGATGGGCAGGGAGGCCTGGCGTGCTGTGATTCATAGGGTCACAAAGAGTCAGACACAACTGAGCGACTGAATTGAACTGAACTCACCATTATGACAACTAATCATTATTGAAAGTTTTCTACGTATAATTTTACCTGTGATACCTCATCCAATTCTCAAGACAATATTACTATCTAATAAATATGGGAGAAAGAAAACATGTATTTTGATGGTTTAGGACCTTTGGAAGTATGATTTGGGCAACTCGAAGACCTTGATTCACCACAGGACAGATACTAGACATATCCCACCTCCAACTTTTAAATGTTTTGCTTTTGTTATCCTTGGGTAAAAAATGCATACTACCTGTTATCTCATATCACATTATGAGTGGGTGCATATTATAGAAAATATGAACTCCAATGAGGCAAATATGTTTAATAAGAATTTTGAGACTATGCCACCAGAGAGAAACTGGAATACAAGAAACATCAAATCACCTGCTATTATGGAAAGGGAAAGGTCTCAAGGGATAAAACAGAAAAGGAAATCACAATACACTAATAGAATAAAACCATTCCACCAGAAGTAAACACATGGGCGGGTTCTCCCCAAATAGTTCTGTGAATATTGGTTAGTGTTCTTGAAGACTAGGCAATCTCTCTCTTACCTGATCCCTTCCCTGCTCACTGGGGTGCTAACTTATCCAGAAGTTACTGTTAATTCTAAATATTTGCTCTGTCTCTTTGGTCCCAGCATCTGGGTAACCAAATATTCTCAGAGGTACTGATATTACTGATAATAAAATCAGTACTGCACCTGAATGCTTGTTATTCCTTGTTTTCTGGTTCTGCTGGGCAGAAAATCATCACTGCCTTGACAGAGACATAAGAAATCCTATGTTAAAATCAGAAATTACTTTCATAATTAATTAAAGAGAGAAAAAAAGTGTGTAGGGGGCACTATTATTAACAGAGCTCCATGCATGTGCCAGGCATTGGGCCAGTTCTTAGTATACATTGTCAGTAACTTATCATAAAAATTCTGTGAAAAATTCACTGTCATTCTTATGTTTACAGGAGGATGCTGAAGCTTAAAGAAGCTGAATGACACAACTAATGAGGGAGTGGATAGGGAGTAGGCACTTCCCTACTCTCAAAACAAAAACAATTCTGCCTCACATCCTCCTGATCCCCAAACCATGATTTGTTGTTTCATCGTATGTAAGGGAGAAAGGACTCTGAAGCCAGATTCATTACATCTCCGGTACTCATTTTTCCCCAACATTTCTCATTCACTCAAACAAATTTCATATCATCAAAGGGCCCTTCTGCTCTTAAAGTACAAGTCTCCTAAACATCCACATTTCTCCAACTATTTCAACAGCTTGAAATTCTCATTTACCTTAAAAGTCTCTTCTACCTAAAGAGAGAAGAAGACTCACAGACTATGCACTTGTATTAATAATACAATGACAAAACATGAAAAAATATATATATATATATATAAATATATACATATAAGGGCATTCATGTATACACATGTGCATACACATATAATTATTACTTTGGGAAATTCCAAGTCACTTTTTCTTAAAGTTGTTTGTCTTTTTTACAACCAGTGATATTTTTTATCCAATTCTTTATTTTCATTATATAAACAGTCTCAGAGGATATTTGAGGCTCTGGATGCCCCCAGAGACTGGCTTCTGTTTCTAGCAGCTATTGGGCTCCAAAATCACTGTGGACGATGATGACAGTCATGAAATTAAATGACACTTGCTTCTTGGTAGAAAAGCTAGACACTGTGTTACTCTGTAGACAAAATATACATTTCTCTAGTATGACAAACCTAGACAGTATATTAGAAAGCAGAAATGTTACTTTGCCAACAAACATCCATACAGTCAAAGCTATGGTTTTTCCAGTAGTCAGGTATAGATGTGAGAGTTGGACGATAAAGAAGGCTGAGCATCGGAGAATTGGTGCTTTTGAACTGTGGTGTTGGAGAAGACTCTTGAAAGTTCCCTGGATTGCAAGGAGATCAAACCAGTCAATCCTAAAGGAAATCACTCCTGAATGTTCTTTGGAAGGACTGATGCTGAAGCTGAAGCTCCAATACTTTGGCCACCTGATGATGAGAGCCGATTCATTGGAAAAGACCCTGATGCTGGGAAAGATTGAGGGCAGGAGAAGAAGGGAATGACAGAGGATGAGATGATTGAAGAGCATCACTGACTCAATGGATATGAGTTTGAGCAAACGCCAGGAAATAGCAAAGGACAGGGAAGACTAGTGTGCTGCAGTCCATGAGGTCACAAACAGTCGTACATCACTGAGTAACTAAACAACAAGGCAGTTTGAACAAGAACAGTTATTTTAACACCGTTGTGGATTGGGTTAATTTAGAGTGAGACCTCAGTATCTTATGAGGATTAATCTATTTCCAGTTCACCTCTGCTGTTAGAATGAGCCCATGATTAATACCTGGATTATTTACCAAGGACCTTCCTTGTGGTGGGCTTTAAAGTACAATGTATTATGGCCTCTAGTCCAGTGAAACTCATAAAAGTTCTGCTCAGTTTTTCAGTTTTAAAAAATTTAAAGCAGTTTTTTTAATTGGTCAGTGACTCAATTTAAAAAAAAAAAAAAAAGATGCTGAATGTTAGTTTCACTTCTCTGAGCTCCTTTTCTCTCTGGTGGCTTGTCTGTTAATTGCTCTCTGCCTTACTACTTCCCCAACATCTTTAAACAGATCTTTTGGGGGTATAGCTTTTCTGGTATTCTCAATGGAACTCTTCATTTCAAGTAAGAACATTGCTGGAAGAAGAAATTTCCACATATAAATCTGAATCTATTTTATACTGGAGGAATAAATCAGTATAACACAGTAGGTAAAAGCTCACATTCCAGACTCAGACTGCCCCAGGTTTGCATCTGAGTACCACCATTTATTAACTGTGTCTTTGAGCAAGTTCACTTCGGTTTTGTATAGACCTTTTCTCTAACTAGAAAATGGGGAAATTAAGTTACTTTTCTGAAAGGCTTGTTATGGGGATGAAATGGGATAGTGCACATTTAATGTTCAAATCAGTATATGGTATATAACTAGTGCTCAATAAACATAAGTTGATATCACAATCACTTGAATACTACTACTTAAGGCTACTATTTCTATAACATTTTACTACCATGAAAAACATTAAAAAGTTTAAGTATCTTCCCATGCAATACTTCATTTGCACTCTACAAGAACTCAGTAAGGTATTATTTTATTGACTTATTTCCACTTTCAGTTTCAGGGAAACTGAGCTTTAGATCATCTAAGTGACTTTGTCAAAACATCACATGACTAATAAATGGCAAATGTGACATTTACATACTAGTGCCTCTGAACCCAAAATTGGGAACTCTTTTTATAAAATTATTCACAGACCACTAGCAGTATTTAGAGTCTGTCTGATTAAGCTCAGTGTTAGTCGCTTAGTCGTGTCTGACTCATTGCAACCCCATGGACTATAGTCCACCAGGCTCTTCTGCCTATGGCATTCTCCAGGCAAGATTACTGGAGTGGGTTGCCATTCCCTTCACCAGAGTATCTTCCCCACCCAGAGACTGAACTCACGTCTCCCGCCTTGGGGGCATATTCTTTACTGTCTGAGGCACCAGAGAAGCCCCTGTCTGGTTAAAGGCCCTAGTTTAGTGATATATGCCATGTTTAGATTCAAGACTTAAAGTTTATCTAATCTTATACCACAATTTTATAATGGGGGAAACCAAGACTCAAAGGGGGAAAGGTTTTGTTTCATTTCACATGGCTAGAAATGGGCAGGACAGAAGAAGGTTTCAGGCTATTCTCCAAGTCAGGTAGCTTCTTCCATGGCAAAAATATTTACCTAGTAATTGCTATGATATTGACCTTGAAATATCATTAATAACAGCAATACATTCATACATTCCCCCCCTTAAAGGAGCAAAGCCGAAGAAAAGTGATCTTATCCCTAATGCTAATGCCCTATTACTATATTACATCAGCTTAAATATTTTATCATGAAATTTAAAACTTAAGGCAGCATCATCTGCTCGGCTAGGAGGTTAAGTCAAGATGGATGTTTATGATGTGTTCAATTCAATTACTGGTTTATTGTGTGTGGTTTGAGCTATTATAAATCAATTTAAGTGATACCAATTTCTCAATAGCCTGAGAGGTGGTTTTTTTTTTGGGGGGGGGGATGTCCAATTCCATGCAGTATGTAGTACTATCTGTGAAGCAAATAACAACACTAAACTTTATTAGAAGTGCTAACTGAAAATATTCTGTTCAGAGCTCCCTTTGGGTACTTAGATGTTAAAATAATACTGTGTTCTATATTGAATTTTGCTCAATCATGTACTCAGAAAACAAGCACTGAGCACTAGAAATCCTAAGGAAGAGACTTCTTTATATAGATTAGTCATATGTTCACTCTTAGACAACAGTTCTGGCCAGCTGGGAGGAACCAGGTGAAAACATGTCTGCTTCCACAGGAAACTTATGAGTGGAGTCTGTGAAGGGCCACTTCCCAGAGGAATCTTTTGTATTGGGAGGGGTAGGATGGCTCGGCATAAAAACCATAACCTCCCACACAAGTATTCCCTGCATCGCATCCTGTGCTGAGACACCCCAGTTGCTAAGGGGGAAGAACCCTGTAGCTTGAGGTTAATGGAATCCTAGATGAAAGAACATTTCTGGTCTTTAATGTAAAGGGTTTGGGCTTGATTCTGTTGCTGTCATCTCCTTTTTAAAAATCATTTCCTTTTCTTCCTTCTTTTGCTCTCCAATTCAAACACATTTTCTAAGGGCACATACATGTAGAGTGAAACATTTTTTAAAAATTCCAATTAAATTTTCCTTTTCTTCTGAACAACATTATTTTCCCACTTTCAACTTGCACCTAGCTTGTGCATGAAAACAAAAACATCCTGACTTCTGAATTTTAACCCCTCCTTCCCTCAACATCCACAGCAGCTTTAGATCAAGGACTAAAAGTTTAGTGAAGACTGGTTCTGGTGCCTTCACCTCCTCTTTCTGTTCTCTCCCACTTCAAGTTCACACCTCACTTTTCAACATCTACTTCAAGAATTTCAACACTGTTGGAAACACTACATTCATCATCGTATAGGGAAGAGACCGGATGAACCTATTCACTTCAAGTTGAAGATTTAAAGTACTCATTCAAAGTAAGATTCAATTTCTCAAAGAAACCAGAAACTGCAAATATCATCCCCTAAGGTTGAATAATTGACTTTTTTGGGGTAGAGATAGGTATTTGGTATGGTGGTCCTACTTAGTCACCCTCAAATCTTTAATTTGCCTCCAGAAAAGTGTGACTAATGTCATACCAAGAGGAAAATATAATGTTCTCACCTATCAAGCTGTACAGTGTGCCCACGATGTCCCCTTGCCCTAAATATTCAGTGGAAAGATACTGCCTTTATTTTGGGAAAAAACACCTTGTCACAAAGGGCACATATTTCTCAAGGTCAAAATTAACAAAAGAATGTGCTGAGGCACTAAAACAATGAGCTTATGACCTGTAAGTCCTTTAAAAAACAATAACAGTAGCTCTATTGAGATATAATCCATATACCATATGTGCATATGTGTGTGCTAAGTCACTTCAGTCATGTCCAACTCTGAGTGACCCCACGGACTGTAAACTGCCAGGCTCCTCTGTCCATGGGATTCTCTAGGCAAGTATACTGGAGAGGGTTGCCATGCCCTCCCCCAGGACATATACCAGACAATTCACCCCAATTCAATGCTTTTTAGATCACTTACAGGGTTTTACAATCATTACTATAATCTTAGAACATTTTTTAAATCACGCAATGAAGAAACCTGTACCCATTAGCAGTCACTCTCCATTTCACAATTCATGAAACTTAGCCTCTGTTGATGGTTTTAGAGATGATCTCTATGTGTCATATGTGTCCACTTATTCTGAAGGACCAACAGCCTGAGAAAAGGACTTCTCTGGTGGTTCAGTGGTTAACACCCACCTGCCAATGCAGGGGACACGGGTTTGATCCCTAGTCCAGAAAGATTCCACATGCCACAGAGCAACAAAGCCGGTGAACTGCCACTATAGAAGCCCACGTGCTCTGGAGCCCATGCTCTGCAACAAGGGGAACCACCTCAAACAACAAAGCCGGTGAACTGCCACTATAGAAGCCCATGTGCTCTGGAGCCCATGCTCTGCAACAAGGGGAACCACCTCAATGAGAAGCCCATCCACTGCAACTAGAGAGAAGCCCCCGAGTGCTGCAACTAGAGAAAACCTGCACACAGCAACGAATACCCAGTGCAGCCAAAAATATGAATTAAGTAGTTAATTAATAAAAACTAAAGATAAAAAAGAGCCTGAGAAGAGGCTTTTCTGGGCACTTCAACAATAGCAGTCCTCACCTCCAATGGGGCAGGACTGAGTACAGGTAGTTGGCACTACAGGCACAGAATTGCTGAGAGGAGTGTGGTCACCCAGTGTGGTATCCAAGGTCAGAAGGCAGCTCAGTGTCAGAACTCAGCCCAGGATCAAAGTGCCCCTGAGTCCCAGCTCAAGGCTCTTTCCACTGCAATGTTTTCTTTGGGATACACTTTCAAAGGTGCAGGAACTTCCTCCCCAACCTACTGAACAATGCCTAATATTTCTCCCCCAGAAAAGCCTCACCTTTGTTTGCACATGTAGAAAGAGGCAGAAATGCACAAAAGAAATGGAATGAGCAACATTCTGGGCCTCCATAGAAAAGCAGGAGAAGGATAAAGGATCAACTAGCTATCCCAGGAAGGGCCCGACTCATTTCTGACTTCCCCGTGACTGAGGTCTGTGCCTGGGGCAAGTGTGGGCTGAACAGTTTCCAGGAATAATTGCTCAGGGCTTCAGTAACAGTCTTCAGTGTTTCTACAACTTCAATCAGGTTGGAAAGAAACAGTCCTTATTGGTCTTTCTTCCTAAAAATTGCTGAGTAGGCTAACAGATTCTCCAAGTCTGAGATGAACATAGCATAATTAAAAAGAAGTGTACCTAAGTAAAAGTTTAGGCCCTAGGGTGATGTTACAGTAGAGTGACGGGTCTTCATAGAAAAGTAGGCCATATCTGTCTCTTCCATTGGAATAACAGGAAGTTCTATGGCTACTTCTGCATTTAAGAAGTCTATTTTGTATGATTCCTTGAAAGAATATAGCCTGAGACAGACAGCACAGTAGAAAGGCATGATATTGGGTGTATCAACAAACAAAATCTGTTTCAACCATGGTAGCCTTGAAAAAGTTATTCCTTCTACATAAACTGATTTCCTCTTCTGATGATATTATGCACTATGAACTGTTTTTTTTTTTTTTTTTTTTTTCCTTTTTTGAAGAGTAGATCATAAAAGGTAGGTAGAGTTATGTAAAAATGCCAGGACCACAGTAAGCCATCGTTATGACTGCTATTGATTCCGAATCCCCACCATGATCTATCTTCATGTTCTCTCTCCTCAATCTTGTTCGCAAAGGGACTAAAACTTTTGTTTATGTCAGTTCATTTCAGTCACTCAGTCATGTCCGAGTCTTTGTGACCCCACAGACCGCAGCACGCCAGGCCTCCCTGTCCATCATCAACTCCCAGAGTTTATTCAAACTCATGTCCATTGAGTCAGTGATACAATCCAAACATCTCATCTTCTGTCATCCCTTTCTCCTGCCTTCAATCTTTCCCAGCATCAGGGTCTTTTCCAGTGAGTTAACTCTTTGCATCAGGTGGCCAAAGTATTGGAGTTTCAGCTTCAACATCAAGCCTTCCAATGAATATTCAGAACTGATTTCCTTTAGGATGGACTGATTGGATCTCCTTCCAGTTCAAGGGGCTCTCAAGAGTCTTCTCCAACACCACAGTTCAAAAGCATCAATTCTTTGGCACTCAGCTTTCTTTATAGTCCAACTCTCACATCCATACATGACTATAAGAAAAACCATAGTCTTGACTAGATGGACCTTTGTTGGCAAAGTAATGTCTCTGCTTTTTAATATGCTTTCTAGGTTGGTCATAACTTTCCTTCCAAGGAGTAAACGTCTTTTAATTTCATAGTTGCAAACACCATCTGCAGTGATTTTGGAGCCCCAAAAAATAAAGTCTGACACTGCTTCCACTGTTTCCCCAACTATTTGCCATGAAGTGATGGAACCGGATGTCATTAGATAATGGTTAAAAGGAGGTCAGTAGTTATCCCTTTCAATGACAGTTGTGATCTCCTAGGGACAAGTGAAAGACATAAATGAAGTGTTTACCAGAAGATGAAATTCCAGCTATCAATAATCCATTGGAGAATCTATTTAGAGAAACATAATGGCCTCTTAATTAACTACACCAAAAAGAATTCCCCTTATTTGATGTATAAGAAGTACACCAAAAATACGCAGTAACTAGGCTTGTTTCAGATGTCAGCTCTGGTGTGGGAGGCTCCGGATGGGCCTTCATAATGATGAAATTCCTGCGTCTTTATTGGTCGGGAGTTACAGCAGGCTCTAGGTGAGTCACTGAGCTTTACTGGTCTCAGTTTCTCTTCCTGTCAAAGCAGTTTGGCTGACTCTTTTCCCAAATAAGTGAGAATGTGTAACTTTCAGTCAAGTTCAAAATATTGGATGCCGGGGCTGGGTCAGAGGGTAGGATTTATAGGCTGCAGGATATGGGAAAAAAAAACAGGATGAAGGAAAACACACAATGTTACCAACAAAGGTTGGAGAAATTTTCCAAGGCTGGGAAGTGCATTTGATGGGCTGTGACACTTCATATAAGGAAGAAATGAACTGCTAGGGACACTAAACTGTCATAAGAACTATGTCCTGCCTGCTTATCTCAAAGAGTTGTTCTGCAATTCAAATGAGATAATCTGCGTGAAGACAATTTGAATGTCAGCAGTATTATTACCGCAACTTTATGAGAAAATTTTCTTTTTACACCAGAGGGAAAAAATGCCCTCACCCTGAAAGGATAAACCAGATTCCCCACAGTTATTTGATATAGTCAGAATTTAAAGTTTTAAGGAATTTAAACTAGCAAAGTAACTAGTTATTATACATTTATAGCTAGTTTGGGAATAGGGAAAGACACTGTTTTTAGAGCTGAGTCCTAGGTCATGACTGTACCACTTAGCAACTCTGAATACATGACCGCAGGCAAGTAGTGTAACCTAGTTGTACCATCTGGGGGGGAAAAAAAAAAAGATAATTATGCCTGTCTCAGTAATGTCATTGGAATCTAGTTAGGATTAATTTAGAGACTGCAATGTGCAAGCACTTTGCAAATGGACATACTGGTATAAATAATAGGTAAAACTTAAAATGTAACCTTTCCTAAATTCACCACTCAGACTCACCAGAAATTTTTGCCCTGGCATTGCATATCACATCCATTTCATAAATGTGCCGCATGTCCACCCCCAAGCACTTACATACACACTTGTGCCCATGCACAGACACATCTCAATCTGTCTACAATGCCAGGTCAGTACCCAAGACAAGTGGAAGAACTGCATGAGTGGGCTGGACATAACTCATTTGATCCATTGGTATGGAGTACACACAAGGAGCTTTGTCTTTCTCCTAGAACTTATTAAGGTCCTGTGAACATTAAGTATCCTGCGATGGGATACTCTGTCCCCAACATGGCAGGAGCCTGACTGTATGACTTCATCCCCTGAGGCTATGGCTGCACTGAGAGCATCAGATCAATTTCAGAAGGATCTGAAGGATCTATTATCTCTTTTTTCTGTTCTTATTAAGAACAGGCTCTCCTCAGTTGACATTCAGCAGTAGGAGGAAGACAAGTGGGATCCAGAGGCTCATAGCCAAGTGTCTGATTGGAACACTGATACTGAATGTGTCTTCTGGGAGCTGCCATGCCCAAATTACTCACGCCCCCACTCTTTTGGCATATGGGCATGCTGTACTGAAAACCATGTTGGGAGCTGGGTTCATCCTTAATGACCTATCTTATGGCAACATTTAGGGCTGTATTTAAGAGTTCCTGATATAATAATTATAGAAGATTACAGTAAAAATTCCCCCAAGTTTATCAGGTATTATTTGTTTTGTTTTAATTGGTTTTATTAACGTGGACAAAGTTTGAATGAGGCAGAAGAAACAGGGACTTGGTTGATCCTTTAGTTGATTAGGGCTTAATTTCATTTTGATCTTGCTTGATTTTTAATTTGCACAATTAATGTATGCAAGGGTATAGACTCAGATAATATAAAAAGGCAAAGAAAATAAAAGGAAGCTTTCCCTATTACACTATTATTTAAGATATTAAAAGTTTATATACATACATATATATATATATATATATATATATGAAACAAGAACAACTTAAATAAGAAATTATAATCAAAGTTAGAAGTAAAATAAAACATAATTGGAATTAGAACCAGACAGGAAAAGAACAGATCTTAGTAGATGAGGTCAATTTTAGTAAGAACGTCCACTCTGACCAATTAGTATAAAAGGAACTTTCAACCAAATTACTAATTAGATTTTTATGAATAACTAATACTAGGTAAAGTGAAAAGGTGCAAAAAGTAACAGAATAGAGTTAAAGAGACATCTATTGTTTCTTGTCAGGCATCTAGAGCAAATACCTAGACAAAAGTAAATTATGACATTTCTTTTCAGATCTAACATTCAATGAATCATTAATAAAGTTAATTTCATTTAGGTGTTTGTATCTACATATATGGGAGCTTCCCATGTGGCACCGGTGATAAAAACCTGCCTCCCAGTGCAGGAGATGTAAGAGATACGGGTTCAATCCATGGGTCAGAAAAACCCCCCTGGAGGATGGCATGTCAACCCACTCCAGTATTCTTGCCTGGAGAATCCAAGGACAGACGAGCCTGGCGAGTTATGGTCCATAGGGTCACAAAGAGTCAGACACAACTGAAGTGACTTAGCACACATGCACATCTACATATATATCTTTGGTTTAAGTATTAGAAACGTGGTCCTTTATATTTTAAAAATATCCCAGGATTCAGAGTTTGGTAGGCAGGGGGTATCAATCAACTTTGCAAATCTAGTCTCAAAGTCCACATTCAAGATGAATGTTCTATGTGTCATTTCACTTTTATGAACTAATTGATCTGCTATAAATCAATTTTTTCCCTACTAGGACTGCAAATGACAAAATTTTCTATGGTTTACAAGTCACTTTCAGGCTTATTTTTCCTTGTCTCCAATTGTATTCTGAAACAAGAGCGATGGTTAATAGGATTTCCTTGACTTTATTGGATTACTTTGCTGTATTCAGTTCAGTCCAGTCACCCATTCATGTCTGACTCTTTGCAACCCCATGGACTGCAGCATGCCAGGCTTCCCTATCCATCACCAAGTCCTAGAGCTTCCTCAAACTCATGTCCATAGAGTCGGTGATGCCATCCAACCATCTCATCCTCTTTCATCCTGCCTTCAATCTTTCCCAGCATCAGGGTCTTTCCCAATGAGTCAGTTCTTCCCATCTGGTGGCCAAAGTATTGGAGTTTCAGCTTCAACATCAGTCCTTCCAATGGATATTCAGGACTGATTTCCTTTAGGATAGACTGATTGGATCTCTTTGCAGTCCAAGGGACTCTCAAGAGTCTACTCCAACACCACAGTGCAAAAGCATCAATTCTTCGACGCTCACCTTTCTTTAGAGTCCAACTCTCACATCCATACACGACTACTGGAAAAACCATAGTTTTCACTAGACGGACCTTTGTTGGCAAAATAATGTCTCTGCTTTTTAATATGCTGTCCACGTTGGCCATAGCTTTTCTTTCAAGGAGCAAGTGTCTATTAACTTCATGGCTGCAGTTACCATCTGCAATGATTTTGGAGCCCAAAAAATAAATAAATAAATAAAATAAAGTCTCTCACTGCTTCCATTGTTTCCCCATCTATTTACCATGAAGTGATGGGACCAGATGCCATGATCTTAGTTTTCTGAATATTGAGTTTTAAGCCTACTTTTTCACTCTCTTCGTTCAGTTTCATCAAGAGGCTCTTTAGTTCTTCTTTGCTTTCTGACATAAGAATGGTGTCATCTGTGTATCTGAAGTTATTGATATTTCTCCTCACATTCTTGATTCCAGCTTGTGCTTCATCCAGCCTGGCATTTCCCATGATGTACTCTGCATATAAGTTAAATAAACAGGGTGACAATATACAGCCTTAACATACTCCTTTCCCAATTTTGAGGCACTCTGTTGTTCCACATCCAATTTTAACTGTTGCTCCTTGACATGCATACAGATTTCTCAGGAGGAAGGTAAGGTGGGCTGGTATTAGCAGCTCTAAGAATTTTACAGACTGTTGTGGTCTACAAAGTTAAAGGCTCTGGCATAGTCAAGAAAACAGAAGTAGATGTATTTCTGAAATTCTCTTGCTTTTTTGATGATCCAGTGGATGTTGGCAATTTGATCTCTGGTTCCTCTGTCTTTTCTAAATCCAGCTTGAACATTTGGAAGTTCATGGTTCACGTACTGTTGAGGCCTGGCTTGGAGAATTTTGAGCATTACTTTACTAACAGGTGAGATGAGTGCAATTGTGTGGTAGTGTGAACATTCTTTGACATCACCTTTCTTTGGGACTGGAATGAAAACTAACCTTTTCCAGTCCTGTGGTCACTGCTGAGTTTTCCAGATTTGCTGGCATATTGAGTGCAGCACTTTCACAACATCATCTTTTAGGATTTGAAAGAGCTCATCTGGAATTCCATCACCTCCACTAGCTTTGTTCGTAGTGATGCTTCCTAAGGCCCACTTGACTTCACATTCCAGGATGTTTGGCTCTAGGTGAGTGATCACACCATCATGGTTATCTGGGTCATGAAGATCTTTTATGCATAGTTCTTCTGTGTATTTTTGCCACCTCTTTTTAATACCTTCTGCTTCTGTTAGGTTCATACTGTTTCTGTCCTTTATTGTGCCCATCTTCGCATGAAATGTTCCTTTTGTATCTCCAATTTTCTTAAAGAGATCTCTCGTCTTTCCCCTTCTATTGTTTTCCTCTTTTTTTTTTTTTTTTTTTGCATTGATCGCTGAGGAAGGCTTTCTTTTCTCTCCATGCTATTCTTTGGAACTCTGTATTCAAATGGGTATATCCTTCCTTTTCTCCTTTGCCTTTGGCTTCTCTTCTATTCTCAGCCATTTGTAAGGCCTCAGAAAACCATTTTGCCTTTTTGTATTTTTTTTTTCTTTGAGATGGTCTTAATCACTGCCTCCTGTACAGTGTCACGAACCTCCATCCATAGTTGTTCAGGTACTCTATGTATCAGATCTAATCCCTTGAATCTATTTGTCACTTCCACTGTATACTCATAAGGAATTTGATTTAGGTCATACCTGAATGGTCCAGTGATTTCCCCTACTTTCTTCAATTTAAGTCTGAATTTGGCAATTAAGGTTTCATGATCTGAGCCACACTCAGCTCCCAGTCTTACTTTTGCTGACTTCACAGAGCTTCTCCATTTTTGGCTGCAAAGAATATAATCAATCTGACTTTGGTATTGATCATCTGGTGATATCCATATGTAGTCTTCTCTTGTGTTGTTGGAAGAGGCTGTTTGCTATGACTAGTGCATTCTGTTGGCAGAACTCTATGAGCCTTTGCCCTGCTTCATTCTGTCTCCAAGGCCAAATTTGCCTGTTACTCCACTTATCTCTTGACTTCCTATTTTTACTTTCCAGTCCCCTATGATGAAAAGGACTTTTTGGGGTGTTAGTTCTAGAAGGTCTTGTAAGTCATCTTTTTGGGGTGTTAGTTCTAGAAGGCCTTGTAAGTCTTCATAGAACCATTCAACTTCAGCTTCTTCAGTACTACTGGTGGAGGCATAGACTTGGATTACTGTGATATTGAATGGTTTGCTTTCGAAATGAACAGAGATCATTCTGTCCTTTTTGAAACTGTACCCAAGTAATGCATTTCAGACTCTTTTGTTGACTATGAGGGCTACTCCATTTCTTCTAAGTGATTCTTGCCCACAGTAGTAGATATAATGGTCTATAATATCTTTGTTTTATAACATATTTGTTGTATAAAATTTTTTTGTATAATATTAAGTAAAATTAAGACACACATGTAGGATATGAGAGTTGGACCATAAAGAAGGCTGAGTGCTGAAGAATTAATGCTTTTGAACTGTGTTGTTGAATAAGACTCTTGAGAGTTTCTTGGACTGCAAAGAGATCAAACCAGCCAATTCTAAAGGAAAACAGTCCTAAATATTCACCAGAAGGACTGATGCTAAAACTGAAACTATAATACTTTGGTCCCCTATGCAAATAACTGACTCATTGGAAAAGACCCTGATGCTGGAAAGACTGAGGGCAGGAGGAGAAGGGGACAATAGAGGATGAGTTTTTTGGATGGCACCACTGACTCAATGGACTTGATGTTGAGTAAGCTCTGGGAGATGGTGAAGGACAAGGAAGCCTGGTATGCTGCAGTCAGTGTGTTCACAAAATCAGACACAATTGTGTGACCAATCAACAACAAGGTGTACACTGTATTATTTTGATAATTTTATATTAATATATGCTTATATATCATTGTCATAGTGATTTTTATAACATTACAAAATTGTAGTATAATAGTGTTGCCTATGTTCACTATATTGAGCTTTAGATCTCAATGTCTGATTTACTATTAATTGCAGGTTTGTACCTTTAAACACCATCAATCTTTTCCCTACTGCCCAACCCCTGGCAACCATTTTACTCTTTTTTATGAGATTTTAAGTTAAACATTCAGGTGAAATCATACTGCATTTGTCTTCCTCTGTCTGACTTAATCTCATTTAACATAATGTGCTCAAGGTCCATCCATGTCACTACAGATGAGAAGATATCCTCCTTTATCACATCTGGATAATATTCTATTGTGCATATGTACAATATCTTTTTTATCCATTTATCCACTGATGATTATTTGTGTTGTTCCCATAACTTGGCTATTGTAAACGGCACTGCAATAAACATGGACGTGTATATATATATATATATATATATATATATATACATATATATATATAGTTCTAGAATAGAACTGCCAGATTGTAGGGTAAACCTCAAGGTCCACATAGTCAAAGCTATGGATTTTCCAGTAATCATGTATGGACGGGAGAGTTGGACCATTAAGAAGGCTGAGAACAAAGGAATTGATACTTTCAAATTGTGGTGCTAGAGAAGACTCTTGGGAATCCCTTGAATTGCAAGAAGATTGAATCAGTCAATTGTAATAGAAATCAGTGGTAGCAAAGACTACCCAATGGACATGACTTAGCAACTGAACAACAACAACTTATTTTTAATTTTTTGAGAAAATTCCATATTGTTTTCCATAATAGTTGGAAAAATTTGCATTCCCACCAAGAGTATATAAGAGTTCACTTTTCATTACATCCTCAACAGCACTTGATATCTCGTCTTCTTGATGATAACCATTTCAACAGATGTGAGGTGATAGTTCATTGAGGTTTTAATATGTTTTCCTCTGATTTTTTGATGTTGAGCATCTTTGCATCTGCCTGTTGCTTCCTGATTTTTACATCATACTACAAAGCCATAGCAATAAAAACAGTATGGAACTAGGAGAAAAACAAACATATAGACCAATGAAGCAGAATAGAAGGCCAAAAATTAAGTCTCAGTATATATGGTCAACTAATATTTGACAAGGGAGCTAAGAATACCCAATAAAGAAAAGATGGTGCTAGAAAGCAGTGGAGAAACACATGCAGAAAAATGAAACTGAACTCCTATCTCACACAGCTCATAAAAATTAATTTAAAATGCATCAAAGGCTTAAACATAAAACCTGATACCATAAAACTGTCAGAATAAAGCATAGCAAAGAAGCTTATCAATATTAGTCTTGGCAAAGATTTTCTGGACAGGGTACCAACTACACAACAAAAGCAACAATCAACAAATGCGACCACATCAAACTCAAAAGCTTCTGCATAGCAAAAGAAATAACTAATAGAAAGAAAAGAAAATCTACAGAATGGGGAAAAATTAGCAACCCATATGTCAGAAAAGGGATTAATATCCAAAAAGGAAAGGAAAAGAGCTCCTTGATTTTATTTGTATCCACAAAGTTTAATCTTCAAGACCAAAGTCCCATATCACAGATAGCACCATCCTAAACAAAGGGTGTTTTTAACTCCATAAAATAAGAATATAGCATGACCCACATTTTCAAAGAGCTTACAATTTGTAGAGACCACAATAATCTATGAAAACACAAGACTAAAAAAATTAACAGAAGGGAGGAAGGAAGGAGAAAAAGAATCAACCTATAATTCTACATAACAAAAGGGGGGATGGGGGAACAGATAAAAATCTAGTTACTGGGGTTACAGGCAAGTTATTTCCTCTCTCTGGACAGTAATTCCTCCATTTTAACATTAAGAAATACATTACACCAGTGATTTCCAGGTTGTTATATACCCAACCCAGTGAAATTTAAAAAAATCAAATTTAAATGACCAAGACAGGATCCTGAGCTTTTAGTTTTGCCATGTAAGAACATCAAAAATATTTCCTATTTATTAATATTATTTTCTTTTGAAAAAGATATTTTAGCACCAAAAAGGACATAATCACAGAAAAGAAAAAGCTCTTCCCTAAACAGGACAATGCATTCATTCATTTACTGAAAGGATGTGTATTGAAAGCCTGTTGTGTGCTACACTGTTTCTGGGGATGGAAATTCTGTGATGATGAAGCAGCCGAGAGCCAGTGGAGGTCCCATGGAGGAGATTAGGGAGTAACAACCTTTGCAATCTGTACCCTGTATAGATTTATTTATTCATTCCTCCATGCAATAGCATAAACATCATGCAAACATCCATTCTTGTACCAGAATTTGGAAACCACTACTCCAGAGGATCAACAGTTCCCACACTTTGGGTAATAAGGCCCAGAGTCTCTATGACAAATAGTAAGAGAGAACATGTGAATAATTAGTTGGAATAATTTAAACCCAATAAAAGAATCTAAGAGGACATGGAAGGCATTTATCTTTATTTGAGTTTGGTGGGAAATGAGGTAAATAAGTCCTCAACCTTGCTTGGAATTCTTTTTTTTTCCTTATCACTGGCCAAATTAGTATTGCATTCACAGTACTACTGATTATTAATATCAACATCATAATTATTTGTAGCACCTTCTCTAGTAACACAAAATGGAGGTGGCATCCTAACTTTCACAGGACACCAATGAAAAGCGATGACACAGTGTTTCCAAGAGGCAATGGAAAAGCAGTTTCTTCTCACTTGGACAGTTTCTCTGCCTTGGAAGATGTGATTACAAAGGCCCATGACACCACCCTTATGGCAGAAAGTGAAGAAGAACTAAAGAGCCTCTTGATGAAAGTGAAAAAGGAGAGTGAAAAAGTTGGCTTAAAGCTCAACATTCAAAAAACTAAGATCATGGCATCCAGTGCTATCACTTCATGGCAGCTAGACGGGGAAACAGTGGAAATAGTGGCTGACTTTATTTTTCTGGGCTCCAAAATCACTGCAGATGGTGATTGCAGCCATGAAATTAAAACACTCTTACTCCTTGGAAGGAAAGTTATGACCAACCTAGACAACATATTAAAAAGCAGAGACATTACTTTGCCAACAAAGGTCCGTCTGGTCAAGGCTATGGTTTTTCCAGTGGTCGTGTATGGATCTGAGAGTTGGACTGTGAAGAAAGCTGAGCACTGAAGAATTGATGCTTTTGAACTATGGTGTTGGAGAAGACTCTTGAGAGTCCCTTGGACTGCGAGGAGATCCAACCAGTTGAATATTCATTGGAAGGACTGATGTTGAAGCTGAAACTCCAGTACTTTGGCCACCTGATGCAAAGAGCTGACTCATTGGAAAGGACCCTAATGCTGGGAAAGATTGGGGGCAGGAGGAGAAGGAGATGACAGAGGATGAGATGGCTGGATGGCATCACCGACTCGATGGACATGAGTTTGGATGGACTCTGGGAGTTGGTGATGGACAGGGAGGCCTGGCGTGCCATGGTTCATGGGGTCACAAAGATTCGGACACGTCTGAGCGACTGAACTGAACTGAACTGATAGCTAGCTGGTACAGCTTTTCTCCAGGTCAGGAGATGAGTGAGCATACTGATTGCAATCATTGTCTGACTCATCCTGTCATTGGCTTGTCCATGTGATGAAAGTCCTGACAAGTTCCTTTTTGGGTTCCTTGGTAATTATATATAATGAAGAGGCATGAGCAAATGATCAGCCATGATATTCAGAGCATCATTCCCTCAGCAATGAGACAGGCGAGGTGGTGGTGTTATCCTTCACCCTAAAGTTTCTACTAAATCAGACCTAACATCTAGGTGAATGGCTTGTGGAGAAATTAATATGTGTATAACTGAAGGAGATCCTAGGGCCTCCTGGGATAATAGGAATGGGAGAGAATGAAAATGGATTTTAAGTAAGCAGAGATGGGACAGAAATTATGTTAGCATTGAGTCATGAGAGGGACAACTAAAAGACGCCCAGTTGTCATGGAGAAGAGCCAAACAGAGAGAGGAATAATCATGCTTACGCATGACAGCTAGGAAAGTCATTAACATTGACTCAGGAAACATGGAGACCTTTGTTCTAGTTCTATTCTGTTGTTAATTCACTGTATGACATAAAAAAAATCACCTGCTTTCTTTCTGCTCAGTTATCTCCTTGCTGTGTATTGGGAGGGTTGAGTGATCCTTGCAAGCCAACCCACGCAAGGGAAGTTGTGGTTGAATGAAGATACTGTAGCCAAATAGTTCAGTTCAGTTCAGTTCAGTTGCTCAGTCGTTTCTGACTCTTTGCAACCCCATGAACCACAGCACGCCAGGCCTCCCTGTCCATCACCAACTCCCAGAGTTTACTCAAACTCACGTCCATTGAGTCAGTGATGCCATCTAGCCATCTCATCCTCTGTCGTCCCCTTCTCCTCCTGCCCCTAATCCCTCCCAGCATCAGAGTCTTTTCCAATGAGTCAACTCTTCGCATGAGGTGGCCAAAGTATTAGAGTTTCAGCTTCAGCATCAGTCCTTCCAATGAACACCCAGGGCTGATCTCCTTTAGGATGGACTGGTTGGATCTCCTTGCAGTCCAAGGGACTCTCAAGAGTCTTCGCCAACACCACAGTTCAAAAGCATCAAATTTTTAGCACTCAGCTTTCTTCACAGTCCAATTCTCACATCCATACATGACCACTGGAAAAACTATAGCCAAATAGAACAGGGTTCAAATCATGGATCCAGCACTTGCCAACCCCAAATGCAGACCATTGTATTCACTCTATGCCCCATTCTTTTAACTGGTGACATGGGAATAAGAATAAGACCAACATGATATAGTTTTGTGTGTGTATATATGTGATTAATAAGTAAAATGTGCATGTGAAGCTCTTAGCTCAGTGCCAGGCACACAATACTCTTAATATTCAGGACTACTGCAGACAGGACTGGGTAGGTCAGGGCCTCACCAGGCAGCAGTTGCATCAAAGATTAAGTCTTTCCAGGAACTTTTGTTTACCATCTGACTATACAAAGTAACAAACACAGCAGCCCCAGGGAAGGAAGTGAATTCTTAGAGTTATCAGACAACTAGCAGCCACCACATCTTCCCTTGTACTTGCTGTTGCACGTAACAAAGATAAATTCTATTGTATATTTATATATAATACTCTATTCTGTATTACATATTCTTTTATATATACACATACATATAGATACATATGTTTTATTTATTGTATTTATTTATATATTTACTTATATATATTTATTGAATATATATTTATGCATATGTGTATATGGGCTCTCCTGATTACTCAGCACATAAAGAATTCACCTGCAGGGCAGGAGACACAGGAGACACAGGTTCGAGCCCTGGTTCAAGAAGATACCCTGGAGGAGGAAATGGCAATCCACTCTAGTATTCTTGCCTGAAAAATTCCATTGACAGAGGAGCCTGGCGGGCTATAGTCCAAAGGGTCGCAAAGACTCAGATACAACTGAGCACACATGCATATGTATGTGTTTGTGTATATATGTGTGTGTGTATGCATAAATAAAATAGGACCTTCCACAAACTAGACATCACACTGACTCTGCCACCTGCTTCTGCCCTCTTCTGTTCCCTGTCTTCAGTGAATATGGTTGAAGTAGGAGAGGAGTTAAATGCCACAGGGATAGGGCAAACAGACAAAGGTACCTTCTGTTTCTCCCAAGGAGAAGTCCTTTCTGGCAGAAATATGAGTCAGTTCCAATGCTTTTCCTCTGAAAAGACAAGTCTATTTTCATAATATTGAGTATTTCATAAAATTTTCCTCAAGTAAAGGCAATTCAACTTCACAAACATTTATTACATACCTACGACAGCTTAGGCACAGTGTTTCAATTGCACAAGGGGGAGTTTATAAAATAAATAAGACATTTTTCCCTGCCCCCTACCTCTAATCACACACACACACACACACACACACACACACACATGTGTGTGTGCACGCAGAGAACCAAAAAAACATAAAATACTGAGTACAGAGGTTCTCGAAGCTTATTTCCCTCACTGGCAGTATCAGCTTCACCTGGGAATCTGTTAGAAATGCAAATTCCCAGGCCCTGCTTTGATCTCTAGACTCAGAAACTCTGGGGATGGTTCCAAGCATTCACTGTTTTAACAAGGCTCCAGGGGATTCTGATGCACATTCAAGTTTGAGAAAACTTCTCCAGCAGAACTTTATACTGAGTACTTCTTGAGGGACAGGAAGAACTTCATACCCAGACAACCTCAGTTTCAATTTGAGTCAGCATTCATCTGGAGGAAATTCATCAATCTTGATGTGTCTCAGTTTCTCAGCTGTATACTTTTGAAGCATGCTCTGATATATACTTGGACAGTCCTGAGAATGTGCCTTGATCACCTTCTATAGTTGTTGTTCAGTCGCTCAGTCGTGTCCAGCTCTTTGTGACCCCATGAACTGCAGCATGCCAGGCTTCCCTGCCCTTCACCATCTCCCAGAGTTTGCTCAAACTCATGTCTATTGAGGCAGTGATGCCATCCAACCATCTCATCCTCCATTGCCCTCTCCTCCTCCTGCCCTCAATCTTTCCCAGCATCAGGGTCTTTTCCAATGAGTCAGCTCTTCACATCAGGTGGTCAAAGTTTTGGAGCTTCAGTATCAGTCCTTCCAATGAATATTCAGGGTTGATTTCCTTTAGGGTTGACTGGTTTGATCTCCTTGCTGTCCAAGGGACCCTCAGGAGTCTTCTCTAGCACCACAGTTCAAAGGCATCCATTCTGCAGTGCTCACTTTATGGTCCAACTCTCACATCTGGGGGCTTCCCTGGTGGCTCAGCTGGTAAAGAATCTACATGCAATGTGGGAGACCTGGGTTCGACCCCTGGGTTGGGAAGATCCCCTGGAGAAGGGAATGGCTACCCACTCCAGTATTCTGGCCTGGAGAATTCCATGGACTGTATAGTCCATGGGGTCAAAAAAAGTCAGACACGACTGAGTGAGTGTCACTAAAATCTGGACTATACTGACTACTGGAAAAAATCATAGCTTTGACTATCCAGACCTTTGTCGCCAAAGGGAGGGTGACTTAGGATCCCAACTGATGAACTTTGAAATCCACCCTACACTGGCACAGACACCATGACTCCCTCTGGCTGCCAGCTAATGACTAGGTCCAGAGGGGCCCCTAAGACAGAGCCATCCTAGGAGACAGACACCACTGATGTCCTGCATCACATTCAGACTCTCTGATGTCTTGGCTGAACCTTTCATAAATTGCATGGCATTTCGTGATGATTCATTCCACCTTCTACCTCTCTTTCAATTGTCTCATGGCACTGCAGCTCTCTCAACCTTCCTGATTCCTTCCCTCTTTTCTTTTACACAAGTATTGCCCCTAAAATAAAATCCTTGCACATTCAGTCCCATCTTGGTGCCTGTTTCACAGAGGACCCAGACTGATGCACTCTTCTCAGCCAATTACCCGTTTCAGAGAATTCTGTTCCAAAGACATACCCTCTGCCTTGGAAAGAGTGGACTGATAACTCCATTTATGATTGCCAGTCATAAAGTATCAATCCCACTTTATTAGATTTATTAGAAGAGGACACACAGAAAAACGGATCAGGATACACTACCCTAAAATATGCCACTCTGACCTGAATGCAACTGAGAATCAACAGATGCAGAAAGAGTTCTCTTCCCTCATCCTCTTCTGCCTAAAGGTAAAGCATAAATCTCTTTTTATGCAGATGGCATAAATTTTCCTTGTGAAGGTATACCCGTCCCCCATACCAAGAAGAAGAGGGTGACACATGACTGGAGGCAGAGAGTCAGCCTGAGATAAGTCTGTACAAACAGACCTCACTAAAACAACTATTGCCTTCCATTAGTTTCATCCCTATACTTCTCCACAATGCACCAGTCTCTGAAGCCCAGATCCCTTCTCTTTTGCTAAAAGGATTTATAAGCCCTCAAGTCCAGCCTCTTTGAGTTTCACTTATTTTCTGTGAACACCAGTGCAAATAAACATAAATAAAACTGACATGCTTTTCCCCTTGTTACTCTTTTCTGTTTGTTTAATTCTCACCCTCCCACCCCCAACTCTTGAACCTAAGAAAACAGAGGAATAGGTCTTCCTCCCTGACAAATACAAGAGGAGCATTGTACATTCTCAAATTTTAGACCTCTGTTTTAAGAACTAAACTTCTGCTTCATTTACAGTCTGCCTCACAGCCATTCTTTCTGAAAATTCTGCTTCTTGTACCCACAGAGCACTCTTAGGGTTGTGACCTGATTTTTCTCTGTCTTTCCCTTTCTGTCTTCAACATGAGCCATGGAACCTGCTAAGAGATTTCCCAGGTGCTCACTGATCATCTGTCTCTGAACCTGTGAACTAACCTTTCTCCCAAGATTTCCTGACTGCTCCACCCATCTGAGGAATCACTTGTTCCTCTCCTCTATCTGAAATGTAATAGTTAAAAGTTCAAGCCCTGGCATTAAGCACACTTGACTTTGAATCTATCCCCCAGTAACTGATACCCTTGGACTTACTACTAATAACCTCCCTGAGCCTCAGTTTGGCACCTGACTCCTAGAGTTATGAATAGTATTCAAGAAGAAATCACTCCGAAGGGCTTAGCACAGAGATTGACATCTAATAAGTGTTTAATACATAATAACTCCTGCTATTATTACCACCATTACTACCTGGACAGACCAAGTACTATTATATCCTTAGAAGAGCATCCTTTGTCTCGAAGCAAAATTAATTTCTCAGGTTGTCATCCTGCTCTGAGGGAATGGGTGATTAATACAATTCTAGCTATTGGTGTTCTCTGCTGCCAGTAGGCTAGATGCCCAAGTCCTAAGATGGAGTGCTTTCTTATCTCACAGGGCACTGCACATAGAAAGCCCATCAAACTGGATATGTGAAAGGTCTTTGAGAAATATCAACTAAAGTCACCTGAGAGCACGCAGTGTGTCTTAATTCATCTGCTTCCCTTCAGTGTTCTGTAGGGTACCTGGCACTTGGTGGAGTCAGGAGATGTTGAATGGAGGAGCAATTTGTTGAGCATTTAGGGGAAGGAATGCTTCTTCGATTCTGGAGTGAATTTCAATATTCAAGATACTCCCAGATCTCCGCGCATTTTCTGGCTGCACCAAAAGCGAGTGGTGGAATTTACACAAGCAGTAATTTGGGGAAAGGAAATAAGCATGCTGCCTTCAACAGCTCCCATTCCTTCTCTCAGTGAGTGCACTGCCTGTAGGAAGCAGGTACTTATCCTCTTCTGCATGCTGTAAGTTTGACCATGGGGCTTAGTTAGGAAGTCAACTGGGCTCTTAAGCTAAGATACATCCTCTGATACAGTTTTAACAATTGTGGGACATTTTTACTTCCATATGCCTTACTCTTTGTCTTAATTCTCACTTGTTTAGGATCTAAACAAGAAAGAAGGGCCCTGTTTATTAGCCTCATTTGAAGACCCCCAAGGCAAGATGTGTCAGAAGCCCCAAAATGGGTCTTTTCAAAAAGATACATACAACCCAATGTTCATGGTAGCACTGTTTACAATAGCCAGGTCATAGAAGCAACCTGAATGTCCAACAACAGAGGAATAGACAAAGAGGATGTAGCACATATATAAAATGGATTATTACTCAGGCATAAAAAGAAATGAAACAGTGTCATCTGCAGAAATGTGAACAGAACCAGAAACTGTCATACAGAGTGAAGTAAGTCAAAAAGAGAAAAACAAATATCATATAATATCACTTATATGTAATATCTAGAAAAATGGTAAAGATGAACTTATTTGCACAGCAGAAGGTGAGAGCTGCATGTAGAGAACAAACACATGGATAGCAAGTGAGGAAGGAAAGGGTGAGATGAACTGGGAGGTTGAGACTGACATATATACACCACCATGCATAAAACCAGTAACTAATCAGAACCTATTGTATAGAACAGAAAACTCTACTCAGTGCTCTGTGGTAATCTAAATGGGAAGGAAATCTGAAAAAGAGGGAATATATGTTTATGCAAAACTGATTCACTTTGTTGTATAGCAGAAAACAGTGGTCCCCAACCTTTGTGGCACCAGGAACCTGTTTCAAGGAAGACCATTTTTCCATGGACTGTGTGGGGGTGGGTGGTTTTGGGATAATTCACGTGCATTACATTTATCATGTACTTTATTTCTATTATTAATATATCAGCTTCACCTCAGATCATCAGGCATTATATCCCAGAGGTTAGGGACCTATTGTAAAGCACCTGTATCTCAATAAAAATTAATTTTAAAAAACAAGCAAGCAAGCAAACAAACAAGTCTCCCCTTCAACACAGATATTCTGAGTCTTGGAATTTAACCAAGGGAAAAATTCAGTAATTCAGTCAAAGATTTCTATAAAAAGTGTCCATCAGTATTTTTAAAACTATAAATGTTATTTAAAAATTAACCAATGAGGGGAGAATATGCTATTCCCATGTGATAAAAATGGCATATAATCCTACCAAATCATTTTTTTTCCAAAGAGTATTAATGACATTGGGAAAATTCTTAGGAAACAATGGGAAGTGGAAAAAAATGATACAAACACTATAAATATACATAGATACACACACACAAACACACACACACACGTGTTTAGTTGCTCAGTCATGTTCGACTATGCAACTCCTTGGACTGCAGCACACCAGGCTTCCCTGTCCTTCATCATCTCCCGGACTTCACTCAAACACACACAGAGACACACTTAAATTTAAAAGATATCTTAATAGTATGTGTTCATCTTCTAGGAACAAACCAGCTTTGCTTCTTTTTCCCAACAGAGAAATGCAAGAGCAGATGTCTACTGTGGCCATTTAGACTGTATCTCATTCCTACAATGATGGAAAAATGGCACCGGGTTGAGGAAAGCAAACCAGAAAGGGTTGAATTCTTTTGATTCTGTCTCCTGCCTACCGTCCTTTCCTCTATGTCGGACTCCATGTCTGAAGGAACTGGAATCATTGATCTCCAAGGCCCTTTCACATTCCAACATATGAGGACCCATGATCTTATCACTGTAAACTTTATGCCGAGTCATTCAAGCCAGTTAATCTAGAAGGCTGACAATTCTTTAGCAAATCTGATCTCTGTTAACTAATTAAGTCACTGTAACACCCAATAGGCTAAATGGTGCAGTAATAGTTCTTCTAAACATTTTTCAAGTTACCAGGATGATTTAGAGAAATCATCCATAACTCCATACTTAACAATTTCCTTTTTCTGTTGCCCTCATTCTTTCTCACAAGTCTTTCTTCTGAAAATAGAGGAGGGAAAAGATGTTGGCTTTCTAATTTTTAAACACATTATCATTTAAAACCCTCAATGACTTTGTAAAAAAAGAAAAAAAAAAAAAAAAGCTTTATGGAATATTTCTTTCTGCAGATGCAAAGGCACTTAAAAAGCCATGCAAAAAACAGGCATATAAAGAAAGAAAATTGGTATCATTTTGTATTTGTTTTTAAAATGGGGGAAAATAATTATTGCTATCCAGTTGTTCAAGGAAATGCCATCATTCTTAATGTCTCATTGTTTCTTCTACTGACATTCACAACAAAATGATTTAGTTTTTTTTTTCTTTCTGCCTAATAATTTCATAAGCTCTAGTTGTTTCAGAAAGATATGACTCACTTCAGGTTGAGGCCTGCTGGATCCTTTCTCTCTAAAATGGGACATTATCCTATGATCACCTCAGCCCATACCTTTCAGATAAAAGAGGGACTTCAATAAAATAGAAATAACCATGACTCTCTTTCCAGAAGAGAGGTCTTGTATCTGTGTTTTAATTAAGCAATAAGTTAGATGTCAAGAGCAATTACAGCCTTGAAGGTCAAAGCTTGCTTAATTAAAAAATTAGAAGAGCCTCTCCTTGTTCAACTATTTTGAAAGCACTAGAGACCTATAACATCTACGTGGAGAATCAAAAGAAATGAAGTCGTGGTCAAACAGGCTAATACTTTGCCTTGGAATTCAGACTCATGGTGCCTCCTGCTAGATAGCATTGGCCTCCACAAAAGCCCGTAAATTTGATACATAAATTGAATGTATGGCATTATGACCCAAGGCAGCAAACAGGTAATGTTCTGAAAGTGCTATTAAATGGCAGAGAATTTCAGCTAGATTTTAGGTTTCTGCTGGTGGGAAGCAAATGCTAAAAAATGTTAAATCTTTGATGGGTCCTTATTCCCAGTACATTTTCATTTTTTCAGGCATGGTCCTAGAAGTGCTTTCATTAGAAACGTCTCAGAAATTTGATGCAATACACACTCTACAGCCCTCTCCAAATCAGAAACTCTGGAAATGGGCCCCTAGAATCTGCATTTTACTAAGTCCCCTAGGTGATTATTATATACAATAAAATTGGAGTAACTATGGATAGAATGTATTTTTTTCTCATTTTATCAGTGAGATGAAATATCTCTGCTAAACACATCTGGGGTCAGAATTACAACCCATGCCTCCTCATTTCATGTTCATATTCTTTTCCACCAACCAATCAGACTACCCATGTAGTCTGAACCCATTCAACCAGACTTTTTCACATTTGGGTTAACAGATATGTTTTGAATATTCTTGCCCTAAGTAATACTACATGTCATAATGACTAATAGTATTCCTACATTCAAGTTTTAAAAGGTGTTAACCATATTTATATATCACAATCCTCAGTACTATTCCTCTCAGTCCATTCTTTCCTGTGTTCTATCATCTTGTAATCACATTTTTATCATTAACATTTTCTGCTTCCTTGAATTTTAGCAATCTGAGCTATTCCTGAATTGAGAGACATTCATACCGTCTCAAGATATTCCTACCATCATACTCCTTTTGTAACTGGAACCCCTATTATCTAAATAACAAAAGCACCAAGATATAATTGATCTAAAAAATTTATGCAACTCTGAATTACAGAAAGAATACAGACCTAAGAGTTACATCTGGTTTCTAATCCTTTCTTAGTCACTAACTCACTTTAAGCAGGACATTTTCCATCTGAGCCCGCATTTTCTCTTTGGAAAAAGAAGAAACAATTCTTAAAAATAGGTTTATTTTCAGTTCTTTCATGCTGTGAAGGAAAGCAGAAAAACCAGGACCCTATATTGTCATTAACTCACATTGTTCTTAAGGAGTGTGAACAAGCAGGAGATGCAAAACTTATGTCAAGCTGCCAAAGTAGCAACTGTCAATACATTCTATTATTTGGCTGGAGAGGAGCTCCAGGAATTGAGTTCCCTGTGGTTAGAGGGGAAGAAATGAATGAGCTCCTATAGGAGGTGTTAATGAGGCCCCAGGGTTTGTGTGGGAGGGCAGAAGGGACTACTGGGAGGAAATATCTCCAGAGGATGTGGTCCAGGCTTTGCTCTTTCTGCAAAGGCTAAGGAGAGGAGGGAAGAAAAGGCTCTTCAAAGAAGAAGAAAAATTTGATTTTAAGTGCAGGAAGCTCCACTTAGAAGATGCTATGGCTAAACAATTCAACCTAATTACAGCATTCTCAAGTGACTCGGGAAGAAATGCATGTGTGAGACTGATGTTTTCTCAATAATTCCACAGTTAAGAAAAAAAGAGTAATGAAACATGCCCCAGGTACCTAATTACCAATGAGACCTCATGACATGTCAGGAAAATCTGGAGACCTTTGGAATCTGGATTTCAGTGTCACCTGTCACAATTTAAGGGTCCTTGTATAAATGGTTTGATGCCTGTAAGACTCCTTTTCTTTCTCATAGACTGGATTTCGTACTGCCTTCCCTGCCTCTCTCAAATGATGGAAAAGGAACAAAAATCAGTATGAGATGGTATGATGTAGTCATACTAAACTTATTATTCAAAAGGTAGAGACAAAAAAACAGATTCAGGAAATACACCGAATTTCAATCACTGCTCTTTCATTTTCCAAATGGGTGACCTTACATGTGCTTCATTTGAAATTTCCATTCCTCTGTTTCTTATATAGGAAAAAAAAATCAGTAAGAAAATTACTAACTACTTTACATGATTGTTTTGAAGACTATCTGAGATGAAGTACACTGTCTATCTTAGGGTATGTCAGAATGAAGGCTATCCATTACATCACCATCATCATTGCTACATCATCCTTACACTCTGCTTACTTACATTACTTTTATAAGAAAGTATGAAGAACACAAAAGAAAAAAAAAATGTATGATCACTGCTTTGTCTTAGGTAATAGTCTCCTCTTAATGTTCTAGGGATAGAATACTTGACCCCAAAGTAACCAAGAGCCAAAGGGAGGAGCATCTACAGGAGAACTGACAGACAGACCCAGACCCTTCATTCCTAGTAGTACAGTTGTGTCTTCATTACTGACTACTTGATAGGTTTACCTTCTAACCATATCATCTTTTCTATTTATGCCTTTATATAAATGTTTTTACATCCTGTTACATTTTTATTGTGAAGCATAACACAAATACAGATACAGATATTTAAAACATAAGTGGACAATTCAGTATACTAATGTAAAATAAAGGCATGTGTAACCATAACCTGGGTAAAGCAAGAGACAAAAACAGCACTCCAGAGTCCCCTGCTTCCTTCTGTTATATTTCTAATTTAATTCCTTCTCTCCCATAGGGAAAAAAGCACTCTCCTGAGTTTCATCTTATTCACTGCCTTGATTTTCTTTATCATTTTACTACCTAAGCATGTCTTTCTAAATACTATATAGTTTGGGGATTTTTAAATATTACTGTATTATGTAAATTCAATTTACACACTGTAATTTGCTCATTTAAAATGTACAAGTCAATGGCTTTAATACATTCACAGAGTTGTATAATCACCACTAAAACCAATTTTAAAAACATTTTCCTCACCCCAAAGGAAAGTCCATACTTATCAGTAGTCATTTTCCATTTTCAATCAAATATCCTAGCCCTAGATAAAATAACCTACTTTCCTTATCTACATATAGAATTATTTATTCTGAACACTTCATAGAAGTGCTATCATACAATATATGGCCTTTCACATCTGCTTTCGTTCACTCAGCAAAATGTCTTTATGGTTCATCCATGATGTAGATACCTCAGTACTTCATCCCATTTTATTGTTGAACAATATTCATTTGTATTTCCATATATTACAATTCTCTTGTCAAGTTACACATATATGTATATACATATAAAAACTATTAGGATTTTGATTAGAATTTCACTGAATCTATAAGACACTTTAGTGATAATTAATATTTTCTGACACAGTATTCCAATCCATGCTTATGGTATTTTCCTCCATTTATTTAGCTCTTCATTAAATATGAAGAGCAAATGTTCCACAATTATCTCTATAGGAATTTGGTATATCTCTTTGTAGATTTCACCCTAAGTACTTCATTTTTTTCAAAACTGTCCTAAATGATGTCTTTTTCAAAATTGTATTTTCACAATGTTTAATGTTGGTAAACAGAATGAAGTCAGTTTTTGTACATTGATTTTTGTATTCAGCAAATTAGATACAATCTTGAACTCTTTTTATTATTTCTAATAATTTATATGTAAATTATTTTGGATTGTCTACATATATGATTAAATAATTCTTAATGATGGAAGTTATTTATTTCTAATCCTTGCGTCTTTTCTTTATTGCCTTAATGTACTGATCAGGATTCCAGATGCAATGTTAAGCAGAAGTTGTAATATTGGAAATGCTTACATTGCTTCTAATATCAAAGAAAAAAATTCAAGGTTTCACCGTTAAGCATGACATCTGTTGTGGTTTCTGTAAATACCTTTTATCGGATGAAGAACATAACTACTGTTCTTAGTTTACTAGGAATTTTAATCCTGATTGAATGGTAAGCTTTATCAGATTTTCTCCTAATCTATTGATTTATTTTATCCATATTGTTAAATGTGATCAATTACATTGATTTAAAGATAAACAATATGACTCTAGTAAGATAAACTCAGCTTGATATAATTGCATTATATTTTTTAAATAAATAATGCTGGATTTCATTTGCTAATAGTATTTCATTTAGAATTTATGTAGATGCTCTTATATATATTTTGGATTGAAAGTAGTATGATGCTTATCATGATTGAGTATCATGATTTCATGATTTAGTATCATGTTTTCATGATTATTAGTTTTTTGGGTCTTATCTCCCTCTTGTTGGAGAGGAGCAGGGGGAATCAATCATGAGTGCTTTATCAACTTAAACATTGTTTGACTTTGTTGATTCTATTACATACTCACAGTTTTAAAAAATTAATTTCTACTGCTATCCTCTCTGCTTTCTTTGTGTTTATTTTGCTATTCTTTTTTCTAATGTTTAGCTTCTTAATTTTCAGGCTTTTTTACCTTCTACTACATACACTGATAGGAATGAACTTCCTCCTAATCTCTGTTTTAGCTATACCCATCAATTTTAAATTGTAGTGCTTTCCTTATTATTCAGTTAAAATATATTCTAATATTCATTATAATCTTTTCTTTAACAAAAAGAATATTCAGAATATATTTCTTAATATCCAAATATATGTTATTGTCTATTAATTGTGTTGGGGTCACAACAAATGCTCTATGTAATTTCAAACATTAGGATTTATTCAAACTTCCTTTGTGACCATTTTTTATAAATATGTGACATGTGCTTGAAAAGAATATATGTCCTGCAGCCATTTGAACTTAATATTCTATTTATAACTACTATGTTAACTTTTTGGACTTCCCTGATAGCTCAGCTGGTAAAGAATCTGCCTGCAATGCAGGAGACCTGGCTTCCATCCCTGGGTTGGGAAGATCCCCTCGAGAAGGAAAAGGCTACCCACTCCAGTATTCTGGCCTGGAGAATTCCACGGACTATATAGTCCATGGGGTCGCAAAAAGTCGGACACGACTGAGTGACTTTCACTTTCATCCTACACTCAGGATTCTGCCATGAAAAGAAGGACTCACGTCAAATTTTTAATGACACCGTTCAAATTCTCTAGATCCTAACTGATGTTTGATTATTCCATCAGTTACTAAAATATGTGTATTAAAATTGTCTGATTAGTTTTATATATTTGTCTACATCTTCTTGTATTTCTATTTTTTTCTTTATGTATTTTGAGAAAGTGTTATGACATGCATAAGATTGTTATGTCTTCCTGATGAATCAAACTTTTTAGTATTATGAAATGACCTTCTTATCTCTAGTAAATCTTTTTGCTGTAAGTTATCAATATGACCACACTAGCATTCTTTTAGTGAGTGTTTGGCAGCAGTGTATTTTTTTTCCCCTTCATTTTCAATCTCTATGTACCTTTATGCATAGAATGTTGAGTTTTTGTAGAAATCCCAAATAAGTTTTTCTTTCCTGCATTTTAATATTCATTCTAATCTCTTTTTTTTAAACTTCTACACAGTATTTAGATCCATTAAATGTAATGTATATTTCTGTGTGTTTTACATTTTCCTTCCTTGTTCTATGTTCATTTTACTCTCCTCTGCCTTGTTTTGAAATTTGTTAACTACCGCACAATTGCACTCATCTCACACACTAGTAAGGTGGTGCTCAAACTTCTCCAAGCCAGGCTTCAGCAATACGTGAACTGAGAACTTTCAGATGTTCAACCTGGTTTTAGAAAAGGCAGAGGAACCAGAGATCAAATTGCCAATATCCACTGGATCATCGAAAAAGCAAGAGAGTTCCAGAAAAACATCTATTTCTGCTTTATTGACTTTGCCAAAGCCTTCGACTGTGTGGATCACAATAAACTGTGGAAAATTCTGAAAGAGAGGGAATACCACACCACCTGACCTGCCTCTTGAGAAACCTGTATGCAGGTCAGGAAGCAACAGTTAGAACTGGACATGGAACAACAGACTGGTTCCAAATAGGAAAAGGAGTATGTCAAGGCTGTATATTGTCACCCTGCTTATTTAACTTATATGCAGAGACATCATGAGAAACACTGGGCTGGAAGAAGCACAAGCTGGAATCAAGATTGCCAGGAGAAATATCAATAACCTCAGAAATGCAGATGACACCACCCTTATGGCAAAGAGTGAAGAGGAACTAAAAAGCCTCTTGATGAAAGTGAAAGAGGAGAGTGAAAAAGTTGGCTTAAAGCTTAACATTCAGAAAACTAAGATCATGACATCTGGTCCCATCACCTCATGGGAAATAGATGGGGAGAAAGTGGAAACAGTGTCAGACTTCATTTTTTTGGGCTCCAAAATCACTGCAGATGGTGACTGCAGTCATGAAATTAAAACACTCTTACTCCTTGGAAGGAAAGTTATGACCAACCTAGATAGCATATTAAAAAGCAGAGACATTACTTTGCCAACAAAGGTCCGTCTGGTCAAGGCTATGGTTTTTTCAGTGGTCATGTATGGATGTGAGGGTTGGACTGTGAAGAAAGCTGAGTGCCAAAGAATTGATGCTTTTGAACTGTGGTGTTGGAGAAGACTTTTGAGAGTCTCTTGGACTGCAAGGAGATCCAACCAGTCCATCCTGAAGGAGATCAGTCCTGGGTGTTCATTGGAAGGACTGAGGTTGAAGCTAAAACTCCAATACTTTGGCCACCTCATGCGAAGAGTTGACTCGTTGGAGAAGTCCCTGATGCTGGGAGGGACTGGAGGCAGAAGGAGAAGGGGACAGAGGATGAGATGGCTGGATGGCATCACCGACTCGATGGGCATGAGTTTGAGTAAACTCCGGGAGTTTGTGATGGACAGGGAGGCCTGGCGTGCTGTGATTCATGGGGTTGCAAAGAGTCGGACATGGCTGAGTGACTGAACCGAACTGATTGAAGGATTTTATATTTAATTTTCCTGTAAGTTTGAAATATATACTCTTCTTCTATTCTTTGTGTATTACCCCAAAATTACCATTGTTTTTAACTCTCTTCATCCATGAAAAGCCTTCAGCATACCTCAATTCCTTAATGGAATTTCACTACTGATATGATACTGTTGTTGGATATGTGATCTCTGTATTTTTACATCCATGAGTGTAATTATTTATACAATCAATATTCATATAGATTGACCTATAGGCTTGTAAGTTTTTACTGCAAACCTCTGAGCTTCAAACTTTCAATTATTTTATATTTTGACAGGTAAAGTTATATAAACTTTATATTACTTGTCACCTCCAGTAAAATCTGATCAGTATGTCCCAAATGTCCACATTACTATCTCTACAGAGAAATGTGTGACAATTCATTTAAAATGGAATAAAGACTATAAATAGGTTCAAGTCATTTCAGGTCAGGTTTACCTTACCTCAGATAAGTTCAGATCAAATCTTGCTGTTCTTAGCAGGCTTGGGATTTGGAATTGTGGATAAGAGATTGTGGGGCTTCCCTGGTGGCTCAGGGGTAAAGAATCTGCCTGCAATGCCAGACACTTGATCCCAGGGTTGGGAAGATCCCCTGGAGAAGGAAATGTCAACCCACTCCTGTAGTCTTGCCTGGGAAATCCCATGGTCAGAGGAGCCTGGCTGGCTACAGTCCATGGGGCCACAAGAGTCAGACACTGCTTAGCAACTAAACCACCACCACATAAAAGATTGGAGGCAGAGTTTACAGAATATCTGGTTTGTAGACGCTTCATAAATGCTGTTACTTCATCTGTCAGCAAGATTTTTTACGTAACTCTTTTTTAGCTAGATGGTGGGGTTTGGGGGTACTGTGTCTTTATCATTGCAAGTCCACCAGTCTAATTGGCACACGTTCCTGCACCCAACATGCTTTTGCTGGAAAAGCTGGAACAATGAGCTTGTGATGCTGGTTTAACTTCACAGACGACAGGCTCAGAGCAGGAGAGGCATCTGAACACACAGAGTCTCAGACTTTGTTCCTCTCACATTATCCTGACTCTGAGAGTGAGAAGAAAATATGACAGCTGGATGAAAACAAGAGACTCAAACCAAACAATGAAGGGCAAACGACAGTCAAGGAACAAAAGAAAATCTTCCTCACAGACAAATGACGTGGAGGAAGATCCTGACAGGACCACTGGAAGGGAAGCAGACAAGGGGGTGGTAATCAGCATCCACCTGTCTTGGATGGAGATATGAATAATCGGTTTCAGCTGGAAGGGCTTTACAGCTTCATAGATTTTATGCAGAAATAAATTATTTTCAACACGGATTCAACATTTATTACATCAATTACATCATTATTCACATCTCTCTCCTAGAATGGTCCGACATGCATGCATTTTAAAATATGGATTTACAGAACTTCTTTTCATAAATCTCTCTTTTAAAAACCATTAGCTATTTTAAAGGGAAAAACCTTATTCTCTTAGTGGTTTCAGGTTTCCAAGCCTTAAAGAGGAAAGGACTGAAGAGTTAAATCTATCCTTGATAAACTCCTCAACTCACAACATCAAACAATTTTGGAGGTTAAAAGTGAACACTCTCTTTAAGATAATCTCAGAGAGACCTAAACAAATTGTTGCTGCCTTGTACACGAATTCATTAACTGTATGAGAATTACTCACACTATTTGGAGCCATTAGAAGCAGAAAGACTGAAAAATAAGAAAGCAATGCTGAAGCAGAACATCAAAGGATAAACTCACCTAACACTTCAATTGATGCAGAGAAATGATTGCTTTCTTAAATTGTTGGTGGGAGAATGAAGTGTTATAATATAACCTTTTAGGAAATTAATCTGGCAATATTGGTACAAATAAAAAAACAATTTGACACAGCAATATCACTTTTGGGAAATCTAGCCTATAAAAATAAAAGTGCCAGTACATGACATTCTGCATACATATATAATGTTTATTCTTTCAACAAGTATTTATTGAGGGCCTACTCTGTGCCCATCATGAAAGATAGGCAAAGGTTCTGGCCTTACAAAGCTTGCATTCCAAGGGACAGAGAGGGATGATAAATATATAAGGAAAAGTATACGAGATAAATGTTATCTAGAGACTAAATAGAGTGATGTGATGCTGTGCAACTTTGAAATGGGTGATAAAGAAAGGGCCTTCTAAGCAGGTGACATTTAAGGTAAGACTTGACCAATAAGAATCTGGCCTTGAAAAACTGCAATAATGTTTATACTTGTAAAATCTGAAATAACCTGAACTGAAGCAACAAAGTGCTGGTTAGATTAATTACCTTATGGAATGTCATATGTCTACTAAAATAATGCCCAATTGGCATTGCAAACTTAAACATACCTTACAATTTAATTTCTCCTCTTGCTTTTAAAAATTCTGCTCAATTTGCAGTCTGTCTCATTGAATGTATGGTGACTCTTCCGTGAGTTTTTAGGATAAAAGCCTTGGTACCATCCTTGACTCTGCATTTTGTTTTACAACCCATATCTGATCCCTCAGCAAATCTGGGAACTCAACTTTGAAAATCTATCCAGAATGCTGTCACTTCTTGCCGCGCCTACTTCCACCATCCTGTTCCATCCTCTCCTTCCTAGATGATTATAACCACCTTCCAACTGGGCTCCCTGCTCAGACCCTTGTCACCCTCCAGTCTGTTCTCAGCACAGCAGCCCAAGTGATCCTGTTAAATGTCAATCACGGGGTGCTATTCCTTGGATCAAAACCATTCAGTCTCTTTCAGAGCAAAATCCAAAGTCCTTACAAGGGCTTTTAATACTCAGCAGGGGCTGTCCCCCATCAGTGCTCTGACCTCCATCCTTTCTAATCCATCCTTCGACCAGTCGAGTCACTTTACCCCTAGTTGAACATGCAAGGACACTCCCCACCACAGGGGCTGGGTACTTACGCTTCCCCTTCCCCAAATATGATGCTCTTCCCACTAAAGTCCTCACCAGTTACACTGAAACGCAACCATCAATACTTCTAACCCCACCTCTTACTTTATTTTTCTCCTTACTATGTATTTTACTCAATTTTACTGTACATTGTCTCTCTCCCCATTATTAGACTACAAGTTCTAGGAGGGCCAAGTTTTGTTTTCTTTTTTTAAACTTTTAATTTTATATCAGGGAACAATCGATTAACAATGTTTTGATAGTTTTAGGTGGATAGCAAAGGGACTCAGCTATATATCCATTCTCCCCTAAACTTCCCTCCCAGCCAGGCTGCCACATCATATTGAACAGAGTTCTCTGTGCTATGCAGAACACCCGTGTTTGTTCTCCGGGACTTCCCAGCTGGCACCAGTGGTAAAGAACCCGCCTGCCAATACTCCTGCATATAACAGATGTGGGCTCAATCCCTGGGGGTGGAAGATCCCCTGGAGGAGGGCATGGCAGCCCACTCCATTCTTTTCTGGAGAATCCCATAGACAGAGGAGCCTGGCAGGCTACAGTCCAGACAGTCACAAAGAGTCGGACATGACTGAAGCAACTTAGCGTGACATGGCACATTGGTTATCCATTTTAACTATGTTTTTTAAAAGACATTCACAAAATTAAATTGATATATATGTCCATATGTATGAGTTCATAGATTCTTGTCACAGAATATAAATCAGACTATTCACATTGATTCCCTCAAGGGAGTAGAAGCAAAGGCAATGAGGCAGTTCACTATTGCTTTTCCTCAAGCATTTATGAATTAATGGACCTTTTATTATACGGGTTACATTTGTGACCTTTTGAAAAAAAAGCATTATAATTTAATTTTACATAAAACCCATTGATGTTAGCAAGAAAATGGACTTAAACTCCTCCAGTTCAAAGAGTAACACATTTATCTATTTCACCATTTTTATCTGTAAAAACTGGACTCACATGAACATTCAGGCTTGGTAATTATTCATATAATCAAAGACCTGGAAATTTCAGTGTATTCTGGACTTCACAGAGCTAGAAGCCATCCCAGGCTTCCTCAGTAAAAACATAGCTCCTGCATCATGACCAAGGATAATCTAAACAAAGACTGAACAAATCAACCCTCATCCAAGGGGTGTGTTTCGTACTCTGATTAATATTAGCATTATTAATGTTTAATAATTTAAACAAGTTTAATTAATTAATACTGTTTCCAAAAGAAACAGTATCAGAGACAAACAAAAACACAGATAAAGAGGGTGTAGGACTGAACAGCAGACTCTGAGGCCTTCCCTGGGTAGCCTCTGAGACAGCCGAATGGAAGATTTAGGGGTCTGCGGAACCAGAAAATTTACAAATCATGATGTGGGCAAGATGAAGAGCAGAAAAGTATGTGACTTCTCTAATAAAGTTGAAGAAATTCTTGAAATAAATGAGACAAGATAACTGTCTTCAACTATTTGAAGAAGCAAGTTGACTGTTATATGAGCAGATTGTAAAGCGTCTGCCTGCAATGCAGGAGACCTGGGTTCGATCCCTGGGTTGGGAAGATCCCCTGGAGGAGGAAATGTCAACCCACTCCAGTAGTCTTGCCTGGAAAACTCCATGGACAGAGCAGCCTGGTAGACTACAGTCCATGGGGTTGCAAAGAGTCAGACACGATTGAGTGACTTCACTTTCACTTTTCTTTCAGAGTACATCAGTAAAATTAGTGAAGGGAAGGCTCAAGAAGGCAACTTGTTTGATATTAGGAAAAACAAACTGTTTGGAAACCAGAGTTGGCCAATAGTGGAATGAACAGCCAAGTACTGGGTTGACCAAGAAGTTTGTTCGGGTAGAAAAATCAGAACAAACATTTTGGCCAACCCATATAATAACAAACCTCCTAAGGAATTCAAGCAGAGAGTACCTAGGTAACCAAAGACAGAAGTACAATGCATGGCATCACTTACTCAGTGGGAGATTACATCATTAAGATCCCTTCTGATTTTCAGTTCTAGGAGTCCATGTACTTGGACTCTTTGATTACAAATGATAGAAACTTTTTTGTTGTTGTTTGTTTTAAACTTGCACAGTGGAAAACCTCCAATTAGACCCTATCTTCAGATATGGCTTAATTCAAGAATTTAAGGTTCTGTGTCTCTTATCTCCCTCCCTTAAATCTTTTTTTTTTCCCCCTGAATTCTCAGGCAGTTTCAGTATGTCAGCAAAGGTCTTCAACAATCCCAGCTTATGTTATCCCCATACTTTGAAATCCTCAAGAGAGGCAATGACTCATGCAGGAGGATCTAGGGGGAAACCTTGATTGTCCCAGTTCTGTTCATGTTCAGCATTCAGGTAGGTGGGACTCACTGCTTGAATAGTGGGTCGTGAGCCTGTACCTGTCATAGGCAAGGAAGGGTCATGTGAATGACAATTCCACCAGGTGGGGGTAGACCATTTCTCCAAAGGAAAACTATACTGTGCAGAAAAGAAATCAAGATCAATTATATTTGGAAAAAAAAGCACATAAAGCCAAAAAGTTTGTTACATACATTTGATCACTTAGGTGAATTCAAAATGAAGTAACAAAGAATATAGTCACCTTGGCTCAGATGGTAAAGAACCTGCCTGCAATGCAGGAGACCTGGATTTGATCCCTGGGTTGGGAAGATATCCTGGAGAAGGGAATGGCTACCCACTCCAGGATTCTTGCCTAGGAAATCCCATGGACAGAAGAGCCTGGAAGGCTATAGCCTACAGGGTTGCAAAGAGGCGGACACAACTTAGTGACTAACACTTTCACTTTCACTTCACAGTCACCCTTTTGAACCTTACAATTAAGAAGGCACTTCCAAAAACCACTACAATATTGTAAAGTAATTAGCTTCCAACTAATAAAAATAAATGAAAAAAATAATAATAAACCTGATACAAATGCAAAAAAAAAAAAAAAAAAGAAAGAAGGCACTTCCCTTGTAGCTCAGTTGGTAAAGAATCTGCTTGCAGTGCAGGAGACCCGGGTTCAATCCCTGGGTTGGGAAGATCCACTGGAGAAGGAAATGGCAACCCACTCGAGTATCCTTGCCTGGAAAATCTCATGGACAGAGGAGCCTCGTGGGCTGCAGTCCACGGGGTCCCAAAGAGTTGGGCATGACTGAGCGACTAACACTTACTTACTTTAAAAAAGAGAAGGCACTGAATCGTCTCACATGTTTTGGCTTAGAGAGCACTTTCCAGAATTAAGGGAGAAAATCATGCTGTTTTCACCACTGCACTGCAATGGGATGGTACTAGGATAAGGAGATGTGTGCTGTCACTGAATATGTTTCTATAACAGATGGGAATTGCTTTTTCTTGAAATAGCTACTGATGTGGGGATGTTAAGATTAGCTAGGGCAATGGTGTTCCATTTGGAGCAACTTGTATTATGATAATCAACCTACCAGAAGGAACTGTTAGTCATCCTTTCCCTGTTTAGAGGCAGAGCTTTGCAAATGAAAGAGAACAATATACATGTAAGATATACGTACTGTGTATATGTTTTCTCTTCTCCTACATATATGCAGACATTTATAGACTATGACCAAAATGAATCTACATGTTTCTGAAAAAAGGCAGAAAAGCCTCATGAGCAAGAGCAAGGTTTGGGGACCACTCTGTTCAAGTTCAGATCCTGACTCCATCGCTTACCAGGGTATCTCATTATTTTTTTTCTCATCTACTGCTAATAATAGCAACCATCCCATAGATGATTCAATAGATTAAACAAGTTAACAGCTGAAAACGAATTTTAAAAGATACCTAGAACTCCATGAGTGCACAAGAAAGTTGGTGATTATTACTATTATAGTCACCAATTTTCTGTGTGACTTCACATATCACTTACAACCCCAGGGCCCCCATTCCCTCTCCCCAACAGCTGTGCAGGGGTTCTAAGGAGTGAAGTTCCCACGTAATTCTAGCATGCTTTGTTCTACTCTGCTCAGAATATTTTCAATCTTGTGATTTTTCATTATGAACATATCAAACAGCAGCCAAAACAATAGTCTAGGCTTTCAGAAACAAGATACCCTTCCAAAAGATAAGCTAACAGACAAGGAAATTGGCCTAGTAATGAATCATTTCTATTAAAAATCCATATGCAATAGTTTGGAACCAAAGTAATTCTGTAAGTGTGAGTTTTTCAAAAAGGAGAAATATCAGAAATTGAGCATTTAATTTCTTGAGATGAATTAGGTCTTGATCAAGTAGTGTTTGTGACATGAATAGTACATATATTCAAAGAGGAAGACAGGAAGAAAATGAAAACCAATTTTATAATGTTGCATTGTAAAATAAATTCATCATCACTTATTAGTGGTTAATTCAAATGTCAGAAAATTGTGAGGTACAGACTTATTCTGGGCCCAGCTTACTTTATAGAGAAATAATTTAAAAATGGAAGATGATGGTTTCCAGAAGTTAAATTGTTGTATATGTCACCAAGTTTACTTCTAACTTTCTTCCCATGAAGATGATTTGCTGGATATGAATGGAAACTTTCCCTTTTGGAATCCCCCATCTGTCACTGTATAAATTGGATTCAGAGAAAGTAATTTGGTTGCTGCAAATAGGATTTCAGCATCACAGGTAGGCCAGGCAGTAGAACAAGGCAATTCTCAGAAATGAAGACCCAGTTTCAGGAAACCAGCCGTTTTAGGGAAGAATGGGGAGAGAAATCTAGCAAATATTTTAACTCAAAGCCAAATTATCCTCAAACAAAACACAAGCATTTTGTGAATTTCCAAGAAGCATCAATTACCTCAATGGTTGCTAATGCCTTTTAGCTTTTATGATGTCACCTAATGTAGTTTAACAGCTATAGTTGAGAAAGGTGGACTAAACAGGGAGGAAAGAAAACTAGCTAATGATGGATATGCACAATACAGATGCAGCTTAGCTTGTTGACAGCCTGAGCAAGTGATAATACTTATTCCAGTGAGATTTTTTGCCTGTATTTGGATTTAGAGCTACCAGGAAGGTAAAGCTGGAAAGAATTTTAGAAGACATCTAGTTCAATCTTTCATCTCAGGCATGAATCTCTATCATAATCGTCCTCAAAAGTAGACTTTGTCTTGACTAGAATACACCCAGTGGTATTTTCCAGAACAATTTATCACAACATTATGCAATGTGGATTCTGAGAAAATTTCTTTTAAAATGGAGTATAAATTGATCTCCTGGGAACTTTAACAGTTTAATCCTAGATTTACTTCCTTAGACTTTCTCTATAATTACTAAAATACATTTATTCAGTAGCTGTGTATTAAACCTCCATCACATGTAATCCACTCTTTTAAAAATCCATCCATGTATAGGGGATACCACAATTAAAAAAAAAAATAGTTGGTGCCCTCAGCTGCTTACAGAGACAAAAGAGAGGGATGCAATTAGTTTCAGCACAGATCAGTTTTATGGTACAAGCTACAAGAGAAATGCAAGCAAGACTTTATTATTTCAGTGGAGAGAGGAATCACTTCCTCCTAAGGTCTATAGTGAAGGCTTCTCAGAGGCAAGAGGATGGCAAAGTGATATCACAGAGGGACTCTAGAGCATGGGTAAGGCAAAGGTGAGGAGTTTTGGGTCTTGATGTCTCCTGGATTTTCAGCTGTGCACTAAGATGGTGAATGCTGAAAATGTTCTGTCACTGCATGTGGGCAGTTTTTGACATTTGGGCATGCCACAAACTGTCATAAAGCAGTAACAGATGGACTTCAACTTGGTCACTTCCCTGTCTGTGAAGAACAAAAGATGCTAAACTAGAAATGAGTTATTACATTCTCTACAGTTGCACTGTGTGCATATGTATGTGTGTGTCTAATTACATGTTTTTGTTGGTGTATAATACATGTTTGCATGTAATATATATATATGCAGATATTTATGCATATATATGTCTGTAATATATATTTGTATATATATATATATGCAGGTATTTATGTATTATATATATTATATATATATATATATTATATATATGCAGGTATATATGTGATGTGAGATGCTTCTAAACTGACAAAAAGTGACATCTCTCACCTTGTCAGTCATCTCTGGATTTACTGTAACCTTTCCTGGAGGAGAACCAAGTGAGAAAGTCCCAGATGGATAGAGCTTTAGCAACTGATATTTTATGCTTGTCTAAAATGGAGACTATTGGCCTCACTGATCTCAGGTGGCAGAAATGCAGTGGTGACCACTTCAGGGGAACTAGGCAAGGCTCCAGCATAGTGCCGAGTTTGCTTCTGATTGTACAAGGAACCAGCCCTTTAGAGAATGGGAAACTTGCATTTTAAACGTGACAACTGTTATGCCTTTTGTATTTTCTGTAATTATTGCCTTTTTGTTCTCTGAGTATTAAAGTTCTTTTTGAAAATGTCAGCCTGTCTCAGCTGAGCAAAGGAAAACAAGAAAAGTTGTTTCAATTCATGCATTTGCAATTTTTAAGGGGGAATAGGGGCTCCCTGGAGACTGATGTAGTAGAGGCCACAATAATCTAATGGAGAAGAAGCCCCCAGAGAAAAAAAGGACATTTAAGGAAAAGAAGTTAGATGGGCCCATAACAAGCCACCCTATTCACAGAGACAATTGTCTGGACTTTTTTTTTATATTATCACATTATGAGATGGTCTATATTTTTCAACATTTTCAAAATTAAATGTTTTATCAAGGAAAAATGCCTGTGCATTGTAGAAAAAGATAGACGATGCAGTTAAGCATAAAACAAAAAATCAAAACGAGCAACATTCTCTCACCTGAACATTGGTAACCTTCTGGTTTTTTCCCCTTACCTTTTATTTTATAAATTTACATATCTTTTGGCACAAAAGTGCAACTAAATGGAATTTAGTATTTTGATTTTTTTTACTTTTATTATACTGTAAACCTGTTTCGATTGATGGCAGCATTTTTAGTGATGGCACAGCATTGTACAACGTAGTTAATCACCTCTCAATTGTCAGGCGCTTGGTTCCATTTGTATACATTTAATCTGACATTACGATAACTATTCTCATTAGAGAGAAGGGAGGGGAAGTCAGAAGGCACTTTTACAGCTCAAATCATTTCCATTCACCTAGACATTTTATTGTAGCTTCTGGGTCTACTTCAAGCACACCTTAGAGCCTGGGTGGGAAAACTCAAACGACCAAATAGGAAGCACTTCTGACTTTGTGGCCACACAGTCTCTGTTAGAACTTCTCATCTCCACTGTTGTAGCACACACACAAAAGCAGTCATAGAAGATGCGTGAACAAATGAGCAAGTGTTCAATACATCTTTAATTACCTAGGCAGACAATGCGCTGAATTTGGCCCATGCACCATGATGTGCCAACCTCTGTGTTAGAAGTCACTTCTAATGTTCAGAGTCTTACCTCTAGTCTGTATATAATCTGTTCTACAATTGGCTTAATGTAGCTCAGTGCTCTTCTAGACTTGGAGAAAGCAAAAATGAAGTAGACACAGATTCTGTCCTTGTGGCATTTAACATTCAATAACACTGGTCTGAGAGCAAGATTTTAATAGGAATATGTCCAATCAAGTTTGCGGATATCGCATTTAAAGTTGTCTCCACAGTCAGAATCACAGAAATATGACAATAATGGCCAGTAATACTTCCTCTACCTCAGTTAAACAGACTCAGCCTGGGAACCCTAATATGCAAAAGGAAGACACAGTTACTGAGCAGAAAGCAGAAGTCACAAAACTCTAATACATGTCTTGGAACTCACAAGGAACTCACAAGTGTGACTTTGAGCAACATCTTTAACTTCTCTGTTTCCTCATCTGTAAAAGAGGGATAACAATGACAGTGAATGAGGATTAAGTGAGGTGGTACATGAGAGGTGTATTTCCCAGTACACAAGTAAGTTCACAGAAAATATCAACTATTTTTTTTGAGAGGAAAACTATCATATTTGGGCCCTTAGAAAAATAAATGCCTATAAAATTAGGCAAGATTCTTCACTCATGTGTTCACTAAACATTTTTAAGTTATTTTGTAAGAACACATACAGTAGAAAGAACATACTTGTCTGGGACAAGTCACAACAGAGGAAAGAAAAAAAATATAAATTAGGTACCAGAACTCAAATCTGGAGATCCAAAGTCATTTATACTGACTTGCCTTATAATGCCTAATATATACTTGCCTATATACATTGCCTAATACATTGCCTAATTCATCACACATATAAAGATACTTTGCATATACTGTGTCTGACCAAGATTGTGCACTTTCTCAAACTTCTCAATCCTGTCTGTTCCCCTCCCCCTATTCAGCTCTTGGATCTGATCCAAGAGCAGCCAGCAGCAGCATACATCATTCTCATGGTCATAAAATTCTGGCCATGTGCACCAGAGCCTCCCTGGGGGTGAGAGTCATGGGATTTCTGTGCCAGTTTATACCCCCAACCCAAATGATGACTGTCCTCCAGTAACTACCAGGAGGATAAAATAACTCAAAAGGGACAATCTTTTACAAGTAAGGGACAAAAGACAGGCGAGCAGATACTGTGCTTACTCTTTCTCCATCCCTCAGGCCAGTCTGAAGTTTCAACCTAACACCCCAAAAAGCATTAACACTCAAGTATGTGTTACATGTGAATTGTGTCTCAGATTCTACCATCCAGGGAACCTAAGCTAAGACACATAATATTTCATCTATTTATCCTCAGACCATCTGAACAGCAACCCTGTGACACAGATGACATTTCTTTTATAAATGAGGAAATGGCTTGCTTCCTGAGTGAAGCAGCTTAGCCAGCAAATCAACATTTGACTCTTAATGAATTTCCATGACACTAAGCTGTTCATAACATCATGTGCTTCCAACAGGGTTTTATAAACCTTCAGGGCGAAGAAGATACTACAGCTGACTCATTCGCTTCTCTTACCCTCATTTCATACCAACCCAGGGCTCAGAACCAGGGCTTAGAAAAACTCAGTTTTCCACCTGTTGTAAGGAAAAACTTTACTTTGGTCTACTTCCTGTGTGTTTTTCTTTACTACTCACACACCTACTTCTGACAACATGTCTGGTTACCAAAGGTGGGGATGGTTTTCCCCACAATAAGCAAGTCTCTGACACCAGTTGGGGGGTCATACAACTTAATTCTAGTGCAATGTACCCAGAGATAGCATTAGACTTCACAAGTTAAGGGCTAAATCCCACATGACTGCCAGGGAGTTAGTGACTGGAGCAGCCTCAACCCAGATAGGACAGGAGTTTGCAGATGAACACCTTGGCTTCCTCGTACCTGGTGAAGGTCAATTCTGAGATGTGCTCTCTACACAGTCTCTCAGAGGGTCCTCAGCAGGACAAGTCCTACTTGCCCACACTGGCGATCCACTCATTCACAAGCCCCTTCTCAGTTCACTTCCATCGCCTCACTTCCCAATCCCCTCACTGGACTTCTAGGATGAACTTGAATATATACCCTATGTACCAAAATATTTGCCCCAGGCCCAGTTTGGCAGACCCCTATCTTGCTTCTTTCAGAGAAAAGTTTTAAAACTAAGTCATGAGCTCCACTGCTAAATTCCAGAAGAGACAGGACTGTTTTGATCCCTACTGAATAGCTGGCACTTAGCACAGCTTCTGGCGTGTAGCAGATTTTGAATATTTGTTGAATTAAAAATTGATTGAAGCTGACTTGACCCAGCAATGCTCATGAAGAGTTTCCACAAAGATACTTAACAAATCTAACACATTCAACAGATGTCAAGGGTTCCTCCCTTCTCTTTTATCGACTCCTCTCTGGGTCTGTTCCTAGTGATTTTGGAGCAGCTGAACACAACCCAGAGTCTGTGTGACCTTTCCTCTAGGTACATGCCTCCCATCTTCCCCACAACTCCAACCCCTCAGAAGCTTTTAAATACTCATCATTCTCTGATTTGCTGTTCTGTCTGCACTCACCTTGTAACATAAAAGCATCAGTTAGTGGCTACAGTAAAAAAAAAAAAAAAAAGTTAAACATTGGTGCCAATCAATGTCTTATGAGGCTCTCCATGGTGCTTTAAAAAATTCATAAAGGATTCCTGAGTTTTTCCTCTCTTCTTCCTTCAAGATGCGTAGCCAAGTTTATGATTTCTTATATGCCAGAAACAAGAAAAGAAAGATCAAGTATTTGGAAAAAACATGAAGTTCAATGATGCACTATTTCATTAGATTTGGCTTTCCAGTGAAATCTGGAAGAGGTTACAATACAGCTGGAGCAAAACTACCATGGTTTGCAAAGGAGAGGACCACCTTGAAGAGTTCATACTTGCCATCTCCCAGTGTCAGGCAGCATTTCCGAAAAACAAACAACAAAAACCCATCCCAGAAAGAAGTAATGCTTACAGGTTGTTGTATCAGTAGCTGTCTTTTATCTGAGAAATCCAGAGGGAAGGACCTTTGCATCTGGCCCTCTTGGTTTACAGATGAGTCATTTGAAACAGAAAGATGGCCACTTGCTCAAAACACACATAACACATCACTGGCAGAGCTAAGGCCAGCTCCTTGGCCTTCGGAGTCTTCTTGACGCTTCTTCACTACATGCTGCCTCCTTAGCACTTGTCAACAGAGGGGGAAATAGTTATATAGGAGGAACGTAAGAATGCGGGTAACTGAATTTTGGTGATTCATTTTCCAGGGTTTATATCAGTTTATTTCAAGAATATGTTTATGAAATCAGCCACACTTTCCCCCTAAACTAAGAGCCTTCTTAATTATGTATGCCTCATCCTATTTTCTTTGTCTAACATTTTAGGGACCATGAATCTACTCAGTATAGACCTTCTTTTGGTTATGTCTTTTTCTGGGACTGTTTTTCCCGTCAACAAGCCAAGGGAGTTGGACAAGTATAATCAGTAATGTGTACTTTAACCGGCAAATCCTGTGTTCCCAGCAGTTTTGGTGGCAGTTATCATTCGCAGCATGAGCTTTTCTTGTCCACTGCTGTTTGTCACTGTCTAACATGTATCACTAAACCACATTTCCTTCATCTGATATATGCAGGATTGTCGCTATGTTTGCTGGGTGGATGAATGGGTAGCTGGAAGGATATAAGATTGAAAGACTCTATCTTCAGAAGAGGTAGACTTCTTACATTGAAATTGTAACTATAAGTCATATTGGTACAGTCGAAAATAGAAACTCAACAATTGACATATTGGAAATGTAGCATCTTAGATTCACATGTGTTAATTTGCATATTATCCTAACCTACACATTCATTCATTCACAAATTCATACTCCACACATTTCAGTTATCCTTCCATTTAATCATTCATTTATCATTCTTTCCTTAATTAATCCACCAGTTAACATTTACTGAGCATTAAATATATGATATTCCTTCACCAAACTAACTTACTTCTTAAATGATTTGCATGCTAAATTAGACCAAAAAAAAAGAACAATAAAAACGTAATTGGTTTGACAAGAAAAGAAATGATAGTTCATGGTCTTCACAAAGATCTTTCTAATATTAGTTCAGTTCAGTTATTCAGTCATGTCTGACTCTTTGCGACTATTAGTAAGCCAACATATATTGCTCAAGCTATGAATCAATGTCTATCAGCATTATTATTTATAACAAAACATCTGACAAACAAATATATTCTGGAACAAGAAACACATTGCAGAAAATTTTAGGTCAACTTTAGCCAAGGCATCTTAACAGTTAGAAGAGCTGACTGAATGAACTCCCTCTGCAGATATTCAGACCTAGACTGGATGACCACCCACAAGGGTTATTTTGATTAGTTGTTCTTAATAATGCTGAGGTTATTAATTGCTTTAAGAGGTTAATAAAATATGTTGATCCTTTCTAAAGAAATGCGTGTACACAAACGCACAAACACATTTTTGCTTATAAATTCAGAGAATCCATGATTATCAGCATTCCACTCATTCACTTTAAGCACACTTGCTCTGGGAAAAGCATTTGCTGAGAGGCTGGAATAACTGACCTCTAAAAGACCTCAGAGCTATGAGAGGCCATATTTCCTCTAGGTAGGATGATTTCTTTATTCCCTCTATTCCAATATAAATGCTTCTAAACCTGGGATGAGTTTACCAACCAACATATACATTTAATGAAGTGGGATTTTGGTTTGTTTTCTGAAGAGCATTTATTAAATCAGTGGGGCAATCTAACAATCAATAGCATCTCTGAAGAAAGTAAGAACAAAGCCTCTGCCTTCAAAAAGCTTGCAGTCAAAAATCTAAACCAATGGAAACAACTCGTGTCCATCAATAAAAGAATAAAGAAGATGTGAGATATATGAAAATGGAATATTACTAGGCCAAAAATAAGAATGAAATAGTGCCATTTGCAGCAATATGGATGGACCTAGAGGTTATCATACTAAGTGAAGTAAGTCAGAAAGAGAAAGACAGATACCATATCACTTATATGTACCTGAAACATGATACAAATGATTTACAAAACAGTTTCACAGACACAGAAAACAAACTTATGGTTAACAAAGGGGAAGGGCGGAGAGAGAGATAAATTAGGAATATGGGATTAACAGATATATACTCAATAGGTAAAAAAGAGATAAACAACAAGGATTTACTGTACAGATCAGAGAACTAATAGTCAACATCTTGTAATAATCTATAAAGGAAAAGAATCAACAAAAAATTCAGGTATATCTCCAAATCACAATGCTATACACCTAAAACTAATATAATATTGTAAATCAACTATACTAAAAAATATCTAGACCAATGTTTGTGAAGTACCATTAATCTAGCAAGTAATCATCTGTGACGTAGACAGTTTTCAGAAGAAATAGATATCAGTAGAGGTAAGAGAAAAAGTTAAAAAGGCTTGAATGGAGCAAGTGGCTATGAATTGAATCTATGTAAGGGGCTGGTAGGGTTGGAGAGGGGCTAAAACATTTAACAATATTCTGCCCAACGGTATGGTTATGTGAGAAAGACAAATTGGTATTTAAATCTGCCAGCAATTTATTTTAGGTATAGGAGACGAGTTACTAAAATTATTGAACGTCCAAAAATGATGGAATGGGGAAGGATGTCAAAAATCTGCTCTGCATTCTAGAGTGAAGCTAGAATGTGTTCTTCATACTGGCCTGGGCTGTGTTCTGAGAGACCACTTTGGTGAGTCATTCAGTCAGAGATATTTCAGTCAAGTATCCACTGATGGTTCTTAGAAAAGCCCAAAGCACTGACATATTCCAAATGTTTCAGGCCAAGCATTTTGCTTATGAATATAAAAGTTGTCATTCATGGGGGACACAGTTTCCTCCCTGCAAAAATTTATTATACTTTTATCAAGTGCTACAAACTTCAGTCCCCATTACGGTTGAGTCTAGATCAGAGTAGAGAAGACAGAACTGGGGTCTCTAATCTATGAAGGACCAATGGGCACCTCAATGTGGCTTCAGACCAGGCTCCCAGGAGAGAGATTACCACCAGGAAATCTTCTGTGGGTGTCACAGTAATTATATATTACAGCTACTATTCCCAGTATTTAATTTTGCATCTCCACCATCTTCATACTGTAATTCTCTCTACTCCCTAGCTTTTCATTAAGTACTATCAATTCTACAATTTGACATTAGCTTTTTCTAAGACAGGGACTTAATTCTTATCTCAGTTAAAATAGATTATAGAGAGTGGCATGATATGAATGAATGTTTTTAAGCTACAAGAGGGGACTGATAGATAAGTTCAGAGCAGGAGGTGATAAGCAGAAATCAGAGCAAGTATGAAAATTCCCCAAAGAGACTCAAAAAGGATACTCAAGAAGGATAGGGTTCACTTGATGTTAGTGAAGTACTCAAGAGAAACATGACTCTTTGAGGACCTCTGAGCAGGAATGCAGTAAATATGCTTATGGTTTTGGGGGAGTCAGGGCCCTTAGATGCTTTATAACTTAGAGGAGATATGCTCTCCTTGAAGTGATCTATGACTGTCCCCAAAATATTATGAACCATTAAACAAGATGTTGATGCATGGTAAGAATTAGGGCATGGGCTTCTCAGGTGATTCAGTGGTAAAAAAAATCTGCCTACCAATGCAGGAGATACAGGTTTGATCCCTGAATCGGGAAGACACCCTGTAGAAGGAAATGGCAACCCACTCCAGAATTCTTGCCTGGGAAATCCCATGAAAAGAGGAACCTGGTGGGCTACAGACCATGGGGTTGCAAAGGAGTTGGGCATGACTGAGCAACTAAACAACAACGAAAAGAATTGGACAGTCCAGAAAAGAAGTGATTTTACAGGAAAATGAGATTTTCCCTAAAAACACATTTTAAATATACTAAAGAAAACACTTTGGAATGCCAGCTACATGTTTGATAATGATTAGATGTAATTAGATTTTAAGACATACAATATTATGCTCTTTGAATCATTAGTTTTTGGTTCCAATATTCTCCCAGCAAGTCAACAGATGATGCAGCTGCCCTAGGGAGCCTATTCTTTGAGGAAGGTTGCAAAGCCCTGGACACCTGGCTTAATGAAGAGCAATTTATCATTTTAGACTTCTACAGCATTAAAGCATGCCAAGCATTAAAACTAGAATTCATCCTAAGAAGATAATCAGATACATATATATATATATAAACACACACATACATACACGCACATATATATACACAAAAGTGGATAAACAAGGGTGCTCATCTTAAGTTTATCTATAACAGAGTAAAAACTGAAAACAAGCTAATATCTAATGCGTGAGATTCTTTCACCAAATTACAGCTTAGTCATATGATGAAATATAATACAGCCATTAAAAATTACACTGCATCAAAATGTTAATAAAGGCTATCACCAATCAAAATGATTATGACAGTTGTGGATGGTGTGTTTCTTGATTTTTTTTTGGTCATTGTTTTGGTTGCTTAGCAAGCAAAAAAACAGAAGTTGTCTAAATTGAGATAGAGAAGAATACTTGTGATCTGGGAAAAACCATTCTATATTTATAACTTAAAAAAGGAGTTATAAAAGTGTATTTGTAGGACAAGGCTGTCTAAAACATAGATATGTACAGAAAAAATTAAAGAGCAGATAGTAAAATACTGCCAGGCAATTATTATATTTTAATTTCTCTTCTGTTGTATTTTTTAGTTTTTTTTCCACTGAATATGAGTTAATTTTTTCGGTTATTAAAAAAATAAAATGAAGGGGTGGTAAATATCATCATTAGGACATTTCTATTTTAACAAAGAGTCCTGTCTAAAGTCTTGGTATCAACATCCAGCAGTTCCACTTTAGCCCTTTGTGATGTTTTAGAAATGGTCAGCCACCATTTGGAGAAACAGTATTCTCTATCACCCACTGAGAGGCCAAATTATGTTTGTGGTGATATCTCCACTTAATGGTGTGGTTGTATGTGTACATGTATAATGTACATATGTATATAATACATACAGTGACAACACTATCCTGATCCTCCCAATAAGCTTCCTGAAAGTGAATGTGTTAGTTGATTAGTTGTGTCTGACTCTTTGCGACCCCATAGACTGTAGCCTGCCAGGCTCCTCTATCCATGGAATTCTCCAGGCAAGAATACTGGAGTGGGTAGCCATTCTCTTCTCCAGGGGATCTCCCCAACCCAGGGATCAAACCCAGGTTTCCTGCTTTGCAGGTAGATTCTGTACTGTCTGAGCTGCCAGAGAAGCCCAATAAGCTTCCTAATGTTCAGTAATTTAGCAGAAAGAAGCTTCCAAAACTGTCAATGTCAATAATCTCCAAGACCAACACAAAATACACATAACTACAGGCAAAAATGCCACAGACTATAGGCAAAAACAACAGTTGGACAGTTAGAGTTGGTTTATGGATGTGGAACTTTTAAATTTTCAGCTTTAATGTGCATATTAATCCCCACTACTGCTCCAGCCCCCCTCAAAGCCTTTCATGTCCCCTTGTCCTTTCTTCAGCTACTGCAACTCTTCTGTCCAGGAAAGTCCACTCCCTCCTCCTCTTCACTACCCATTTTTTAATCCATGGTTTAAGGTCACTCAAGATAACATTGAGGGTATCAGGTGGAAAACCATGAAGAAAAACCATGAAGAAAAAGTACTGGGCAATTTGAGCGGATTGAATAAAGCACTTTTCCCTCCGTGCAGGCGAGGTTGAAGGAAACTAACAAAAGAGCACAGAGCTCCAAGTCCAACAGCAGTTGAAGATCCAGGGTCTGCGGCACCCGAAGTTTACTCACTTATGCACTTGATTAACTTTAACAAAAAGAATATACTATTAACACTATAAACGAATGCTTTCAAATAGGAAAACAATTACAAGCTCAAGCAAAGCTGAAACAACTGCCATAAAAACTGCAAAAGCTAGCAAAAAGCATAGTTTCATTAATTGCCTCATGAAATGCTGTATCACTTTTTCCCTAAATTTTTGGCTGCATATTCTTTGACTGCCTTGTCAAACGACAGTGAATTGCTTCATAAACTGTTATTGGTGATGATATGTAAATTGTTACCATTTAAATCAAAGTTGAGAAAACCCATAAGCATCTTTTTTTATTTACTTCAGTTCCACAACTTGTTTTAGGTAATGTCATATAAATGTTTAGGATGACTTTGAAATTATGATTGGAAAATGTTTACCAAGTTTCTTTTAATGTGTCACATATGATTTGGAAGAATTTTCTACAGACTAGGTTTTTTGCTGCATATATTTCAAATCTTACTTATTCTCTAGGACCCAGGTACTTCGGTATCAGGCACTGTCAGACATGTCACAATTCAACTCTCGCCAGGCATTTTCTTACGGCGAAGTCAGATGAACCAATGCAGGGGGTTATAGGAGTACTTCTGGAAGCCATTCCTCTACTAGGAAGGCTACCCATGGAAGTCTATTCACAGAATGACTGTGAACCATGTAAAAATGATGCCCCACTACTGATTTTCAAATATCTTTTGATATTGATTTCTAACATAAATCCACAGTGATAAGAGAACAGACTCTGTATGATTTCAATACCTTTAGACCATGAAATCTTTGCACCTTGTTTTATGTCCCTGGATACGTTCCAGTGTCTCTGAGTTTATAGTCTATGGGAACTTGAATAGAATTTGTATCCTACTGCTGTGTGAAAATTGCATAATCTTAATTGTGTTGAATTGGTTCATGGTGCTTTTCAGGTCTACTATATCCTTCTATTTTTCTGTCTATTCATTCTACCAACTTGTGAGAGTTTGATATTAAAACTCCAACTAAAAATCTCAATTTATCTACTTAAGAAATAATTGCAATATAGAGTGGAACTATATGTAACTTTGTTCTGTATTTTCCAAGTCTCCTATAAATGTGTTGTCATACTTTCATAATTTACAAAATAAAAAAAGAAAGAAAAAGTTGATGTCCCACTCAATCCAAACTAAATATATAAGCAACTCATGCTCCCCTTAATGAGATTCCTCAAATTACCTGACACAGAGTAGTACAAAGGTAAAGCGGAATAGAAAGAGAAGGCTATCTTATGCCATAAGAGTTGAAGTTGGTGTACAACACATTATCCAAATCTTAACAGCTAAAAACAACGCCCATTTGTTAGCTCACAGTTCTGTAAGTCAGAAGTTCTCTAAAATTTCTGCTCAGGATATCACAGAGCTAAAATCAAGATGCCAGGTTGTGTCCACACTTGGAACATCTGGGGAGAAATCTGCTTCCAAGTTGATTCAGGTTGTTGGCCGAATTTAGGACTTTACAGCTACAGGACCGGGGTCCTTGTTTCCTTAAAAGCTGTCAACTGAGGGCTTCCATCAACTCCTGAAAGGTGCCTGTGACCCTTACTTTGTGACCTCTTATCTTGTGATGCTCTCCATCTTCACGCCAGTGGTGATACATCAAGTCTTGTGCCTGCTTTAAATCTTTCTGCCTTCCTCTTCTGCCTCCAGTTGTAGAAAGCTCTCCATAGTTGAGGGCTTTTGTGATTAGATCAATCGCACCCTGAATTCCTAAATTAATGCCAATTCTGCAATACTATGATACTACATAATCATGAAGTAATATCTCATCATATTTATAGGCTCCAGGGATTAAGACATACAATCTTGAGGATCAGGTTTAGAATTCTATTAGGAGACGTTATTTAACAAAGTATCCAAAAACACGTGACCATATCAATACGTTGGTGGGGTCCCTCCCAGGGCCTGGAAGGGACCCGTACAAGTGAAGGGCACTGAAAGATGAGGGCATTATTATTAGAACCCAGAGGGTATACCTATACAGAGATGTACTTTAGCAGAGGGATGAAGCCATTATGGTGACTCAGCATTAATGGAGCCTAAGGAATAAGCACCCCAGTTTCACTATCTTAGGATCTACTTTCTGGTTCCTTCCATTCATTAAATCCACTGGAAATCAGAAAACAAAGGAGCCCATTGATACTATCAATGCCTATCAGGCTCCTTGGGCACAAAGGAAGGTGAAGATACTCAAAACAGATTTGAAAACAAAATGAAAACGTTCATCCCAATGATGGATCTCTTTCTCTAATATTTTAGTTCTTACTGACGGATGCTATGGTGTTGGCAATCATACTCTGCTTTCTAGTACTTGAATTATAGTGTAAGTAGATAAGGACATTCCTACCTCCAGATTGTAAATTAAATAAAAGAGAAGGCATAAATCTTAATTTTCTTCCACAACCCACAACAACAACATTTTTTTGAGCTCCTTAATAGCAGGATCTACATGAGATAATTGTTAAATTCTTGACTGACAGCACTGTTTTTGGCACATAATTAAGGATATGATTTATCATCCAAACAGGGATACTTCTGCCAATGTAAAGGGATGCTATTTCTTGATATAATTACATTGTTGTTATTGTTTACTTGCTAAGTCTCTTTTGTGACTTCATAGACTGTAGCCCACCAGGCTCCTCTGTTCATGACATTTTCCAGGCAAGAATATTGGAGAAGGCTGCCATTTCCTTCCCCAGGAGATCTTCCTGACCCAGGGATCAAAGCCACATATCCTTCATTGGCAGGAGGATTCTTGACCACTAAGACACCAGGGAAGCTTATACTGCATCAAAAAATATTAGCTGAGGGCAGCCCAGATGAAGTAGGATATATGGTTACACAATGGAAGATTTTAAAATACATTGATTAGTAAATGAAGGAAAGGGAAGAAGAAAGCTTTACTGGAGTTGACTCATTAGAAAAGCCCCTGATGCTAGGAAAGACTGAAGACAGGAGGAGAAGGGGATGACAGAGGATGAGATGGTCGGATGGCATCATTGACTCAATCAACAAGAGTTGGAGCAAGCTCTGAAGACAGTGAGGGACAGAACTGGCATGCTACAGTCCATGGAATCGCAAAGAGTTGGACACAACTGAGTGACTAAACAACAAAGTTTTACCGGAATGTTCCATTACTGCCCTGTGTCCCTGTGCTCTCTTCCTGTGTTCTATTCTCTACTCCTTTCACTTTTATTATCAGCTATTTATCTCTATCCCTGACCTTTCTCTGGAGATTTACACTGTAATTTCTTAAGGACCATAAAAGCTTTTAATCCAACATGTCCATAACTAAGGGTACTACTTTTTACTCATGTGTACTGTTCTCCTGTCTTTCCTATATTTGCAAATAACACCACAAATTGACTCTGAGAAGTGGCTGACTTTAGTAATGGACACCTATCTTACCCCAATAACTTCCACTCAGTCAATTGTCAACTCGTGTCATTCTGTCTCTTTTATTCTCTCTCATGTTACTATTACTACCCTTTCCAGGTTTCTATCAGATTTCCACTGTGCTACGTACTACTTCAGCTACTTAACTGGGCTCCCACTTCTAATCTCTCACTTTTTCAGTCAAATTGTGACTCTAGGACTGAAATCATTAGCCCACTGTACAAATGGCATCATAAAGTGTCTTTGATAAGTGATGTGCTTACTTAGTTGTGTCCAACTCTTCGTGACCCTTTCTACTGTAGCCTGTCAGGATCCTCTGTCCATGGGATTTTTTCAGGCAAGAATACTGGAGTGGGTTACCATTTCCTCCTCCAAGGGAACTTCTCGACAGAAGGATCGACCAAGGGATTGAACCCGCCTCTTCTGCGTCTCCTTCATTGGCAGGGGGACTCTTTACCACTGAGCCACCTGGGAAGCTCTTGATAAGTGTGGTATCTGTATAATGAAATCAAGCCTCCCGAACTGATGTTAAAGGGTTCTCATAATCTGACTCAATCCTATCTTGTCAACTTCACCCACCACTCTGTCCTCCAGATATCTTAGGTAACCAAACTTCCCCTAATGTATATTTACACTTTTGGACATCTACAACTGCAAAGGATTCCTAGTTTTCTTTTTAGTGATATCCTGGTACTGACATGTAGTGTTTTCCAATTTCCATGGTGCAAACACATTTATGATAGTCTATCCCAAGCAACCAGTGGGGTGTCAGTAAATGCTGATTTAGGGAAAGATGTGCACATTCAGCTCTCAGGAGTGAGCCCCAGCATTTAACAACTCCCCTTGTCTGCTTGTAAAAATCCTACACATTCTTCAAGGGTCAGATCAAGTGACTGCATCTTCTAGGATATTTCTGTTTCCACTTTTCATCCCAACTCTGGATCATTTAGAATTACCTTAGCCCTCTTAACATGACTTGCATAGATTTATAGCACATTTTTCATTCTATCTTAAATCCTAGCAAGCAGGTGAGCTAACAATAAATCTCATCTAAAATGCATGATGGTTTCTTCCTTGACAGATTGCACTCTGCATTGCTCAAGTCAATAGCCTTCCTAAGCGCAGGTCTGCTTTAGATTCAGGACTATTTCACTATTTATCACAGTTGGACTTTTATTATTTTGTGAAGAAATCTTTAAGATACAACATAAACAGTGTGCATTTCCTCCAGCCTTTCATTCTGTGCCTTAGAGTCAAGGGTCATGATACACCATGAGGCCAAAGAACTTGGCTTTCAGAATCATGGGATCCTATCGACTCAGGAACTCTGAATCACAGGAGTGGGCAAAATGATCTGAAACTCAGCTCACAAAAATAACTTTTCCCTAAACTTGTACAGTGCAGGTCACCTAGCTCATGTAACACTTCGTATCATCCAAAGAGTGTATGTTCAACAGATCTGCCTGGCTCTATCACGTCCTATCTGTGTGACTTTAGAAAAGTTACTTACTCTATCTGTGCTTCCATTTCCTCATGAATAAAACAGAAGCAGTAATTCCTAATGCATAGAACCACTGTAGAATTAAAGAAAATAATGTTTATAAAGTGTTTAATAGAGTAAGTAGGGCTTTCCTGGTTGTTTAGATGATAAAGAATCTGCCTGCAATGCAGGAGACCTGGGTTTGATCCCTGGGTCAGAAAGACCCCTGGAGAAGGGAATGTCAACCCACTCCAGTATTCTGGGGAATGTCAATCCCAAGGACAGAGGAGCCTGGTGGACTGTAGTCCATGAGGTCGCAAAGAGTCAGACACAGCTGAGCGACTAACACTTTCACTTTCAGTACAATAACCAGGCCCCTACCCAGTTAAGTTGAGGTCACAGTAGTAACAATGGCCTTTATAATTCATATCCAATATTAACAACTCCAATGTGAAAAAATATTATTCACTTCCTTCTCATGGCTATATCATACCTATCCTGGCATCAGGGGGCATCTGTGAAACAAGCATGTATGTTACATTTGTTCTCATGATTCTTGAGCATCATTATGTAATCTCTGTGGTTAATGTACAAGTGGAAGCTATAGTTTAATCATTAGTTTTTTCTTCATATGTTTTTTATAATTAAGATTGCCTTTAGCTCTTTATTAGAAGACTTTGCTTTGCCATATGACTATTTTCTTTCTCCTTTCATGAACTCCTTTAAAAATCAATCCTCAATACGTATTGTTAGTTAACAATTTTATATATAGCAGCATGTATATGTTAATTCCAACCTACTGTATAGCACAAGAAACTACACTCAATATTTTGAAATAACCTATAAGGAAAAAGGATCTGAAAGAAATACATATATATATATATATATATATATATATATATATACACAAACACACACATATATATATACCCATACACACACACAAAAATATATATATATATATAAAGCAGAATCACTGTCCTATATACCTGAAACTAACACAACATTGTAAATCAACAATACTTTAATAATTTTTTTAAAAAGCCAGTCTAAGCTTCATTCCAAAACAATACAAATTAAAACAAAAATGTATACTTAATACTGAAACATGAACATATGTCCTAGGAAAAATATCTTCAAATTAGCCCCTAATATATATATAATATATATTATAACAATATATATTATGTTAATATTATATTATATATTATAATATATTGTATATATTATATTAATTATATATTATATAATATATATTATATTATATGTTATATATAAAATGTAATATATAGATAATATATAAGGGAGATATTATATAGTATATATTATATATATAATTATATGAATATATAACATATAATAATTATATATTTTATTAATTATATATTATTTATATTATATGAATATATAATACATAGTAATTATATATATTATATTAATTATATATTATGATATTTTAATATATGATATATGATAAAATCATATATGATTTTAATATCATAATATAATTAATATAATATATAATTATATATTAAGTATATATTAAAATAATATATAATTAATATATGAAATTATATATATTATATAATAATATAAATATTAAATATAATACATATATTTACCTAAGAAGAGAAGCAGAAGATAAAGGAGAAAAGGAAAGATATATCTATCTGAAATCAGAGTTCCAAGATACCATGATGTTAATTTTCTCAATGTTGAGCTTTAAGCCAACTTTTTGATGTGCCTCTTTCACTTTCATCAAGAGGCTCCTTAGTTCTTCTTCCCTTTCTGCCATAAGGGTGGTGTCATCTGCATATCTGAGGTTACTGATATTTCTCCCAGCAACCTTGATTCCAGCTTGTGCATCATCCAGTCCAACATTTCTCATGATGTACTCTGCATATGTTAAATAAGTAGGGTGACAATATACAGTCTTGAGGTACTCCTTTTCCTATTTGGAACCAGTCTGTTGTTCCATGTCCAATTCTAACTGTTGCTTCTTGACCTGCATACAGATTTCTCAAGAGGCAGGTCAGGTGGCTTGATATTCCATCTCTTGAAGAATTTTCCAGTTTGTTGTGATCCTCACAGTAAAAGGCTTTGGCGTAGTCAATAAGGCAGAAGTAGATATTCTTCTGGAACTCTCTTGTTTTTTGATGATTCAACAGAAATTGGCAATTTGATCTCTGGTTCCTCTGCCTTTACTAAATCCAGATTGAACATCTGGAAGCTCATGGTTCACGTACTGTTGAAGCTTGGCTTGCAGAATTTTGAGCATTTCTTTACTAGCGTGTGAGATGAGTACAATTGTGCAGTAGTTTGAGCATTCTTTGGCATTGCCTTTCTTTGGAACTAGAATGAAAACTGACCTTTTCCAGTCCTGTGGCCACTGCTGCATTTTCCAAATTTGCTGGCATATTGAGTGCAGCACTTTCATAGCATCATCTTTTAGGATTTGAAATAGCTCAATTGGAATTCCATCACCTCCACTAGCTTTGTTTGTAGTGATGCTTCTTAAGGCCCACTTGACCTCGCATTCCAGGATGTCTGGCTCTAGGTGAGTGATCATACCATCCTGATTATCTGGGTTTTGAAGATCTTTTTTGTATAGTTCTTCTGTGTATTCTTGCCACCTCTTCTTAATATCTTCTGCTCCTGTTAGGTCCATACTGTTTCTGCTTGATTGCATGAAATGTTTTTTTTTTTTTTTTTTTTTTTTTTTGCATGAAATGTTCCTTGGTATCTCTAATTTTCTTGAAGAGACCTCTAGTCTTTCCCATTCTATTGTTTTCCTTTATTTCTTTGCATTGATCACTAACGAAGGCTTTCTTATCTCTCCTTGCTATTCTTTGGAACTCTGCATTCTTTCCTTTTCTCCTTTGCTTTTTGCTTCTCTTCTTTTCTCAGCTATTTGTAAGGCCTCTTCAGACAACCATTTTGCCTTTTTACATTTCTTTTTCTTGGGGATGGTCTTGATCACTGCCTACTGTACAATGTCATGAGCCTCCATCCATATTTCTTCAGGCATTCTGTCTATCAGATCTAGTCGTTTAAATCTGTTTCTCATTTCCACTGTATAATCGTAAGGGATTTGATTTAGGTCATACCTGAATGGTCTAGTGGTTTTCCCTACTTTTTTCAATTTAACTCTGAATTTGGCAATAAGGATTTCACAATCTGAGCCACACTCAGCTCTCAGTCTTGTTTTTGCTGACTGTACAGAGCTTCTCCTGGGAGGGACTGGGGGCAGGAGAAGCGGATGACAGAGGATGAGATGGCTGAATGGCATCACCAGCTCGATGGGCATGGGTTTGGGTAGACGCCAGGCATTGGTGATGGACAGGGAGGCCTGGCGTGCTGCGATTCATGGGGTCGCAAAGAGTCGGACACGACTGAGGGACTGAACTGAACTGAACTGAGAGGTTCTCCATCTTTGGCTGCAAAGAATATAATCAATCTGATTTTGGTGTTGACCATCTGGTGATGTCCATGTGTACAGTCTTCTCTTGTGTTGTTGGAAGAGGGTTTTGCTATGACCAGGGCTTCTCTTGGCAAAACTCTATTAGCCTTTGCCCTGCTTCATTCTGTACTCCAAGGCCAAAGTTGCCTGCTACTCCAGGTATTTCTTGACTTCCTACTTTTGCATTCCAGTTCCCTGCAATGAAATGGACATCTTTGGCGTGTTAGTTCTAGAACTTCTTGCAAGCCTTCATAGAATCGTTCAACTTCTACTTCTTCAGCATTACTGATCAGGGCATAGACTTGGATTACTATGATACTGAATGGTTTGCCTTGGAAAGGAAGAGAGATCATTCTGTCATTTTTGAGACTGCATCCAAGTACTGCATTTTGGACTCTTGTTGACTATGATGGCTACTCCATTTCTTCTAAGGCATTCTTACCAACAGTAGTAAATATAATTGTCATCTAAGTTAAATTCACCCATTCAAGTCCATTTTAGTTTGCTGATTTCAAAAATGTCTATGTTCACTCTTGCCATCTCCTGTTTGACCACTTCCAATTTGCCTCGATTCATGGACCTAACATTCCAGGTTCCTATGAAACATTGCTCTTTACAGCGTCAGACTTTACCTCCATTACCAGTCACATCCACAACTGGGTGCTGTTTTTGCTTTGGCTTCATCTCTTCATTCTTTTCTGGAGTTATTTATCCACTGATCTCCAGTAGCATATTGGACACCTACCGACCTGGGGAATTCATCTTTCAGTGTCCTATCTTTTTGCCTTTTCATACTGTTCACGAGGTTCTCAAGGCAAGACGACTGAAATGGTTTGCCATTGCCTTCTCCAGTGGATCACATTTTGTCAGAATTCTCCACCATGACCCATCCGTCTTGGGAGGCCCTACATGGCAAGGCTCATAGTTTCACTGAGTTAGACAAAGCTGTGGTCCATGTGATCAGATTGTTTAGTTTTTTTGTGATTGTGGTTTTCATTCTGTCTGCCCTCTGATGGAGAAGGATAAGGGGCTTATGGAAGCTTCCTGATGGGAGAGACTGACTGAGGGGGAAACTGGGTCTTGTTCTGATGGGTGGGGCCATGCTCAGTAAATCTTTAATCCAATTTTCGGTTGATGGGCGGGGCTGTGTTCCCTCCCTGCTTTTTGACCTGAGGCCAAACTATGGTGGAGGTGATGAAGACAATGGCGACCTCCTTCAAAAGGCCCCATGCATGCACTGCTGCATGCACTGCTCCCAACTGTGTAGCAGGCCACTGCTGACCCACACCTCCTCCGGAGATGCCTGGACACTCATGGGCAAGTCTGGGTCAGTCTCTTGTGGGGTCACTGCTCCCTTCTCCTGGGTCTTGGTGCACACAAGGTTTTGTCTGTGTCCTCCAAGAGTCTCTTTCCAGTCCTATGTAAGTTCTGGCAGCTCTGTGGTGGGGTTAATGGCGACCTCCTCCAAGATGGCTTATGCCACACCCAGGTCTACTGCACTCAGAGTCCTTGCCCTTGTGGCAGCCCACTGCTGACCCGTACCTCCTCAGGAGACACTCAAACACAGTTCTGTTTCAGTCTCTGTGGGGTGTCTGGGACCTGGTGCACACAAGGTTTGTTTGAGCCCTCTAAGCCTCTCTGGCGTGTATGGGGTTTGATTCTAAACATGTTTTTGCCCCTCCTACCATCTTGCCGATGCTTCTCCTTTGCCCTTGGACCTGGGATATCTCCTCAAAGTCGCTCCAGCACCCTGCAGCCACTGCTCCAGCACCACACAGCCTCCACTCAGATGCCATGCAGCCGTAGTAGTAGAATGTTCAAACTACCACACAACTGCACTCATTTCACATGCTAGTAAGGTAATGCTCAAAATCCTTCAAGCTAGGCTTCAACAGTATGTGAACTAAAAACTTCCAGATGTACAAGCTGGATTTACAAAAGGTAGAGGAACCAGAGATCAAATTGCCAACATCCACTGGATCAAAAATAAAGGGGGGTGGGGGGGGCGAGGGGAGAATTCCAGAAACACGTCTATTTCTGCTTCACTGAATATGCTAAAGACTTTGACTATGTGGATCACAACCAACTGTGAAAAATTCTTATAGAAATGGGAACATGAGAACACCTTACAAGCTTCCTGAGAAACCTGTATTCAGGTCAAGAAGCAACAGTTAGGAGGAGGAGCCAAGATGGCAGAGGAGTAGGACGGGGAGACCACTTTCTCTCCTACAAATTCATCAAAAGAATAACTGAACGCAGAGCAAACTTCACAAAACAACTTCTGATCGCTAGCTGAGGTCATCAGGCGCCCAGAAAAGCAGCCCATTGTCTTCGAAAAGAGGTAGGACAAAATATAAAAGATAAAAAGTGAGACAAAAGAGCTAAGGATGGAGATCCGTCCCGGGAAGGGAGTCTTAGGCAGCATTGCTTGGGGTAGGGTCCGGGCCTGAGTGCCCTGAGGACAATCGGAGGGAGCTTCTGTGAGTTGCCAACTTGAACTGTGGGAGACCAGAAGAGAGAGAGAAAATTAACCGGCCCGAACACACTGCCAGCCGTTCGCAGAACAAAGAGACCAAGAAAGTCCAGAGAAGAGCTCGCAGGCTGCGGACCGGCCCAGCCCCGCCGGAGGCAGGAGGCAGGGGGGAGGGGAAGGTCGCTGCGAGACACAGGGCGCAGGCACCCGACCGGCGCGGGTTGGGACTGGGGCTGGGGACGCGGAGGGCAGAAGGCTCACGCACCCGACTAGCGCCAGCGGAAACTGAAACTGGGTCCACAGAAGGGAGTGGGCGCGCCACACCTGGGTAGAGTGCGCCCATCAAGCCCCTGGCTGCCTGGACCGCTCTGACGGGGAAGGCACAGAGAGCAGGCGCAGCTTTTCGTTCAGCGCTTTTGTGGAACACCCGAGGGCTGGAACCTCGCGCAGCGCGGGGCGCGCTCCATATAGAACAGCCGGGAGCCTGAGCAGCGCAGGCGGAGAAAGCAGCGTCAGCCCCTCCCGGCAGCCCCAGCCCATCCCCGCAGCGCAAGCCCGTCCCCACAGCGCCAGCCCCGCCCTGCAGAGCGAAGGAACTAGCTACCTGAATGAGTCCACCTCCGCCCGCCTCTGTCAGGGCGGAAATGAGGCTCTGAAGAGACCGGCAAACAGAAGCCAAATAAACAAAGGGAACCGCTTCAGAAGGGACTGGTGCAACAGATTAAAATCCCTGTAGAAAACACCGACTACACCGGAAGGGGCCTGTAGATATCGAGAAGTGTAAGCTGGAACGAGGAGCTATCTGAAACTGAGCCGAACCCACACTGACCGCAACAGCTCCAGAGAAACTCCTAGATATATTTTTACTTTATTTTTATTTTTTTTTTCTTTTTTATTTTTTCTCTTTTATTTTCCTTTAAAATTTCCTATTACTCCCCCATTACTCCTTAACTTCTATTTTCATAGATTTTTACGATTTTTTTAATTAGGGGAAAAAAAATTTTTTTTTTCTCTTTCTTTTTTTTCTTTTTCTTTTTCTTTTTTTTTCTGTTTTCTTTCCTTTTTCTCTTCTATTTTCTATTTTTCTTTTTCTCTTATTTATTTTAAAGTCCTCTAGTACTCCTCTACTACTCCTTAATTTTCATTTTCAATACACTATAACCTTACAAAAAAAAAGAAGAGAAGCCCTATTTTTAAACCGAAGATTATTCTCTCCCAATCTTGACTCTCTGTTTTCTACCTCAGAACACCTTTATTTCCTCCTTTCCCCTTCTCTTCCCAATCCAATTCTGTGAATCTTTGTAGGTGACTGGGCTACGGAGAACACTCTGGGAACAGACAGCTGCGTAGATCTGTCTCTCTCCTCTTGAGTCCCCCTTTTTCTCCTCCTGCTCATCTCTATCTCCCTCCTCCCTCTCCTCTTCTTCATGTAACTCTGTGAACCTCTCTGGGTGTCCCTAACGGGGGAGAATCTTTTCGCCATTAACCTAGAAGTTTTCTTATCAGTGCTGTATAGTTGGAGAAGTCCTGAGTCTACAGGAAGAATAAAACTGAAATCCAGAGGCAGGAGACTTAAGCCCAAAACCTGAGAACACCAGAAAACTCCTGACTACATGGAACTTTAAGTAATAAGTGACTGTCCAAAAGCCTCCATACCTACACTGAAACCAACCACCACCCAAGAGCCAATAAATTTTAGAGCAAGACATACCACGCAAATTCTCCAGCAACACAGGAACATAGCCCTGAACGTCAACATACAGGCTGCCCAAGGTCACACCTAACACATAGACCCATCTCAAAACTCATTACTGGGCACTCCATTGCTCTCCAAAGAGAAGAAATCAAGTTCCACGCACCAGAACACTGACGCAAGCTTCCCTAACCAGGAAACCTTGACAAGCTAATCGTCTAACCCCACCCACTGGGTTAATCCTCCACAATAAAAAGGAACCACAGACCTCCAGAATACAGAAAGCCCACTCCAGACACAGCAATCTAAACAAGATGAAAAGGCAAAGAAATACCCAACAGGTAAAGGAACATGAAAAATGCCCACCAAGTCAAACAAAAGAGGAGGAGATAGGGAATCTACCTGAAAAAGAATTTAGAATAATGATAATAAAAGTGATCCAAAATCTTGAAAACAAAATGGAGTTACAGATAAATAGCCTGGAAACAAAGATTGAAAAGATACAAGAAATGTTTAATAAAGACCTAGAAGAAATAAAAAAGAGTCAATTAAAAATGAATAATGCAATGAATGAGATCAAAAACACTTTGGAGGGAACCAAGAGTAGAATAACGGAGGCAGAAGATAGGATAAGTGAGGTAGAAGATAAAATGGTGGAAATAAATGAAGCAGAGAGGAAAAAAGAAAAAAGGATCAAAAGAAATGAGGACAACCTCAGGGACCTCTGGGACAATGTGAAACGCCCCAACATTCGAATCATAGCAGTTCCAGAAGAAGAAGACAAAAAGAAAGGCCATGAGAAAATACTCGAGGAGATAATAGCTGAAAACTTCCCTAAAATGGGGAAGGAAATAGCCACCCAAGTCCAAGAAACCCAGAGAGTCCCAAACAGGATAAACCCAAGGCGAAACACCCCAAGACACATATTAATCAAATTAACAAAGATCAAACACAAAGAACAAATCTTAAAAGCAGCAAGGGAGAAACAACAAATAACACACAAAGGGATTCCCATAAGGATAACAGCTGATCTATCAATAGAAACCCTCCAGGCCAGAAGGGAATGGCAGGACGTTCTGAAAGTAATGAAAGAGAATAACCTACAACCTAGATTACTGTATCCAGCAAGGATCTCATTCAGATATGAAGGAGAATTCAAAAGCTTTACATAAGCAAAAGCTGAGAGAATTCAGCACCACCAAACCAGCTCTTCAACAAATGCTAAAGTATCTTCTCTAGACAGGAAATGCAGAAAGGTTGTATAAACGTGAACCCAAAGCAACAAAGTAAATGGCAACGGGACCACACCTATCAATAATTACCCTAAATGTAAATGGGTTGAATGCCCCAACCAAAAGACAAAGATTGGCTGAATGGATACAAAAACAAGACCCCTATATATGCTGTCTACAAAAGACCCACCTCAAAACAAGAGACACATACAGACTAAAAGTGAAGGGCTGGAAAAAAATATTTCATGCAAACGGAGACCAAAAGAAAGCAGGAGTCGCAATACTCATATCAGATAAAATAGACTTTCAAATAAAGGAAGTGAAAAGAGACAAAGAAGGACACTACATAATGATCAAAGGATCAATCCAAGAAGAAGATATAACAATTATAAATATATATGCACCCAACATAGGAGCACCGCAATATGTACGGCAAACACTAACGAGTATGAAAGAGGAAATTAATAGTAACACAATAATAGTGGAAGACTTTAATACCCCACTCACAACTATGGATAGATCAACTAAACAGAAAATTAACAAGGAAACACAAACCTTAAATGATACAATGCACCAGCTAGACCTAATTGATATCTATAGGACATTTCACCCCAAAACAATCAACTTCACCTTTTTCTCAAGTGCACACGGAACATTCTCCAGAATAGATCACATCCTGGCCATAAATCTGGTCTTGGAAAATTCAAAAAAACTGAAATCATTCCAGTCATCTTTTCTGACCACAGTGCAGTAAGATTAGATCTCAATTACAGGAAAAAAATTGTTAAAACTTCAAACATATGGAGGCTAAATAACACGCTTCTGAATAACCAACAAATCATAGAAGAAATCAAAAAAGAAATGAAAATATGTATAGAAACGAATGAAAATGAAAACACAACAACCCAAAATCTATGGGACACTGTAAAAGCAGTGCTAAGGGGAAGGTTCATAGCATTACAGGGTTACATCAAGAAACAAGAAAAAAGCCAAATAAATAACCTAACTCTACACCTAAAGCAATTAGAGAAGGAAGAAATGAAGAACCCCAGGGTTAGCAGAAGGAAAGAAATCTTAAAAATCAGGGCAGAAATAAATGCAAAAGAAACTAAAGAGACCATAGCAAAAATCAACAAAGCTAAAAGCTGGTTTTTTGAAAAAATAAACAAAATTGACAAACCATTAGCAAGACTCATTAAGAAACAAAGAGAGAAGAACCAAATTAACAAAATTAGAAATGAAAATGGAGAGATCACAACAGACAACACTGAAATACAAAGGATCATAAGAGACTACTACCAGCAGCTCTATGCCAATAAAATGGACAACTTGGATGAAATGGACAAATTCTTAGAAAAGTATAACTTTCCAAAACTGAACCAGGAAGAAATAGAAGATCTTAACAGACCCATCACAAGCAAGGAAATTGAAACTGTCATCAAAAATCTTCCAGCAAACAAAAGCCCAGGACCAGATGGCTTCACAGCTGAATTCTACCAAAAATTTAGAGAAGAGCTAACACCTATCTTACTCAAACTCTTCCAGAAAATTGCAGATGAAGGTAAGCTTCCAAACTCATTCTATGAGGCCACCATCACCCTAATTCCAAAACCAGAAAAGATGCCACAAAAAAAGAAAACTACAGGCCAATATCACTGATGAACATAGATGCAAAAATCCTTAACAAAATTCTAGCAAACAGAATCCAACAACATATTAAAAAAATCATACACCATGACCAAGTGGGCTTTATCCCAGGAATGCAAGGATTCTTTAATATCCACAAATCAATCAATGTAATACATCACATTAACAAATTGAAAGATAAAAACCATATGATTATCTCAATAGATGCAGAGAAAGCCTTTGACAAAATTCAACACTCATTTATGATTAAAACTCTCCAAAAAGCAGGAATAGAAGGAACATACCTCAACATAATAAAAGCTACATATGACAAACCCACAGCAAGCATCACCCTCAATGGTGAAAAATTGAAAGCATTTCCCCTGAAATCAGGAACAAGACAAGGGTGCCCACTCTCACCACTACTATTCAACATAGTGTTGGAAGTTTTGGCCACAGCAATCAGAGCAGAAAAAGAAGTAAAAGGAATCCAGAAAGGAAAAGAAGAAGTGACACTCTCACTGTTTGCAGATGACATGATCCTCTACATAGAAAATCCTAAAGACTCTACCAGAAAATTACTAGAGCTAATCAACGAATATAGTAAAGTTGCAGGATATAAAATTAACACACAGAAATCCCTTGCATTCCTATACACTAACAATGAAAAAACAGAAAGAGAAATTAAGGAAACAATACCATTCACCATTGCAACAAAAAGAATAAAATACTTAGGAGTACATCTACCTAAAGAAACAAAAGACCTATACATAGAAAACTATAAAACACTGATGAAAGAAATCAAAGAGGACACAAACAGATGGAGAAACATACCGTGTTCATGGATTGGAAGAATCAATATTGTCAAAATGGCTATTCTACCCAAAGCAATCTATAGATTCAATGCAATCCCTATCAAGCTACCAACGGTATTTTTCACAGAACTAGAACAAATAATTTCACAATTTGTATGGAAATACAAAAAACCTCGAATAGCCAAAGTAATCTTGAGAAAGAAGAATGGAACTGGAGGAATCAACCTGCCTGACTTCAGACTCTACTACAAAGCCACAGTCATCAAGACAGTATGGTACCGGCACAAAGACAGAAATATAGATCAATGGAACAGAATAGAAAGCCCAGAGATAAATCCACGAACTTATGGACACCTTATCTTTGACAAAGGAGGCAAGGATATACAATGGAAAAAAGACAACCTCTTTAACAAGTGGTGCTGGGAAAACTGGTCAACCACTTGTAAAAGAATGAAACTAGAACACTTTCTAACACCATACACAAAAATAAACTCAAAATGGATTAAAGATCTAAATGTAAGACCAGAAACTATAAAACTCCTAGAGGAGAACATAGGCAAAACACTCTCCGACATGAATCAAAGCAAGATCCTCTATGACCCACCTCCCAGAATATTGGAAATAAAAGCAAAACTAAATAAATGGGAGCTAATGAAACTTAAAAGCTTTTGCACTACAAAGGAAACTATAAGTAAGGTGAAAAGACAGCCCTCAGATTGGGAGAAAATAATAGCAAATGAAGAAACAGACAAAGGATTAATCTCAAAAATATACAAGCAACTCCTGCAGCTCAATTCCAGAAAAATAAATGACCCAATCAAAAAATGGGCCAAAGAACTAAACAGACATTTCTCCAAAGAAGACATACAGATGGCTAACAAACACATGAAAAGATGCTCAACATCACTCATTATTAGAGAAATGCAAATCAAAACCACAATGAGGTATCATTACACACCAGTCAGGATGGCTGCTATCCAAAAGTCTACAAGCAATAAATGCTGGAAAGGGTGTGGAGAAAAGGGAACCCTCTTACACTGTTGGTGGGAATGCAAACTAGTACAGCCGCTATGGAAAACAGTGTGGAGATTTCTTAAAAAACTGGAAATAGAACTGCCATATGACCCAGCAATCCCACTTCTGGGCATACACACTGAGGAAACCAGATCGGAAAGAGACACGTGCACCCCAATGTTCATCGCAGCACTGTTTATAATAGCCAGGACATGGAAGCAACCTAGATGCCCATCAGCAGATGAATGGATAAGGAAGCTGTGGTACATATACACCATGGAATATTACTCAGCTGTTAAAAAGAATTCATTTGAATCAGTCCTAATGAGATGGATGAAACTGGAGCCCATTATACAGAGTGAAGTAAGCCAGAAAGATAAAGAACATTACAGCATACTAACACATATATATGGAATTTAGAAAGATGGTAACGATAACCCTATATGCAAAACAGAAAAAGAGACACAGAAATACAGAACAGACTTTTGAACTCTGTGGGAGAAGGTGAGGGTGGGATGTTTCAAAAGAACAGCATGTATACTATCTATGGTGAAACAGATCACCAGCCCAGGTGGGATGCATGAGACAAGTGCTCGGGCCTGGTGCACTGGGAAGACCCAGAGGAATCGGGTGGAGAGGGAGGTGTGAGGGGGGATCGGGATGGGGAATACGTGTAAATCTATGGCTGATTCATATCAATGTATGACAAAACCCACTGAAATGTTGTGAAGTAATTAGCCTCCAACTAATAAAAAATAAATAAATAAATAAATAAAAGAAGCAACAGTTAGAACCAGACATGGAACAACAAACTGGTTCAACATTGGGAAAAGAGTACGTCAAGGCTGTATGTTGTCACCCTTCTAATTCAACTTATATGCAGAGTACATCATCTGACATGCCAGGTTGGATGAAACTCAAGCTGGAATTAAGATTGCCAGGAGAAAAATCAATAACCTCAGATTTGCAGATGACACCACCCTAAAGGCAAAAAGTGAGGAGGAACTAAAGATCTCTTGATGAAGGTGAAAAAGGAGATTGAAAAAGCTGATTTAAAACTCAACATTCAAAAAATTGAGATGATGGCATCCAGTCCTATCACTTCACGTCAAATAGATGGGGAAGAAATGAAAAGAGTGACAGATTTTATTTTCTTGGGCTCCAAAATCACTGCAGACAGTGACTGCAGCCATGAAATTAAAAGATGCTTGCTCCTTGGAAGAAAAGCTATGACAAACCTAGACAGCATATTAAAAAGCTTAGATATAACATTGCTGACAAAGGTCAGTTGAGTCAAAGCTATGGTTTTTCCAGTTGTCCAGTTTTCCAGTTGTATGGATGGATATGAGAGTTGGATGATAAAGAAGGGTGAGAGCCAAAGAATCGATGCTTTCAAACTATGGTGCTGGAGAAAACTCTGGAATGTTTCTTAAACAACAAGGAGATCAAACCAGTCAACCCTAAAAGAAATCACTCCCAAATATTTATTGGAAGGACTGATGCTGAACCTGAAGCTCCAATACTTTGGCCACCTGGTGGGAAGAGCCAACTAACTGATTAGAAAAGACTGCAATGCTGGGAAAGACAGAAGGCAGGAGGAACAGGGGACAACAGGAAATGAGATGGTTGGAGGACAGCACTCATTCAATGTACATTAGTCTGAGAAAACTCTGGGAGATAGAGAACGTCAGGAAAGCCTGGTGTGCTGCAGTCCATGGAGTCACAAAGAGTAGGACATGACTGAGTGACTGAATAACAACAACAAAATTATATGTGTTTGCCAACAAAGGTCCATCTAGTCAAGGCTATGGTTTTTCCAGTGGTCATATATGGATGTGAGAGCTGGATTATAAAGAAAGCTGAGTGCCGAAGAATTGATGCTTTTGAACTGTGGTGTTGGAGAAGACTCTTGAGAGTCCCTTGGACTGCAAGGAGAGCCAACCAGTCCATCCTAAAGGAGATCAGTCCTGGGTGTTCATTGGAAGGACTGATGTTGAAGCTGAAACTCCAGTACTTTGGCCACCTCGTGTGAAGAGCTGACTCATTGGAAAAGACCCTGATGCTGGGAAAGATTGAGGGCAAGAGGAGAAGGGGACGACAGAGGATGAGATGGTTGGATGGCATCATCGACTCGATGGACATGGGTTTGGGTAGATTCTGGGAGTTGGTGATGGACAGGGAGGCCTGGCATGCTGTGGTTCATGAGGTCTCAAAGAGTCAGGCACAACTGAGTGATTGAAATGAACTGATGCACATATGAAGAGAAACTTTACCAAAAAGATTTTTAGATTAATGTAACATATATTCCTAACAGATGAAACTAATAAATTAACTGAAGCAAGAGGAAAAAATCCTCAAAATCTGAGCTGAGATGTTTGACTTCATTATGACGCCTCCCTCTTCACTCTGTCAGGTATATGTACAGAGGATGGTCATCTGAATCCTACTAAAAGAAGCAGGACCTATAGAGGAAAAAAAAAAATCTTATTGGATCAACTAATGATTCAAGTGGGGATAAAGAGTCTATTCTTTCAAAACCAGTGTTTTCTACCTTCAAATCACTCCTGGAAAGCTAGTTTCAGGTTCTCCTGATACAGTGAATAAATAGAAGAGCATCTTCCTATAACTTTCCTGATGAGGGTTTATTTTCATGAGCAAATGTCCTCAGTACACCATTAGCCCTGGTATCAAACTGTTTTCAAAAATAAACAGCTCCAAACTTCAACTGGTTTGAAACCAACATAATTTTTGGCAGATACCCTCTCTCACACCTCACACCCTCTCACACCCTCAACTCACACTGAGTTGACTCAGTGCTAACAACTCCAGGAGCAGATCAATTCATTTGATCCTTATAATACCTTTCACAACTAGTTTATCTCTGAGAGTTCACCATGGTGTCACAAGATTCAAAGTTTGGTGTTATTAAAATGTGCTACTGAGGTATGTTTAAATGATCATGTTCGATGATAAGAACCCCCTCCTGGGAAAACATTTTAGGCCAATGGTTCTTAATCTTGGCCACACGTTAGAATTATTTTGGAAGCTTTTGAAAACTCTCATTTCCCATCCTGCATCACACACCAGTTAAATAAGACTTGCCAGGACCCAGATATCAGGACCTAGATAAATAAGACTTATCATGGGACCCTGATATCACTATTTTTTAAAGCAACCCAGGTGAATCCAACTCAGGTGAATTGAAAACAACTGCTCTAGTTTAATCATGGCCATAGTCTGTGGAAGCTATTCTCAAACATTTTTATTTATTTGTAGCAGGGGCAAATTTTATCAAATAAAATTATAAATTAATGTGATAGGCTCTTAGGTAGTCCTCTCCTTTGAATGTGGGTTGAACTTATTGACTAGTTTCTACTGAATAGAATACTCCAGAAATAATGGGATGTCATTTCTGAGATGAGGTTACCAAAAGGTTACGACTTCCATCGTTGGTTCTCTTTCTCTACCTTTTTAAAAACTTTTTATTTTGTGTTAGAGTATAGCCAGTTAACAATGTTGTGAGAGTTTTCTCTCTTGCTCTGTCTTGGATCGCTTGCTTTGGAGGAAGGCAGCTGCCTTCCTGAGGCAACACTATACAAGGGTCCACACGAGCAAGCTCAGAAGTGGGTTTTCTGGTAACTGCCAACAGCCGTGTGAGCAAGCCATTTCTTGGAAGCAGATCCTCCCCAAGTAAAGCTTTGAAATGATTGCGGCTCCAACCAACACCTCAACAGCAGCCCCTTAAACTATCCTCAGTCAGAACTACCCATCAACAATTCTACCCACTCCATGACCGACAGACACTGTGAGATCATAAGTGTCTTGTCTTCTGCCACTAAGTTTTAGAGTAATTTGCTACAGAGTATGAGATAAATGGAGAAGGCAATGGCAACCCACTCCAGTATTCTTGCCTGGAAAATCCCATGGACGGAGGAGCCTGGTAGGCTGCAGTCCATGGGGTCGCAAAGAGTCGGACACGACTGAGCGACTTCACTTTCACTTTTCATTTTCATGCATCGGAGAAGGAAATGACAACCCACTCCAGTATCCTTGCCTGGAGAATCCCAGGGACGGGGGAGCCTGGTGGCTGCCGTCTATGGGGTCGCACAGAGTCAGACACAACTGAAACGACTTAGCATGAGAGAAATAATACACCAGTTAAAATCTTGCTTACAGGGCTGATGGGGACAGCCATAGGACAATTCACCTCCACAGACCCTCTGACAGTCACCAGTACATGAGCTCTATAACTCTGCTCCATGGTGCCAATCTGTGGGACCTCAGTTGTCCATTTGTCCGTTTTCACAGACCAAGGACTGTCTACTGAAGAAATATTTGGTCTTGCCCATGAGTCCATCCTAGTCCTACAACTAAGCAGCATAAGGCCTCCATCTTTGTCACATGCTTCAATGTTTTAAGAAGACATCAAATCTGCCCTTTAATGAGGTGAATGAGCCTATTATGCAGAGTGAAGTAAGTCAGAAAGAGAAAAACAAATATCATATAAACACAAATATACAGACTCTAGAGAGATGGTATTGATGAACCTATTTGCAGGGCAGCAATGGAGACACAGACATAGAGAACAGACTTGTGTACATGGGGGTGGGGGAGAAGGAGGTGGTGGGACCAATGGAGAGAGTAGCATGGAAGCATATACACTACCATATGCAAAATAGATAGCCAGTGGGAACTTATTGTATGACTCTGAGAACTCAAACCAGGGCTCTGTGACACCTTAGAGGGGTGAGATGGGGTGGGAGGTGGGAAGGAAGTTCAAGAGGGAAGAGACATATGTATACCTATGGCTGATTCATGCTGATGTATGGGAGAAACCAACACAGTGAAAGTGAAATCGGTCAGTCCTGTCCGATTCTTTGCAACCCCATGGACTATAGCCCACCAGGCTCCTCCATCCATGGGATTCTCCAGGCAAGAGTACTGGAGTGGGTTGCCATTTCCTTCTCCAGGGGATCTTCCCAATCCAGGGTTCAAACCCGGGTCTCCCACATTTCAGGCAGATGCTTTACTGTCTAAGCCACCATACAAAGCAATTATCTTTCAATTAAAAATACATAAATATTTTAAAAACCTGCCCTCTACTTATTGACTATCAGTGCTTATATATCTGTTCCTAACTGGTGACCGAGGCATTCTTGATGTATACCAAGAATTTGCTGCTTCTCAGAGTTTATGAAGAAGGGCTTCCCTCATAGATCTATCAGTAAAGAATCTGCCTGCAATGCAGGAGATCCTGGTTCAATTCCTGGGTTGGGAAGATCCCATGGAGAAGGAAATGACAATCCACTCCAGTATTCTTGCCTGCAGAATCCCTGGACAGATAGCCTGGCAGGCCACGGTCCATGAAGTCGCAAACATCAAACATGACTTAGTGACTAAACTACCACCCGAGTTTGTCAAAAGTTCTATACTGAATAAGAATGTACATGGAGGATTGCTTGAAGATATATAGAACTAATATTACTCTTAAAGTCCTAATCCCACCCTCAGACCCAGCCAGAATGCCAGGGAGCTGTACATCTGGAACACAATGTTTATTTGTTGTTGTTGTTCTTATAGAAGTGACTTTAATGATAGGAGCTAGGGTATTTCACAACACTACAGGCTACTTGTAGAATATTTGCTCTTGCATATTAGTGAGAACATTGCTGAAGATGCTGTTTCTTAGAGAAGCAGCATCTACACAAGACCCAAGGATGGGATATTCTTCTGGTTTTAGGAACCTGAAAAACATGTTATTTTGTTTTTACAGATACAATATCTTAACTGATCACTTATCCCTCTTTACCTTGGCTCTTGGGAAGCTCAGGGCCAAATTGCAAGGGAGATCAGCAAAGATATACTATCTAATCGCTGGCCTCATTTTCTTGTTTCCATGTTTACCTTTCTCAGGTTTCTTCATGTTTTTGGGGGGATATCCCTGCCTGAAAGGAAGGACAATAGGAAGAAAAACAAAACAAGACAGAAGGATGAAAGGAAGGAAAAGAGGGAGGGAGAAAAAAAGAAATGCAACAAAAAGATACTATCTGTCTTCACACCTGTCTCCTCACTGGTTTCAGAAATTTGTCTCAATTATTATAAGACTGAGTATATAGTAGGTGCTTAATAGTGATTGTTAATACATTCTTTTAACTACTCTTTCCCTCTGGTCTTTTCCCCCATGGGTCTGGCAGAAGGACTAGCCCTTAGATTTAAAAATTCATCTGTAAATCCTCATGGCCATGACACTGGCTATGTCACTGTTTGCTTGATTCTATTAATGTATGAGAACAATTTTCATCTGTTCAATGTCTCCCATATGCCAGGAATTTCTGTGTTCTCCATAGGACACATCATGTAACCTCCACAACCACCTCCTAAAGTATCATTATTTCCATCTCACAGATGAGAAACCCAATATCAAAGCAGTTCAGAAAGTTTCCAAAGGTCACATATATAAATAATTAGTTCAGTTCAGTCACTCAGTTGTGTCTGACTCTGTGACCCCAAGGACTGCAGCATGCTAGGTCTCCCTGTCCATCACCAACTCCCGGAGTTTACTCAAGCTCATGTCCATTGAGTTGGTGATGCCATCCAACCATCTTATGCTCTGTCGTGCCCTTCTCCCGCCTTCAATCTTTCCCAGCATCAGGGTCTTTTCCAATGGGTCAGTTCTTTGCATCAGGTGGCCAAAGTGTTGGGGTTTCAGCTTCAGCATCAGCCCTTCCAATGAACATTCAGGACTGATTTCCTTTAAGATGGACTGGTTGGCTCTCCTTGCAGTCCAAGGGACTCTCAAGAGTCTTCTCCAACTTCACAGTTCAAAAGCATCAATTCTTTAGCTCTCAGCTTTCTTGATAGTCCAACTCTCACATCCATACATGACTACTGGAAAAACCATAGCTTTGCCTAGATGGACCTTTGTTGACAAAGTAATGTCTATGCTTTTCAATATGCTGTCTAGGTTGGTCATAACTTTTCTTCCAAGGAGCAAGTGTCTTTTAATTTCATGACTACAGTCACCATCTGCAGTGATTTTGGAGCCCCCAAAATAAAGCCTATCACTGTTTCCCCATCTATTTGCCATGAATTGATGGGACCAGTTGCCATGATCTTTGTTTTCTGAATGTTGAGCTTTAAGCCAACTTTTTCACTCTCCTCTTTTACTTTCATCAAGAGGCTCTTTAGTTCTTCTTCACTTTCTGCCATAACGGTGGTGTCATCTGCATATCTGAGGTTATTGATATTTCTCCTAGCAATCTTGATTCCAGCTTGTGCTTCACCCAGCCCATATTGTTTCTCATGATGTACTCTGCATATAAGTTAGATAAGCAGGGTGACAATATACAGCCTTGACATACTCCTTTTCCTATTTGGAACCAGTCTGTTGTTCCATGTCCAGTTCTAACTGTTGCTTCTTGACCTGCATATAGATTTCTCAAAAGGCAGGTCAGATGGTCCAGTATTCACACCTCTTTAAGAATTTTCCAGAGTTTTCTGTGGTTCACACAGTCAAAGGCTTTGGTATAGTCAATAAAGCAGAAGTAGACATTTTTCTGGAACTCTCTCTTGCTTTTTTGGTGATTCAATGGATGTTGGCAATTTGATCTCTGGTTCCTCTGCCTTTACTAAATCCAGCTTGAACATCTGGAAGTTCACAGTTCACATACTATTGAAGCCTGGCTTGGAGAATTTTGAGCATTTCTTTACTAGCGTGTGAAATGAATACAATTGTGCAGTAGTTTGAGCATTCTTTGGCATTGCCTTTCTTTGGGATTGGAATGAAAACTAACCTTTTCCAGTCCTGTGGCCACTGCTGCATTTTCCAAATTTGCTGGCATATTGAGTGCAGCACTTTCATAGCATCATCTTTTAGGATTTGAAATAGCTCAATTGGAACTCCATCACGTCCACTAGCTTTGTTCATAGAGATGCTTCCTAAGGCCCACTTGACTTTGCATTTGAGGATGTCTGGCTCTAGGTTGGTGATCACCCCATCGTGATTATTTGGGTCATGAAGATCTTTTCTGTGTTATTCTTGCTACTTCTTAATATCTTCTGCTTCTCTTAGGTCCATACCATTTTTGTGCCCATCTTTGCATGAAATGTTCCCTTGGTATCTCTAATTTTCTTGAAGAGATCTCTTGTCTTTCCCATTTTATTTTCCTCTCTTTCTTTGTACTGAAATCAGAAATTGAAGTCGGAACTTAGAAAGTCCCCATGTAAATTTTTCAGACATTACTTTAGTGGCTGACCATATATGGTATTTGATACTTACTAAAAGGTAAAAGAGAAAACAAACCACAAATTCTGAAGCATTAAGCTGCTGGAATTTCAGAGCAACCTTCTGCATCTGGGAAGAGCCAAGATGAGGAACCTGAAGCCAGGAGACAGAAAGCAATTCACATGAGTTCACTTCCTGCTGGATCAAGGATCTTTAAAAGACAGGACAGCTAGCTCTTAGGAATGCACAATTCAGCTACAGACATATCGGGTCTGAGGCCCATCACCACTAATTTCTTCATTCCATAAGTATTTACTGAGCATCCCCTATGTGCTAGCCCTGATTTGAGTGCTGGAAACTGTGAACAAAACTGAAAAAGGAGTTCTCTGCTTTAATGGAGGTTCCATTCTGTTTGGAGAAGATAAGTGACTAGACGGATAGATAGATCAGTGATAGATACATAGATAAGATCATATGAGGCCATTTTCAAATATAAAAAAAAAATTTTTTTAAATCAAAGTCATGTCACAGAGTGAAGGGATGTGGAATAATGGGATCAAGGAGGGCCCTCATGAGGAGGTGACAGCTGAGCTGAACCCTGAATGATGGAAGCAGCCAATCACATGAAGACATGGAGGAACAGGGGGTCAAACCCAGGAGACAGCATGTGCAAAGGCTCTGAAGGGGGAGCAAGGCTCTCTGAAGAACAGCCACTTACTAGTGGATTCATTACATTTTTCTGGGCCTCCCTCTCATCCCTGGAAACCACAATACCATCTTCACAGGACCTAGCATAGGGCAAGCACTTAATAATTGTCTGTTGAATACATGAAATTGACTCTATTCTTTTTTCCTTTCACCCACTGCTCAGCATCATGCCTAAAGGGGAAGTCTGGGCAGTCTTCCATTCCCAGGGTTCTCTCTCCTTTCTACAAACTAAAAGATATGGTAAAATAATATCCAAGTTGCATTTACTCAAGAGCCTTACCCAAATCAGCTGTCCAGGTGCAAAGTCAAGCTCAGCCAGGGCATCTGGGTTTGCCTCTCTGTCCTTGATCTGACAGTCTGGGATTGCTCCCTGAATATTTGCTGTCTTAACATGCCTCTCTCCAGATGCAGGGCATTAATTCCAAATCAGCTCCCCCCACACTTTCCTGTCAGAGGTTGTCATTTGCAGAGCCGGTGATAGAAGGACTGAATGATGAATGGCAGTCCCTTTAGAGCCCGTCAGCTTCATTCTCAAAGCAAACACTGAAAAATTTGAGGCTGGTGCCAAGCCAGAGGGCTCAGGGAGGGAGAGTCAGCCACTTCCTCCCAAAGGCTGAGATAATGAGAATCCCTGGTCAGTATCACATTGCAGTCTAAGTAGGACACAATAACCCTGATTATAATGTTAATAACAATAAGCTGTATCCATCAAGCATTACTCAACAATCCTAGAAGATCAATAAAACCCACTGTTCTCTATCCGTTCAATAGATACATATCAAGCACCCACTGTGTACCAACAATGCTGTAACCTTCTGAGGTTAGAGAAATGAACAAGACGAAGTCCTAGCATTGATGAGACTTGACATTTGAAAGATGGATACCAACAATAAACCATCAAACACTACACTGTGATGTCAGGTAATAAGGGTTTAGAAGAAAAAGCAAGCAGGAAAAGAGTTTAGGAGGCATAGAAAAGGGAGCAGCTAGTTAGATTGGGTGGATGGTCAGGGAAGACATCCTAGGACAGGATTTCTGAGCAGAGACCTGACTATGGTAAGGAAGCCAACCATGAAAGTGTCCACAAGAGAGTATTCCAGACAGAGCTGAGGAAATAGGAGCTTGGAAGCCAGGGAAAGGAGAGATGTGTTTCTCAAAATAGTAGTGCCTCAGTCATTTCCTACCTGGGTCTCCTCCTTGGACAGCATTCCTGCCCTACAGAGGCAGGATAAGTCTTTATTGTGGGGGCCATCTTATGTGTTGTAAGATGTTTAGCAGCAACTCTGAAATCCACCTATTAGAAGCCAGTAGCACCTGCCCCCTTGTATTAATCAAGATTCCTCTTCCCAGCAACTACTGGCCCTCTGGGTCCTCTCTCTAATTCTTGGCAGGTGCTCTTATCTCTAGGTCAGATACATCAGATCGATCTAACCAGCTATGGATAGATCCTTGATATCACGGACCTTGACTGCATATACATTTTAAAATATGCACAAAGGAGGATGTGCAAAGAAGTTAAGGAAGCTAACAGAGGTTTCAGGAGTCCTCTCTTGCAGGGGTTCCTTCCATAGCTCTATCCCTAATGTTATAATTTTGTACCCATTTTCTTAAAGTAAATACCCAGAATAAATCAGCTATATTTATTCATTTCTGGGTATGGCTCCATCTCTGGGTATTCATTTGTACACAATTCATGCAATTTACAAAGCAGACTATAATATAGTGGGAGTCAGCATTTTACTTGCCTCCCTCTTCCTCATATATCAGTCAACTTCACTCAACACTTACCACCTTGCTCTTAGCTCCTTGAATATGCCCCTTTTTAAAGTGGTGATTTGGGGAGAGATTTGTCTTTGTATGTTTTTAAAAGGAAGAGACATACCTACCTTACTCTTCTTTGTATCAAGCACATTGTCTCCAACATGGAGGGTGGTTAACAATTAATTTTTACTGAATACATAAAACAAGGAAATCTAACATATATTGAGGAATTGCCAACTGGTGTTTTTCAAAGTATGGTCCCTGGACCAAGAGCATCAGTGGCAGCATCTGGGAACTAGTTAGAAATATGAATTCTCAGGCCCCATCTAAACCTAACAAATCAAAACCTCTGGGAAAAACATTCTGTTTTCATAAGCCCTCCTGTGAGTCTGGCCACTAAAGTTTTAGAACAAATGTTCAGATAATGACACTTGTACAATCTACCCAATGTTATTTGGTACTATTCTCCAAGAGAAACTCTCCTAGGTTAAGTATTATTATTATCCCCACTTTACAGGTCTGAGTCTGAGACTCTGAAACATTATTTCACCTAAGGTTACCACAATCAAGTACAAAAGTTGGAATTTCAATGCCAGAATGTCTGACTTCAAAATCCATCTTCTTTCCACCGTAACACATTTATTCTGGCACGAGTTTCTAAAATAATTGTCCCCTTGGAAGAACAAGTAAATGCCTTACATGGCTGTGAAACAGTATTACTACTACCAAAAGGAATGATCATCATTATAAGGAATGATTTTTTGGCACATATCTGTTGTGCCCAGTCCTAAGGACAGTGACATCCTGGTACGGCTTTTCAGAGACTTTGAAAGGGTTAATCCACGTCCCAGAAGCCCTGACTTTCTCGCAGTGAGTCACTCTGACACAGGGGAGACCAGGTACGTGGGCGTAAGAGCACACAGCACAGCAAGCATGCACGCACGAGCGCCTCCCTACAAGGAATGAAATGAAAATAGAAATGGAAAGCAAAGCCCCTTCCATCCATGCCTGTCTCGCCCTGGCACCTGTCACAAATCCTAAGAGACCAGAGTTTTTGGGCAAATTAGCTTCTCTGAATCTGTTGCATGTGGTTTTTTGAAACACTGGTCTAAAGTCTAGCTGTGAATGCTCGGTGTCATGTACGGGTATTACCATCAGCCCCCAAAGTCAATGGCTGGCAAAGGAAAAACACAAAGAAAGCAGAAAAAGTAAGATAACTGGCTATTTATATCTGCTCTGTCGGAAGTGGTGACAGGTATAATTACTGAGTAGAAATTACAGGGCTGATTCCAGTGGCCGTCCTCCCGCTGTTTTCGGGAAGATAAAAGATTGAAAGTGTTCCTGACATCTCTTCAGAGCAAGGATGCTCTGGCATTCACTTTCATTTATTTTCAGATTGATTAAAAACAATTTCTTGTTGTTCATGGTTGAACCAAGACACTCCTGGTCCCCTAGATTCAGTAAGACATCTTTGAAGAAATGGCCCCTTTTTGAACCCCACTCTCCTCCCATCAGCCCTCTACCCAGGTTCTGTGCTCCAGGGTCCTTCAAGTCAAGAGAAAAACAAGCTATTAAATTAATTGACATAAAGATGTTACTGATTTAATGGACCATAATCCCAGGGGTATTTGCATTGAAAACAAAAATGAACATAAGGTAAAATCCTATGATATTAAAGCTGGAAGAGGCATAAAAAAATCTAAATCGATGGTTTCCAAACAGAATCAGTTATCAGGGGTTCCTTTACCCCAAACCCACTCAGACCTAATGAGTCAGACGCTCCATGGGTCACACAAAGGAATTTGTAATCTATGAAGCTCTATGAAGCTCCTTCAGCCATTTGGCTTAGACAGCTTCTGAAACGCTGATCTGCCTCAAGCTCCTTAATTTTACAGGTGTAGAAAATGAATGTAGAAGGAAAGACTAGGATGAGGTGGAGTGAGACACACAGCATTCATCCAAAATTTTTAAAACTTCAGTAATCAAGATCAACACTATTTTAATGCAATAAATTTAAAAACTCAAAATGAATGCCAAATCCTCATGGTGAACAAAACCTGTTTTAAATAAAGACAGGATTAGTATTACTAAAGTATCATTTGTTGTCTGGCTTTAATATGGCTTTGCATGGCACTGTTTTTTTCTGATTATTTTGGAAAATATTTCATTAAATATAATTTATTTTGATTACTGAGCTTTTTCATACCACCTTAAATTTTATTTCCATGGGGAATGTTTCAGTCACCACACCTCATATTTGAGCAAATGCTGAAGTATGTTAGCTATGAGTACAAATACAATCTGTAAAAGTCCATTTTTTAGCCAGTGTATGCATTTTCCTTTGTTTTGACTTGTTTTTCTAACCAAATTATCTCCCTGCATTAAAATTAGGAAGAGTTAACATTTTTTAAAAATTACATTTGCTCTTGAAAATCAGAAGGTTGCTTTTTGTTTTTTCAATTTTTTTTGTTTGTTTATTAATTAGGCCCACAAATTCTCATGACACGAATTGGCAAGAGCTGAGAGGCTGCTGTTCACTTTCACACAGATCAAGGATTATTGGCCATAGTCAACAGCACCTAATAGATACCACTTCACTCTTTTTTTGTGTCCTAAATGTTCAATATGGACATTTGATTTTTGTGATCTCTGGTATAGCAGAAAATCACACTAAGTAGCAGTGGCAAGATATTTTGTAACCCAGTTTATTCATTTATTAAGCAGAGGTAGACAGTTACATCACACTTTCAATATGGCAAACACTAGAGTCAGGCATGTCTCTCAGGCCATCACCCCTGCCTAGTTTCTTTATCTCTACTCGCGACCCAACTTGCAAGTTCTATCCTGCCCAAGGCTCTGAGACAAGCATTTTCATGTGGAGAAATTAAAGATACAAAGGAAAAGCAGATATTTGACCAACTCCACTTCAGTTGATTTCTTTCTTAATTTACATCTACCTAAAACTTTCTCATTCAGTTTTTTCATTTTCTGACAAAGAAGACCCAGTTTGAACACTTTCCTGGCTTTTGAGTCATTTCCCTTCATCCTGTGCCCACTACCTCAGTACTTTCAGCACTGAGTGCCCTTATAATTGAGGAGACTTCAGATTTAGGCCTGGTCCTACAAGCTGTTGACAAGCATTTTGAGGTTTTGGTGCACATGATGCTAGAGTTACAGTTATTTACAACACAGAACTGCTACCCACATGGAACTTTTAATCTATTAGAGGCCATAGATAAGTACATAGGCCCTTCACCATGGTGATACTCATTGCATTTTCCAACAAACTCCTACCAGTTTCTGCAAGGTTGCAAACTCAAGTATTAACAGAAGCATGATATAGCATTAATAAATGAAGAAAGCTCAGTATAAGATGAAAGGAAGTATAAGAGCTCATCAATACTAAATCTACCCCAAACAAATATTAAATAGGCTTTTCTAAGTATGAAAGAAAAGGGTAAAGCAAATAGAAAAATAGGAAAGGAAAACACCCACTAGGAAAAACAAATGTATAATAAGGGCTGAGAATCAAACTTGTATAAAGATAAAAAGACAAAAAGTTGTAAAAGCATTACATTTACAATAAACAATGAAGGAATAAGAACGAAGATGTAAAATATGACTTCAAAGACACAAAATGTGAAGGAGGGGAGTAAAAATGTAGACATTTTGGAATGTGTTTGAAATTAAATAACTTATCAGCTTCAAACAAGTAGACATGGTTATAGGTCAACATATATGAAACCCATGGTAACCACATGTATAAACCTACAACAGACACACAAAAACTAGAAAGAAAGAAACGCATGCATACTACTAAAGAAAATCATTAAATGACAAGAGAAGAAACATAAACAACAAAAACTGGACAGAGAAGAACTACAAAAACAGCCAAAAAACAAGTAATAAAATGGCAATACGTACACGCCGCTGCTGCTGCTAAGTCGCTTCAGTAGTGTCTGACTCTGTGCAACCCCATAGATGGCAGTCCACCAGGCTCCCCCGTCCCTGGGATTCTCCAGGCAAGAACACTGGAGTGGGTTTCCATTTCCTTTCCCAATGCATGAAAAGTGAAAAGTGAAAGTGAAGTCGCTCAGTCGTGTCCAACTCTTAGCGACCCCATGGACTGCAGCCTACCAGGCTCCTCCGTCCATGGGATTTTCCAGGCAAGAGTACTGGAGTGGGGTGCCTTTGCCTTCTTTGAATATGTACATAGCCATCAATAATTACTTTAAATGTCACTGGACTAAATGTTCCAGTAAAGACATAGGGTGGCTGGTTGGACAAAAATCAATATCCATTTATATGGTGTCTACAAGAGACTCACTTCAGAGATAAGGACCCACATAGACTGAAAATCAGAGGATAAAAAGATATTTCATGCAAAAAGAAATGACAAGAAAGTTGAGGTAGCAATACTTGTATCAGACAAAATAGACTTTCAAATAAAATTTATAACAAAAGACAAAGAAGAATTCTACCAAATATATAAAGAAAAATGAAAACTTACTCTTCTCAAACTGTTCCAAAAAACTTAAGAAAACAGAACACTCCCAAATTCATTCTACAAAGGGACATGATACCAAAGTCAGATAAAGATGCTACAAAATAAGAAAATTACAGGGCAATATATTTGATGAATATAAGTGTAACAATCCAACAAAATATTAGCAACCCAAAACAATCCTATAAAAAAGACCATACACCTTGATCAAATGGGATTTATTTCATGAATGTGAGTAGGGTTCAGTATTCACAAATCAATCATTGTGATATACCACATTAACAAAAGGAAGGATAAAAATCGCAGGGTTATCTCAAAAGATAAAGAAAAGCATTTGACAAAGTCCAACATCCATTCATGATAAAAACTCTCATCAAAGTGGGCATAGTGAATAGACCATGAAGATTTAGAAAATAAAAACAGACTAGTTACCAATAATGAAATTTAATCACTAATGAAAGCAACTACAAACAAACAAAAGTCCAGGACCAGAAGTCTTCACAGGTGAATTCTACCAAACATTTAGAGAAGACTTTCCATCTATACTTCTCAAAATATTGCAAAATACTGCAGTGGAAGGAATATTTCTGAACTAATTCTACAAGACCAGCATTACTCTGACCAAAACTAGACAAAGAGATCACAAAAAAAGAAAATTACAAGTAAATATCACTGATGAACATAGATGCAAAAATCCTTAGCAAAATATTAGCAAACTAAATTCAACAATACATTAAAAGGATCATGAACTATGGTCAAGTGGGATTTATGCCAGGGATATAGGGATGGCTCAAAAGTCACAAATCAATCAATGTGATACACCATATGATCAAATTGAAGAAGAAAAACTATATGATCATCTCAGTAGATGCCAAAAAAAATTGACACAATTCAATATCCATTAATGATAAAAATCATCATCAAAATGGGTATGGGGGAATACATCTCAATACAATAAAAGCCATTTATGACAAACCCACAGTTAACCTCATACTTAATGGTGAAAAGTTGAAATTCTTTCTTCTGAATTTAGGAATTAGACAAGAATGCCTACTCTTACCACTTTTTAAAATACAGTATTGGAAGTCTTAGCCACAGCAATCAGACCAGAAAAATAAAACATCCAAATTGGAAGGGAAGAACTAAAACTGTCACTATTTGCAGAGTACATGATACAATCTATATATATATACATACACATGGAGAGAGAGAGACAATCCTAAAGTCTCCACCAAAAAAAACTGTTAGAATTAATAAATGAATTTACCAAAGCTGTAGGATACATAACTAACACACAAAGATCTATTTTTTTTTTATGAACTAACACTGAAATACAGAAAGAGAAAGCAAAAAAAAAAAAAAAATCCCATTTAAAATCTCATCAAAAATAATAGAATACCTAGGAATGGATTTAACCAAAGAGTTGAAAGATGAATACTCTGAAAACTATAAAACATCAAAGGAGGAAACTGAAGATGACATAAGGATATTCTGTACTCTTGGATTGACAGAGTTAACTTTGTTAAGATGGTCATACTACCAAAAGCCATCTATAAACTTAATAATCCCTATCAAAATACTATGATATTTTTCATAGAACCAAAACATATGATTCTAAACTTTATATGGAATCACAAATTGTCAGAGCCATTGTGAAAAAAAAGAATAAAATTAGAGGTCATGCTCTCTGACTTCAGACTATACTACAAAGTTACAGTAATCAAAACAACATGGTACTGCCACAAAAACAGACACATAGATCAATGGAACAGGCTAGAGAGGCCAGAAATAAACTCACATACTTATGGCCAATAAATCAATGGCAAAGGAGATAAGAGTATACAATGGAGAAAGACAATCTCTTCCATAAGTGGTGTTAGGAAAACTGAACAGCTACATATAAAAGAATAAGATTAGAACATTTCCTTGTATCAAGTACAAAAATAAATTAAAAATATAAGACTTGAAACTACAAAACTTGTAGAAGAGAAAGTAGGCAGAACACTCTCTGACATAAACCATAGCAATATTTTTTTGTATCCATCTCCTAAGGCAAAAGAATTAAAAGCAAAAATAAATAAACTGGATCTAATTAAACTTAAACATTTGTGAATAGCAAAGGAAACCATCAACAAAGTGAAAAGACAATACACTGAGTAGAAAAAAGATTTGCAAATGATATGACCAGTAAGAGATTAATATCCAAAATACATAAAGAGCTAATAACCCAACAGCAACAAAAATAAACAAATCTATTAAAAGGGGCAGAAAGCCTGAATAGACTTTTTTTTTTTTCAAAATCATACAGCTAGGCACATGAAAGGTGCTCAACACTGTTAATTACTAGAAATATGCAAATCAAAACCACAATGAGACATCACGTCACACCTGTCAGAATGGCCATCAACAGAAAGTTTGTAAATAACAAATATCAGTGAGGATGTGCAGAATGGGAAACGCTTGTATATGGTTGGTGGGAATGCAAATTGGTGCAGCCACTGTGGAAAACAATGTGAATTTTTCTCAGAAAACTAAAAAGAAAACTACCATATGACCAAATAATTCCACTCCTAGATATGCACCCCAAAATAAAACTAAACAAAAAAACCCTACTAATGTGCAAAGATACATGCAGCCCAATGTTCATAGTGGGCTTCCCTGGTGGCTCAGATGCTACGGAATCCTCCTGCAATGCCAGAGACCTGGGTTCAATCCCTGGGTTGGGAAGGTCCCCTGGAGGAGGACATGGCAACCCACTCCAGTATTCTTGCCTGGAGAATCCCCATGAACAGCAGAGCCTGGAGAGCTCCAGTCCATGCGGTCACAAAGAGTTGGACACGAGACAGCAGCTAAGCACAGCACAATGTTCAGACCAGCATTACTTAACAATAGCCAGTACATGAAAGCAGCCCAAGTGTCCATCAACAGACAGATGGATAAAGAAGATACAGTATATATGTACAAAGGGATATTACTCATCCCTAAGAAAGACTGAAATTTTTCCATTTGCAACAACATGGATGATCTAGAGTATTATGCTAGTGAGAAAAATCAGAAAGAGAAAGACTACTACTATATGACATTATTTATATGTGGAATCTAAAAAATAAATCAATGCATATAATAAAACAGACTCACAAATATAGAAATCAAACTAGTGGATACCAGGATAGACAGGGAAGGGGAAGGGGCAAAATAAGAGTATGTAATTAAGAGATACAAACTACTATGTATAAAGCAGACAGGCAACAAGGGCATATTGTATAGCACAGGGAAATAAAGCCACTATTTTGTAATAATTTTAAATGGAGTATAATTATAAAAATATTGAATTACTATGCTGTATACCTGAAACTAACCTAATATTATGAATCAACTATACTTCAATTAAAAAAATGAAAAAAAGTATTAGGCACTGGGCAGAAATAGGGTACTTCCTCTATTTGATGGTATGAAAACTCATATAAATTATGTGTGGGTCAAGCAGAACACATATTCTGACAAAACCCTGCTTCTGGCTCACCAGTTTGCCACCTCTGCCTAAAGGTTTACCAAAAATCCCTCCTGTAGCCTTGCTGTGTTTCCTGATTCTGGTCTGCTGCTTCTGCCAAATCTCTGTCACATATTCCCCACAGACCACAACTGGTCTTTTCTCAAGTATTGATCTTTGCCTATCCTAATTCTATTCAGAATAGACCACAATAGACCAAGTCGCCAAGCTAACCAATGTCAGCTCCACTTACCTGTCAACGTAATTAACCTGTTTTGTGTTGTGGATCCCTTTGTCAAGATTATATAGCCTATGGAATCATACTCAGAATAATGTTTTTAACACTTAAGTTAAAACACACACCACTACAATGGAAACCAAATATACTGAAAAATAGATTTTAAATATTAAACATAATACGTTTGAAAATAATAATACATGTGTTCCTACCTGAATGTATTGAATGATAAGATCTGGCAGCACATCTATACCTATCATAATTTCAAAGTGGCAGGAAGAAAGAAAGATATTAAGATATCTGCAACTACCACAGTATGATAAGAAACTATTCATGATTTCTACAGATGATGAAGTCCCAGCTACTGCCAATACCACTGTTTATGTTTACAGCTGAGGAAGAGGAAGTCTCAATCACAGTTGGAGATTAGTGAAAATAAAGCTGTAATATTTTTGCCATCAGGTACATGAGCCCCCAAAATTCCATCTGAGGACCTTTTGGTCACGCATGCAAAAGAAATTGATCTGGAGCAACACTTCCCAAAGGGCAGTGCAAGGCCCTGAAGAATTTCAAGGTACATCAAATGTTAGGAACACTAAAAATGCTAACTTCATTTTTATTGAATTAGACTAGTAGTGACCAATGGGAAGTTGAGTAATGCAGTCATAGCATTATTGTCATACACTCCTGGCAGGAGTGTAATTTGGTACACTCAATCATCTGGCTGCATTTCAAAAGTCTTGAAAAAGTGCTGAAGCCCTCTGACCCAGAAATTTTGCTTCTCAAATTTATACTAAGGAGCTATCAAAGCTCTAAGCACAAGGATGTTCATGCCCAGCTGTGTAAATAATATGAAGCCGCCAATAAAGAACATATAGATTGATCCATGATTATTGGCAGAAAAAAAAGACAAATATAAAGTAAAGGTAGTATGGGGTTCATAAAAATAATTGCATATGCATATTACTGCTAAGGAAAAAACTTGGAATAGTATATACTATTAGTGGTGATTTAATTTTGCATTTGCATACTCATATTTCCTCTTTTTTTTACCAATTAAAATATATTATTTGCATAAACACAGGAAAAAAAAAGAGAGGGACAAAAATGTCACCATATTGAGTACTTGTTTATTCTGTTTGGGGAGATATTTCTTCGGGAAACATTCTGGGGAGAAATAAGAAATTACATACTTTTACTCATTCCAAAAGCTAGGTGCCAATTACTATTCTAGATGCTGAGGTGCAAAATTGAATAAGACAAACAAGGTACCTTATCTCACAGAACTTATTTTCTAGTGCAGAAAGCAAATAGTTTATCCAACCAACAAACGCATAAATAACAACGCACTGGGCAGAGATAAATGCTCTGAAAAAAATAAAACAAGTGGAGGTAATAAGGAATAAATGGAACAAGGAAGACTTTATAAGGTTCAGCCCTTTCCTTGGAAGTAATGTTTAAGTAGAAAGAGCAAGTATCAGTCTTCTATACATCAGGAATAGGGAAGAGCATTTCGTGCACTGGGAAAAGCTTATTCAAGGTCCTAGGGCAGGAAAGAGTTTGGCATATTTTCTGAGCTTGGCAAATTTCTGATGAGATTGAAATTTGGCAAAATTGATGAGAAACCAAAATATCAGTGTGTCTGGAAAGCAGTGGGAGAGGTAGACAGTGGCATTGGATAGTATTGCATAAGCAGTCAAGAGCTTAACCACTTAGGGTCTTGAGAACACAGTAAAGAATTTGAATGTTATTCTAAGTGCATGGTAAATGAAATTCTTGTGCATAATTCTTTACTCCAAATACAAGTTTTGCAAATCTACAGCCTTGAGATAACCTCATGTTGGAAGAAGTATACTTCTCCTTGAATCTGGGCTTGGCTGTGTGACTAGCTTTGGCCAATGGCTTATTGGCAGACATGACATGAGCAGGAGCTTAAAATGTGCTTGTGCCTTTAGGTTTGCCCCCGGATTTCTGCTACTGCTGTGAGAATACACTTAGTGTAGCCCATTGCCCAACTCCCCGCCAAAAAGCAAGAGACATACCAGCATACTTGAATCAAACTTGCAACCTGGAGCCAAACTCAACTCAGTCCAGTAGATCTACAGAGCTATCCATCCAATGCACAGACACATGAATGAGAAGAAATGATTGTTGTTCTAAGTCACTGCATTTTGGGGTGGTTTGTTATGTTAAATTGTGGCAATACTAACACAAGGAAAAATGGGAAAGCAGTGAAAGCTATTAAGTAGAGAAGTGACAAGACTGATATAAATTATAAAAACTTATTTTGACTATGTAGAGAACAGGATTGCAGAGGGAAGGGTAGAAATAGGAGACCAACTAGGAGCCTAATATATTTGGCCTGGTGGGAGATGATGACATTGCCATTTACTGCAATGGCAAAGATCAGGGGAGGAGAAAGTTCAGCATAGCAGAAGAGGAGATAAATCAGGACATGTTAAGTTCAGATGGCTAAATGACATTGGGGTTGCGTGTCCCTGTAGTCAGCTTAGAATTAGGGAAGAAGTCAGGATGTTCATAGAAATATAGGAGTCACTCATTCAAAGTGAAAATTCCTGGAGGATGTTTTAGGTCTGGGAAGTGGTATGCCACAGCTAGGAGGCCACCAATCTAGATCTTTATTTATTTTAGCCTTGTTGTTAGCTTTCTGTTAAAATATGATGTCTCAGAGAGTTCATGCCATTTTCTTTCACACCTCCACTTTCTGAATAAATAGTCTCAGTACCCTTGATAGAAAGAAGTGGAAGTGAGGAAAGTGAATGCCACTACTATGCCCTGAAAAGGAGAAGACATACCTTGGAATTTTTACAGTTATTACTCTAACTCTCTTACAAAAAAGCAGCTTTTCCCATTATACCACATGCAAAGTACTATTTCTACAAGACATGAAGAACACTCTCTGGAAATAACAAGGCTCTCTTTCTTTTGTCACAGAGAATCTCACAGTTCTAACATTCTGTGTAACACACTTTGGGAAATGTAAACCAGAAGACATTTTTCCATCATCCTACATACTCAATGGAAAAGTCAGTCAATGAAATTGGTCCTTGTTGGCAGGTAGTCACTACTAGCTTGAAGACCTAACCTCACAAGAGAATCTGCTCTGCTTTCAGACATGTCTAGTTGCAAGTCCCTCCCCCTGGAACTAAGATACCCTCAGTTTTCACCTGTTGATGGTGGTGCTTGCCATGATGCCATATGGAATAGTATACACCTCTGTATTTGAAAGTAGTTTGGTGTCTAGCCTCCTTCTAAAGCCTTCTCTTGTAAAAGTTGAACATTTGTATTCCCTTCAGTCACTTCTCACATAGCCAGCCTCTGATGAGTCTACATCAGTGGCCAGTATATCTTGCATTATCTTGTACTTGGTTGTTTACATGCCCCAGTTTCCATATATCACAAGAACAGGTATACTTTCTTCTACACTCTTCAGTGTCTAGAACTATACTCTCCACATAGAGAATGTGGGTGAGCATTTGATGAATCGAATTAATATATCTGAAGACATCTATTATGTTGTTTCCAAATCTGTTCATTTCCAGTTCCCTCAACCTAGGTTCTTTGTATAAAGTTTGCATGATAGAGCTGAAACTAAGCTGATACTTCACTTCAGATGAGATGTGAGAAATCCGGTGGAAATCCTAAAAGCTAAGTCCCCTGTTTAAGACCCTTAAAATTGTTTTAAAAGGAAGATCCAGGAAATATTCTGTTTCCCAATCCCTCCTTTTTCTTTGGTTCTACTGGGAATTATGTTGGTTTGTTACCTAGCAACAGAGCTTATCACTAGGCAATTTACAACCATTTCTCATTTGTCATCATTTGTCTAATCAAATCTGATCACAAATAAAATCTGCACACAATCAACTGACTTCTGTTTATAATTAGAATCCATCTCCATCAGGGGAAGGACATTAATAGTCTTGCACCTTGCATGTATTGACTTATTTGTGCCTTTTTGTCATTTTGTAATATGCTAGCCCTCACCATCTTATATGATTCAATCTGTCTTGATTCCCTTCAGCAAAATTCCATCTTTTGTAGTGAGTTGCTATCAATCCAGGTGTCTTTGGATAAAATTTGTAGGTCATCTCTGCTCATTTATTCTGAGTATATCATCTGCACAAGGTGACTTAACTTTGCCATATATTACTTATGTTTAACACTGCTTCTTGCTCTCTTTCTCTCATACCAACTAGCTTCACCTGATCAAGTCAATGTCATAAACATTTCTTATTATGAATTGCAGTAAGCTTGAGTTGTTTTGTATGTCTGGCACTATTCTCCTCTTTTCAGCATTTCAGATTTCCCTTTTTAACAGAAATCCCATTCCTTTGGGGATCCCAACCATAAAATTATAGTTTGGGCTGCAGAGCAGAATACTTTATACCTTTGGTCATAGAAAGAGATGTTTAAAAAAATTTACCAGCTATGATACCCCATTCTCTGGTCATGGTGCTTGATCCAGGATGGGTCCATGATATAAACCAGACCAAACTTTTGGGAATTCTCCAAATTAAGCTTACAGAGAGGGTCATCTTTTCCTTTCACATCTCTAAAATAAAACATTAGGCCAGTGTTCCCCGTCATCATATGTGTTGCCATGTGGAGAAGGCCCATGGTGCAGAGAAGACAGAAGAGCAGATTGGAGAGGCTAAGGGTTATACAGAGGTGGACAACTGAAACAGATATGGGGGGAGGTGAGTGCAGTGAGAGTATGAGAGACAGAAAAGAGAGAAGGGGAGGATACAGGGCAAAGGAGGGACGGAAAGAGATGGGGAGAATATGAGAGACAATGCTGATGGCATCTGAGTCCCTAGTTCCAGTTCCAGAGACGACAGAGTTGCCCTGATTCCTTTGATTGCATGAGCTGTCCCAGTACCAATATCTTTGCCATAAAGCCCATATTTTTAAAGCACATTCAAGTTGGATTTTTCTCAGTTGCAATCCATATAATTGACTTACAATTATGTGACTTACTCTTATCCCACAAACTTGTAAAGTACTCTAGCCAAGACATGGGAGAAACCTAAGTGTCCATCAACAGAGGAATGAATAAAGAAGATGTGGTATATATACACAATGGAATATTACTCAGTTATAAATAGAATGAAGTAATGTCTCTCTCTCTCTCTTTTTTTTAAACATGCCACACAGCTTGCAGACCTAGTTCCCCAACCAGAGATCAAATACAGGCCCCTGCAGTGTAAGCATGGGGTCCTAACCACTGGACCACCAGGGAAGTCCTAAACCAATGTCATTTGCAGCAACATGGATCGACCTATAGAATATCATTTTAAGTAAAATAAGTCAGAGAGAGAAAGACAAATAGCATATGACATTGTTTATATGTGGAATCTAAAAAATTATGCTAATGAACTTATTTACAAAATGGAAAGAGACTCACAGATATAGAAAGCAATGTAGGTCACCGAAGGGAAAAGGGGGAAGGGTGATAAATTAGGAGTTTGAAATTAACAGATACACACTTTTATACATACAATGGATAAACAAAAAGGATCTACTATATAGCACAGGGAACTATACTCAGTATCTTGTAATAATCTACAATGGAAAAGAATCTAATAAAGAATAGACAGATAGACAGATGTATAACTGAAACTTCACGGTACACCAGAAACGACCACAACATTGTAAATCAACTATATTTCGAAAGAAATTTTAAAAATACAATAAAAAGTATTTTCCCATTGATCATCAGTTTGGATTCTAGCAACAACATTTGACTCCTTAGAAGTGGTTAATGTAGAGGGAACTGCACCCATTTTATCGATTAGAAAATAGGGATACAAAAAAATGACTTATTTGGTAATGCAGCTAGCGGGGACCAGATTTCTGACTCTTAGGCCCACACTCTGTACAATAGAGCAGTTACTTCCCCACTCCACACTGAGTCTGGTGACCACAAGCAGCGTGAGAGCAGCTGTGCCACTGCAGAGAAACGTATGGTGCGGTAGCTGGCTTGGCAATTCTCTAATACGGGGAGATAAAACAGATTCAGTTACAATGGTAGCTGAAAACGCAAAGATCAGTTCTCTGTAGACAAAACCAAAGTAATAACTATAGCAGTCCTAGGCTGGGTTCATCAGGAAAGGAGGAGTTCAGATAGAAGGAGGAGGGAGAAGACACTTCAGGTGCCCCAGAAACAACATGAGTCAAGGTTCAGAAGTCAGAGAAGATATAGTGTGCTGTGGGGACGTATCTGGCTGGTTGATTTTATCTTCTAAATATAGATTGAACTCTTCCATTTCTCTCCTTCTCCACTGCCTCTGATCATTCTGACTCCTATATTATTGAAGTAGCCTCCTAATTATTCTCCCTATATTTGTTTCTTTATTGAAATCTATTCTCCATACTACAGCCCAAGTGATCTTTGAAAACAATATATCTCATCAGATCACTCTCCTTTCTAAAACTAAGCAATAGCCTCACACTGCTCTCAAGGGGCAGACCTCACCCCTTACATGGGTTATGGGGTGCTGTAACCTTGACAGCCTCAGAGGACACCACGCTGTGTCTCCTTCCCACTCTCCAACCACACTGAATGCCATCTCATTGACACAAGACATCTTGCTCTCTCTGCCCTCAGGTTATTTGCATTTGATGGTTTCTCTGTCTAGAATGTTGTCTCTTTTCTCCACTCTCCCTCTCATCCCTTTCTCTCTCTCTTCCTTCATTTATTCAAAGAGTAATAATTGGATGTGTCTTATGCACCCGAAAGGTGAGTTTTAGATCATCATTAAGAATAAGGATTTGTAAAGCAATCATCATCGAAAATCAAGAGAGTTCCAGAGAAACATCTATTTCTGCTTTATTGACTACGCCAAAGCCTTCGACTGTGTGGATCACAATAAACTGTGGAAAATTCTGAAATAGATGGGAATACCAGACGACCTGACCTGCCTCTTGAGAAACCTGTATGCAGGTCAGGAAGCAACAGTTAGAACTGGACATGGAACAACAGACTGGTTCCAAATAGGACAAGGAGTACGTCAAGGCTGTATATTGTCACCCTGCTTATTTAACTTATATGCAGGGTCCATCATAAGAAACGCTGGGCTGGAAGAAGCACAAGCTGGAATCATGATTGCTGGGAGAAATATCAATAACCTCAGATATGCAGATGACACCACCCTTATGGCAGAAAGTGAAGAGGAACTAAAAAGCCTCTTGATGAAAGTAAAAGAGGAGAGTGAAAAAGTTGGCTTAAAGCTCAATATTCAGAAAACTAAGATCATGGCATCTGGTCCCATCACCTCATGGGAAATAGATGGGGAAACAGTGGAAACAGTGACAGACTTTATTTTTGGGGGCTCCAAAACCATTGCAGATGGTGACTGCAGCCATGAAATTAAAAGACGCTTACTCCTTGGAAGGAAAGTTATGACCAGCCTAGACAGCATATTAAAAAGCAGAGACATTACTTTGCCAACAAAGCTCCGTCTAGTCAAGGCTATGGTTTTTCCAGTGGTCATGTATGGATGTGAGAGTTGGACTGTGAAGAAACCTGAGCACCAAAAAATTGATGCTTTTGAACTGTGGTGTTGGAGAAGACTCTTGAGAGTCCCTTGGACTGCAAGGAGATCCAACCAGTCCATCCTGAAGGAGATCAGTTGTGGGTGTTCATTGGAAGGACTGATGCTGAAGCTGAAACTTCAATACTTTGGCCACCTCATGCGAAGAGTTCACTCATTGGAAAAGACCCTGATGCTGGGAGGGATTGGGGGCAGGAGGAGAAGGGGACAACAGAGGATGAGATGGCTGGATGGCATCACCGACTCGATGGACATGGGTTTGAGCAAACTCCGGGAGTTTGTGATGGACAGGGAGGCCTAGCGTGCTGCGATTCATGGGGTCACAAAGAGTCGGACACGACTGAGCGACTGAACTGAACTGAACTGAAAGCAATCATCAATTAATTAAAAATAAATAAATACAATTATTTTTTAAAAAAATAAGGATTTTGGGACCAGACTGTTGTGTTGAAACCTGGTTTGGATACCTATCACCTGTGTGACATTTTAGAAAGTTACTCAAATTTCATTTGTCTCCATTTAACCATACTTGTACTTACTTCGTGTGGTTGGGGTTTAAACGAACACACAGCAAGGCATTTATCAATAATGGCCATATGAGTGTTTGCAATAATAATTATTACAGCTGAATTCTGATCACTTTGAGGATGCCATGGTAGGGGTTATGTCCTCAAAGAAGATTTCTCTCAGCCTCTGGACTGACCTGGGCCCCTACGCTATAGACTTGTTCTGCTTTTCATTTCATTGTACTCATTTTAATCCATTTTTAAATTGGATTATACATACTAAGGAGGCAAGGATCACATCTATTTTGTTTATTGCTTCATTGAAATGTTCTAGTTCAATAGCTGGTTCAGATTAAGAGTTAAATATATTATTTACTTATGAGAGAGTCAAGGTCACAATGGTGATTGCTGTGAAAGCCAGGGAAAATGAATTGGAACTTCACCTGGATGCAGTGGGGGAACTGCCTGTGCCTCCCTAAGGTTGGAAAATACACAGGGAATATTTCACTTTAGGGAGTATTATATACATAGCAACTTATACACATGCATCTTAACTGATCTTGCCAGTCCTTGTTATCACCTGAAACAGCAATGATGGGAACAGCTTCTGAGATGTTTGCTTCCCCCATCTAGGACATCCTGGGGCAATCTGTGACTCATGATAATGGAAGGGATATGACAGTACCTCCGATCACTGACACTGAGACCTTAAAAGATATTACCAAAGATATCATCAAAACCAGGCCAAAGCAGGAGGACATATGCTCACAGGAAGGCCAGGAAGATTTTGAAATATTAGAACAAAGGAACAGCACTATTTCCACACAAGGGCTCAAGAGCTAAAAAAAAGGCAAAAGAAGGCTTTAAAATGGGATTTGAGGCGCATAGATCACCTAGGAGAGAGCATACAGAAAGATTCACATGGCTGCTTTGAAGGTACCCATTAAACCTCTTACTCAATTCCTGCCATTTCGTGTGTATTGTGCCCCACATCATAATCTTTCTCGGTGATAGGAAAGTATGTCTCTCAGTATGGACTAATGAAAATTTCACCATTGGAGGCTATACATCTGGTGTCTTTCCTTGTCTGCTGCATGACATTTACTCATTAGACAATGATTTGTTCAGTGCCTATCATGTCACATCTGGGTGCTAGAGATGGAAAGGTGAGAACACTTCCCTTGGGAAAGTCAGAGCATCACTGGGACATGTGGGGGAGAGAAGCCCAGCTTGGTCCTGTGTTCAAAGGTCTGGGAAATTAGTAACCTAAAATCACTGATGTTCCTTAACATAAAGTACTCAGAAGTGTTTTGGGAGAGATTCAGGTAGACAACATACAACAAAGCCTTGAATAGTAGAGGGGATGGAAAACTCTTAACATAATGTCAACCTCCTCCAACTTCCTTTTCTTATCCAGCCCATCATGGACTCATGCCTGAGTCCTTAGAGAAAGAAGAGGGAATACTGTGAGTCAAAACTGAAAGTAGAGCATTCACAGAAACTCTGTAAGCAATTAAAAAACAAGGCAATATTGCCTTTGTACCCTGTCCCTAAAGGAGAAGAGAGGACCTTTCTGTCTGGGCTTTGGCTTGGTTTAGCACATTGAGAGCAAGAGAGATCACAGTCCATTGGCACCTCCAGGGAGCAAGAGCACCTAAGGTAGGTGAATTCAGAGGAAATGACAGCTGAGAATTGGGCTAATAACAGCAGGCAAAGGGCCTCTGAGCAGTGGTATGTTGGTAAAAGTTTAACAACTGGATCTCCAGGAAAAGAAAATGTGTGTATGTATGTGCGTGTGTGTGTGTACATATATATATATTTAATATTATATATTCATAACAAGTTTCATGTAAACTTTACTAATTTTAAAAATGGATAACATATAATTTGCAATTAATGATAAAATATACAACATTCTTTATTGTAAATCCCATAGAACCAATGGATTCTCAGAGAATGCTTTCATTTGATGCTTATGGAACCCTTGTACCTATAACCAACTTACCATTGCCACTGACAAGTGTAGTTCTGACAAGAATGTTAGCTGATATTTTCTTCATGCTAATGAGTAAGATGAAAGTCAAAGAAGTAAAACATATTTCAGAACTTCACTCACGGTCAATCATGACTTCTTTGCTGAATTGGATAATATTAATAGTTTTTGAGTACTGGAAGAACATTTCCTCAGACTTTTTTGTTCCATTCACAATGTACTGGCTGCAGACATAACACACCTTAATATATAGTCTGTATTATTGACATTTTCTTTATCAATTTCTTACGTCTAGACAACCAATAAAGCAATAAGTCGAGCTCTGGTTTGTAGCGTTTGCCAGATTTAATGGTATAAGTACTCTCGATATGACCAATTTCAAACTACCAATGTGATGTCACTGTATTATAGAGTATAATATAATCATAGAGATACAATTATAGAGGAACAATTGACACACATATCCTAATGAGCATAGATAATAGTAAAATATAAGAGAATAACTAGGAAATGATGAGTTTTGAGTGTTAACTTTAATATATTTATTTGCAAATTTATATAATTGATTTTTGATAATGGCTGTGTTCAAATTAACTTGCAAAATTCCTAGCAAGTTAACCATCTGCTCCAGTACAAGCTGGCTCCTGCACACACTGCATCTGGCAGACATGCAGACTCTCCACTCAGACCCTCTGTGAGAAAAGACTCCCCCTGGGCTATGAGGAGGGTAGTCTGTTAAGAGTCGTAAAGTTCTGCTTCAATTTTCAAGCCAAGGGCCTGGTCATCTCAGGATGACCCTCAACCCATGACTGAGCAATAATGACACAAAACTAGCCATTTCTGTAAAACATGGGGCTCCTCTGATAGGAAGACTTCGCTCTCAAGCTTCCCTTTGGACTGGCAGGAAGTTTGTCTGATTGGCATTACAGTTTGACATCTCCCCCTGCTCTCTTTCCTTTCACACGTGTTACTCCGAAGAACCCATCATACTCTCAGCTGCATCCCACTGTCTACTTCCCAGGGAACCCAACCTCCAACAAGGAACTGGAGTCAGAAGGGGAGCAGCCTCATGTGGTATCACAGAGAGTGGGGACCACAACAAATGGAAATGTCCAAAGAGGACAGTGGAGGCAATGGCACCATCAGAAGAAACCCGACTGGACTCATTCATGTGCACAAGGGAAATGCGCTCTCAACCCCACAATGTGGTCTCTGAAAAATAAGTAAAATTTATCTGGTGTTAGGAAACCTGAAATAACAACAAGGCTGAGAAAGGAATTAGCCCCCTTTTCTATTAATGTGACTCTATCAGTCCATTTCCACATGGGACAGCCAACCTGGGAAAGTGCAGGTAATTATAATGCAGTGTGATAAGTGCTCCATTGGAGGTATGAATCAGTTTTCCTCAAAACAAAAAAGGCAAGTCTTTAAATAATAAAAGAAGCAGAGAAGGCTTCACAAAGGAGGTGCTATTTGAGCTGGATCCTGAATACTGAGTAGGAACTGGACAAGCAGACAATACACTGGGAGAATTCAATGAGCGGAGGTAGACTGCCGCAGGTTCTAAGATACAATTACTGACTCAGTCACCACCATTATTTTAATTACTTCCAAGAGCAGATCCTCATTTCAGTGAAACATCTACACAATTTCCTGACCCTCCCTTAGCATCAAGAATATGTTTGTGAAACAGCTCCAGGTGGGGAGTGGGGCATGGGTAGAGCAGACTCAAAACTCACAAAGGGCAAGTAAGCTGGTCCTGATGGAGATCAGCCCCATGGCTGGTTGCATGGTTTCATCAGACTTTTTTCTGACTGAGCTATAGTGCAAAGCACTCTAAGCCAAGAATCTGAGGAACTGTACTCCAGTCCTTCTAAGACTGTCTCTCCACCTATAAAATAAAGTTAATAATCCAGGCCTCCCAGAACACAACAAAGCTGTGGTGAGGATCTACTGAGCTAAGAGACAAGAAAATTCTCTGAAAACCCTTAAAACACTCTGTGGCTACTGCAGAGCGCAGAGAGCTCAGGTTGGTGCTCTGTGATGACCTGGTTGGGACGGGGCAGGCGATGCAAGCAGGGAATTGGGAGGGAGGTTCTAGAGGGAGGGGATATATGTACACACAGAGCTGATACACTCTGCTGTGCAGCAGAAAGTAACACAACATTGCAAGGAACTATACCCCAATAAAAGAGAAATATTTAACAAACCCAACACTATGTGGCGCTCACTCTGACACTCACTCAGGAAAGCCGTATCCCATGGTCACTTCTCATTTACTGTCCCCAAGTCTAAAACAGGCCCATTTGTTAATGGTGAGTCTCAGCTCTCTGTAGTTTTCTATCACAGCACTGACGGTTGGGACTCACACAATTGTATGACTACTTCATGAACAACTGTCTTCTACCAGTAAGTCCACTGGGGCCATATCACTAGGAGCACACTCCTTTTGTTCCAAGTGCCTAACCAAGTACCTGGAGCATGTTAAGGGCTCAGTTAGTCTGATAAATGGATTATCTACTGCACCTTTCTATTAAGTTACATCTTACTTTTTTTTTTTTTAAGTCATTGAGAAGCTGACCCTGACTGTGAACTGTTTCAGAAAGGCATCATGTGCTTTAATATCTGCATTCTCAATCCCTACCCCAATGTCTGATAGTAGGTATGAATAAATATTTCAGTGGTAGATAGCTTACATATAACTTCATGGTGTAGTCTTTTGAATGTGGCAGAAACTCAATAATTCATTGTGCATAAAATGAATATGAAAATAGCTGTCTTTTCTTGTATACCTGCTATAAATATTAATATCTATGTTTTAACTACTAAGCACTTAAAAAAAAAACTATTCTACTTTCTTTGGGATGTTAAACCTCTTTGGGTAGAAGAGATGTCTTAGATGTGAGATTCTTATTTGAATCTAGATATGAGCCCTGCAGCCAGGGAAGAGTTATCTAAGTCTCTGATACTCAGTTTCTTCATCTATATAATGGAAATACTGTTTTATAAATGTTAAATGAAATAAAGTATATGAGGGCTACTGTACAGCCTTCGGTGATGGTAGATTCTCAACAAATCTTTAGGATTTCCTTTCTTCTGTGATCTCTATTCTCTCTTTGCTGACATGTCAGGCTTCCAAACTTCTCTCCAAAGGCTAAAAGAGGAATTAAGTGACTGTTTTTCCCTATGGCTCAGTGACAGCCTTTATCTCAAATGGTGCTAAGCCAGGCCACCTCTATAACCTCAGATTTTAGCATGGGGAAATGAAAAGAATCTTAGAGTGGGAATCCACCTAGGTTTTAGCTCAGTGCCTGACACTGACCAGCTATGCATCCTTATGTAGACCATTCATATCTTCAGTCACTGTTCTTGGAGACTCTGACACTACTCTTAGCATTTGGAAATATATTAGAGGCAAAAAAAGACAAGAATTCCTGCCTTCATGGAGCTTACAAATTGTTCTCAGTAGGAAACACTGACCAAAAAAATCAATACAACAAAGTGAATTAAGTAGTATGTTAGAGAATAATGAGTGCTATGAAACAAATAAAATGTTGAACTGGGTAAGGGGGAACAGAGAGTTCTGGGGAGAGGACAGTTGGAGGACAAGATCCAGCATTAAAATGGCTCACTGAGGAAGGGTTACTTGAGTAAAGCCTTGAAAAAGATGGGAGATCAACCAGTGGGTATTTGGGGGAAGAGCATCAAAGCCAAGAGAATACCAGATAAAGACCCTGAGGGGATGTGTCTGCGAAACACAAAAAGTCCAGCATAGCTATTTTGGTATAAGCAAAGAAGAGGACTTCCGGGTAGCTCCAATGGTAAAGAATCTGTCTGCAATGCAGGGGACCAGGGTTTGATCCCTGGATCGGGAAGATCCTCTAGAGAAAGGAATGGCAAGCCACTCCAGTATTCGTGCCTGGAGAATCCCATGGACAGAGAAGCCTGTTGGGCTACAGTCTGTGGGGCTGCAAAGAGTCAGACACGACTGAGCGACTAACACACACAAGAAGAGAGGAGGAGGACATGAGGACAGGGCAGTGAGTACATCAGACCCTTAGCAGTCTGGGCTTTAATACTGGTGAAATGGCTTTGCTGGCCTTGCCTACACATGAGGAAAAGGAATTTAGACTTGATTCTTTTTGAGATCCATCTAACTCATACATTCAAGGATTTTTCTTTCCACTTGGGTACTGATAGCTATAACAACTGGCATAGGCAAATCATGGAGAACTGGACAAGTGTATATATGCTGCATTCTAATAGCTGGACACATACAGGATTTACATGTGTAAACAGACCTCTTATCTAAAACTAAGACAGATAACATAGAATAATGGAACAGGACTTTGGCATTGTCTGTATTTGGACAGGCTAGTTGTTGAATACAACACCTGCTGAAGAAGGAATTCATAGGGCCTGGACTCCATCTCAGGCCTGTCCATGCTGATCGTGCTAGGTCACCTCTCCAGTGGACTTTGAACTCTGTGCTTAGCGCCTGTGGGAACAACAATGGAAGGATAAGACCCTCTCCGGACAGGGGAACCTTGAAGAGAAAACAGACACTAATCACCCCTGCCTCCAGACAGTATCTATCAGAATGTAACCACAGGCTTATCGGTTATTAACTGGTTGGAATGTAACCGTGGGCTTATTGATTATTAACTGTTTAAACACATAACACATGAATGATGGGGTTATTGTGATTGTATTTACCCTTCCTTTGTAAGCCTCAAGGGATTTGGGGTGGTGGGTTTGGATACGTACACATGGGGTATAAAAGATTTTCACAAATGCTGGTCGGGGCCCTTGGCTAAGAGGAGACTCTGCCTTGGGCCCCCCGGTTTAATAAACTGCACTCCACTATCTGCATTGTCCTTCTGAGTGAGTTTGTTTCCCGGAAAGTGTGGCTATAACACTGCAACTTGAGCTGGGCAGGTGCTTAACTCCTCTCACCTCCATGTTCTCACCTGTAAAGTGGAGATAACTGTGATTTCTTTCTCACTGATTTAGTGTGAGGATTAAATAAGATGACCCACCAAGTTCTTAGCACAGTACTGAACATGTATAATAGTAAACTCTAAATATATTTCACCATGTTTTATTTTACATACTAAGTGTTAACAAAGATTTACTGAACTGAATTTTCAAAACTTCTTTATTTGGGATTTGTGTGCTAATTTTACCTCTTGTATACCATCAAATGTGTCATTCCAACAAATGTCTGTTAGTTTACTACATGCAGTGCACAGATGTGTGAGTGAATACGAGAGAATCCCTGATTTACAGGGACACAAGTGGAAGAGACATATCCATAAAAGTAACTGTAGTTCAGAGCAGCCTGTTAAAAGTATGTTAATAAAAGGGCCACACATAATGGCAGAATGGAAAAGGAGAGATTAATTCCAATGGGGGTTATTCCTGGTGGTTTCATGGGGGAGATGAGAGATATGATCAGGTTGGAAAATATGTCTCATCTCTCTCTCTCTCTATGGATGATACAGTAAATAGTCTTTATTTCCTTTCAGGCGGCACTAGTAAATTATGAAGTCAATGACTTATAAAATTATTGCAAGTTTGTAGACACCTTAACTCATATTGCTCCTGGCAGAAGTGGCTTCACAAGAGCAATGCTGGGTCCTGGCAGTCATAGTGGTAAACTGTCAAATTCAGTGCACATTGTTGCCTTCCAGGGGAACAGCAGATGAAAGCTCGGTTAGAGAGAGAGAGAAAGTGGAAGGAAGAAAGGAAAGAAGGAAGGGAAGGAGGGAAGAAGGGTAAAAAGATCTGTGATTGCACTCAACTTCATGATCAAGAAGGGTATGTTAGTCATTCAGTTGACTCTTTGCAACCCCACAGACTGTGGCCTGCCAGACTCCTCTGTCCATGGAATTCTCGAGGCAAGAATACTGGAGAGGGTAGCCTTTCCCTTTTCCAGGGGATCTTCCTGACCCAGGGATTGAACATGGGTCTCTCACATTGCAGGCAGATTCTTTACTGTCTGAGCCACCAGGGAAACCCAAGTAGGGTATAATTACCAAAAAAAAGTTATTTCTGAATGAGTCTTTGCCCCCTCCGTCTTTTATTTCCAGATCCATTATTTCAGCTATTTGACAGCCTGAGGAAAATTGCTCTTCTTGGTATTTACATACTGCTATTCCTACTTGGAAAATATGAGATGCTTATGAAAGATTTCACAAAACGCTATCAGTTCACACATACATTTTCCAGGAGTTGGTCCAAGGAAAGCATGGATATTTCTAGGGCTACAACACATTTCTCTAATAGAACATACTGGGTGTTCCCAAAGGAACAAATGAAATTTTTAAATATCCTTGCCTCTCCCTCTTGCCTTCTTCTGCTCTCAAGCTGCATGGATAAGTGGCCAAGGCAATACATTATGAAACAGCTATACATTTCTAAACTTTTGAATTATGTTATTCTACTTAACTAATAGAAAGTATCTTATTTTGTCTAGCAAGGCTATGGTCAAAGGAATATTCTCTGTAGCATATTCTTCTCTCAGAAGTATGGTTAGACAAAAGAAAAGTGATCTAAGATGTTTGATGATATATGAAAGTATTATGAACTTTTTAGATGGTGTTGTGGTATTTTTTTAAGTTACCGTTACTCATAAATGCATTCAGAGTTACTTAAGCATAAAATACTGATATAGTATTTGTAATTTGCTTCGACAAAATAGATGGGAGACTTGGTAAAGGCGAGATGAAACAAGATTGGCTCTGAATACACATGAGAGGTATCCAAGGCTCATTATACTATTTTCTGCTTTCATCATGCTTTAAACTTTCCATATTTTTTTTAATAAAGAGAGAGGCTCAAGCTCAATTATTTCACTGATTATTTGAGAGAGAATTTGAAAAGAGACCTCAGTGCTCTAGAAGCATGGGAGGAAGGTTTAGGTTGGAAAACAGGTCTTTCGCACTTAACATTTCAGATGCACAAAGGGCAGATATCATGGCAGTGTGATTCTGAGCCAGGAGGAAGGTAAACTTAATGGATCAGGGGAGATAAAGGAGCTATAAGGCCAGGGTTCTCAATGATTAAGGACTGACCAATAGGATTACTTCTGTGATTTTTGATGCATAGTCTTGACTCAACTACCCTGTTCTTCAACTCTACTGTTCATTAGAGAGTGGATAGGGAACTAAGGATAGAAAAGGGAGAGTTGGAAAAAATACGAAGATATAAACCACATAAACAAACTTCTTGGACAAGTTCCTCCCCCAGACAGCATATTAATTAATTCTTTGGATGATGCTACAGAAAATGTGCTTCACACACTTAAGAATGCCAAGCAGAAAATGATAGAGGATTCACAGAGTGATAGAAGCAACATCCTCATATCCTAATATGTCAGAATTGGGAGCTGAATACACCTAGATGAAATAAAACAAATAAATGCAAATTCCTACCCTGGAATTCAAACACCAATGGCACAAACATAGGGTAGGAGATACAGAGCTTAGAAATAGCCGACAGGAATATACTTGGACTTAACAGGAAATAAATGCCCATATAACCAAGGTGATGAGGCTGACAAACAGAAAAATTAATCCTTTTAAGTGTGCATGAGAAGTAATGGAATATATAAACTGACAGAAATTGTAGACCTATCTGTATTGGCCAGGCCTCCTTTGGAATTTCAGGTTCATTTGTTCCCAGAAGACAAGAAAAGAAAAAAGAAAAGCACATTTTGAACAAAGTACTGAATAAAGAAGGGGCCCAAAACCCCGTCCTGGAGAAATGACTGAAGGAACTAAAGGGGTTGAGGTAAAACGATTCACTCAGGACATTTGTACCCTCTGAAGTGCTGGACCATGGAAGAGATACAGTATGACTTCAAGAGATGGAACTGGGCCAAATGTGAAGATGTTACAGGGGATCAGATTATAGGTCAAGAAGAAGAAACTCTTTACAAAGACCAGATGCCTCCACAGATCGAAAGCCCTGTCATACGGGTCACTGAGTGTATATTAGAGCCATGAGCTGATGAAGATGGTGGCTGTTGTTATTATCGTTGCTATCATAGGTGTAAGATAAGTCTATTAGAGCTGTGAGGTGTGTATTAGCGTTAGAGCAGTGCCATACAGCTGATCAGTAACATGTGGCTACTGAGTTCTTAAAACAGGGCTAGTCCAAACTGAGACTGTGCTACAATTACATAACATACACCAGATTTTGAAGACTCATCATGGAAAAAGAAATGTAAAATATCCACTGCTGCTGCTAAGTCGCTTCAGTTGTGTCTGACTCTGTGCGACCCCATAGACAGCAGCCCACCAGGCTCCCCATCCCTGGGATTCTCCAGGCAAGAACACTGGAGTGGGTTGCCATTTCCTTCTCCAATGCATGAAAATGAAAAGTGAAAGTGAATTTGCTCAGTCCTGTCAGACTCCTAGCGACCCCATGGACTGCAGCCTACCAGGCTCCTCCGTCCGTGGGATTTTCCAGGCAAGAGTACCGGAGTGGGTTGCCATTGCCTTCTCCAGTAAAATATCTAATCAATCTCAATAATTTATGATATACTTTATCAATATGTATTGATACATATTATGTTGATAATATTCTGGATATATTGGGCTAAATAAAATATATTATTAAAATAAATTTTACCTATTACTCCTTATGCTTTAAATTATGGCTGCTGCTGCTTAGTCACTCATTCGGCTCTGACTCTCTGCAGCCCCATGGACAGTAAACTGCCAGGCTTCTCTGTCCAAGCAATTTTCCAGGCAAGAATACTGAAGTGGGATACCATTTCCTACTTCAGGGGATCTTCCCAACCCAGGGATCAAACCGGCATCTCTTGGATCTCCTGCATTGGCAGGCATATTTTTTTTATCACTGCATCACCTGGAAAGCCCTTGGCTTAAATACTCTGAACCTTAAATTCCTATTTGAAAATGATAAAGTTGGACAATCTCTGAGGTATTTCCAATTGCTGACATTTTGGGATTCCATGAGAAAGGCCTCTGCCCAGCTTAGGTCTAGGCATTCCTTTTAATTAGATGTGTTCCAGTCACTGTTTTATGCAAGCACCCACTCAACCAATTTTTTCAATCTTCTCCATTTTCAAAGACTATGAAAAGAATGCAGTGTTCAAAAATAGACAAAACTGAAACTGGGACCTCACTACATCATGAACAGCTTCTCAATGATCGTGATCAGCTTCACCCCTCAAACAACATCCAAGCTACTACTTGTGTGCTTACATTTGACTCGACCCACAGATGATACTTCATTTAAATCATCACAGACATCTTTTGAGATGGATGCAATTATTACCCTTATATAATTGAGGAGGTAACTAGGTATTTGATCTGTTTGTATAAACCGATGAAAGGTTGTTGTTGAACCATGAAAGACGCTGGGATTCTTGGCCTCCAGAGAAGAATTTAATCCAGGGCCAGAGATGAGGCTTGATCACTCAGAGCTTTTGTTGTAATAAAGTTTTATTAAAGTATAAAAGAGATAGAGAAAGCTTCTGACATAGACATCAGAAGGGGGCAGAAAGAATACCCGCCTGCTAGTCTTTAGCTGGATGTTATATAGTTACTAGCAGTCTGCTAATGGAAGAAAGGAATGTCTCAAAACTCAGAGAATGGCACCAGGTCACTCACCCACAAGATGCATTTTGAGATAATCTTGGTACCAGGGGAGTCATCCTGGACCATAAAACGATTGACTTGAATCTTGTATAAAGGCAGATTATCATACAAATAGTTTCATTTACATGGATTAGGAGAACAATGTATGAGGATAACACACTGGTTTGTCAAGTCAGTTCGGAGTCTTTAGGCAGAACAGAGTCTGGGGTAAGTGCACAGTACATTGACATAGCTTAAGACAAACATTTCCATAAGAAAAATGTATTGGTTAGCTCAAAATTTGAGGAAAGTTAAGTTCAGGTGGAACCAGGTGTCATTATGGTAACACAGTGTTTTAAGAGAAACCTCTTTCTAAATTTGTATAGAGAAGGGGAAAAATATAACACTAATTTGTTTCCTCCTGCGGCTTAAGACAGAGGAGAAAAAAAATGTCTGACACTTGCAGCCTATTTCCTCCGTTTGGAGACCCCTGGCCTTCCTGCCTGTTACCCTCTCGCCTGGATGTGTCCTTCGGCCTCTGTAAACTGCAGGAAGATGGCATAGTATTGTCAATCACTATAGTACACCCAATAATGGTATAAATTGTAGTGAGGATTAAGTGAAAACATGCATGTGGAGTTCCATTACAGTAGTAGATTTATAATGGGTAGACATGATAGAATCCTCCTGCTAACCTCTTTCTCTAAACCGTCCAAATCCTCTAAATACAGCTCCAGTAACACCCTTTCCACAGAGCCTCCACCTTTCCCCCATGTCTGGAAGTAAGGTCAATGCCTTCTGAACTAGCATAGCTCTTCATGTGATCATTTCTTATCAATCTCATTTCCGACCTTACCCTAAAGTCACATCTATTCTCCTATATTAAACTATAAAGCTCTTGGGTGATAGCTCTATGCAAAATTCACACTGCAGTCAGTATAGTCTGTGGAACAGAGTAGATTATTAACACACATTAATTGAGTTAAAATTGCTATTTGTCAAAAATTTAATAGTTCTAACCACTGCATGAAATTTAAGGTCCTTATATGCATATCTAATTTATCGCTCACAACCTAAAATGTAAATACTAATGTTACCCATTTTACAGATGAGGACATTGAGTCTTCAAGGAGCTGCTCAACATCACACTGGTCTTAAGTGGAAGACCCAGGTTCTGAATTTTAACTGACTCCCTCCAAAGTCAATGGTAATGATCTTAACCATTGCAGAGAAAGGACAAATGGGCAGATGGATGGACAGAATGAATGAATAGAAGCACAAAAATGTATCCTCTGAATTTAAACTCAAGATTACCTTTTAATCCCAGCTTTCCCTTCTAGATATCAAACTTCCTAGCTCCAGCTCCATCATCCCAGCCTATGACTAGGAGTTCAGCAGAGAAGGAAGAGAATCACATTTCATCATTTTAAAGATTCATAATGAGCTAAAAGGCCAAGTCAAAATCAATTTATTATTCACCAAAATATCATGTCCCTGCCTGTTTTGTTCTCCTGAATAAAACATACCTTTTCAAGTGTATAAGCTGCCAGCAGCGGGGAAGAAACAAGGGAGCTAGTAATACATATTCACATAATTAGGAAGAAGAAAAAAACATTCAAGCAGGTTTCCTTTTTAACGTTTATATTTATCTGAATCTCCAGCTCAGGAAAATGTTTACCTAGTATAGAGAGCATGTGTATTTTTCACCTGATAGCAAGATTTTATGGTTAGGATTTTTTTTTTTTTTCATTTGGAGCTACAAGCCAAGATTTTAGCAGCTACCCTCCAATACCCTGAGTCCACCAACAGAAGGAACTCTTGGATCCCTGTAACACCTGGGGTTCTTTAGCGAGAGATCAGTCAGTCCCAAGACAGAGCCACTCAGATTAGCTGCATCCCTGGCATAGATTGAGACCATGCCTTGTGGCTTTGAAAATGACAGTGACTATAGTTTATTACTTGCATTGATTCACAGAACGTGGCTCCTTGTACAAATAAGCAGACATTTTTCAATTGTGCACTGCAATGGACAAATTGTTTTGCATAGAAACTCTGCTTTTAAAATTAATTGAGGTGAGCATTGAGGATATATGCATTATGCATGTACAAATAATACATCCTTGGGAAAAAAAGGTCCAAATGGGTTCTATTTAACTTTAAAACTGTGTTTTATTAATGCATTTTAAGGGAAGAGCTTCAATCAATGACCCTATTCCCACTAAACACAGAGCATTCAAGCAAAATAGAATCCAGGGTGCTTACTTTATTTCCCTTTCCCATTCTTTCTGAAAGCAATGGCATTTCATTTTCCAACAGACACCTTTTTTTTTAATTCATAATGTCATATTTTAATCCAATCAATGCACATTAGCTACAACTAATGCAAATGCCATTGCTACTCTTTCCTCAAATCATTTTTTTTAAAAATCTGCTAAAACAGTACAGCACAATCTCTCCACCTCAGATTAATAAGTATTGGACAGCTTTTCTATATTTCTTTTTCCTTCTTAACAGAGTATTATTGAACGAAGCTCTAGGACATTTTAGGGCAATGCATAAAACAAATTCTCCTTGAATCTTGCAGTGTTTGGAAAGGCCAACCTTTCTCACCCAAGGCTCCACTCCTTGCCTTCAATACTTCTGATTCAGCCAAGGAGAAGTGGTCCTACTTGGTCCCCATTCTCCACATCCCCTGCCTTTGTTTCTCCCACTCTGGATGTCTCTTAGCCTATGTCCAAATTTCACCTGTACTTAAGGGTTCTATCAAGGGCCTCTTTCAGGAAGACTTCCCTGATTCTAACACTTATCTTGTCCCAGGCAGAAGGGATTCTTTTATTCTCTAAAGGCTCAATACTTTTGCCTTGGGGATCTAAGAATAGTTCACCTTAAATCCTATTGATGTATTGTAAGCTCCTAGAAGGTAGGAACCAACAAACGACATCTTGGCACCTCTCATATTAGTTAGCACAATGCCTGCACATTGATGTTAGTATCTAAAGAATGAAGAGAAGAAAAGGAAGAGAAAAATAAAGAAGCAATGAGGAACAGTGAGGTGCAAAGGAAGGGAAGAAGGAGGGAGGGAGAAAGGATAGGAGAGATTGAGGGAGGGAAGGAGAATACTGAAGGACAGAATGGATAACCGAGAGGACACAGGGACAAATGACCACAAAGCTTCTATGGTTACTAACCACAAAGTACATAGTACTGAGACATAAGTGAATAATTCTACTGTGGTAGAATTGTAGAATTCTACTGTTGTAGGGGAGTAGAGAGAGCCCTAGGTGTACTTGTTAACCTCCCGGGGATGCCTAGAGCATATTTTCTGCCCCCAGAATATACCCAGTGCAGTCGTTCTAAAACACCAGTGTGCAAAGAATCACTTGGGGAGCTTAACAAAATATTAATTCTCTGCAACTGGATACTCAATGCTGTATAACTCCCAAGACAACCTGATTTAGCAGGATTGGTGAGGGCTCTGCATTTCTAACAGGATCCCAGATGATTCTGAGGTTAGGTGCTGGAGATCCTGTCTTGTAGAACACTGGCCTAGGACTATGGCCGAGATTTGTCCCTCTTTATCAGTTGTTTCTGTTCACTACTTCAGCCAAGTGATACATTATCTATATCCATCCACAGGAGAGCCTCAGAGAGCCTAACCCAAAATTCCTTTCCCTATCTCCTCCCACAGATCAAGTCCCCCAGCCAAACAAGTGTCCTTGTCAAAGGGACCAGGCACCACTCCTGATTATCCCTGAGGAGCAGTTTCACTTCCCTGCTAATTCACAGATTTATTCAAACAAGACAACCACCTCCTCATACCTCCTCATCTTAATACTACAAAGCCTGCGTCTCCTGGTCCCTGTTTGTTCACTCTGCACCTGTCTGACCTGCCCTCACACACAGCAGCCTTGCCCAGGCTGTGAACAGAAGTGACCAGTAAACAGCTCTCAGTGGCAGGTGTCCAATGTCAGGTGACGTGTGTTCAGGCCTCCCCACAACCTAGGGTGGGAATCATTCTCTCACCACTGGGATGAGAGGAGGTGATAAATCAAAGTATGATAGTTGAGCTGATCACTTACAGTCTAATGGCAAAGATGTCTGCATAAAGAGACTTTAAATCCATTGTGATGAGTGGTCAGTGGAGAGGTATAAAATGCTACGTGAGCAGAGAGAGGGAAGCAAGAAAGTCTGGGTGGAGTGGTGCAGGACACAGGATTTCACAGACAATGTAGCATTTGGCTCAACTCAGAAGCCTCAGATGAAACCACTTAATAGATGATTATCACATAGCCTCATGCAAAGATCCCCCACCCCTAGTTCTTACCCAGGATCCTACTGGGGACAGGGTGTCAACCAGCCCTATATTTAAATCTCATGTTCCTCTGAGCTTGGAGCTGGGCTCTGTGGAACAGAAGTGCCTATGCCCAATATTGTTCTAGTTCTCTATTTTTAAGGGTTCCTTTTAAGCTGCTCTAGTTATACACTGCATGATGAGTACTTTTTTGCTGTAACAGGTAGGTTCCAACATCTGTTCTTGTCTCCTGCCTGTCCCTGGTCTACAGACAACACGTTCAGCCTGTTTCTAAAGTAGCTGAGCTCCTAAACCACCCATCAGAGCCAGAACTTTGCCAAAGCAGAAATGAGTGCTTTGCTACCTCTCCCCTTCCAGGGGCTTTATTTCCTACATTAAAATATATATAACATTAAAATTATTGCATATATCAAATAAAGACAACATTAACTACTTGCATGTTTGTTGTGCTCCAACACTGGTGAGGATGTTATGTACACTGTGTTTAATCCTTCCACAACCCTTCAAGGGAAAAAGTGCTTCCAGGTAAGAAAACAGAGACTTACAGATGTCAGGCAACTCACACAAGGTCACTTAGCTGATATATACAAATCAAGCACTTGATTTCAAGTTTAGTTATCACTAAATTCATACTCAGAATGTCTATATTATTCTGATCTTATGTCTCGTGTGCCCAGTTGAAGTAGTTGAGCCAAATAAGTTGACAACTTGTTATTTTAAAAGTGTAAACCAATGCTGCATGTTGAAATCCCCATAGCTTAATACAAATAAGCCAGTTCTTTAAAAACAACTGGTTAGTAGTAAAAAGTACCACATCTTTGCTTATATAAATGAAAGCTTGTTTTGTTTTCATTCAAATCAGATTAAACATTCAGACACTGATTAAGACGAGCAGCAATCACAAGAGACTTCTAACTAGTTGAAAAACAAGGGCCTATGGCTAGATTCTGTTGTTAACTATCCTTCTAAACATTCAAACACTAGATTTAGATCCTCAGAAGCTCTGTGGGTCAGTTCTGTAAGAATTTGGATTGATATTTATTCTGGGGGCACCACAGAGACGAGGCAGCCTACATAATATTGTAAGAAGGAAAAAACAAAAACAGCTTATATGTTCACAGTAGAGATTTTGAGTGGATTTGATTATAACCTCTTCCAAAGACCCAACTATAATAAATCCTGCAATTCAGATATGTTAATTTGCAACAGTCAACAAGAAGACTGTGGAAAAAGCTGCTGACTATAGAGAAAGCTATGTGGTACATGAAACAGGGTATCTTACATGGCCTGAAGGGGCTTCCCAGGTGTCACTAGTGGTAAAGACGGAGAAGACAATGGCACCCCTCTCCAGTACTCTTGCCTGGAAAATCCCATGGACAGAGGAGCCTGGTAGTCTGCAGTCCACGGGGTCGCTACGAGTTGGACAAGACTGAGCAACTTCACTTTTCACTTTCATGCATTGGAGAAGGAAATGGCAACCCACTCCAGTGTTCTTGCCTGGAGAATCCCAGGGGCAGAGGAGCCTGGTGGGCTGCCGTCTATGGGGTCGCATAGAGTCAGACACGACTGAAGCGACTTAGCAGCAGCAGCAGTGGTAAAGAACCTGCCTGCCAATGGGGGAGACCTAAGAGATGCAAGTTCAATCACAGGATCAGGAAAATGACCTGGAGGAAGGCATGGCAGCCCACTCAGGTATTCTTGACTGGAGAATCCCATGGACAGAGAAGCCTGGTGGGCTACAGTCCACAGGATCACATAGAGTCAGACATGACTAAAGTGACTTAGCACCCATGCATATGGCCTGAAACACTGTTCTTATACTCTTACACTCCTATACTCTTCTAGGCCCTGATTTAAGATTGATTTCCTTTGTGATAGCAGAGAGAAGACTTCAGCAAAACTCTATAGAAGTGGTATAGAGATATTTCTACTCCTGAGAAGTGGGATTGAATTTCCTGCCCTATGCTTCTCTTAGAGCAGTTTAGGTCAAATGAAGAAGTTTATTTTAGGAAATCATATGTTTTCTGGAAGTAGTTTATCAGCTTAGTAAAAATACCAACTGTTGATATGAATTTGGGCTGAGAGAGACTCTTTCTTGTGTCTCTTGGCAGTGAATGACTCCCTATCTTTTTTTTCCCCACGGCAGCTACAGTAACTTGGAGAGCAAGTATGAATTTCTAATACATTAGATATTGAATCTAATGTCAGGTTTAATAAAGCAGCTGGATTCTAGCTGGAAGGCTGCTTTATTGAGAAATCCTAGTCTAGAAGAAATCATTCTTTTTAATCAATTACTCATTGAATCCTAAGTGCTGAAATTTATAGGGATGTTAAAAAGCATCTAGACCAAAAGATTATAACCCGGGGTCCATAGAGCTCTACCTAGAGGCAAGGGATAGGCTTCAGTGGCCTCATTAATAACCAGAAATTATGCACAGATTCATTTATGTTCAGGTGCATTCGTTTTTCTCCAGGGAAAACAGTATAAAACTTGTACGGGTGTTTTTGAAAGCCTCAAAATATTTAAGGACAACTGATTTAGATCAGCATTTAATTAAATATGAGATAACTGATGCTTAGTGAGGTTAAGTGACTTGCAGAAGATCACATGACTAGAGAGAAACAGAATTGCTAGACATCAGGTCTTCTCATTTCTATCCAGTGCCAGCACGCTGCCCTGAACTACTGACAACAATCAGATTTCCCCTCTAGCCTACGTTGTGTTGGAGCCTATAAATGAGGTGCGAGAAAACAAAAAAACATAAACTATGTTGTTCAAAAGTAGGAGGTTTATATACTAAGTACATTTATATCAAAATAACCAGAACTATGAAACAGAATACTTAGCTGTAAGATTTAGAATAGAAGGATGTCTCAGTTTAAGTTCCCCCCAAAAGAGACCTGAGACAACCATTTAGACGTGAATAGCTTAATGTGTTGGTGATTGCAGGAAGTGGGGAGTAAGGAACTAAGAAAGGAAGTGATGTAAGTTAGTGATTGTGTTAACTAAAGGGACTTCACTGTGGGACCTCGAGGACCTTGTGGCTTAGAATTATCCCACCAGAGAGGCAAGGAAGCTGGGGGCACTTATATCTCTTGTCCATCATCAGATGAGGGGTTTTCTGGGCCAGAGAACAACCTCAGAAAAAGAAATATAGAAATCATATGTGGAAACGGTCTCCCAGTAATACTCAAACCAAGGGGATATGGGCAGGGTTTTATAACATCTCATAAAAGGTGTTTTAGAAGTTAAATGAAGAAAGATGTATCTGTGGACTATTGTTAGATCATAAAATGTTTGGAATAGGAGCGATCTCAGAAGTCATCTACCACCATGCATGTGTGTGCTCAGGGTATGTCAGCTGCCACCCATAGACAGACTGCGGCCCGCCAGGCTCCTCTGTCCATGGGATTCTCCAGGCAAGAACACTGGAGTGGGTTGGCATTCCTTTCTCCAGGGATCTTCCTGAACTAGGGATCGAACCTAGGTCTCTAGCATTACAGGCAGATTCTTTACCATCTGAACCCTAGGGAAGCCCATCTACCACTATAACCCCTTCTCTTATAACCTATGTAAAGTTAAGACCTTGTCTTTAGTATCACTTAAACTAGTGATCTCTGCTATTCCTTTCAACATTAAAGAGCACAGTACATTCAGATATAGTAGGTTTTTCATGTTATTTTGTTTTGCTTCAGGGTCATCCCTGTTACTGACTACATCTATATGGAGTCAAAATCTACTGGAATGTTCCATTGGTTATCAATTCTGCTTCTGAATTGATATGAAAAATATTCAAAGTCTCTTCCAAGGGATGGCCTGTGGGATCCAACCTTCGAGATGACCCCCAATGATCCCTGGTTCATAATAAATAAAGGATATTTATGACGTTGTGTAGTTTTCTCCCACAGTGATTAGTGCTGACATGCAAGCAACATAATAGTATGGAAGTAGCAGAATGTCACTTCCAAGGCTAGGTCATAAAAGTCATTGCCATTTCCATTTTTTCTCTTGGCTTACTCACTCGGGAAAATCAGCTGCCACATCATGAGGACACTCAAGAAGCCCTACAGAGAGGTCGACGTGGCAAAGAACTGAATCCTCCTGTGGAAAGCCTTGTTGGTAAGCTGTTTTGGAACTGGACCTTCCAGTGCCAGCCAAGTCTTCAGATGACCACAATCACAGCCAATATTTTACTGCCACTTCATGAAAGATCTTGAGGAATCTGCTCCCTGATTCCTGACCCTCAGAAACTACAAGATAACACACAGTGATTATTTCAAGCCACTGAGTTTTGGGATAATGTGTTACACAATATAGATATCTAGCACTCAGACTTTTTGATATTTAAAGATAGCTATTCCAAATCTTCTGTTCTGATTAAACATCTTGCAATTTTCCTCTGTGTGGCCAAGTTTTCTGTTTTTTTTTTTTTGTTCCATTATGGCACTATTTCTATATGTCAATATCCTTTTTAGTGTCAGTCTGTATTAGTTAAATCTCTTTGTTGAAAGTGACAGAAGTCCAAATTCAACCAGTTTATGCATAAGAAATGGGATATGTTGTCTCCTATAATCAAATTTCCAGAAGGGAAGACGAAGAGACAGCTGGAACCAGGCACTTAAAGGACACGTGGGCCTTGTCTTTTTTGCTTTTTATCCCAAGTTTTGGCTTCCTTCTCTAAGCTGCTGTTTCCAGAAATTTATAATCATTTATAGGAAGCTTTTATACTCAGAGTTATATAGCAAGAAACCAAAGAAAGTTCTTCTCTGCCAGACAATTTCAGTTAAAAAAAAAAATCTCAGAGGAGAATTGCAAATGGTCTTACTTAAATCATATTTCTATCCTTAAAATGCTGTGACTGAGAACACTTTATCATGCCTAGGTGACTCCTGTGTGCACTGCTGTGGTTGGGAGCATATTGGGAGGTCTGTGAGAGGGAGGGACGAGTAAGTAACTCTAAAGTGAATGTGACTCTGGAGAGAAAAGAATACATAGCATGAGCTTCTTAGCTAGATATGATCTCCCCGTTGTGTTTAGACTAGCACAGGATGAACAGAGATCATTTTCTGGGGGTAGGATAAGTATATAAGTAGGATAAGTTCAGTTCAGTTCAGTCATGTCTGACTCTTTGCAACCCCACTGAGCACACCAGGCCTCCCTGTCCATCACCAACTCCTGGAGTTGCTCAAACTCATGTCCATCGAGTCGGTGATGCCATCCAACCATCTCATGTTCTGTCATCCCCTTCTGCTCCTGCCTTCAATCTTTCCCAGCATCAGGGTCTTTTCCAATGAGTCAGTTCCTCTGATCAGGTGGCCAAAGTATTAGAGGTTCAGTTTCAGCATCAGTCCTTCCAATGAATATTCAGGATTCATTTCCCTTAGGATTGACTGGTTGAATCTCCTCACAGTTCAAATGACTCTCCAAAGTCTTCTCCAAGACCACAGTTCAAATCCATCAATTCTTCTGCGCTCAGCTTTCTTTATGGTCCAACTTTCACATCCATACATGACTACTGGAAAAACAATAGCCTTGACTAGACAGACCTTTGTCAGCAAAGTAATGTCTCTGCTTTTCAATATGTTGTCTCGGTTGGTCATAGCTTTTCTTCCAAGGAGCAAGCGTCTTTTAAGTTCATGGCTGGAGTCACCATCTGCAGTGACTTTGCAGCCCAAGAAAATAAAGTCTGTCACTGTTTCCATCATTTCCCCATCTATTTGCCACGAAGTGATGGGACCAGATGCCATGATCTTCATTTTCTGAACATTGAGTTTTAAGCCAACTTTTTCACTCTCCTCTTTCACTTTCATCAAGAGGCTCTTCAGTTCCTCTTTGCTGCCATAAAGAGGCATCTGCATCTCTGAGGTTATTGATATTTCTCCCAGCCATCTTGATTCCAGCTTGTGCTTCCTGCAGCCCAGTGTTTCTCATGATGTACTCTGCATATAAGTTAAATAAGCAGGATGACAATATACAGCCTCGACATACTCCTTTTCCTATTTGGAACCAGTCTGTTGTTCCATGTCCAGTTCCAACTGTTGCTTTCTGACCTGCATACAGATTTCTCAAGAGGCAAGTCAAGTGGTCTGGTATTCCCATCTCTTTCAGAATTATCCACAGTTTATTGTGATCCACACAGTCAAAGGCTTTGGCATAGTCAATAAAGCAGAAATAGATGCTTTTCTGGAACTCTCTTGCTTTTTCGACGATCCAGTAGATGTTGGCAATATGATCTCTGATTCCTCTGCCTTTTCTAAATCCAGATTGAACATCTGCAAGTTCATGGTTCATGTACTTTTGAAGCCTGGCTTGGAGAATTTTGAGCATTACTTTACTAGTATGTGAGATGAGTGCAACTGTGTGGTAGTTTGAGCATTCTTTGGCATTGCCTTTCTTTGGGATTGGAATGAAAACTGACCTTTTCCAGTCCTGTGGCCACTGCTGAGTTTTCCAAATTTGCTGGCATATTGAGTGCCAGCAAAGTGCAGCACTTTCACAGCATCATCTTTTAGGATTTGAAATAGCTCAACTGGAATTCCATCACCTCCACTAGCTTTGTTCGTAGTGATGCTAAGGCCCACTTGACTTCACTTTCCAGGATGTCTGGCTCTAGGTGAGTGATCACAACATTGTGATTATCTGGGTCACGAAGATCTTTTTTGTACAGTTCATCTGTGATTCTTGCCACCTGTTCTTAATATCTTCTGCTTTTCTTAGGTCTATGACATTTCTGTCCTTTATGAGCCCATTTTTGCAGGAAATGTTCCCTTGGTATCTCTAATTTTCATGAAGAGATCTCTAGTCTTTCCCATTCTATTGTTTTCCTCTATTTCTTTGCACTAATCACTGAGGAAGGCTTTCTTATCTCTCCTTGCTATTTTTGGAACTCTGCATTCAAATGGGTACACCTTTCCTTTTCTCCTTTGCTTTTTGCTTCTCTTTTCACAGCTATTTGTAAGACCTCCTCAGACAGCCATTTTGCATTTTTGCATTTCTTTTTTGATGGTGGTCTTGATCCCTGTCTTCTGTACAATGTCATGAACCTTCATCCATAGTTCATCAGGCACTCTATCAGGTCTATTCCCTTAAATCTATTTCTCACTTCCACTGTATAATTGTTAGGGATTTGATTTAGGTATACGTGAATGGTCTAGTGGTTTTCCATATTTTCTTCAATTTAAGTCTGAATTCGGCAATAAGGATTTCATGATCTGAAATTTCAGATTTCAGATTTCAGCTCCCAGTCTTGTTTTTGCTGACTGTATAGAGCTTCTCCATCTTTGGCTGCAAAGAATATAATCAATTTGATCTAGGTGTTGACCATCTGGTGATGTCCATGTGTAGAGTCTTCTCTTGTTTTGTTGGAAGAGGGTGTTTGCTGTGACCAGTGCATTCTGTTGGCAAAACTCTATTAGCCTTTGCCCTGCTTCATTCTGTACTCCAAGGCCAAATTTGCCTGTTACTCCAGGTGTTTCTTGACTTCCTACTTTTGCATTCCAGTTCCCTATAATGAAAAGGACATCTTTTTTGGGTGTTAATTCGAGAAGGTCTTATAGGTCATCATAGAACCATTCAACTTCAGCTTCTTCAGCATTACTGGTCAGGGCAGAGACTTGGATTAGCATGACATTGAATGGTTTGCCTTGGAAATGAACAGAGATCATTTTGTCGTTTTTGAGATTGCATCCAAGTACTGCATTTAGGACTCTTCTGTTGACTATGATGGCTACTACATTTCTTCTAAGGGATTCTTGCCCACAGTAGTAGATATAATGGTCATCTGAGTTAAATTCACTCATTCAAGTCCATTTTAGTTGGCTGATTCATAAAATGTTGACGTTCACTCTCACCATCTCCTGTCTGATCACTTCCAATTTGCTTGCTTTGATTCATGGACCTGACAGTCCAGGTTCCTATGCAATATTGCTCTTTACAGCATCGGACCTTGCTTCCATCACCAGTCACATCCACAACTGGGTGTTGTTTTTGCTTTGGCTCTGTCTTTTCATTCTTTCTGGAGTTACTAAGATTAGTACATCTTAGATATACAAATGTAATAATTTGATCAGGGAACAAAAGGGAACAGTCAAGAGCATAGTGGGTTACAGTAAGAAAATCCATCTTGATTTATTAATGTATTAGAGGGCTCACTGATATACGACGTGTTAAGGGGTAAAGAATACCATACAAAAGAAGAGACTGGTTAGACAGATGAGTGATGGACTTCCAGGACAAGGATATGGGAGTGGATGGTCAGTAGTTTTCAAAGTAGTTCCAAGACCCATCTATAATACTTCATTGCTATCAGTAAACTACCAGAGTTTATAAATTACTTCCTTTTTATGTGCCAAGCTGAATTTATAGTCATCCTTATGAAAACAGCTCTTGTTAGCACTTATCTAAAAGGTAGTATAGCCTAATGGTTAGAAAGATGCTCACTAAAGCAGATAGCCTGGTTTTGAATCTTGGATCTCCTATTTCTTATCAACAGATGTATAGTCTTGGGCAAGTTCTTTAACCTCTCTGTGCCTCACCTGTGTCTCATAGAATTTGGAGTAATAAAAATATTTCATAGGGATGTTGTGAATTCAATATGTTAATACATGCAAAGTTCTTAACAACAGCATCTAACACATAGTATGTGCTACAAAGGTATTAGTAATTGCTGTTAGTATTATCATCATCATTATTTTTGAGTTAGGGGGAGAGGAAATTTCTATCCCCGTGGAAAATTTGTGCATACCCAGATGGAAGTATGTCACTCATTTGAATATCATATGCTCCATATATTGAGGGATAAGAAAGCTTAAAATCTGTCATTCTAAAGAATCAGCAGTCCAGGATGGAGTCGTTGATAAGACAGTGGCAAGGAAAGTGAATTGAAATGCTTTCTGAGACATTTTGTCTGGAAATAGAGACCCCTTACAAGATTGCTGCGCCTGTCTTGTTAAAGTCTGATTGCATGTGGATTGGTCTTCAAATAATACCCAAGTAAATAAATCTCAATGCACTTCCATAAGAAATGAGCATTCATCTGTGGGTTGTTAGTTTCCCAATTGCAGTACCAAAGATTTAAGCCATATTTAGGACTCAATATATCCATCATAAAAGCTAATCTTTCCTAATGCCCATTTTTATCCAAGTACAGTGCATAATTAAATGCTAGCACTGAGAAGCACTGTATTTAGAAAAGAACAAGGCAAGATCATCGACCACAGCTATTTATATACTCTTCCAGCTCAAATATTTCATACTGTGCACACTTGCTACTGACATTGCTTATTTTTTAAATCCTTTTTTAAATTGGATATGTTTTTGAAAGACGTGGAATTGAATCATTGCATCATATAATCACAAAGCTTTAAAACCTAAGTGATGCTTAAAGGTCACTCAACACAACTATCTGAGAATCTACTATACATTTTGAAGACATTTGTTCCAAGTCACAAAATGACTTATGGAAACAGTAATACATATGGCAAGTGGAATAACACTATCCCATGGCCATTACTGCCAATTTCCTATAAAGCCTGAACTGAGCCTTGGAATCCTCTTCGACACATAATCTAGGCAGCCACTTCTGATTAGCATTAGCATGAAAATTTTCAATCTATTTACCATTCCCTAATGATGACTGAGCTAAAGAAAACCTAGTATACCCAAATTCCAAATTTATCTGATATACCATTCAAATTCTTAAGTTTAAACCATATAAAACACATTTATCCATCTTCACACTATTTTGTTGACTGTTCCATGAAGAATCAATACATATGCTACTGAAAGCCCTTTCTTGTACCTCATCAACAATAAGCTTCCATCATGCAAACTAAATTTTTATTAATGAGGCATAATTCACATACCATGCAATTTACCCCTATAAAGTACACAATTCAGTGGGGTTTTGGTATATTCATAAAGTTGTACAACATCATCACTAATGTTCTGGAACATTTTCATCTCTTCAGTGATGAAGATGGTGGTGGTGATAATAAAGGCCTCCATCTATTTTCAACACACTCTCAGGGTAAAGGCTGCTCACACTGGCTGATCTCTAAGTCAGGTATAATAAAGTTAATTGTGCGAGTCAGTTCTTCCACCAGAGAGGCAAAATGATCGCAATTCTCTTAAGAGTGGGGCTTTGAAAGAGCTCAGCTCTGTCCTATCCCCTCTGGTAGGTGTGAGGTTTCTGGTTTTAATTTCCATTGCAGTCTGCTTGTTTTCAAAGCTAACGCAGACCTGAGTATAAGGTGGGAACAGGGCAAATTAAAAAGCCACAAAGCTTACTATTCTTACCAATGTTGCCATTTTTCTTGAATAAATGTTTTTCAGATTTCTATATGTCTTTGATTAATTTCTAGAGTTCTAGAAAAGTTGATGCTGGCAATGTTTTCCATATTCTTGTTTTTATGGGCAAGAGGATTTTTAGAAGTCTTAATCCACTATTTCATCTGATGTCACAAGTTACTGTTTTAAATTTTTTTTAATTTTTTTGGCCACACCCACATGGCATGCAGGATCTTAGTTCTCCAACCAGCGATGGAACCCCCACTCCTTGTGTTGGAAGAACTTTTCTACTGGACTGCCAAGGAAGCCCCTGATGTCATAAATTACTTCTATGTTTGTTCTATATGCATTATATATAGGTTTATATATAATATAAATATTATATATATTACATATATAATATAAAATAATATAAATAATATTTATATAATATAAGTTTATAGATTTATAAGATCATAAGGACTAGTCATAGTTTATGAGGTGTTGCATGATCTGATCCCCTGATTTTTTCCTAAAAATTATCTCTTAACAAGTTTTCCTTCATTCACTATAAACTGAACAGTTCACTTGGCTTTTTCTGTTCCTCAAACACACTAAGCCATCACCCCATTACTGCCCTTGTACTTGGTATTCTCTCTGCCTGATGTTCTCTTTTCCTGGAAGAAACCTCCCGTCCTTCTAGCCTCACCTCAGGTGTCATCTCTCAAGAAAGGTCATCCAGGATCATCTTTTCCAAAAAAGCTCTGCTTCCCCTTATTCCTGCAGCCCCCTCATTCTCAGGTAATCTCAGATATCACAATCAGTTCATTTCATAGCCTTTATTAAGCTGCACAATTATTATGTTTATATCTTACTTGTCTCTTCCAGTACAGAGCTTCATGAGAATAAGGATTTGTTGATCTTATGCATTCATATAGGGCTTCCCAGATGGTGCTAGAGGTAAAGAATCCACCTGCCAATGCAGGAGATGCAAGAGATGCAGGTTCCATACCTGGGTTGGGAAGACCCCCCTAGAGGAGGAAATGTCAACCCACTCCAGTACTCTTTCCTGGAAAACCCCATGGACAGAGAAGCCTGACAGACTACAGTCCATTGGGGGCCGCAAAGAGTCAGACACAACCGAGCACCATGCATTCACATATTTCTTTGCCCTGCACAATTACTAGCACATAGTTGTATACAGTCAAATGAATAATGGATAGTTGGATAGTGAACTACTCAAAATTATATGTATCATCAGTAACATCCCTGGGTTTAGCAGTCTACAAGTATATTCTTTCATTTAAATTCCAAGGACAAATCAACCAAAATGTGATGAGGAGTCAATTACATTAAGGTGACTAGAAGCACCTTGGACTTCTATTGGAGAATGCTTGATAAGGAAAAAAATGTTCTTGCCAAAAGACTGGGATACAATCCTCATTTTTACTGTGGCAAAACCCCATTCTTCCTCAGTCTCCATTTTCTTCACCTCCCAACCTCCACCCTCCTGTTCTTGGAGTCTCACAATGCACTTTATTACCAATTAGAGAGAAAACTGCTTAAATCTCACAAAGTAACATTGATTTCAAATGCTACACAATGAATGAATAAATAAGAAACACCAGGACACCACTTTAAAAGAATCTTTTTTATGTCCATAATGATACCTTAATGTTTTTTACTGGGCACTTTTGAGGTTTATAGCACTAGGATAAAAAATATAATTTTTCATCTGGTTAACCAATTTATGGCTATTATATTCCAAAGTACTCTAAAATGCCACTGGGATTAAATTTGCTAAAGGTTTCAGGTTTTTCTTACTTTTTTCTTTTCCTATTGTAAATGAAATAAGTTATGAATGGGATCCACCAAGTGAAAAAAGAGATTTGAGGTGGGTCTATATGAAGACAACATATAGTAAACTGTTGCACATAAACTGAACTATTTCTCTGACATCCAACAGCTTTGGTTCTTATCTCAAAAGACCGCTTTAGAGATGAAATTTCAGTTCACTCACTCAGTCCTGTCTGACTCTCTGCAACCCCACGGACTGCAGCAGGTCAGGCTTCCCTGTCCGTCACCAACTCCTGGAGCTTGCTCAAACTCATGTCCATCAAGTCAGTGATGCCATCCAACCATCTCATCCTCAGTCATCCCCTTCTCCTCCTGCCTTCAATTTTTATCAGCATCAGGGTCTTTTGCAAAGAGTCAGTTCTTCGCAGCAGGTGGCCAAATTATTTGAGCTTCAGTTCAGCATCAGTACTTCCAATGAATGTTTCGAACTGATTTCCTTTAGGATTGACCAGTTGGATCTCCTTTCAGTCCAAAAGACTCTCAAGAGTTTTCTCCAACACCATAATAGTTAAAAGTATCAATTCTTCAGCACTCAGCTTTCTTTATGGCCCAACTCTCACATCCATACATGACTACTGGAAAAACCATAGCTTTCACTGGACAGACCTTTGTCTGCAAAGTAATGTCTCTGCTTTTTAATATGCTGTCTAGGTTGGTCATAACTTTTCTTCCAAGGAGCAAGCGTCTTAATTTCATGGCTGCAGTCACCATCTGCAGTGATTTTGAAGCCCCCCAAAATAAAGTCTGACACTGTTTCCATTGTTTCCCCATATATCTGCCATGAAGTGATGGGACCGGATGCCATGATCTTTATTTTTTGAATACTGAGTTTTAAGTCAACTTTTTCTTTCTCCGCTTTCACTTTCATCAAGTAGATCTTCAGTTCCTCTTTGCTTTCTGCCATAAGGGTGGTGTCATCTGCATCTCTGAGGTTATTGATATTTCTCCCAGCAATCTTGATTCCAGTTTGGGCTTCCTATAGCCCAGCATGTCTCATGATGTACTCTGCATATAAGTTAAATAAGTACAGTGACACTATACAGACTTGACATACTTCTTTTCCAATTTGGAACCAGTCTGTTGTTCCATATCTGATTCTAACTGTTGCTTCTTGACCTGCATACAGATTTCTCAGGAGGCAGGTAAGGTGGTCTGTTATTCCCATCTCTTGAAGAATTTTTCATAGTTTGTTGTGATCCACACAGTCAAAGGCTTTGGCATAGTCAATAAAGCAGATGTTTTTCTGGAACTCTCTTGCTTTTTCGATGATCCAACAGATGTTTGCAATTTGATCTCTGGTTCCTCTGCCTTTTCTATAACCAGCTTGAACATCTGGAAGTTCATGGTTCACATTCTCCAAACCTGCCTTGGAGAATTTTGAGACTTGGCTAACATGTGAGATGAGTACAATTGTGCAGTAGTTTGAGCATTCTTTGGCACTGTCTTCCTTTGGGATTGGAATAAAAACTGACCTTTTCCAGTCCTTTGGCTACTGCTGAGTTTTCCAAATTTGCTGGCATATTGAGTGCAGCACTTTCACAGCATCATCTTTTAGGATTTGAAATAGCTCAACTGGAATTCCATCATCTCCACTAACTTTGTTCATAGTGATGCTTCCTAAGGCCCACTTGACTTCACACTCCAGGATGTCTGGCTCTAGGTGAGTGATCACACCATCATGGTTATCTGAGTCCTTAAGACATTTTTCTGTATAGTTCATCTGTGTATTCTTGCTACCTCTTCTTAATATCCTCTACTTCTCTTAGGTCCATACTGTTTCTGTCCTTCATTGTGCCCATCTTTGCATGAAATGTACACTTGGTATCTCTAGTTTTCTTAAAGAGATCTCAAATCTTTCCTATTCTATTGTCTTCCTCTATTCCTTTGCATTGGTCCCTGAGGAAGGCTTTCTGATCTCTCCTCGCTGTTCTTTGGAACTCTGCATTCAGATGGGTATAGCTTTCCTTTTCTCCTTTGCCTTTAGCTACTCTCCTTTTCTCAGTTATTTGTAAGGCGTCCTCAGACAACCATTTTGCCTTTCGGCATTTCTTTTTTCTCGGCAATAGTCTTGACCACTGCCTCCTGTACAATGTCACAAACCTCCATCCATAGTTCTTTAGGCACCCTGTCTATTGGATCTAATACCTTGAATCTGTTTGTCACTTACAATGTATAACATAAGGGATTTGATTTAGATCATACCTCAAGGATCTAGTGGTTTTCTCTACTTCAATTTATGTCTGAACTTGGCAATTAAGGAGTTCATGATCTGAGCCACAGTCAGCCCCTGGTCTTGTTTTTGCTGACAGTATAGAGCTTCTTCATCTTTGACTACAAGAATATAATCAATCTGATTTCGGTATTGACTATCTGGCGATGTCCATGTGTAGAGTTGTGTCTTGTGTTGTTGGAAGAGGGTGTTTGTCATGACCAGTGTGTTCTCTTGGCAAAACTCTGTTAGCCTTTGCCCTGCTTTATTTTTTACTCCAAAGCCAAATTTGCCTGTTATTTCAGCTGTCTCTTGACTTCCTACTTTTGCATTGTAGTCCCCTGTGATGAAAAGGACATCTATTTTTGGTGTTAGTTCTAGAAGGTTTTGTAGGTCATCATAGAAATGTTTAACTTCAGCTTCTTCAGCATTAGTGGTTGGAGCATAGACCATGTGATATTGAATGGTTTGCCTTGGAAACAAACAGGAAATCATTCTGTCATTTTTGAGACTGTACCCAGGTACTACATTTTGGACTCTACTGTTGACTATGAGGGCTACTCCATTTCGTTTAAGGGATTCTTGCCCACAGTAGTAGATATAATGGTCATCTGAATTAAATTCGCCTATTCCAGTCCATTTTAGTTCACTGATTCCTATGAACATTACAGGGCTCTTAAATCAGAAGTATACGGTAAAGGGGGGAAATCCACAAACAGCAGGGAAATTTCCATCTTTGAAGTAGAAGAAAGATTACTTATAAAATACTATTTATTTTCTATATTTGGAAATGAAATGTGGGTGCTTAAGAAGAGGCCAGTTGGATAAATCAAGTAAATAATATATGTACATTTCAGAAGTTATAATTTTTCAGTCATCCCTCTCATGGATTGAAATCTCCCTATGTGCACAGCACAGTGCTTTTAATAAAACAGGCAACATGGATATAATTCAGATGGGGATTTGGTCATTATTTAGCTCATCTCCTTTGGATTTCTTCCTGAGAGCTAGAGAGTGCTGCTTCGCCCAGGTTTTCTCCATGCCTTCTAGAGCACTTGAAAGATGTTAGATGGTTGGTATGCTTCTATACATTGGAAGTAGTGAGCTTTGGGCCCTAGCCAGGTTCAGGTTGAGGGGGACAAGGAAAACATAGCAATACTGTGTGCAGGGCAGCTTTTTTTCTTTTCTTTTTTTTTTTTTGGTAACATCTGGTCATCCACCTAGATTAAAGTATATATGTGGCATCTAGGAAAATGCTACAGATGAACCTATTTGCAAAGCAGAAATAGAGACACAGATGTAGAGGACAAATGTATGGATACCAAGGCGGGGAAAGAAAGGGTGGGATAAATTGGGAGACCGTGACTAATATATATCCACTATTATGTATAAAACAGATAACTAGTGAGAACCTACTGCATAGCACAGGGAACTCTATGCTCTGTGGTGACCTAAATAGGAAGGAAATTCAAAAAAGAGGATTTATATGTATACATATAGCTGATTCACTTTGCTGTACTGCAAAAATAACACAATATTGTAAAGCAATTATACCTTAATATATTTTTTTAATAAAAGACTATTTTAGAGGATTTTTGCTCTAGTCTAGATCAATGTTTCTCAACCTTGGTGCTACTGGTATTTGGAACCAGATAATTCTTTGTTGGGGTGGGGAGGGCTGTCTTGTGCATGAAGGGGTGTTTAGCAGCATCCCTTGCTTCTTTATTGGTTTTTAATAGCAGCTCCTTCAACACACACACACAAGTTCTGACAACCAAAAATGTCTCTAGATATTGCCAAATGTCATGTGTGGAGCAAAGTCACCTGTAGTAGAAACTACTTGTCTAGGAGTATGTTCCTTTCATATGCAAGAAATTGAACCAAGAACAACACTATAGAATATGCCAATAACCAGATTACAAAGGAAGTGTCAATTTTAGCCATTCTTTTTGGACCAATAATATATTTTATCCACTCAACAATTACCCTATATCTACATTATAGGCACATTTCTGGCATAATAATGGCTACCTTTTGAGCAAGCTCTCTGTGATGAGTGTTTCACACACTTATACTCATTTAAAATTCACAAGAATCCCACACAAGTGCAGGTAAGCAGTGGTGGAGTCTGGATTTGGATTCAGATTTTTTTGGTTTTGTGTGTGTGTGTGTGTGTGTTTAATTCTCAAGGCTCTTTAATCCTTCACTCACCACTGGCAGATCACATGACTTTAGAAATATTTTAAACAATAGAACATAGTGGTTAAGAGTACAGGTTCTGGGAACAAACAGCCTAGATCGGAATCTTGTCTCAACTAATTCCTAGCTGCATAAATCTGAGAAAGTTTCTTTAACTCTCTAAGCTCAGTTTTTTAGTCTGTAAAATGTACCTCTCGAAGGGGACAACTGTGAACATTAAATGAGATAATATATACAAATGCCTGTAATTGCCTGGCACATGGCAATTGCTCAACTACTATGAGTTTACATTTCAAACTTTTATGCCTAGTGAAACTAGAACAGAATGTACAGGAGTATAGCTGGCCTGGACATGGCATTAGGGAGTGATGGCAACTATGGAGTACTCGATAGGTCACAACCTGTCTATTGATTTTCCAGCCAATTTTCAGAGAAATAGGTGTAAGCTACATAACTGATACTGGCAGAATGGACTGGGATCAAGAAAACTTCAGTTTACTGGTGAGGCCATTGAAGCACAGGGAAGCAGAGGGCCTACCAAGTTTATATTGCCTCTCAACAGTGGGGCTTGATATGGGACCTATGCCCTTCGCCAGGTCTCATTCTACTACCCTGGATGTATTTCCTTCTACTCCCTGACAAACATCTCTTGCTTTTATTTCTGTAAATGAGTTCTGATTTCCTCATAAGCTGAAAATATTTATTCCTATAGAGACTATGAGCAGACTATGACTGTATTTATTCCTATAGAGACTACTGCTTGTGGGCATGGGATTTTCCTAGCAGGGCACCCGAGCATTTAAGTTGCTCCCCACTGGGCATCAGAATCCCAGTGACAGATTGCAGAGTGCTCCAGCATGGGGATTATAGTTTTCTGCAGGGATGAAAAGGGCCAAGACTTGTGAATAAATGCAACCACCAATTAGACTCCTTCAACACTATATTTAATTTAGAGTCTTTAAAATAAACAAGGATTGTTGTATTTTAAATATCTGATTTTTTTTTTTAGTTTACCATCTTGTAAACTATTTCATGCTTTTGATCCTTAGACAACTGGTCAGTAGGACCTGAGAATGTAAAACTTTATATATGAGAGAATCATACCTTTTTGAGCTATAAACACTTGTTAAGAATAAAGCAAAGTCCCACAAAGATTCGCACATGATTTAGCAACTGAACAACAGCCAAGTTCCCATACTATCCCTAAGTCTCCGAATATTCCTAATGGTTTCCTGAACAACTGTTTATCCCATCATACACACACACATACCGCTGCTCATTTCTTAATATAATCTAGTAGATAATAGGTCTTAAATGTTTTATTCATCTTTATTCTTTTTAGCACACGTGCACACACTCACACATACCAGTGTCTGGTAACAAGTAGGTACTCAATAAATATATATATATATTTTAACTTACAGAATAACATCTGAAAACTTGAATGCTTGAATCATGAGAAGTAGACTCTTTTGCAAACAGGCAATTCCACTTTGACCTCATAAAGATAACTCCTCTTAACATTTTCTTAAATTTCTCCTTATAACGTCTAGCCATTGATCCTAGGACTAACCTCACAGATGATGTAAAGAAGGACTTCCATTTCTTTTTCAAGTACACAGAGGCTGATTTCATGGTTCCCCAACTTTTTTTATCTTATAAGACAAATATCGCTTTCTTCTTTCTATAACATACAGTCCTATAACATACAGATCTTCCTCCTTGACTGGTTAAAAATCTTGTTTACTATGATTGAGATTCTGTGCCAGTGTCTTTTGGTTGGTCTTCAATGTCCATATATCATTTCTGGTATAATGTGAATGCATGAAAACAAGCTGACAACTACATTTCCCAGCCCCTTTGGTATCAGACATGACTATACAGCTATATCGTCAATGGAATCTGAACAAAAGTGATATGTACCACCTCTGAGTCATGATTTTAAAGGAAACATTTCTCTCTTCACAACCTGCTACCTGGAGACAAGCCAGCCTGAACTACACAGAACAGAGGCCATGTCATAGAGATGGCAAGGCAACAAATTAAGAACATAAACATAAGATAGACTGACCAATCAATTGATAGATACAGTGATGGTTTTAAATTTCACAAATAAGTTGAAATAAGGCTCATCGATAAGAAACTAGGGTACCTGGATGATCTCAAAGATCCAAGATGGTCTGCCATATCCTTGACTGCCTGACTTTAGACAATAACATGATATAGAAATATACTACCATCTTATTTAAGCTATGATGAGTTAACACTATTACAAGCATCTGGATCTACAGACTACTAATAGGTCTACAGTGCACAGTCTTTACTTCTGGTACCTTGTATTTTGGTACCAGAAATAAAGTTTAGCAAATAAAATACACCATAGAAAACTAATACAAATTTAGCTTTGGGGAGTACACGGGGAAGATGTAAATACTATAAGCTAAAGCTGATGGCTCTTATACCATGTGATGCTGCAAAAGGCAGATCAAGTGTTCTGCAGTTTGATACTGAAACCCCATTATATTTCTTTGCATCACTTCCCCATTCCTCTCTGTTGTGGTCCCTAATCTGATATTTAAAGCATGTTCCCTCCCTCTTTACACTCAGCCTTTTAATACTACATGATACACATGCCTATGAATTTTTTTTATTCTACGTTTTTAACTGTTTTGAATCGAAAGGCCAGCCACACCTTGTGTCATGTCATCAGGATTTCCTTCAAGCTTGATAGCCATCCACTCATCAAATTTTGGAGGATAATTGTTTAGTTGTATCTAATGGGAAAACCTCTTAATTACTTATTCATATGACTGAATCTTCTTTAATGTTCACATATATGCACATTTATCATTACCATTAACGTATCCTCACATTAATAAGGCATGTATCTCATATTTTTGCTTACTGATGCTCTAAATCAGAATTCAGCAAACTATGGACTATAGGCCAAATATAACTCATCTCTTGTTTGTTTTTTTAAAATAAAGTTTTAGTAGAACACAGCTATCCCCTCTGTTACCATATCATCTATGTATGGATGCTTTGGAGGCTACCGTGGCAGCACTGAGTAGTTGCCACAAAAGCCACAAATACAAAAACATTTGCTAACTAGTCCCATGCAGAGAAAGTGTGGTGATCCTGCAGGAAGCAGTGTTTCCCAACCTTCTTTCCATTATCACTCCCCCGAGGAGCCTTTTGAGACTTTTTCTCCCCTAATCCTCCAGCTCGGTAAAATTTTAATACCATAAATATACTGTGTATCTGTTCACGTACCGTATGTTTATCTATGCTTTAAACATAGAAATAATAAGACTTTTTTTTTCACTTCCTAAAAGCCAGCTTTGTACCCCTTCAGACCAACACTATTCCTGTTGAGAATGCAGGTTCTAGATAAGAGTTTCTCAGTCTCAGCACTAGCTGATGTTTTGGGCCAAATAATTCTTGTGAGAACCCGTTCTATAGGATGTTTAGCAGCATCCTTGCCTCTTAGATGCAAGGAGCTCCCCTACCTCTCTGTGGCAACCAAAATTCTCTCCAGATGTCAACAAATGTCCCATGGGAGAGAAGAGGGGTGTCCCAAGTGTCCCAGTTGAGAACCACTTGCTTTAGGCTAATAATGTCATCAAGTTCATAAATACAGAAGGCAAATGTCTATTTCTGTACTATGTCCTAAGCATAATATATTTTCCTGGCAACAGCTGCCATTAAGAGAAAGTATCTTATCTCTTCATTTGTGTGCCTCACCTCACAAGACACAGGTACTATGAGATCAGAAAGTTTGAGTTATTCAGCAATGTATCCAAATGAACATTTAGAAAAATGTATGGCTCTCCGTTTATGTTTTAAGGGTAAATCAATAAATTTCACTAAAACCACAATGGCTCTCACTAATTACAACTTCTTCTTAAAAGGGGTTACAAAACACATCTCCAAATACTTTATTCTAAATTTTACTCTGAAACTGGCAGTAGATTCATTGGTCAGGAGTGGCTTGGGTCTCCTTGCCCATTTTTAATTATCTAGAACAGTTTCTGTTTTCACAAGGATCCTCAAAACCTAGTCAGTGGTTCTGTAATCCTATTTAACAATTCTCTCACAGTGCTTTCTTCAAAGCCAAGAAAATTAAACTTCTTGAAAGTTAAGTCTTATCATTCCTTCTCATGTATTGAGTTTCCATTTGCCACTGACAATGGCCATTTTATCATTTGATTTATAAGGATTATTCTCATTGTCAGGAAATCAAAAATTTATGGAAGGAAATAGGCTTTTTCTGTCATCAAAAACACGCAATCATTTCTTAGATTTTCCTGCTCTGAAGAAAAAATATAAATCCTTTGTTGCCACTCAACCTCAGGATAATATCACATGGGATTATCTTGGAAACAAAGAGGCAGGCAAGACACAGGTGTGTTTCTAAAAGTAAAAAGGACATAATCAGGCCATTGTAGTCTGCTCTTTCTGATTTTCTGGAGGGAAGACTGAGGATAGGCAAGTCCATAAAAAAGGAGAAATGCTTCACTTTGACTTCCTCTGTGTAATCATGTTTATACTTAGAAACCATTTTTAGAACATCCCTAATTCTATCACATTTCTGTGTAATTCGTTGCAACTTGGCTTTACAAGGTAATAATCCAAAGGAAAAATAAAATGACCTTTTAGAATTTATTGAAGGCTTGAGAACAAGGACAAACACAAATGATTTGGGCACCATCAGAAAGACATTACAAAGTCTAAAAGGTGGTGCTGTGGGCATTTGAATGAGAGTCTTGGTCCTTCCTGTCAGCCTTTCGGAGCATCACGAAAAGCTTGTGTTTAACATCATGACATTAGTATATACTGAAAATCCAATGAACTAGGATCTTTTTCTCAGGTTACAATCAGTGTTGAACAATGGAGAAATCTAAATGCCTACATTTAAAATGTGTCATTACCTCACTTTGTGATCTTTGAATAAATAATAAAACCTTTGATCTAGGCTCCTGAAGCCAGAAATAAGTGCTTCACCAATCACATTATTTGCTTACATATGAATGACTAAAATTACAGTGTAAGTATTCTGTCTTCTGCTATGATAGTCCAGTTATAGGATTTGAGGTACTAGCCTCCAGCTCCCCAGGTTGCTCAGTGGGTAAAGAATCCACCTGCAATGCAGGAGATGCAGGAGACATGCGTTCAATTCCTAGGTCGGGAAGATCCCCTGGAGGAGGAAATGGCAACCCACTCCAGTACTCTTGCCTGGAAAGTCCCATGGACTGAGGGGCCTGGCGAGCTACAGTCCATAGGGTTGCAAAGAGTCAGGCCAGACTGAAGCAACTGAGCAAGCACACACTAGCCTCATTGTGTTTCTGTTACTGCATCTGTTTCCTATGAATTATGACTTCAATAACATTATCTCTCATACCTTTACTTTGTCTTCCTAAGGTCTACAAGGGTAAAACGAGTCTGAACTTCAAGTCTAAGATCTGTTCTGTTATTTCAACTCTGTCACTTACCAGCCATGTGACTCAGTAAGATTCCTCCCTTTGCTAAATTTAAATCTCTTTGCCTTCCCGTCACCCTAGGACTATTATCAGATGATACAATTGATAAGTTCTGAGAACACCATCACGTACAGCTGGATTCAGGGGCTCCAACAATATTGTCAGAATTCTGCCATTCTCCAACATGTGACTCCACGTTTCATCCCTTGGCTCAGTTTTCCTCTCGTAACTCCTCTTCACATGATGAAGCACAGCAGTTAAAGGTTTACATCTTTCCAGGTCTACTCCCAGTAGAGAAAGAAAATATCCTGTTCACTATTTCCAGCATAAGTCATGCTCCTGTCCTTGAAAAGTCACTGTGGTTAGGAAGATGGGCTGACTTATCTAAGGCTGTATTATTGCCATCCTTATGTCCTCAGAGGTCATTTAGACTATGTGAAATGAGAGTGAGAGGTGGGAAGAATCTACAAAAGGGGAATTAAGATACTATTATAAAAGAAGGGGGAATATACACCATGGTGGACAGAAGCAGAGAGGTCTACTTCAGACAGAAAGGCAGATCCCACTTTGATATAAATGTCTTTTTTACTAAGCCAGTATTTTAATTTCATCACCACCTCTGCAGGACTCACCTAGGGCACCAGCCACCCCCCCTCCCCAACTAGGGCCTACTTTTTTTCCTGGTACTTTTGAGAAGATACATTAACTTCAGAACTTTGAGATCTATTACTGCAGGCTTTTCCCAGGGTTGTGTCTGCTCCTAGAAACTCTTCAAGGGTGAGAATCATTCATGCATGAGAACTCATCATAAGTAAATGACTGGCCCTCTAGAGTGGGGTCTTACAGCCTTATTCTACAGCCTCATTTTTATCTATCTTTACTAATTTACCATATGGTGGAAATTAAAGGAATCATCCAAGTTCTTACTCCTGGAAGCTGGGGACCAGAGGAGTCTTCTTTCGGTACTACCATTTAATACAAGTTTCCCCTTCTCTCAGACAGCTCCAATGTAACCATGTAGTTCCATCACCGAATGTCTCCTATAAGCCTATGGGAGCACCATCTCCACCTTGTAGCTTACAGTGAGTCCCCTTCATGGGAACGAGGTCCATTCCAAGAGCATATTCATAAGTCCAATCTGTTCATGAGTCCAGCAAAGTTAGCCTAACACAATCAGCTACATAATATTGTACTATAATAGGTTTATAATACTTCTCACACAAATAGTACACAAAAAGCAAACAAATACACCACACAAAAAAAATAAAGAAAACGGCTGAGTAATATTCCATGGTGTATATGTACCACAGCGTCCTTATCCATTCATCTGCTGATGGGCATCTAGGTTGCTTCCATGTCCTGGCTATTATAAACAGTGCTGCGATGAACATTGGGGTGCACGTGTCTCTTTCAGATCTGGTTTCCTCAGTGTGTATGCCCAGAAGTGGGATTGCTGGGTCATATGGCAGTTCTATTTCCAGTTTTTTAAGAAATCTCCACACTGTTTTCCATAGCGGCTGTACTAGTTTGCATTCCCACCCACAGTGTAAGAGGGTTCCCTTTTCTCCACACCCTCTCCAGCATTTATTGCTTGTAGACTTTTGGATAGCAGCCATCCTGACTGGTGTGCAATGGTACCTCATTGTGGTTTTGATTTGCATTTCTCTAATAATGAGTGATGTTGAGCATCTTTTCATGTGTTTGTTAGCCATCTGTATGTCTTCTTTGGAGAAATGTCTGTTTAGTTCTTTGGCCCATTTTTTGATTGGGTCATTTATTTTTCTGGATATTACTCAGCCATTAAAAAGAATTCATTTGAACCAGTCCTAATGAGATGGATGAAGCTGGAGCCCCTTATACAGAGTGAAGTAAGCCAGAAAGATAAAGAACATTACAGCATACTGACACATGTATATGGAATTTAGAAAGGTGATAACGATAACCCTATATGCAGAACAGAAAAAGAGACACAGAAATACAGAACAGACTTCTGAACTTTGTGGGAGAATGTGAGGGTGGGATATTTCAAAAGAACAGCATGTATACTATCTATGGTGAAACAGATCACCAGCCCAGGTGGGATGCACGAGACAAGTGCTCGGGCCTGGTGCACTGGGAAGACCCAGAGGAATCGGGTGGAGAGGGAGGTGGGAGGGGGGATCGGGATGGGGAATACATGTAAATCCATGGCTGATTCATATCAATGTATGACAAAACCCACTGGAAAAAAAAAAATAATAATAATAAAAAAAAAAAAAAAGAAAATACAAGTCAAAACCAAAAAAAAATAAAATAAAATAAAGAAAACATTTCTAACCTTACAGTACAGTACATTGGAAAATACGGTAGTACCAGCTACATCACCACTCTTCACATTTGCTTCTGGACATCTGGACTTGAAATTAAGATATTGTACTACTGTACTCTATACAGTACTTTACAGTAAAATACAGAAAAGCCAACCACTTGCAGAGGATGCATGCACCTAACAATGTATGCCAGACATGCGAACTAATTTATGTGATCAGACACGCGAACACACGTTTGCAGTTTTGAGAGTTCGCAACTTGAAGGTTCATATGTAAGGGACTTACTGTATTTCTGTTCCAGCTAAATATTAAAGTAGCCTCCATTCTGTTATCTTCTGCTTTAGCTCACTTTGACTTTTCTTCTTGCTTAGCCATATCGGCACCTGGTTTTTTTCCTCCCTCAAACATTCCCCACAACTCCCCTCTTTTTGGTAGCATTCTTTATTCCAGAGAGAGGGTCACAATCTGATCACCTCAAGAATGAGAGAAAGCATCACAAGACTGCCTGATGCCAACCCTGAGCATCTGGAGGTGATCCATGGATGGGAAGAAGGCAGCCCTGCACATACTCAGACCCTTACCAGCAACCTTGCTTCCTGAACCACTACTGGAAGACTCATTATATCCCCTCTAAGATGGGACACACAGTTTTGAAGGCATAGCCCGCTGTGGCTCCTTTTGTCTGGCAAATCAGCAAAGCTATTTCTTTCTATTTTACCCCAAACTCTGCTTCTGAGAGTTAATCCACATTGTGTACAGTGATGAATTTCATCAACATTTCTAGGCCGTCTGCAACTATGTTTTTCATAGTCCCACAGAGAGATTTCAGTGAGGCTTCAGGCAAGCTGCATCCCATTCGGACCTCAGCTCCCTCTTCAGAAATGAAAATCATATGAACCATGGATGTACTTTTCCTTTCTGGTGTGTTATTTTAAAAATTAAATGAGTTACGTATGTGAGCTGCAGAGCAATGGTGTTATACTGGAAAAGTCTTCAGGATCAGAAGATGTGTAGGCATCATCTCTGGGTTTCTAGGGACAGAAACACTCCCTGATAATGCCATTTCACAGAGTCAGTCAAATGGTACAAAATGTCAAAGGGCCTTCTTGAATGTGTTTCAAACCTTGACATGTGAGTGACCATAAAGTTTTCTGGGCCTTCCTTCTGCTCAGTCTGTGCCCCATTCCCAAACCCAGGGTTAGAGCCCACCATGTCTCAGCATGGGGACCACCTCACCCCCCTATACCACAAAATCAGACACCTCACCATGGGGTGTGTGCCCCAGAGGGAGGTATGGGCAGGTTCCCTGTGTTCTGAATCACCAGAAGGTGGGGCAGGGCCATCTGCTCATGCACAAAGACAGCTGTGTTCCCCATTGTGAAGCATAGGATGAATCACTGTCCGAAAAGTAAGCTTTACTGACTGGATGAAAAATGCAAAGAAATTTCATGTTACCGTGAAGCTGGTTGGGGCATAATTGTTGAAAGTAAGGAGAAGTTTAATAATTTTTGAATTGACAGTACAGTGATGTGGTTGAGGAAATAGTTTTATATTATTCATGGCTATCCTCACTTTGCACAGTTCTAGCATGTACACATTTTAGTTGCCATGATTTAGTTTGATAATACCAGTCCCCCAACATTATGGTTCATAGTTCAGTTACCATAGAATACGAACTGTGAATAACTGAACAGAGTGCAAACTTGGTTGGTTTGATCTCTGGGTTGGGAAGATATCCTGCAGAAGGGAATGGTTAGGGAAAGGCTACCCACTTCCAGTGTTCTTGCCTGGAGAATGCCATGGACAGAGGAGCCTGGCAGGCCCCAGCCCATGGGGATGCAAAAAGTCAGACATGACTGAATGACTAACACATTCACTTTCACACTTTTCACTTTGTTCCTCTCTCTTCATTCCACGAATCACTACATAAATAACAGGGGCCCCATGATCAGTGATCAGGCACATCCCTTCTTTCAGAGTCTGTCAGTAATTGGTCACTGTGTATCTGCTGTGTTGTTTGTACACAGATCACAAAGAAGGGAGCTGTGCTGCCTTCCTGTGTTCCAGTGATAAGCCCATGAGACATTTTATAGAAAAGGAATCGTGCCATTTACAGAGATGTGGATGGACCTGGAGAATACTGCACAGAGTGAAGTAAGTCAGAAAGAAAAAAAACAAATATCATACATTAATAAATATATGTGGATTCCATGAATAGAAAAATGGTAGAGATGATCTTATTTACAAAGCAGAAGTAGAGACACAGACATAGAGAACAAACATATGGACACCAAGGGGGGAAGGAGGAGTGGGATGAACTGCGAGATGGGGATTGACATATATACACTTTGATACTATGTATAAAAGAGATAAGTAATGAGAACTGACTGTATAGAACAGGGAACTCTACTCAATGCTATGCGGTGCCGTAAATGGGAAGGAAATTCGGAAAAGAGGGGATATAGGGAAACGTATAACTGATTCACTTTGCTGGACAGCAGAAACTAACACAATATTAAAAGCAACTTTTCCTCAATAAAAATCAATTTAAAAAAAGAAATAGAATTCTATTAAAAAAGGAAGGGACTGGCCCACAAATATTCAAGTGCAAAGGCAAAAAAAGTGATGATGCTGGAAGCAAAATGTGAAACGGATATAACGGAGTTAGTAGAAAAAAACAGTTGACCTGACCATGGGAATGTTGACATTGTCACCATTCAAAGAGATTCTAAATATGTAGCTAAGGGAACTTAGTGAAGACCAATTTACATTAATGAAGAAAGTGTTTTTGACAAAAAAGGAGGCAATATTCTAAAGCAAGTGATGTCAGCAGAACAATTCATGTTAAAGGAACTCTTGGAGATGTTTCATGACATTGAAAGAGAAAAGGATAAAATGCTAAAAGCTAATCCAAATATAGAAAAGGAGATGACAGCTCTCCAAGGCATAGATAGAAAACATGTTTGCTTGTGTGATAAATTATACAAGGAGAAGACGAGACCTATTCAAATAATGCTTGGTAAGTTTTTTTAACAACAACAAAAAGACCCCACTAACACTCACTGTTTCTAATAGTTTAATCATAGTGTACAAGTAAATATTAGTTTTATTATTTTCATTTCCAACAGCAAGAGCTTCAATGTTTTAACAAAAAATTAAAGGTCATAGTACAATCATAATTATTGTACTGATAATTAAGATTGTTTTGTATGGTTATAGTGTACACAAACATTTTTATGGTCCTGTACTATCATCTAACAGGAAGACTGCTAATATATACATATTTGTAAAGGGAGAAACTAAGTGACAATACATGTTCATTTAATGTCTATCAGATAAAAAATGTGATTCTCAAAGCTGTGGGGAAGAAAAATGAATTGGATGTGCTTATTACCCTCAAGGACTTCATGGTTTCCTTTCAGAAGATGAAGATTCCACATAAAGAAAGCATTTATAATGTAAGGATAGTTCACATTTAAAATGCCACTTGAAAGTAAACACTCTTAAAATAGGGACAAAGTTTTTTTTAAGGGGAATATTTTGGCCAGGAACTGATCTTGAAAAAAGAAATCTTGATCTTGACATTAAAGTATAAAAACAGTTGTATCTTTTCATTTATCAGCTTTTAATTTCAAAAGTCAACAATGTCCTAATTTATAAGATGCATAAAATAGGACCACATTTTCTGCTGACATGATTTTTCTTTAGTTTTGCAGAAGCAAGATATACCACTCTTTGCTTTGTGTTGGATTTTTAAACCACCATTAAAATATGAGCAGTTTTTAAAAAATATTTTATGATTCATCAATTTTCTATAAAGCTTTTCAACATCTTTCCGTATGCAAGTCCTTCTTGCTTGACACTCCTATGCAGTTGTAATTCTTAATGACTTTTTTCTCTTTCACTGGTCTAATTCTGCCATATTCTCACTTGTCCATGGCTTAAGTTTAATTCGAGCAATTATCCTACCTCATTTTCATAGACGCCATAAGTCTTGCAGTTTGCAATCTGATTTTGTAGCTGCTTTGCACTGTTGTAACTCTAAACTCTGGCAAGCAACAGAAAACTGTCAAATGAAGGTGATATGATGATCTCCACTGGGGGTCAACAAACTACAGTCCAGAAGTAACTCTGGCCCACTGCCTATTTTTATAAATAAAGTTTTATTAACACACAGTCATGAGCAACCATTCATACCTCTATTGTGCATGACTGCTTTCAGGCTACAGTGGCAGAGCTGAGTAGGTGTGACATGACAATATGGCCCCAAAGCCCAAAATATTTCCTGTCTGGCAGTTTACAGGAAAAAAACTTTCAATCCATAGTGTAGACTGATGCTAATGTTGAGTAAATAGAGATGGTGGACACTGATTTGACTGGGGTCAATCGGTCAGTAAAGGTTTGGGGTTTATGATTCTTGCCTTCATGCCAACTTTTAAGAGTTTAAAATATGCAGTAAACATCTGACTAAGGAGTATTCCTCACTCTTAAAACAATGCAACTTTTATTAGATTTCTAGTGATATGAAATGCTATATAGTATTTTTTAAAACATTTTTCACATTGTATTTTAGAGGAGAAAGAGCTCCCTATGGTTACTAACAGGAAAGGTCCTTGTGAAAGGTGGCATGTCTACAGGATTTCAAAGGATGTACAGGACAAAGGATCAGAACATGCTCTGGAAAAAACAATTTGGATGACCATTCTCCATAGTTATGGTAATAAACAATAATAAATCACCTTACTGAGATGGCAGAGTATAGTTGGCAAAAGAGATGGATAGAAGCTGGGTCCGCTTAAAATATTCCTGATTCCTATAGAGCTGAGGATGTTGGCAACAGTTCCAGTTGGATCATAAAGAAGGCTGAACCCTGAAGAATTGATGCTTTCAAACTGTGGCAGTGGAGAAAACTCTTGCGAGTCCCTTGGATAGCTAGGAGATCAACCAGTCAATCCTAAAGGAAATCAACTCTGAATATTCATTGGAAGGACTGATGCTAAAGCTGAAGCTTCAGTACTTTGGCCAGCTGAGGCAGAGTCGACTCACTGGAAAAGACCCTGATGCTGGAAAAGATTGAGGGTGGGAGGAGAAGGGGGTGACAGAGGATGAGATGGTTGGATGGCAGCACTGATTCAACGGACCTGACTTTGAGCAAACTCTGGGAGACAGTGAAGGACAGAGAAACCTGGCGTACTGCAGTCTATGTGGTTGCAAAGAGTCAGACACATCTTAGCGACTGAACAACAACCAGTAACAAAGACTGGATGGCTCTGGCAAAAGATACCCAAGACACCGGCCACCTGCCCCTCTCAATGTTCCTAATGGGGTACCACCCCAAAGCCCTAGTGGTCACTGTGGCTGGTTCCTTTGCAATTAGTGCTCAGATATTGGAAGCAAGTCTAAGCGAAATTTCTCTTTCTGGTATTAACAAATCATTGAAGCCCTCCTTTTCAGGAAATCCTCAGGACCCAAAGGAGCAAGCCCTATGCCCTTAGTGATAAAATTTCAGGCAAGGGAGTAGACCTAGTGGAGGCAGACTTTTTCTCTCCTCAACAAAAAATTCAAATTTCCATGGGGTTACTTGGCCTTTCCTCCTTGAGTTATGCATTTAGTCTGTGCCAGTCTCTTTCAAATTAAGGCTCTCTTCAAATGCATGATTGTCTGGCCAGGTCCTGGAACACAGTAAAGGCGTTCATCTCCAAAAGCCTTATCTCAGCAAGCTCTCTCGTTAATGACCATGCTCCTCGCCCACAAGGCCTTGGCAGTGACTAGCGACACAGGTGGCCCCACAAGGCTGTGGAGTAGGATCGCAGCCTTCGGATCTGTCTTAGACTTTATCAGCTGGGAGAGGAGCCCAAACTGAAGCCCAGCAGCTGCCTGTCAAGGGAAGGAGTGCCCGCGGTGCCTCTGAGCTCCAGGCTGTGCTTCAGAAGCGGCTGCCAGCCCAAGGCGTGAGGCCATACCAGGGAGCCGGAAGCAGCTGCGCTGACTCTGCTCTGCTTCAAGGCTGCTCAGGGACCCTCAGCTGCTTGGGGAGTGAACTCTGTCCTGCATGTGCCCCTGGGGAATTTGGGTGATAGGGGGAGTTGGATATGGGACTAATGATAGAGTCAGTTCCCTGTTGCTCCAGCTTTTTCTTTAGCAAATATAATTATTCAGTTCAGTTGCTCAGTCATATCTGACTCTTTGCGACCCCATGAATCGCAGCTTATAGACAGTAGTTTTAAGATGTTTCAACTGCTCCAAAGTTGCTTTCTTCCAAAATTGGACTGTATGTTGCTGAGAAGGCATTCAAAGTCATTCCCAGTATACATCTGACTTGAGTCCTGCCCTTGCTTCATCTGCCTACTGGCGATTGGGCCAAACTTTTGTTTTTAATCAGTTTTTATTGCAGGACAGTTGCTTTGAGCTTCCCTGGTAGCTCAGTGGTAGAGAATCTGCCTGCAATGCAGGAGACCTAGGTTTGATCTCTGGGTCGGGAAGATACCCTGGAGAAGGAAATGGCAACCCACTCCAGGATTCTTGCCTGAGAAATCCCAAGGACAGAGGAGCTTGGTGAGCTATAGTCCATGGGGTCACAAAGAGTCAGATACTACTTAGCTACTAAACCATAACAAAAACAAAGATGCATTACAATGTGGTGCTAGCTTCTGGGGTACAACAACATGAATCAGCTATGTGCATATATATCCCCTTCTGGATTACCTTCCTGTTTAGGTCACCAGAGGGCGCTGAGTAGAGTTCCCTGTGCTAAACAGTAGGTTCTCATTAGTTACCTTTTTATACATAGTTTCAATGACTCAGTGGTAAAGAATCCACCTGTCAATGCGGGAGACACAGGTTCGATCCCTTGGTTGGGAATACCCCCTAGAGAAGGAGATGGCAACCCACGCCAGTATTCTTGCCTGGGAAATCCCATGGACAGAGAAGCCTTGTGGGCTACAATCCATAGGGTTGCAAAGAGTCAGACATGATTGAGCACACACACACATCAATGGTGCATGTGTGTGAATTCCAATCTCCCAATCATTCCATCCTCCTTCCCCTCCTTGGTGTCCATATGTTTATTCTCTATGTCCGTGTGTTGCAGAAACCAGTACTTGAGAAACCAAGCACCGCGCTCAGAGAGCTGGAGAATTCAGCTTTATTACACCGGTGGGCCCACAGGAGTTAACACTCCAAGCTCTGAGCCCCAAACAAAGGGATTCCAGAGTTTTTATAGATCGACTATAGTGCGTGACACTAGCTGTTAATAGGCTGGTTTAAACTAAGGGGTTTCTCCCATGCGGGAACAGCAGTCAAGATGGGGAGGGGGATGCCTGACCTTTAAACAGACAGGCATGATTAAGCAAGTTTGCAGGGACCAGACGATTGCAAAGAGCAGGACAAGGGGTAAGTGAGATAAACCCCAGTTCCTAGTATTGCAAGTCCCCACTTTCTGAGACTATGTGACCTACATGATCTAGACTTTGCAAGGGGCAAGCTGAGTTACAGAGGCAAAAGGAGAAGGAAGTTATGTAACATTTTAACTTTTCCTCTTTATGTGTCTCTACTTCTGTTTTGCAAATAAGATCATCTATACCACTTTTCTAGATTCCACATGTATGTGTTTGTATGTACAATAGTTGTTTTTCTCTTTCTGACTTAAATTTCCAAGGCACATATGTAACCACTTCTCCATGGCCATCCCAGGCCCTATGACTTCTTCCTGCTCAAACTTGTTTACCACACTAGCCATCTTCCCTACTGGCCTGAAAGCTCTTTATGAGCAGAGACTGTCCTGCTCAGCTTTATATATTCTTTATTTCCTAGTATTAGGACGTGCTGATACTGCATGCTGTGTGACACTGGCCAAATGGCTTTGCCACTCTAATCCTCAGTTTTCTTTACTATAAAATGAGGGAGTTGAAATAAATGGTCCCTTAAGTCCCATCCAGCTTTTATGTAGGGCAAAATACTACCCAATTTGGCTCTTATTAGCTATGTTACTATAGACAAGTTTTTATCTTCTGAGACCACTTTCATTTGGAAAGAGGAATAATACCCATTCCCTGTAAGCTATATGCATATTAAATATTTATTATTACATAATTACTAAAGGCTGCTTTCCTTTCCATAAATAAATGCAAGAAAGCTGTAAAATGAGATCTATCATTTTTGCCATAATCCAGATGATAAAATATGTTCAAGGAAATGAAGTAACTGCTCCAGGATTACATGGTTAGGAAATAGACAAGTTAGCTTTTGAACCTAAGCAGCCTCCAGGGCAGCCTCTATTGTCTTTACTGAGTTTGCATGAGAAATGAGTAATTTACAAGCCAGCACCACAATAGCCCCCAAATTGGCAACCATTCTTTTTCCCAAGAACAAAATCCATGATGTATCAAAGGGCATTTAAGGTTTTCTCAGTTACCTGACCTTGACTTTAACCTTCAACTTCCATGTTCTTTAAACAGAACTTAGACCCAGGCTACTTATTTTCAAGGCTTCCCAGATGGCTCACTTGTTAAAAATCCACCTGTCAATGCAGGAGACCTGGGCTTGATCCAAAGGTCAGAAAGATCACCTGGAGAAGGAAATGGCTATCCACCCCAATATTCTTGCCTGGGAAATCCCATGGAAAGAGGATTCTGGCAGGCTACAGTCCATGGGGTTTGCAGGAGTCAGACACAACTTAGCGACTAAACACTAACTATTTGTTTTTAAACTGTGCACAGAAAATACATTTGTTTATACTGGGTTCTTACTAAAACGCATCTTACCATTTTTGTATGAAGTCTCCTGGTAGAAACCTTTTCCCCTCTTTGTAGTCCTAACTCAAAGGATCTTATTTCTAGAAAACTTGTCTCATTACCATTCCCTTCACTTTCCCAAAAATGTGATTCAGTGATTCTCATACAAAGAAAGTTCAGCAGAGGGAGACATTGCTATGGGCTGGTAAGGACTGGGAGCACATCCTGAATGGGCAGGGACAGAAGCAAGGCAGGAAGAATTCTTTCGGACACTGGCACAATTCCTAAAGAAGAGACTTCTGCATTCCTCATTCCTATTATTTGTCAAACTAACTGGGATGTGAGATAAATAACCTGAGTAGAAGATAGTTGAGATCATATTTTAAAAAGCTTTGCATATCAGGATAAGGAATCTGGACTTCAACCTGTGGCTCAGCTTTTTTCTGGGCAGCTCTCAAGCCATGTGCCTCACCTGGAGTGCTCGTTAAAAGCAAAGGTTATGGATCCATTCCAGCCCTACTGAATTCTAGTTTAACAGTTTCATAGTTTAATAAGCACCCTAGGGGACTCTAGGTGCCTTGCAGTTTGAGAAACTGTGTCACAGAATTTGGGAGAATACTGTTTGTGAAAGGATCTTCAAGGTAGAATGACACTGGGGATTTATTGAGGAAGATGGTTCTGGTAGCAATTTGGACCAGGGACTGGAGAAAACAGTGAACCCATTGAGGGCTCCAGCAACTGTCCCCAAAGACTGATTCCAGACTGCCCTTGATGGTTGACTATGACCAGATCTTGATTGCTAGAATCCTGTCATCTCCAATAAATGACATTTTTCAAGTTTTAGTTATTCTTCCCACAAGCTGTAAGGCTGTCAAGGTACTACAAAATGCATGGTCTAAAGACTAACTTTTGACTAGAACTGAGATCTCTTGATGTCAGACGAGGACTTTTTTGACAAGTGACAACCAGGGGACTACCGCTATATGTCCTTTTTATCAAAAATAAAGAACAAACATCTAGATCTCCCAGGGTACATTGCAGTGAAGCTTTTAGTTGCAATGAAAATCCCCAAGTTATGCCCTGTACTTGACTAAATGTATAGAAATTGGGAAAGTGGGCAGCTAGAAATGTATATTCTCTGAATTATACTGCAGGGAGCCTAGAAAAGGCTGAAGGAACCCCCTGGTTTTGCTGGGATCATAAAACGAAGGCAGATAAAGCCAGTTCTGAATATTTCTTCAAATGCTACTCAGTGAGTAAAGAGAACAGAACCCTGATGGAAAGTGTATATGACTCAGCATCATTAGTGTTTCCATGAGTTTGGTACAGCCTGAATTTTTAGGGAATCAGAGGGGTGGGAATGGTAATGAGAGATTAAAGAGAACAAAGGATTGTATCACAGTGATTTTCAGTTTTTCCTTTCCATCAGGCCACTTTGTCTCATGCCAGATAAAATGCAGGATCAATAAAATAGCAAGTCATCTACTGCCTACTCCCTTCCCAGTTACATATTACATCTGAATCCCTTCAAAATCATATTTCTTATACAGTTATTGGTCCACACTTTAAACTGACTATCTATATTCATTAAATGGAGATTTACTCAGGCTTCAAGGGATGGAATTATTAGGAGCAGAGATTGGTGAGAAATTAGCCTCTGGCTTAGTCAGACATTAAATCCATTTTGTCTATCAGGATCATTCTTAAGTATAGCATTTTTGGTATAACCATTTCATTGGGAACAGAGATAGTGAGTGATTATTGGAAGACAACTATCTCTGAATGCTCAGCCCCTGAATATCCAGAACCAATACCTGATACATGGTAATTACATAAGTGGTATGAATGAATGGTAGGAATCAATCACTCCAAGGAAATCATATTTAAAAAGTCATAAATTTTGATCTAAGTCAAAGAGTTGGACACGACTGAGCGACTGAACTGAACTGAAGTCTAAGACAAGGAAAATATAACATAAATAAGTTCCTCCTTATCAGTAACTATCTTAAATGTAAATGGATTTAACTCTCTAAAGAGGAAACAAAGATTGTTCAGCTGAGGGCCAGACAACCACTACCAGCTCTGTGCTTCAGGAATATTACTTAGTCACTCCGTAACTCGTTTTCTTATCCTAAAATAAAGATTATGAGAGTTCTCCTGATCAACTTTATTGTGAGGATGAGGAGTGAATACATGGAATGTCTAGGATAATAGCCTGCCATGCAGTAAGCACTCACTTACATCTGCTATTGTGGATGATGCTACTGTCATGCTGAATGAGAGAATGCTGGTCTCTGCCTTGTGCTTGTAAGATACAAAAAAAAAAAGATGAAGAGATATTTCTCTTAACACTCTACAGTGGGTGGTCAATAAAAGACTATCAAGAATAAATATACTAATTAAGTTAATATCTGTGGATGAAAGAGTAAAGAAATATCAGCCTGAGGCATCAAGAAAACAACAGCATGGAATAAATCAGTGTGAAACAAGAAAAAATGGTATTGACAAAATGGTTTAAAAAAATCATCCAAAATTATTTGGTTCTAGAACCAAAGACGTAAAAAGGGCAAAAGGTTTATGACATGGGATTTGACAATCATTTCTCAGGTATGACACCAAAGACACAGGCAGCAAAAGAAAAAATAGATAAATTGGACTTCATACATTTTAAAATATGCAATAAAAGATACTATCAACAGAATAATAAAGTAATCCAAAGAGTAGAAGAAAATATTTGCAAATCACATATCTAATAAGGGATTAATACCCAGAATATATAGAGAACTCCCAAAACTCAACAACAAAAAAAACAAACAACCCAATTGCAAAATGGGCAAAGGCTTTGACTAGATATTTCTCCAAATAAGACATGTAAGTGACCAATAAACACATGGAAAGATGCTCAACATTACTATTTTTAGGGAAATGCAAATCAAAACCACAATGAGATACCACCTCACACCATTAGGATGGCTATTATCAAAATATACAAATAAAAGTGTTAGTAAGGACATGGAGAAACTGGAACTCTTGTGCACTCTTGCTGGTAATGTAAAATGGTATAACCACTGTGGAAAATAGTATGGAGTTTCCCCAAAGAATAAAAAATTGAGCTTTCATGTGATCCAACAACGCCACTTCTGGAGATAAGCCCAAAAGAATTGAAAGCAGGGTCTCAGGGAGGTATTTATACACCTATTTCCATAGTATATGTTATATCCATGTTATATCCATATCACATACCCATAATATGCAAAAACAAGGATGCTTCATTTCTGTGGTATTCTTTCCATAAACTCACAATCCCAGGCTAATCTTGAGAAAACCATGAGACACAACTGGATTGAGGAATATTTTACACCTGGCCAGTATTCCCCAAGACTCTCAAATCCATGAAGAACAAGGAAACATTTAGAAATTGCCATGAACCAGAGGAGATTGAGGAGATAATAGCAAAACACAACATGGTATCTATGCTAGTCTGGATCCTAGAACACAAAAGACACCAATGCAAAATGGTTAGACCCAGATAAAGTCTAAACTATGGTTAATAGTTAATATCAATTTCTGTTTTGACAAATGTATCACAGTAATGTAAGAAGCATATGAAAAAGCAGAGACATTACTTTGCCAACAAAGGTCCATCTAGTCAAGGCTATGGTTTTGCCAGTGGTCATGGATGGATGTGACAGTTGGATTGTGAAGAAAGCTGAGCACTGAAAAATTGATGCCTTTGAACTGTGGTGTTGGAAAAGACTCTTGAGAGTCCCTTGGACTGCAAGGAGATCCAACCAGTCCATCCTAAAGGAGATCAGTCCTGGGTGTTCATTGGAAGGACTGACGCTGAAGCTGAAGCTCCAGTACTTTGGCCACCTCATGCGAAGAGTTCACTCATTGGAAAAGACCCTGATGCTGGGAGGGATTGGGAGCAGGAGGAGAAGGGGACAACAGAAGATGAGATGGCTGGATGGCATCACCGACTCGATGGCCATGAGTTTGAGTAAACTCCGGGAGTTTGTGATGGACAGGGAGGCCTGGCGTGCTGTGATTCATGGGGTCGCAAAGAGTTGGACACGACTGAGTGACTGAACTGAACTGAATGTAAGAAATTAACAATGAGGGATATATACGAGAATTCTCTTTCCAATTTTTACAATTTTTCTATAAAGTGGAAATTATTCCCAAACAATAAGTTTAGCTTAAAAACTAATTAAAATATTCAGTTATTTCCTAATTGGTATACCATGGTATTTAATATTTATCCCTACAAAACAATGGGTTACACTGAGTTCAAACTCTCTGATAAATGAAAAGCAAAATATTTTTTAAAAGACTCCCAAATTAAACCATTGAGGATTATTTACCATGAGTTACACAAGACTTCCTGCAATCTACTCTTGAATAAGATACACTGCATCACAAAATACTGGAAACAGTGAAACAGTAATAGCTGCGTGTCTTAATTTATGACCTTAAGTTAATTTCTAAGACAAAACTGGGCTCTAGAGATATTTCTTAAAGATATAGCAACTATATTAATTTTATAATTCTAATATCCAAGGACATGTCATTTTTTGTCTGTTTTTGCTGGCTTAGTCTTGTCTTTTGTCAATAACTTAGACATGCCACACAGCCCAGTAAAACTATTTGTTATCATAATATAGCCCCAGCCATTTGTTTGTTTGCTTTGCTTTTTTTCTGCAGAGAGGAATACTTAGTGTTCAAGTATAGACTTTGGCGTGTGTGTGAGAACAAAAGTAGCTCAGAACAGAGGAAACCATGGCAGCAAAAGACAAAAGTAAGTGTGTGAGAGAAACAGATGGAGTAGTCTCTTTCATTATTTCTAACCCATTGTAGCCTCTTGTAGTTCTAAAACACATCAATACACAGAATAGACTGATGTGTCTCAGCTGCTTAGGGTCATAAAAAGCATAGAAAAATAAGCTGAGAATTTGAAGTAATTCAAACTACTGCTTCCTCAAAGAGTATTGAGTGTACAAGTTAAAAATAAGATAAATGACTAATTCCTGAAACCCAGACATCTGATTAATACACTGTCGCCATTACAGATGAAGTCATAAGGGTCAGTGAGGTTGAATTATTAGGCTCTGACCACATAACTGATAAGTGATGAATACAGGATTAAAACTTATTTATTTCAGAACCCACAGTCCAACTTTAAACCATACTGATTCTGAATACAGTGATATTACTGGTCATGCAGGTCGTCTCTGTTAAAATTGGGATTAACAGCAATTTTCAGTCATAATACTGAGACACATATGATCTTTTTTCCTCTGGAAGTGCAGTTGCTGCCAAAAATATGAATATTTGAATCAACACCATGTTAAACTGCTTTCTGTAACACTTGCATCAATTGCTAATCAAGTGTCACACACTTATCACAGCCTCTCTTGCAACAAATCTTATTATTTTAGCCCTTATTTTTCAGTCATGTGACATACCTTGTTTTCATTTGTATTTCTTGATTACATATGTGGCTGGATGTATTCATATGTATAGGCTTTTTGTAGTCATGCCTTTGTTTTATTTTTTATTTGGCTCCTTGTAAGTGATTTGGTTTCATGATCATCACTCAATGGCTCATTATTTTCAAATAAGTTATTGAATGCCAACCCTAATGCTGGGAAAGATTGAAGGCAGGAGGAGAAGGGGACGACAGCAGATGAGATGGTTGGATGGCATCACCAACTCAAAGGACATGAGTTTGAGTAAACACTGGGAGCTGGTGATGGACAGGGAGGCCTGGCGTGCTACAGTCCATGGGGTCACAAAGAATCAGACACAACTGAGAGACTGAACTGAACTGAACCCTAAGTCAGGTATTTTTCCAGATGCCAGGATTACACTGGTAAATAAAATAGTTTCAATCTATGTCTTACGGAATTTACACACCAGTGGAGAAAATATTGAACAAACGATGAGAGAAATGAGGAGCATACACTAGGAGGACCTGTTGTGATCTGGAGTTCAGGAAAGACATCCTGAAGAAGTAACTGAGATCAAAAACATAAATAAAATGTAGCTGGATAAAGGGAGAGGGTCAATAACAACAAGTACAACAACTCTAAGAATGTGACTATCTTTTATTGATTTGAAAGAGTTTAGGGAGCTTTGTTTTTCTTGATAGATATCTTCAGTCTATATTAAGGGTATTAATCTTTAATGTCATTTGTTATCAACATCATTTATCCTTTTCCTTACACTTTAATTTGGGGTATTTTCACTCAGAAATGTTTTTGCTTCCACACAAATTATAATAAATGATCCTTTACTTTTTGTGTACACTTTAATATACTTCATAACTTATCTTTATCTCTACTACAAAACCTAATATTCTTGAGCTCATAGATGTGTGACATCTATTTTATTCAGCTTAATCTCTTCTAGTTGAAACCATTTTCCCATTCCTTTGTCTTCACTACCACTACTATCAACACAGTATCTGTTAGCTATTGCTGTATAACAAACTAACTTAATACCTAGAAAAGTGAGTGAAAGTCACTCTGTTGTGTCTTTGTGACCACATGGACTATACAGTCCATGGAATTCTTCAGGCCAGAATACTGGAGTGGGTAGCCTTTCCCTTCTCCAGGAGATCTTTCCAACCCAGGGATTGAAGCCAGGTCTCCCACACTGCAGGCAGAGTCTTTACCAGCTGAGCTACCAAGGAAGCCCAATAGGAAGACCAATATCATTCTTTATTGTTCATAAGTCTCGGTTTTCCTGGATGTTTCTGCTGATTTGAGCTGAACTGGCAGGGCTCAGTTAGACATCTGGGCTCAGCTCTAGTTAGTAATGGAGCTCCGTGTGGGCCTCTCAGATGGCTGGGACCTCAGCTCGGTCAACTTGGCTGACTGAGCTCTGTTGCAGCTCTGTTGACCTCCATCCTGCAGCAGGCAGCTGGACCTGCTCTTATAGCTGAGGCAGAGTTGCAAGAGAAGAAGCAAAAATGCGTAAGGCCTCGGCCAGAAACTGAAACAACATTGTTTCCACCACATATTATTTGCTAAGGCAAATCCCCAAATTAGTTTTATACACAGGAGATAAGGAAATAAATGATCTCTTCATAGGCAGCCATAAAATCAAATTACAAAGGAAAGGAGTGCAAGAAGTGATGAAGGATTTGGGGTTGCTTTTGAAATCTACCATAACCACCAAGGTTATGAGGGCAGGAGATTCAGGAGAAGGAGGCAATATAGGATGAAATGGTTGGATGGCATCACCTTCTCAATGGACATGAGTTTGAGCAAACTGTGGGAGAGAGTGAAGGACAGGAAGCCTGGAGTGCTGCAGTCCATGGGGTTGAAGAGTCAGACACCACTTAGCTAAGAAGTTCATGGTTTAACCTCTGAGCTTTTACTTTCTTAAAAATCTAAGCTCTTAATGGAAAGCCATGAAAAATGTTATATTAAATCAAAGTAGCCATATATCACTTTCTTCTAAATCAAATAACATTTTTAATTAGTTTATATAGCATAAACTGAGGGACAGGAGTCATTGATTCTAAGAGTCTCCAACACTGATAATAATATCCATTCATGTACTTTCTTTCTACAAATTAGAAGTAAAACCACATTTACTCAGTTTTTAAACAGGTTTTTGGTCTTTTTTCATGGCAGTGTGGTTAGAGAAATCCTTGCCCTAAAATAGGTAAGGTAAGGTTAGTCTTGTTATTATAATATACTGGGTTGGCCAAAACTGTTCATTTGGGTTTTTCTATAGGATGCTGCAGAAGAACCAAACCAAATTTCTTGGCCAACCCAATATTTCAGTTCTTTGAGATCAGAAATTAGGTCTTCTATGACTGCCTGTGTCCCCTGTGTGTGTAAAGGATGAAAAACATAATTATGGAACCAGAGACTTCTAGAGGTCATCTGGTACAAACTTTTTTATTTTATAAGAGAAAAACAGACCCATAGAAGAGGTTTGGCTCCAAGCCACTCGAACTTTTTGGTCTAAACCCTGTTCTGTCTATTCCCAGCTCAGAGCTCCCCTCCCATCTTTGCTTGATGCACTTGAATGCAAAGGAGTAGTATTTCCTTTCCTTTATATACAGTTCTTTAGGTGTTTGGTTTAGTTTTTATCTCTAACTCATAAACTTGCCGGACTCAGCGCTCTTGGGAGTGTTAAAGCACAATGCGCTTATTTACATTTATTTTTTGTACCATTTTCCTTCTTCTTTATGATCCTGGCTTCTGACTGTGTGACAGAAAGACATAAAAATTGGCATAAAAGTAGGAAAATGTGCCCCAGATGCTATATTAACTGTGAGATAAGTTTAAATGCCTCCAAAACAGGGTCTGGTCTCTTATGTGTCAGCTCCCAAAGTGGCTCATCCTGAAGTTTTCTCTTTGTCTCTAATACAGGGACATGGGGTGGTGCAAAGACTCCACCAGCCAGCCAATGAGTTTCACAATGAGTCAGGTTCAGCAGCTCTTAAGTCTGGGCAGATACACAGCAAGAAGAAAAACCAGAACTCTGATTCTGTCTCAGAAAAAACTGTTGAAAACCATCTGGGAGTGGATTTCATCACTGGGACCCTACCAGGACCAGAGAAACAGATTTTTAGGCAAAGGTGGGAAGTAATAAGGTCGTGTCTAGGACTTCCCTGCTGGTCCAGTGGTTAAGAATCTGCCCGCCAATGCAGGGGACATAGGTTTGATCTCTGGTCCAGGAAGATTCCACATGCCACGGGGCAACTGGGCCCTTGCTCCACCACTGTTGAGCCCATGCGCCGCAATAAGAGAAGTCACTGCAATGAGAAGCCCATGGACCACAACTAGAGAGTAGTCCCTGTTTGCTGCAATGTGAGAAAAGCCCAAGCAGTAACAAAGACCCAGTGCAGTCAAAATTAATAAATTGTTAAAAGCACATTGTAACAACAAATTAAAAACTAACAAATAAGATTCTGTCTAGAGTGTGTGTTTTCAAAGTTCCTTTTTTGTCTAAGGGGTTTGAAGAAGGGCTCACCATCACTGCTAAGCTCCCTAACCTCTCCCCCATCCTCCAGTGTTGCATGCCTCGCTCCATTCTTCTCATGCTAATCACAGCCACGAGTCACCCTGTGTCACCACTGCCCTATCTACAACCCTCCAGTACCTCCGCACTAGATATGTGGGCTCTGACCCCAGGTTCACAAGGCCATTCTCCTACGGCCCCTGCTCCTCTCCTGCCCCTCAGCTCTCACCATCCTCATCAAACCTCCTGCAATTCCTCAAGGACTTTGTGATCTTCCTACCTTCCACATCTCCACATGTGCTGCTCCTTCCAACTAGAAGTTGTTTTTTTTTTTTTCCTCTCCTTCCCAATCCTACCCCCATTTGTAAGCTGCAACCTACACAAACCTTCTTGGAAGGCTGTATGACACAGGCTTTTACTCCCTTCCCCTGGATTCTGCCTCATAATCCCATAGCAGCTTGGACCCCGTTACTATAGTACCCTCTTAGTTATATTATAACTAAGGACAACATAAGATATCAGTTTGTGTAATGTGCCAAATTATGTTATAATATGTACCTCTACCATTTAGCATGACAGAGATCAGTATAGGTTAGCAGTTAAGGCAGTCATCCCCCTGTGCTTAATTCCTGGCTCTGTCACTTACTGTGCGTGTGCTGAGTTGCTTCAGACATGTCTGACTCTTTGAGACCCTATGGACTGTAACCCCCCAGGCTCCTCTGTCCGTGGGGATTCTCCGGGCAAGAATACTGGAGTAGGTTGCCATGCCCTTCTCCAGGGGATCTTCCCAGTCCAGGGATCGAACCTATTACTTATATAAATTTGGTAATTTTCACTTAACCTCTCCAAATCTTGGTTTCCTCATCTACAAAACAAGAATAATCAACAGACCTACATCTTTGGGCTATGTTGAGAACTAAAAATTAACTCATGTAAAGTTCCTAGTGGGGATTTCCAGGTGGCATTTATGGTAAAGAACATGCCTGCCACTGCAGGAGGTGTAAGAGACGTAGCTTCAACCCCTAGGTCCAGAAGATCCCCTGGAGGAAGGCATGGCAATCAGCTCCCATATTCTTGACTTGAGAATCCCACGGAGAGAGGAGCCTGGTGGGCTACAGTCTGTGGGGGTCACAAAGAGTCAGACATGACTGAACAACATTGAACGTACTTACTTTAAGTTCCTAGTACTGTGCTTAAGCCCTCAAATGTTAGCTGTTATTATTAGGACGCTCATTGGTCAAAAACAGTGTATGAATAAAAAGCTAAAATTTTTGCCCCAGATCTTAAAGAACTTGCTGTTTAACACTTGATAAATCAATTCCCCTTTCTAAGTTTTAGGTTCTTCATCAGGAATCTTAGAAGCCTCAGCAAAATTATTTCTAAAGGGCCATACACAGACCAGCAGGGAACTGTTCCAGGCAGAAAACATTGGCAGTTCTGTTATTTAATTATCTTCCCCAAAACCTTTCATCTAGGTGAGTGATTTGACAAATGAGAATAATAAAGCCAAGAGAGGTAAGGTGACGTGCCTAAAATCTTACAGACAAATGGAAGAACAAAATCTAAAAACTGAGCTTAACAACCCAAGGCTAATATCTTTTTTCATTGCTATTATATCAGATTTTATCTTGAACAGAAGGAGTCCCACTTAATCTCTGTCACATCATGTTGTACGTAGGCAAAATAAGAATTTTCTTAAGATTACAGACTTTCAGAACTACAATGAACTTTAAATATATTCTGATTCTACAAATGTAGCCACTGAGAACTCTAAAGGTGAAGTTCATTCCAGGTCACATGGCATCACTGTGGGCTGCCTCTCATGGCCAACGTAACCTTGATGGGTCTTTCTTGGCTCATGGCCTTGATTTGCCTAGAATATAAATTATTTCTTATATGTTATATCCTTCAATCAAAGGTCAATTCCATATAACCAACTAAGTAGAGAAAATAATCTGAAGTGGAACTTTTTGTAAATGACATTTGCTGCTATTAAGCAAGGATTTAAAGAGTTTCAATACATGGGTAATGGGTAGGACTCAACAATGTTTCCATTACATGTTAATCATTTTATTCAGAGACAAATGTTTGAGTACTAACTATGTGCTAGATCCTGGGATCTTAGGTACCTGGGATACTAAAATGGATTTTAAAAAGTCCCTTGCTTATTATAAAGCATTCTTTTTTTTTTTTTTTTTTCCACGATTCATTATCTAGCCTTGAGGCATGGACTACTCTAGCTAATTTTAGATGTGTTATCAAAATGGTTCAGCCAATGATTTAAAAAGCTTGGCACTTGTGATGTCAAGTCATGTATGCAGATGCTTAGTGGATGATGATTGGCTGATATTTCTTGGTACTGGAGTAACATCTTAAATAGTTCCATTTGGTTTGAACATTCGGTTTTGTCCTGATCCAGGCCCAAAGATGGTATCCCTAGCCCTGGTCAGTTAGAGGATGCTCTTGTCTAGAAAAAGTGGACCTGCCTTTCACAAAGACATATTCACACATTCCATCCCTATAATCTTAATCATGGCAATGCTCTCTTGCAGCTTAACACACTGTTCATTGTATTTTTGCCAGTCTCCTCCTTGAAATCTGAGTTGAAAGGACAGGTAGATACCATTTACAAAGCCTGTGTTCTAGAAATGGAGAAAGAGCTGTCCAATGGCACAAAGTAAGTGAGATGAGCTAGGATTAGATATGGGGTCTCCTAGCTGACTCCCCGTGATATCTCAGCTACAAATGCAGTCCTTGGAGTGAACATGAGAAACAGAGGGAGGAAGAAGGTGCCTTTATTTCATCGAGGAATACAAGGAAGTCTAAGAAGGGAAGTGGCGTGTGCAGAATCATGTGTCTGGGAACTGACCAGCATGAATTCAGAATTCAGGCTTCCTAACTCTGATGATATCATCCCCTCATGAAGAAGATCTGAGGATCATATGCATGCCCAGGAAATGATGCCAGAGAAGGCTTAATCTGAAAATATTGTGCCCCATTGCAAATACAGAGTGTTAGTTTCTGGCCTCAACCAACTCAGGTTTACATCCTGACTCCACCACCTTCTAGACTTGTTACATTTTACCCAGAGACACTGTGGGAGACCCTGAGGCAATATGGAGAGACAGGGAAGCCTCACTGAGCATGGACTTCCAGCTGCCCCCATCAAGGCTCCAGGCATGTAAAACCAACCTGAACCCTCCAGAATAACCCAGCTGTCAGTTAAATACCAGAAGAATCACCCAACTAATCCCTGCCCAAATGCCTGAGCCACAACATCATGAGATATAACACAATGCTGTCATTGAAGACATTAAGCTTAGGGCTTGTTTGTTAACAGTAATAGATATCAGAACACGCTTCTATCTGTAATCCTTAGCTCAAAGTTTGACAGACAGTGTGTGCATGTTCAGTCCCTAAGTCATGTCCAACTCTTTGTGATCCCATGGACTGTAGCCTGCCAGACTCGTCTGTTCATGGGATTTTCCAGGCAAGAATATTGGAGAGGGTTGCCATTTCCTCATCCAGATGATCTTCCTAACCCAGGGATCAAACCCAGGTCTCCTGCATTGCAGACAGATTCTTTATCATCTGAGCCACCTAGGAAGCCCTTGGCATACAGCTGCTGCTGCTGCTAAGTCACTTCAGTCGTGTCCGACTCTGTGCGACCCCACAGACGGCAGCCCACCAGGCTCCCCCATCCCTGGGATTCTCCAGGCAAGAACACTGGAGTGGGTTGCCATTTCCTTCTCCAATGCATGAAAGTGAAAAGTGAAACTGAAGTCGCTCAGTCGTGTCCGACTCTAAGCGACCTCATGGACTGCAGCCTACCAGGCTCCTCCATCCATGGGATTTTCCAGGCAAGAGTACTGGAGTGAGGTGCCATTGCCTTCTCCGTGGCATACAGCAGACAATCATAAATATCTTTTGAATGATGAAGCTAAGAAGGTCACTGGAGCAGCCTCGAGAAGCAGGAATAACTAATATGAACTGAATGCCTACGCTGTACCAGAGGCTTAACTTTTCACAGCAACTTTGTGAGGGATGTTTTGTTATTCTTTCCCATTTTGCAAATGTTGAAACTTAAGCACAAAAATGCGAAATAACTTGCCTAAGGAGGTAACAGAGCTAGGAACTTAAAAAATATCAGAATTAGATCCCAGTCATATTTAACCACCATGCTGTGCTGACTCCAGACAGTGAACTTCTACAGACAGGGAAGTTTCAGGGGAGCTCTGGCACTTGGGTGAGAAGCATGTGTGTCATGCTGTGGTCATCTAAGAAACAAAAAGGGGCAAACACACATAGAGACAAAGATAGTGGGCCTACCTTCAGCCAAGATAATTACTCTCTTTCTTCTTAAAAGCCCTTGACCTTGACCCTGAAGTCAGATCATGTAGCCATTTGGGTTGAAGGCTGAATCATTCAAATGATGATTCCGCCACGCTTCTTATTCAATTTCAAATGTCATTTAGCTTCTCTGAGTCTCAGTTTACTAAATTAAAATAGGGATAATTATATTAGCTACCCCATTAAGTCATGGTGTTAAATAAGATATATGTAAAATGAGAGTGATCTGAGGGACAGGTAGTAACCATTTAACAGATAGTAATGAAAAACTAGAAACCTTAAATTAACAGCATGAGAACCCAAGGAGTCAAATCTTCTCCCTCTAGAGCTTGTTCTCTCTTCAGAAATTGCTTAAAAATCACTTCCCCCAGGTAAACGCATCTAGTTATTCTATTCTGTAAATCCAAAAATGTGTCAAAGAAGGAAGACCTCATAGACCCACAGACGAGGGTACCAACTCTCACTCCACCAATTCTTAAATCAATAATGTTAGGGCAGCTGTTCACTAAGCCTGCTTTTTAAATATATAAAATGAATGTGTTTCCGGGCTGAATTATGTGAGATAATCACAGTGCTTTTATTGAACCTCAATGATCAGCTCATCTCACCCCAGGAAACTTTCCACTAAGTAGTAGCAATATCTTGCTTTTCTGAACCCTTCTTCTCCCCATATTGTTCCCTCACTGAAGAGATATTCATTCTGCACTCACTCTGGGTCAGTTTCTAGAAATAAAATAGTCCCTTCCCTAAGGGGCTAAGAGTTGAGAAAAGTCATCAGCATACAGAGCTTAAAAGTATGAGGCTGTCTATGTTCTCTTTTCATGTGTCTGCTTCCTCAGTTAGTTTAATAAACTTATGAAGGGAAAATCTTTCAAGTCTTTCTGCTTCTCTCCAACACCATCTCTCCAGTCTCCTCACCACCCTCTCTTGTCTGGCTGATGACAAGGACTCCTAACCCATCTCACTGCACCCTCTTGGGTCAGCCATTCATCTATTCCTGATCCTGAAGCCACAGTGATATTCTTGCAAATTAGACAGAATTATTCCCTTTGTTGAAAGCTCCCTATCCACCCAGGGACTCTTCTTTCCTTTTTGAAAATAAAACACGATCTGTAATGTGGTGTAAAAGACCTCTATGGTCTGGCCTTCATTGTCCCCTCCAGCCTCGTTCTGCATTACTTAAACCCTTGCAGCAGTTCTTTTCCTCATACAATCCAAATTCCCTACTTCCATGGGACTGCTCTTCCTAGAGTAATAGCTTACTCTAAGTCTTTGTCAGTGACTATGAAAGCCCAAGGGAGTTGACTTGATAACTCAAGGCTGGTTCTTAGAGAAGATCAGTGCTCACTCAATGTTTTTATGAACCTAAAAATCTGAGAGCAAAAAAAGACCAGCTCTGTCACCTTCCACAGGCTTTTCATTATTTAAGGAGGAAATGGGAAAGGAGACGGCATGTGCCAAAGGTTACAAAGTGACAGAGTGATACAAGAGTAAGGGTGCTGGGAATTCCCTGGTGGTCCAGTGGTTAAGAATGTGCCTTCCAATACAGGGGACGCTGGTTCTATCCCTGGTCAGGGAACTAAGATCCCACATGCCACAGGGCAAATAAGTCCATGAGCCACAACTAGAGAAGCCTTCATGCCTCCACTGCAGAGTCCAAGTGCTACAACTACCAAGCTGTCATGCTACAACTAGTGAGAAGCCTGCATGCCACAACTAAGACCCATCACAGCCAAAAATAAATAAATAAAATAAAATGTTAAAAATATAAATGAATAGTCACCTTTATTTAAAACAAAGAATAAGTATGCCAATGGAATTGATACCCTCCCCGCTCATGCTTCCCTGGTGGCACAGTGATAAAGAATCCACCTGCCAATGCAGGAGACGCAAGAGATGAGCGTTTGATCCAGGGTTGGGAAGATCCTCTGGAGTAGAAAATGGCAACCCACAACAGTATTCCTGCCTGGAAAATACCATGAACAGAGGAGCCTGGCAGGCTACAGTCCCTGGGGTCACAAAGCGTCAGGCATGATGGAGCACGTGCGCGCGCGTACACACACACCCTCTCCTGCAGATTTAAAACAGATCCAGCACTTTCCCAGGTATGCGTGCTCCTCTTGGCTGTGGTATAAATATTACAGGAAGTGTTGGAGACTGAGCCTTGGGCTGCAGGGTCTTGATTTGCAATTCCGACACTGCCTGAAAATTCCATCATTACTTTTTCATCGTTGATCCCACTGAAAATGGATCCCATTCACAAAGAAAGAAAAATAAATAAATGACCAGTGAATATATAGAGAGATGTTCAAGCTCATTACTAAGCAGGTAAATGAAAATAAACACAACAGCCAGAGTGCATTCTTCACATGTTGATTGGCAAACAGTAAAAAGATGAATCATACCCAAGTTATAATCTTAAGGGTGTAAAGAAATGACACTTTCATAAACTAATACTAATGGGAATGTAAACCAGGAAAATCTGTTGGCAAATTTTATCAGCTAAAATGTTCAACCCTTTGACAGAGAAGTCTGATGTGTCCCATTGAAGCACTTCTGTAGCATGCAGAGGTGTTTACAAGGCTACACTGCAAACTGCATGTAATGGCAAAAAATCAGACACAACTCACAAGTCCATCAATAAGAAATTAACTAAATAGGGCTGTCTCCACTTAATGGAAAGGATGTAATTGGCCTTTATAAGACCTATAGTATAATATCAACGTTTCAGAAAAGGATTTAAAAATTAGCAGGATGTGAACCCAAAAGAGTGAGATGATATATAAAAAGTGGGCTTGAAGCAGTAGTATAAAAGTGAGTGTTTTGTGTTTTACTTTATGTGTTGTGTTGTTTAAAGCTTTTTGAATGGAAAGGCCTTGTGTAACTAGCAAACTTAAAGCTTGACAGGGGCAAATGAAGAGGATTAAAGGGGGTCCATATCATCTTAATTTTGATTCAGCCAGACTTTTGCCTATGTAGATGGTTGGAAGTGTTGGAAACTCAAGAAAAGTCTTGACAAGAAATCTAGTGCTTATGAAATACTGCCACATACAGGAGGAAACTGCTGATTTCAGCAGTTTGGACAGCGGGAGTATAGCTGATTGGCAGATCACAGGGAGCTTGCTGTGTGCAAGTTGGCAGAAATGCAGGCCCACGAGGTATATAGAGATCTTGCTAGATCTTTCATAGCTAAGGATGGCAGCATTGCAGTTCATAACTACCATTCAGGTTAAACCAGGTTTTTCCACCTCTGTAAGCAAGGGTTTTGCTTCTTCCACACTCACTTGCCTGTTCTCTCAAACTCAGAATGTGTAACTACAGACCACCTGCATTCATTTTCTATTGCTGCTAAAATGAATGACCACATATTTGGTGGCTTAAAACAACAACGCAATCTTAGGATATGACAGTTCTTGAGATCAGAAGTCTGAATTGGGTCTTACAGGGCTAAAATCGAGATGTTGGCAAAGCTATGTTCCTTCTATAGGCTCTGGCGGAGAATCTGTTCCTTGCCTTTTCCAGCTGCTGGAGGCTGTTTGAATCACTTGGTTCAAGGCTGCATGACTGAACTATACTTATATTGTTACATCCTCCTCTGTCACTTTGACCCACCAGTCTCCCTCTCTGAAGGACTCTCATGATTACATTAGGCCCACCTGAATAACCCAGGATAATTTTTCCATCTCAGTGGCCTTAGCTCCATCATATCTGCAAAGTCCCTTTTGCAAATTTGCAATCACTGGAAACTGAGGAAAGCCACCTTATTTCTCTCCCAGCAGATGTGAAATTGGGAGCCTTTAACTAATGCCACTTGCCCTACATCTCCCCGTGGGAGAGGTAGGATAATTTGGGGGATGTCATACTTGAAGGTCTTTGTATGTTCAAGAGTGTCAGAAAAATCACTGGTGATGGCATGAATTTTATTACCAGTGATGTTATCAATTTTGATTCCACTCCATTTCTAAGGAGGTATGAATTTAGCTCTGCTGTCATCAGCTCTTCAGGGAAGGGACTCCTGCTCTAGCCTCTAGCCCATGGTCAGCACTCTTAGATGCTCATTACCTTGATTCTTGCCCCATTATTTTTTATGGGGCAAAGTTCTACATGGGCTATTTTAGAAGGAGTTAAATCATCAGATGTGCAGTGACATAAAACATCCCCCCATAAAAGTTCCCTCCACACACAAAATCAATGATGCTGAGTGCCCTTTCCAATTACCAAAGAGGTTTCAAATATCAGAGAAAATAGTGTGAGGAAGATCCACGAATACCATGACAAAAATAGTTTCTAAAAAAGGACCTTGACAAACTACAAGTCATGAACAAAAGTCAGTGCTGTAAATATTCAGAGTGATGCTGTTGTGTAGTATTTTTGCTGCACCCAACAGGAACCTGTGACTCTATGCCCTGAACACCCTCACATAATAACACCTTACAGGCATATGGTGATTTTTTTTCAGTATATAGAAGTACATGTATTATTCTCTGTGATCTTTGTGCTTACTCAAAATACTGGCTGGGACTCTTACCTTTATCATACAGAGCAGAGCAAAGAAGCTCTGAGTCACTGCTCAAGGTTTCACCCTCTCCAAGGGGTGAATTACAACTTGAATTTGTGACTCTCTTCCCTCTGTTTCCTCTTCTTAGAAACAGAGATTTTAAAAAAAACAGGTTTTCTTGAAAAATAAATATTAATACTTGTGAAGTACTTAGAGTACCTCTTGGCACATAATAAGGGCTCAATGAGTGATGTACTATCTAAATGTAAAATTAGAGCCCATTTCCATAAATCATCTTATAACTGGAAGATTCAAATATAATAAAATCAGAGTCAGAGAAGAGGTAGGAGATATAACGGGTTAATAACCACATACAAGCGAACTACCTATTTTAACACTGGGGCTCACCACATACCCAGAATTCTCAACTGAAATTAGGTCTCCTTTCTCTTTTTTTTTCCCCTTTTGCCATTTTGAGTCTCTGATTAGTATTTGTGATAATTTAATTTGTACCTGCACCCTCCATTCAACTCTAAGCTCCATCAGAGCAGAGTCTTAGTCCCTTTTACTCACTATTGTATTTCTTAGCACCTACATGCTGCCTGGTAGATGCTCAGATACAGAGTGAATGGACCAGAAAGTGAATCTAATTGAGTTGTCATGTGCCCTGCTCCCAGGTGTTACATTTTCATGCCCTGATGAAACTGGGATGATAACAATCTCAGAAGTTGGGAAAATACTCCACTTCAAAACTCTCTTTAATGTGTAATCCAAGTCACTGGATTAATTGTCAATTCATAGTTGAGGTCATAAAATGCTTTTGCAGTCATTCATCCTTTTTCTTGGAGTCTCACTGCAGCTCCTGAAGGTTGCTATGGCAGGGTTTGTTCTCCTTTTTAGACATGTACAACAAAGTCACCGAGAAAGAAAATCATCTTTCCCAAGTTCATAATGCTAGTTTGCTTACAAGCAAAACTAAACATAGGTTGCTTGCCTCTTTATAATATTAATACATTTACTTTGATGATTTCAATACTCTAGTGAGTTAGGTAAACTCAACATTCAGAAAACTAAGATCATGGCATCCAGTCCCATCACTTCATGGCAAATAGATGGGGAAACAGTGACGGACTTTATTTTCTTGGGCTCCAAAATCACTGCAGATGGTGACTGCAGCCATGAAATTAAAAGACGCTTGCTCCTTGGAAGAAAACTTATGACCAACCTAGACAGCATATTAAAAATCAGAGACATTACTTAGTCAACAAAGGTCCATCTAGTCAAAGCTATGGTTTTTCCAGCAGTCATGTATGGATGTGTGAGCTGGACTATAAAGAAAGCTGAGCGGCAAAGAATTGATGTTTTTGAACTGTGGTGTTGGAGAAGACTCTTGAGAGACTCTTGGACTGCAAGGAGATCCAACCAGTCCATCCTAAAGGAGATCAGTCCTGAATATTCATTGGAAGGACTGGTGGTGCTGAAGCCGAAACTCCAATACTTTGATGACCTGATGCAGAGAACTGACTCATTGGAAAAGACCCTGAAGCTGGGAAAGATTGAAGGCGGGAGAAGAAGGGCACGACAGAGGATGAGATGGTTGGAATGTCATCACTGATATGATGGACATGAGTTTGAGTAAGCTCTGGGAGTTGGTGATGGACAGGGAAGCCTGGAGTGCTGCAGTCCATGGGGTCACAAAGAGTCGGACATGACTGAGCAACTGAACTGTACTGAAGTGAGTTAGGTGGCATTTTTGCCATTTCACAAGCCAAGAAAATAGGCCAGTTAGTCCAAACTCAGGGACTTAAGCCACCATACTACATTGCCTTTTATTCAATGTGAGTTTATTTCTACGACAGGATGCTGACTCCCTTGTGCCTTAATAGTTAATGAATTTATTGCCTCAGTCCCCATTGTATGAAGTCCTACTTGTGTTCACTTTTCCTATTTTTACTTCCTTCTGACCTTGGGGAATAAGATTTAGCAGAGTTGGAACACCCTACCTTCCCCAGCTGACGGGAAGAAAAAAAAAAAAAAGAGAGAAGATGCCTTTCAATTATTATCACCTTAATTGGTGGAAGCCATACCCTTTGAAAAGAGTCCATAATGAGTTTTCACAGGACAGAGGAAATTATCCACAGTGTAACATGTTTCGACAGTGAAACCTACTTATGAATATTTTGCCTTTAGCAGTTGTCAGTACATAGCATTTAATAGTCCCCATGGTATATATGTTCAGTGGAAGGCGCTAAGCTCTTGCTGCTTGGAGAGTGTGACACTATTTCCATTCTCAAATCTGTTTAGGTCTTGAGAGGATGGCAAGATATCACAGCATCAAAGCAGTTTAGAACTGAAAAGGAACTTGCAGCAGACCCAATAGAAGATAGCACCCATGTTATTGCTGTATTCCTCACTTAACACAACATCCAGTACGCAGAGGACACTCAGTGGAGGACAGGGAAGCCTGGTGTGCTGCAGTCCATGTGGTCACAAAGAGTTGGACATGACTTAACAACTGAACAACAACTCAGCCAATAGTTAACATTTGTTGATTCAATGAATAAGGCCCATATTGCAGATGAAGCGATAAACGCTCCATCAAAGAAAATATAATGTTATTGTTCAGTGGAAAGTACAATAGCTTGTCTAAAATGTAATCAGAAAATCAGAGGTAAAAATAGTTTGATGAGTTTTATTTTTATGATTTAGTTCTTTAGTTCATTTACTTAGTCATACTTTCAGGGGTTGTATGCTTGATTACATACTGACAGAAGCACTCAAAGGATTCAGATGTGGTTCCTGATCTCTGCATCCATTGAGGGAAATCAGACAGAACAGCAAGCATCAGGACAGAAAGACACTAGTGATCAACCTCAGGAGTCCTCACAGACGCATATTTCATGTAGAAGAGATTTGTTAAAAACCCTCATGATATTGAAAAATACCCATATACCTACCAATAGGAGGACTGAAAGCTAAACTATAAATCATCCACATCTGGGAACGCTATATAACTGTTAAAGAGTCTGATGTGAGCTATGGGGGCTGACACAGAAAAATCACCATCTACAGTACGCAGCAGGGAAAAACAAGTCATGTTAATCATAGAACAATGTACAAAGTATACCCCACTTGTGTACATCTGCTAATCAATCAGAACGTGCAAACCTAAGGGCCACATCTGGCTTACTAGTGTCCTATCCAGCCTCTGCAGCATTTCAAAAAACTTAGAATTCATTGCCAACATCTTAAAGGCAGGAGTTTTCACCCCAAAAGTCTGGATTTGGGTCTAGTCTTAAATTGAAACATCTGACAATGCTGGAGACCCGCAATGCCACACAAAGCAAGAGGGTCATGGCTGCTCCCCAAAGGTGGGACATGCACTTTTGAATACAGCCTCCTTAATGTACAGTCATCTGTTAGTATTCCCAAGGTATTAGTTTCAGGATCAACTCCCAAGACCAAAATCCATGGGATGCTAAAGTCCCTCATATAAAATGGTGTAGCATCTGCATATAATCTATGTACATTCTCCTGTATACATTAAATCAACTTTAGATTGCTTATAACACTTAATATTGAATACAGTGTATTCAATATTAATTGAATATTGATTCAACAACATTCAACGTTATGTTGTTGTTGCTCAGTCGCTAAGTTGTGCCTGACTCTTTGCGACCCCATGGACTGCAGTATGCCAGGCTTCCCTGTCCTTCACTATCTCTTGGAGTTTGCTGAAATCATGTCCACTGAGTTGGTGATGCTATCTAACCATACCATCCTCTGTTGCCCCCTTCTCCTTTTGGCTTCAATCTTTCCCAGCATCTTTCAATGAGTCTTTTTCAATGAGTCAGCTCTTTGCATCAGGGGGCAAAGTATTGGAGTTTCAGCATCAGTCCTTCCAATGAATATTCAGGATTGCTTTCCTTTAGGATTGACCAGCTTGTAAATAATTTTAAATGTAACATAAATTCTATGTATATAGTTGCCTATGAGGGGCAAATTCAAGTTTTGCTTTTTGGAACTCTCTGGAGTGTTTTTTTTTTCAATCTTTTTGATCTGTAGTTGGTTGAACCCATGGACATGGAACCCACAGATACAGGGGCCGACTGCATTTTTATTAATGCCTGATCCTTCCATGCATTTTGGTCCCATACCTCCCTCCCTTGCTAAGAAGAAGAACATAGAAAACCTGGAAATATGGAAGGTGACTAGGGAGGCTTGTTGGCAGGGAGTCAGGGGGGGAGTGGGGTGCTAGTAAGCAGGCCTTTATGGTTTGTTCCAAAAATACACTTCTGCTTACCTCTTGTGGGGGGTAGTATCGCTTTATAGAGTTAAGAAGACAAAATGTGTAAATACTGGGGAAGAAGAATAGAAACTTCAGGTGATATTTAGTCCACACCTGAAAGGATGGCTGTGTCTTGAGCATTTGGGCATGGAGGTGAGACGTTCCAGGTTGAGGAGATGCTGTTAGCAAAGGTCCTCACTCCCGTCCTTCTTTTCACTCTGAGACCTTACTTTACAACCCGGCTCACGGGCCTGGGGGGCACACGTCAAGTGCTCTGCTCAGAGAACGTGCAGAGAGTGTGGCTGCGTTTGTCAGCCCCATCTGGAGCTTTTGTTTTTCCCCACACACGTGTCCAGAGGCTCCTCTCCCCTTAGACTGCCAGGGGCTCTTACTTGTGAAAGGAGACCTTCAGTCTCAGTTTTAGGAATTCAGAGATTATATGCAGAGGAAGAAAACTTCTAGAAAGCAGCCTAGGTCAGGAATTATGGGGCGAGAAAGAGAGAAGTGGAACTGGGACTTTATTTATGGTTTGCCCTTGACTTAGGTTGCTGTAGGCCTCAGTCTCACCATCTCTAAAATGAGAGGTGAGCTATGTGCTATTCAACAGTTTAGAAGTTCTAAAACTGGGCTTTGGTTTCTGGATTGATGAATCTGAGAAATGAGAAGTACAGTTCAAATGGCTTAACATTCTCTGCGTTTCACGCATTTTGTAAGAATTCTTATTCAAGGAAATAGACTGCTTGGTACCTTCTTTCCAAAGATGGTCCAAAGCTGTTCTCACAGAGATTATTCCAATTGAGAAGCACTCTTGTGGCCTGTTTGAATCTTGCAGCCTAGTAGAGTAATAAGACCTTCCATTTGTATAGCAATTTTTACCTTCCAAAAGCGCTAACCATTTCTGTCCTGAATTTTACAATTATATCAATACTATATAATGTAGGAAAGGCAGGATTTTTGAAAATCACATTTGAACAATAGGGCTACTTGGACTTGAGTTACTCTCAGAGAAGTAGCGGTGATGTACTCAGAAGGGTGCTTCAGAGCTAGGTTTGTCTCTCGGCCTGACTCCGAATAGGCCGGCTATGTGACTTAGGCCAAGTTCCTCAAGCTTCCTGTGCCTCAACACCCTTATCTACTCACTTGAGAGAAATAACCACCCTGGGGATTAAATGAGATCCCATCTGTGCTGGAACACAGAAACCAGAATTGACTGCTGGCATTCACCTTGTATGAGATGGAGACACGTGGTTGGCTTTAGAGAGGCAGAGAAAACTAGGGGAGGATGTGGAGCTGAGGAGGGGGGAGAGGAGGCTCTCCCAGGTGGCTGGGCTGTGCCCGTCGTCTAGAGAGTAAACACAGGAAGAGGTCGGGGGTGAATGTGATGCAGAAGGGGAAGGTGCTGAGTTTGGAAAGATCCCCTGGAGCAGGAAATGACTACTCACTCCAGAATTCTTGCCTGGAGAATTTCACGGACAGAGGATCCTGGAGGGCTACAGTCCGTAGAATTGCAAAGATTCAGACATAACCGAGCAACTAACACTTTCACTTTTCACTGGACAGGTTGCTTTTCAGTGTCTTTAAGACATTCACAAGGAGATGTCTAACAAGCAGAATTCTGGCTGTGTGCGCTGGATTTCCTTGTTTCTTAACCTGCTTGTTTGTTTTTAACACTTTATAAGTATAAAAATGCTATATCATTGAAATTAGTGTAGTGTCTTAGGAGTTTGCCCCAAGTGATTTTTAAAGATGGAGAGTCACCTAAGACACCATTTTTAGGTCTGGTATTTCCTAAAGGAGTCAAAAGAATACTACTTGTCAAGATGTGAACAGCAAAAGAGAAAAAAAAAAACATTCAACCCATAATAAAATAATTTTAAAAAAACACACACACAACACATCCACCTTTCACAACCTCTTCCCCCACAAGATTGACAGGAACTTATTAAAAGCTTTCAGAAATGTGGTCCTAAGGCAAACTTGTTTAATTTTAAACCTAAAGTCTATCTTATTGGCCCAAAGAACTGCCTTCATTTTTTCCCATGTCTTTCTAGTTGACAGCGTGTAAATCGTTTTTGTGGAATAGATGTGAAAGTGTTTCTAGCATCCCAGGAGGAAAGGGAGACCTCAGGAAGGAGCATGCTCTGCCAAAAGTTCCTAAGCTAGTAGCTTGTCAGATTGGAACCCTGCTTTCCTCACCATCAGCACTGTTTTCTACCCGCCACCCTGTGCAGACTGTACTGTACTCTCCTGCAGAAAGAAGCAGGTGGACAACAGCCAAATTCCACATTCATCCTTCACCAGGCATCACAAAGCACCTTCTGAAATTGCCTTCACCCTGTTGCCTGCTTAAGTCATCCAGAAAACAGCCCAATTCATGTTTTAATAATATAAGTTTATAGTCCTGTCACACCTATTATTTGAGGTTATCAAATCACTCTGCCCACCTTAATGAATTCTTATGATTCTCCTGCAAAAGAGATTAAGGCAACATCTTGCCAGTGTGGCTCTCTGTGGCCATGGTAATGAGTCTATTGATAACTTCATGCCTGCACACACCTTCAAGTCAGCTCTTGTGCAAAAGAGGCTTTGCAATTTCTTTGCATGGCTTTGCAATTGCTCTACAAACCCACACATCCAAAAGGTGCCATCCATCTCAACCAAAGAGCCCTTTAACTTTTACAAAGCCCTTTTATTTTTACCATTTAAAAGGTAAATGCCTATATGTCTATTATTCAATTACTTTTCTATTACTAAATTAAGTAAAAAAAAAATTACTTCATTTTTTCCTGTCATAACCCCAGAGGTATCCAAGGAAGGCTGGTCACCCCAAGTTGACAAAAGAGGGAATTGGTGTCTAGCAAACATAAAGTGACCTTCCTAAAAACCCAGCAAGAGTCAGGATTCAGATTCAGATGCAATCATTCCATTAACAAGTACTTAGCGAATGCCCACTATCAAATTCTTGGCTAGGTACCATACGGAAAGTGCAGCAATCAAACTAATAAATATGATGCCTGCCACCATGGGATTAGAGCTCAGTGAAGCTGGCAGAAAATAGAAAATAAAACAAATGGCGACACTTTTCAAAAGCCACCCTGAAGGAAATCAATGGGAAACATTTCCCCCCAAGATGTTCACGTGTCTTGCTCCCTGACTTCATTCAGTTGTCTGCCCAAATCGCTAATGGGCCAGGAAGAGCAGGCTATCAGAAGGGCGCTGCCAAGGACTGAAGGGGATTTCCTTGGTAGGAGCAAGAGATAGCCAAAATGAGAGGACAGGGCCTAAGGCCATAATAGATAAATTATAAGGCCTTGACATTTTCCTAGATTATTCTTTCCAGATCCCAATTCATGTCATTGGACAGCAAATGATTTGAGACAGAGGATAGAGAAGGAAAAAGAGAGAGAGGGGAAAAAAACACGATTAGAGGCCCTGCCTGTGGCTAAATCTTTCTCCAAGAAGGAAAGATGTGTTTTCACATGTCAATGTGGAGAGTCCAAGTATCACGTGGAAACAGTATTTCTAAGGGGCTGTAAAGAAAAATCAATTGTCTCATCCTCTCAACCTGTAGCCTTTCTGGTTTCAGTACTTGGAAATTCACTGGGCCCCATCCCCGGGCCCAACACCCTTCTCATTAGTCCCGTCACCATAGCAACTTTTAAGGGCTGTATCCTCAGTCACATGGCAAACTAATTGAACTGTACAACTTGTTTTGCAGCTGGAGAATGTAAAAGTGAATCTTACACTTAATCATACTCATAACACTGACATTCAAATCACAAGGCTTTGTTAGGGCTCCCAGAAAATGGAGTGTCATTTTGCCAGAACAATGTTTCACTCAGAGGCACATCCTGCTCACTTTGAAGTGCTAAGTGAATGGTGGAAAAAAAAAGCTTTGGGGCTTAGGGGTGGAAGAGGGTGGAGGGGGGCGAAAGAAGGAACAAAATATGGATGAATAACAGGGAAATGCATAAATGTTTCCAAATCTAATTCGAGTTCAATGTAAATGCTGCTGAAAATCTTTGTCTTTTTTTTTTTTTAAAGAGGCAGAAACATTGATGGAAAGAGCTTCGAATCACAGACCTACTCTGCACTCCTTAGTTCTGAGAGCTTTGGCAAGTCACTTAACTCCTGGTAATTTAAGTTTCCCTACATACAAACTAGAAATAAATACTACCACCCGACAGGCCTGTTCTGAGGGTAAACAGAATACATATAATCCTATATAAAACACAGAGCATCATGTCTGACACACAGTAGACACTCAATTGTCATTTTCCTTCCAAAGGTTGGACCCCAATATATGGCTAGACCAATGCCAAAATGTAACAGTAGGCAGTGTACTGGGTGCCTATATATTAATACCTTGTCTCACTAACCACCATACTAACCCTGGAACATGGATATCATTACTCCCCTTTTGGCAAATGAAGAAACTGAGGCTTAGAGAGGTTAATAATAATTAAAAGTACCCAAAACTTGAAAACGAGGAGAAAAAAATGACTTCATTTCCTTTCTATATTGGAGCATTGTCTAACGGGACTAGCTGAGGTCTTTCTGATTCTTAAGGGGAATGTACTTTGTCTGACTTACCATTAATTAGGCCCAGAGCCCTTCACGTTAGATGTTAATTTGTAGAAGATGAACAAGTTACTAATGACTGGGGGCATGGCTGGCAGAGAGCAAACACTTTCTGCCCAAAAGGAAAGATAACTCTGAAAGCTATGGTTTACTGCCCTATAGGGCGTGAATACCTTTGCCCGCTACTTAGCCCCCTTATTTCAGTGTTGTGTGTTTCAGTGATGCCAGTTCTCAGACCCTTCTTTGACTGAGCTGGGTCATCCTGCGGACCCCTTCTTTGTGGCTACGTGCATGCTCAGTTGCTCCAGTCATGTTCAACTCTTTGTGATGCTATGGACTGCAGCCCCCAGTCTCCCCAGTCCATGGGATTCTCCAGGCAAGACTACCAGAGTAGGTTGCCATGCCCTCCTCCAGGGGTTCTCACCGAACCCCAGGATCAAACCTGAGACTCTTGCATCTCCTGCATTACAGGTACATTCTTTACCCACCGAACCACCTGGGATGCCCGTTAAGTCTCTAAAGTGTGCTCATTGTACACAGGTCAGCTTTTTTTTTTTTTTTCTTTCTGAAAATGACACTGACAATAATTTACATAGCTCCCACCAAGATGGGAAAGAGTACAGCCTGGTTGGTCTGCCTCCAGTGTCTGCACACCTCGATCTATCTGGCTCACAGAAACCAGGACTAGGATTTAAAGGGTGTAACCTCCCTCAAGTGAAAGTGAAAGTGTTAGTCACTCAGTTGCATCCAACTCTTTGCGACCCCATGGACTGTAGCCCACCAGTCTCCTCTGTCCATGGGATTCTCCAGGCAAGAATACTGGAGCAGGTTGCCACGCCTTCCTCCAGGGGATCTTCTCAAAGATTGGACCCAAGGATCGAACCAGGGTCTTCTGCATTGCAGGCAGATTCTTTACCATCTGAACCACCAGGGAAGCCCACCCTCCCTCAAGGAGCACTGAAAAAGACAATCAACTGTAACGTGATTTCACACAGTACATGCTAGAGTCCTGGCAGTAAAGTGTTATGGAAGTTTAGAAGAGGGATACCTCCATTTCTCATTTACAGGAGTGAGAATGATGGCAGAAGACCTCACAAGAGAAGCATTGAAGAATGAGCAGATTTCCTCCCAATTTCCACCATAGGTAGAAGAATGATCCCCAAGAGTTCATATCAGGAAAAAAATAATAACCCAACAGTGGCGGTAACTATGCAGCTTTGAGTTTATAATTCTCACCTAACCAAGGCTCACAAAAACTCTGTGAGGTAGGTACTATGTTATCTCCATTTTTAACTGAGAAAACAAGGGTATGAAAGCGTGCCTGGCTTGCCCAAGAATGCTGGACTGGTGGGCACAGAGCTGGACCACTGAATCACTGATTCCGGCTCTAGGACCCACATTCCTCCTGCTCCTTTACTGCTTCCGTTTCCATGTGCTCCCTCTATCCCTAGCTCTCACCCCAGGGACATGTACAGTTTCTGACATAGCCCCTAGCTTCAGGCCGGCTGACATTTTTATTCCTGCTTGACCTATGAACAGCCCTTGGAAGCTTAAAATGTGTAAATGACTTGTCAGCTCTGAAGGGCTAGAAGTGGGAGCCTCTGAGATGAAAGTCCCACCCTTCCAGACACTCCACGGTTCCTTTCCTGGCAGGGCTGACTTGACTTGCTTTCCAGTCTTTGTTACTGATCCATCTGCACCTGATCCTGGTGCTAAGTGGAGAGAAGGATAAATGAGCTTCCTCCTGCCACCCCTCATGGGGAGAGACGACGCACCGTGGGGCTATGTGTCACTTTTGGTGCAAAATGACAGAGGGTAACTGGAAGAGGAGGTTGAGAGAAACAGCAAGGCTTATCCTCACTTGAGATAGCTAGCAATCTCATCTTCCAGGCTTTATGAAGATGATTTCTCTCCTGCTTCATCCAGGTGCTGCGCTCACTCCATCACTCCCTGAAGCCTCCCTTGTTATCTGTACTGTTCCATCTGCACTAAAGAATGGAAGAAGGGCTGAGACCTTGGCTGGATCCCTGGTCTCTAAGCCTGTTTCTCTTCTGTGCATTGAGCAGACTAGATGTACATGCTATGATTTGAGGAAGTGTATTCAGGCAATCGGTGCCAGAAGAAAGCACTACCAGTGAGGGAACTCAGTGATGAGGAATCCACCCACACACACACACACAGCCTGGGAGGACGCAACCACGTGGAATGGAACAGGCCATCAGACATGTGCTTCTAACTTGGGACAGAGGTGACAGGCTGGTATAAGCATAAAGAACATACAGAAAACAGATGGGAAGAGCCGTGTGAGATGCTCCTGAGCGGGCTGGTGTGTTATCTTCAGGTGGCCCCAGTGAATAGGCACAGAGGATGAGCAGCTGCTTCATGATACATCCATGCTGGCCTAATTTCCTACATTCCGCCCTCAGAGAGGACTGGAGAAAAGGGCCTGATTCAAGTCTGACTGCTTCTCTGAGACTTCCCTACTCCTCCTTGCCCTCACAGCCCTCTCTACACTCTCCAGCCTGACACAGGGCTGCTCAGGGAATGAGAAGATGGGTATCTGATCCAGGGCTTGCCAGTAATAACCTGGATGGTTGAGCAAAGCCTGCTCTTCTCTGGGCCTCAATTCATTTCTCTGTAAATTGAGAAGTGAAATAAACAATGGAACGACTATGGAACATTGATGTGCCAGACAGCACGGTGTCTCTTGTGACACTTAGAAGTGCCTAAGAGATGTCTCTTGTGGTACTTAGAAGTGCCTAAGAGATGCTTTTATCTTTTTAGACAGACGAAAACGTTGACACCCAAGCTCAGTGACTGGTACATGGTCAAACATCTAGGAAAGTGTAGTCTAACTCCTGACCCTGAAATTTCTCTCATGGTAGAAACACTGGCATAGCTGCTACCTGCCTTCCTGCTTCCAAACCCACTACCCACCCATGGCAGACACCACCTGTGCATCTCAGCACCTTATTCAAACTGACTTCAGGAAGACTGTAGTTTATGTCAACTACGAATTGGCACTTTCCAAGAGCATTTGCCAGTGAACAACAAGAAGGGCGTTTGCCATCTGCCTCTGCAGAGACTGAACTCTGTGCTGCTGCCGCTGCCAGCTTTCCACACCCCCTGAGGTGGGTGAACGAGGCGCTCTGTGCTCCAAGGAAACTGATGGATCAAGTCTTTAAATAGGTAGATATTTTCAAGACCTGATTTCATGATCCCAATCCTTGCCTCTCCTTTTATCTGTGTGTGTGCTTAGTCACTTAGTCATGTCCGACTCTTTGCGACCCTTGCCAGGCTTCTCTATCCATGGGGATTCCCCAGGCAAGAATACTGAAGTGGGTTGCCATGCCCTCCTCCAGGGGATCTTCCCAATCCAGGGATCAAGCCCAGGTCTCCCATGTTGCAGGTGGATTCTTTACCATCTGAGCCACCAGGGAAGCCCATCTAGAAAAGCACTTCTCTAGAAAAGCACTAAATCCCTTCATGGTAACACTAACAGAAAACCTCTTTGCAAAGTAAGTGCTTGATTGCACTGAACTCCCCATTCACCAAAATCTTATATATTGACCTTCCCCACTACCTCTTTGGAGCAGTCTCTCAGAGCTCTCTGAGGTACTGTCTCCCGGGTTGCAGTCCTCATCTTGCCCCGAATAAAACAATTCACAACTCTCAGATTGTTCATCTTTTTAGTCAACAGGTACCAACCTCTCACTTTAAACCTGCTACAGTCTATCCCCACCACAGAAGCTAAAGTGATCCCTTAAAAACAAATCAGATGGGCTTCCCTGGTGGCTCAGGGGTAACGAATCCACCTGCCAGTGTAGAAGACACTGGTTTGATCCCAGATCTGGGAAGATCCCACATGCCGTGGAGCAACTAAGCCCATGGGCCACAATTGAGCCTGTGCTTCAGAGCCTGGGAGCCGCAACTACTGAGCCACAACTACGGAAGCTCGAGTGCGGTAGAGCCCATGTGCTGCTGCAAGGGAAGCCACCACCACAAGAAGCCCGAGCAGCGCAATGAAGAGTGGCCCCTACTTACCACAACTAAAGAAGAGGCTGAGCAGCAGTGAGGACCTAGCATGGCCAAGATAAATACAAAAATTTTTTTTAAATATCAGATCATGCCATTCCCCAGATCAAACCCTCTAATGGCTTGACAATTCACTTATATACATCACGGTCTTCAAACTTTTGCAAGCTCTGGCCTCTCACCATCCTTCCAACTTCATTTTCTACCTCTCTTCCCTCTGTTCATTCTGTCCCAACCACTCTGCTCTCCCAGGTATTTACTTAATGCCTGGTTTCATTAAGATACTGTTTATTATAGTTACCAGGGGGGATGGGTTGAAGGAAATGATAATTAGGGAGTTTGGGATAGACAAGTACACACAGCTATATTTTAAATGGATATATAGGGATAGCACAGGGAACTCTGTCCAGTGTTATGTGGCAGCCTGGATGGGAGCGGGGTTTGCAGGGGAAGGGATACACGTATACGGACAGCTGAGTCACTCTGCTGTCTACCTGAAACTCTCACAATATTGTGAACCAGCTATACTCCATATACTTTATTTATAAGATAAAACGTTTTAAATTAAAAAAGATACTGTTCAAATGATCTTTCCTTAAAGCAGCTGATCACTATCTAAAGTGATACCTTTATTCCTTCTTACAAGCCTATTTTTCCTCGATTTTTCATTATTAACATTTATCACGCAGTGCCTTAAACCAAAAGTGTATAATTGTTTGTTTATCCATGTCTCTGTTACCTATAAGTTCTATGAAGTCAAAGACATTTTTGTTCATTACTGTATTCTGAGTCCCTCCAATAGTGCTCTTCACCTAAGAAGAATCCAAACAAGTGTTGAATCCATGAATATTAGTCATTATACTATCTCCTTGTTGAATATAGTCATTTAGACAGGTTTGGTTTGATTTACTCAATAATAAAGTTGATAGTAACAGGGAACTGCACTCAGGCAGTCATTCTGGGGAGGAAAGCATATTTGGATGGCATGCTCTGGGCAAATGGTGGCGGTGTTCCAGGCCCTGAATCTGTGTCACTGGTTGCAGAGACACTATTAAACTCTAACCTGATGCCCTCAGGTTGACTCATATGATCCTTCAGTGTGATGCTTCACTCCCGCAGACCAGTTACTCCCCAGGGTCATGGCACACAGTTCATTCACAGCATCAGTACTCAACTACCACATGGCAGGAGGAATGAGAACATGATTAAACTGGCTATTTTTCTATAAGATGTTATGGGGAAATCCCATGAACTTTCTGCCAACACAGTAGTTAATAAAACATAAATCATTCAAACACTTCTACTTGTTAAAAAAAAAAATCTGTCTAAAACATCAGATGCAATATCCTGTGAAATAAGTAGAGTGGATTTTTTTCACCTGACCCTGGGCATGTCCCTGTGGACCCCTGCTCCTTATTTGTAAGATTAGGAATGTCTGACCTTTGGGATCCTCCAAAGATGATCCATTTTAAATGACTAATAAGTCTATGATCATTTCCCAAAAATAGATGTGAAACTGGAGAAAGTGAGCGAAGGTGGGCTACCCTCGAGTTCTTTTGTAAAAAGTGTTTAAACTAAATTCATGATGTTATCTCGATTTTTTGGTTTTCTGCCTCTTTGTCAAAGAACTTGGGAATGGGTTCTAATTAAGAGTACCAGCTCATTCCCTGTACAGGACAAATGATGACTAGAAGAATGCATGAGAAACAAGTTTATCAGAATCAATCCAAACATCACAATGATGCTCTCTTCTCACAGCATTTAATAACACAACTGTGAAGGGTGTGTGTTACCCTTTATGTACATGTCTATCTCTGGAATGAAACTCCTGCACATGAAGACTTTAACTTGTTCAAAATACTACTGTCTTCAACACTATGCTTGGCACAAAATAAGTACTGAAACCAAGAAGGACCCCATGGGCCTCCTGGGCATGGAAGAAGCCTTTTCTGTTTACTCTCTGTGAAATTTTCTGGGGTTTCCCTGGTGGTTCAGTGGTAAAGAATCCTCCAGACAATGCAGGAGAAGCAGGTTTGATCCCTGGGTCAGGAAGATCCACTGGAGAAGGAAATTGGTACCCACTCCAGGATTCTGGATAATCCCATGGACAGAGGAGCCTGGTGGGCTACAATCCACAGGGCCACCAAGAGTTGGACACAACTGAGCAATGGAGCATGCATACGTGCATGCATGCACACAAGCGCGCAGGACCTTCCCTGAGTTCCAAAGCGCAGCTTCAAAGAGTTGTTAATCAGGGAAGGGAGGAGATGCAGAGACAAGGGAGGAGCAGCCAAGAAACGACAGTGCAGCCTGGTTCCACCTCAAGGGACACACACAACAGTATCTGAGCTCTTTCCAGAACTAAAACCCCCACCAAATGAAAGACATAACTACTTGATGAAGCATTCTTCATTCCAGAGAGAAGGTGACAGTTTGATAACCACAAAAACTCCTCAGGAGACCACTTGTGGCCAGATGAAGGGAATATAGGCCCTGCGCACACCTTGATCATCACAGCAACTCTGCCCTTGAACCAGTATTATCAATCTCCTCACCAAATCCCCCCAGGATGCAACACACAGTTTTGCGGGCATGAACCCGCTGTGTGTTATATCCCATTTGCCTGCCAAAGCAATAAAGCTATTCTTTTTTTTTCACCCAAATCTCTGTCTTCAAGACTCAATTCCATACCAGAGCACAGAGGCTGAGTTTTCAACATCAGTACTGAATCAATATTTAATGAATGAATAAATAGCTAGAGGACTTGAGTCACCAAACTTAACTCTCCTGACACTCAGAAGAAAGCTGCACGCCCCTAATGAAATGCTTCCCCACCTCCACACTGGCACTACACATGCAAAACCTCACTGGACATCATCAGACAAAGTAAGTACTGAAACCAAGAAGGACCCCATGTCAATGCCATGGGCGGCGTTGGTAGCTCTCATCTCTGCCTACCTGTCTTCTCCCGCCATCACAAGAAGAACAGTTAACAATTATTCATGGTCAAGATACCACTGAGAAAATCCTAGAACATGGGAGTGCAGCTGAAGCACCCCTAACATCACAGAGACCAAGACAGACCACATCAGAAAGGTGAGGGGAGCGGCTACATGCGGACCTCACGGCCCATCCCCCAGGCCAGCACAGCACCGCAATGAGAGGTCTCCCTTGTGGTTCTTCCAGTAGGAAAAGAGAGCCCAGGGATGACATCTAGCTTCCCCAGCATTGCGGGGTGGCTTCTTGGGGGCTTTACACTGGTCTTGCCCCAGAGACATTGTGGGGAAGTCTGAGAGGCTTGGCCACAGGGAATCTAATTGTAACAAAGAAGTGGGCAGAGGCTTGAAACAACCAGGGCTTGGATCCTGATCCTGGCAGACCAAGTTCCTACCTGCAGCACCCAGGGTAGGTAGTCTTCCCAACAAGTAGCTTTGCTCATCTGCGGAGCCAAGACAGTGGTGCAGTCTGACCAGGTAATGCGGTGAGGAGCAGCTGTCTGCCTGCTTGGATCCTCAGACAAGATGTGCTGGGCACTGGAGCTTGGCCTGCCACTGCCCAGGCAGGGAGGCTGAGTCATAGCCCAGCCTGCCGTTGAGTGTACATGACCAGGAACACCTGGGAGATGAAAAGAGAGAAGATTTGAGGTTATCAGAAGCAGGGATTGGGGGAGGGTGGAAATGCGAGTGAAGGTGGTCAAAGGGTACAAATTTCCTGTTATAAGATAAATAAGTACAACAGGACAACTACAGTTAACATTGCTATATCAGAAAATTGAAAGTTGTAAAGAGAGTAAATCCTAAGAGTTCTCATCCCAAGGGAAAAAAAACACATTTTTTTTTTTCCTTTTTTCTTTGCATTTACTATATGAGATGATGTGTGCTCAGCTGCTCAGTCACACCTGACTCTTTGCGACCCCATGGGCTGTAGCATGCCAGGCTCCTCTATCCGTGGGATTTTCCAGGCAAGAATACTAGCATGGGGTACCATTTCCTACTCCAGGAGATCTCCCCGACCCTTGTCTCTTGTGTCTAGAGCCTTCCCTAGTGGTCCAGTGGCTAAGACTCCATACTCCCAACGCAGGGGGCCTGCATTCAATCCCTAGTTAGGGAACCAGAGCCCACATGCCTCAGCTAGGAGTTCACAGGCTGCAAATAAAAGATACCACATGCTGCAATGAAGATCAAAGATCCCATGTGCCACAACTAAGACCTGGAGAAGCCAAATATATAAACAATATTTTTTAAAAAATCATTATGCTTACACCTTAAACTTTACAGAAAAGAAAGACAGTGTCACTGCAAGTCCGTGGGCTGTAGCCCGCCAGGCTCCTCTGTCCATGGAAATTTCCAAGCAAGAATACTGGAGTGGGTTGCCATTCTCTTCTCCAGGGGATCTTCCCTACCCAGGGCTAGAACCTGGGTCTCCTGCATTGCAGGCAGATTCTTTACTGTCTCGGCCACAAGGAAAGCCCAACTTATACAGAGCTATGTTTCAAATACATCTCAATAAAACTGGAATGAATAAATAAAAAAAGCAAAACCTTACTAGCAGGGAAAGCAGACAGGATTACAGTATAGCTCTTCACAGAACAATGGAGGCTCACAATGGTTTGATAGCTTTCCCCAGCCAAAGTGTATCAGAGTAGAACCTGGCCTAAAGCCTCCTGGCTGCCCGCAGCCTGTGCCTTCTGGGTCTTAATTCCAACCTGGTGGATAGGACGATGGAACATGACTCTTAGCTGGCCCAGCAGGCAGGAAGGCTGTGTGCACCCACCTGGGAGCTCTCACGACCAAGCAGGACTGGTCCAGTCCAGCTCCTGTGAAGCAGCAGGCCTTCCTTCACAGGTCCCCTTGCCTCTCTGCCTCCCTGTCTCAGGCCCCCAGAATTTTTCAGAGTCTGGGAGCCTTTTGCGATGAACAAAAGGGATATAACAAAACTGTACACACTAAGGGTATCTAACCCCTATTTGTTGAGCCCTAATGGTGTATCAAGGTGTAGAGTATGGGGCTCAGGCTCTGAAATCAAGCTGTCTGGGTTCAAATCTCAACCCTGACACATATCTGGGCACTGAGTGTCCTCACTTTTAAAATAGGAATGTGGATTGTCCCTTCCTCTAGGACAGTAGTGGGGATCGGGTAAGGCAGTATGTGCAAAGACACACAGCATGTGCCTGGCACCTACCCACATCTCTCACTTCATCCTCACAACAAGCTCAGGAGGGAGATTATAATTATCCCATTTTATAGATTGAGAAGAAGGGGCTTCCCTCATGGCTTAGACAGTAAAGAATCTCCCTGCAATGCAGGAAACCCAGGTTTGGTTCCTGAGTCGGGAAGATCCCCTGCAGAAGGAAATGGCAACCCACTCTAGTACTCTTGCCTGGAGAACCCCACGGACAGAGGAGCCTGGCGGGCTACAGCCCATAACATCACAAAGAGTCGGACACGACTGAGTGACTCTCTCTCACACACACACACACATACACAGATGAAGAAACTGAGGCTCAGAAACCCTAAGCAGCAATTTCAACAAGGCTTGCTCTGCTCACCTCCAGATGCTTTCTCAGAGGACACTAGTCTTGAGGAGGATGCTGGAAGAAACCACATGGAAACCAAACGACTGAAATTTTCAGGGTGAGTTCACAGGGCAAGGTCAATTGGGCAGGGCAGAAATTTTTGGAAAGACGGAAAGCACATTCTTCCCAGACTCAGAGGCACAGGGCAGCCCGCTGCCTCCTTGCTCCGGGATGTCTCAGAGTAGGAGCAAGTGGTGACACCTGCTCTCCCGGGGCCTCGACCTGCTCTACCCACAGCTGTTTCCAATTAGAGGACTGAAGGGCTGGCGCCATTACTGAGAATGCGTCCTTGCAAAACTCCTAAGGCGAGGTTGTTAACATGCTTTCCTCAGGACCCAACTCCCTGTCAGCCTGATAAATGACCCCTCTGATTATCCCTGAGGGAACTCCCTACCCAACCCCCCTCCACCCCCACCCCCAGTTCTCTGCTCTTTACTACCTTTGGAAAATGCTCTTTCCTGGAAAGAGACTGGCCTCTCCCTTTGGAAATGCTGAGCAGGCTTCTGTCTACCTGTTTATTTGTTTGAGATGGATAAGGAAGGGCTTGTTCAGGAAAGCGGTGAGAAAGCATAGGGAGTGTGCAGTAGGAGCCTTATAAAGTCCATGAACTCAATTTCGCTCACTTTAAAGTGAAATAAACTGGTCTTAACACACTGAAGCAGACAGCTCCGTCCTTCTTCGTGGATAAGGGAACATGAGGGAAACTGTTAGGAGGAGGCAGGGATGGTGGATCTGTGGCAAGGAGTTTCTTCCAGGTTTGCACTCAGCAAAGCAGAGATTGGAGGCCACAGCTGGGGCAGAGGGCAAAGTGCCAGGTGTGCACCCCGCCCCAGCTGAATCACCCCCTCCCTCCTTGAGGCCCTCCTCTGATCCATCCTAACCTCCTCCCATCTCTGTCTCCTTGCCCCTCCCCTTCCAGCATTCCCGCACACTCCCTCAACTCTAAACCAACAGCACCCTCTTGCCACTGGAGGTCCCTTCTCCAACCTGTCAGTTACCACCACTCCCTGAAGCTTTGGGCTTCCCAGGTGGCTCCGTGGTAAAGAATCCACCTGCCAATGCAGGAGACTCGAGAGACACGGATTCAATCCCTGGGTGGGGGAAGATTCCCTGGAGAAGGAAATGGCAACCCAATCCAGTATTTGTGCCAGGAAAATCCCACAGACAGAGGAGCCTTGGGGGGGCTACAGTCTATGGGGCTGCAAAGAGTCAGACACGGCTGAGCACTCACACAAGCTGCAACCTTATTTCACATGTTCTTCCCCTAAAAACACTCTTTTCTCCTCCTAACTAGAAAGGAATTATCTTCTCATCTCCCGTGCTCAGAAGAACAATTTATCTTTAATGTTTGTGGGCACGCTTGTCTATCCAGTAAGTAAGGGAATCACCCCAAGGTCATGAAGCAGCGTGGGGCCAGGTCTCCTGAATTTCTGCCTGTGACATTTATATCACGTCACATTTCCTCTCCAACTCCGGAAGGCAAATCCCAGAGTTAAAACAGATGCCTAAGGGATCAAATAAAGTCTTTACATTACTTGCCACAGAGGCAAATGACCGAAGTCCTGGAAGCTTTGTTTCAGCATAGGTGCCCACAGGGAATGACTCAAAATGGCTTATTTGTCTGCATGTCTAACTCTGATAGGAAAGGTACCCTTGGCTCTCGGACTCCTGGGAGCATCTGTGAAGATGCTCATGTATCACTGGAAATATAATGAGTTGGAGATAATTTTATTTATGAGAATTCCTCCAGGGTGGTAGGAGGGATTAGAAAGAATATTTTGATAAAATGCTTCGGGTTAAGGTTTCATGCCCAAGGATCATGACTGGCCAATAAGAGATGTTTTCTAAACTGTCTCCAGGGCACAGCTCTTTGCCTTTCTGCCATCCACTTCTCTTTTCTTCCTCCCTGAGGGACTCCTGACTTTTTCGAATGTGAAAATTTCCCCCATTTGACTCTGCAAAGGAACACTCCTTTCCTTCCTCTGAAAGGGCACCTTGATTGGTTTAAGCTGGAGTTGGCAAGACAAGGCCTATGGGCCAAATTTCGCCAGTCACCACTGCCAGCAAGCTAAGAATGATTTCTGCATCTTGTTTGTGTTGTTAGTCGCCAAGTTGGGTCCGATTCTTCGTGACCCCGTGGACTTCAGCATAACAGACTTTCCTTTGCTACAGGCTCTAAGAAGAGCCACAGTGATTTAATATAAAATCTGCATCTTAATTGGTTGGAAAAAAAGCAAAAGAAGAATAGTATTTCTTGACTTGTGAAAATTATATGAAATTCAAATTTCAGTGTCCCTAAAATTTTTTTAACAGCTTTGTTGATGTATAATTCACATTCTGTATAATTCACCATTTGAAGTATACAACTCTAGGGCTTTTAGTATATCCACCGGATCATGCAGTCATCACCACAATCAATTTTTACCCCCCAAAGATACCCCATGCGTCACCCCCAGCCCCTCAAATCCTAGGCAGCTGTTAACCTATTTTCTCTGGCTGTAGATTTGCCTATTCTGAACTTTTCATATATATGAGAAACTTTTTCATATATATATATACATATATGAAACTATATATATATATATGTATATATATATATGAACTTTATATATATATGAATACATAATACAAGTTTTACTGAAACATATTCATGCTTGTTTACACACGATGATGATGGCAGGGTTGAATTTTTGTGGCAGAGATTTTACATCCAACAAAGCCTAAATTATTTACTATCTGGCCCTTTTCAGAAATAGTTTGTAAATGCCTGGTTTAAGTAGTTTGGTGTTGCTTTGTAGTATGTTACTGGAACAAGTGTAAGCACATGACCTATACCTACCTGATCAGACAGAAGGAAAGGACTTATTGCCTTTGCATGGAATGCCTGCTAAGTCACTTCAATCGTGTCCGACTCTTTGCGACCCTATGGACCGTAGCCCTCCAGGCTCCTCTGTCCATAGGATTCTCTAGGAAAGAATACTGGAGTGGATTGCGGTGCCCTCCTCCAGGAGATCTTCCTGACCCAGGGATCGAACACGCATCTCTTATGTCTCCTTCATTGGCAGGCGGGTTCTTTACCACTAAGGCCACCTGGGAAGCCCCAGTGTAATAGGTTTCTTTTTATGGCCTTTTCTGGGGTTGCTCAATTGCTGTTGGAAATCATCTAGAGACCAAGAAGGGGCAGCCTGAGGACAACAATGAAGATGGGAAAAGGAAAAGAACTTGGGTGTTAGATTATACTGAATGAACCAGTTCTGAACCCTGCCCTCTTCAGAATATCTTTTCAGGTGAAGTAATAAATGCCCTCACCATTAAGCCAATGTGAAACGTAGTTTCCATTACCTGTAGCCACAAGCATCCTATCAGATACAACTTCTTTCTGTAGAGCAAGATTGAGTATCATATGCTACTTGGGACCAGAGTTGAATTTTCCCAGACAAGAGAAGTAGACTTGAAACCAAGCAGGACCCTGTGGGGCTCCTGGGCGTGGAAGCCTTTCTGTGCCTCCACGACCTTCCCTAAATTTCAAACAGCAGGTTCAGACAGTTGCCAGTCACGGAAGGGAGGGGATGCAGAGATAAAGGAGGAAGAGTCAGAGGAAATAATACACAGTGCACAGCCTTGGGAAAGGGTCTTGGTTCTGTCTCAAGGGATACACATAACAATATTTATGAGCTCTTCTGAAGAACTGAAACCCTCAAAAATGGAGTTGTTACCTACTTGATAAAGCATCCTTCACTCCAGAGAGAAGGTCATTGCTTGGTAACCTGAGAACCACAGAATCTTGTAAGGAGACCACCTGAGGCCAGATTCGCTCACCCCCTGATTCTAATCAGCAATGCCGCCCTTGAACCCTTACTATAAAGCTCTTCACCAAACTTGCCTCCCCAGCCCCGGGTTGAAACACATAGCTTTGAGGGCATGCACCTGCTTGGCTCCCTTTGCCTGGCACTGCAATGAAGCTATATTCTTTTCTATTTTATCCAAAACTCTGTCTCTGAGATTTAATTCTATGTCAGCGTACAGAGGCGGGATTCGGCTTCAAGCTAAGCACTGCCACCACCAGCCCTCCTGTTACCTTGCCCTCCTCTTGTTGTTCAGCCTCCCCACGCAGCTCTTAGATGTTTGAAGGGTATCATTTTCAAGGGAATACTAATGCATTGCCTGTCTATTTGTCTACCTGTCCCTGGCTTTTTATCCAGCCTGCCTAGTTTTAAGATATGGCCCTTGATCTCATTTATAAACAAATAAAATTGAAGCTGAACTTTTCTGCTTGGTGTCCAATTATTATGGGTACACATTAAAGTAGTATGTTAAGAGATTTTATTATTTTAAACCAGGCTTTCTGGGATGATGGGAATTCAGGCATTTCTTTCTTCCTTCTGTGTTTCTGAATGACCACCCTTTTTCTAACAATATGGACCCTTCTTAAAATAAAAATTTAGCTAATTTTATATTTTTAGATATTTGTCTCATTAGTATTTTCCCTAAATTGTCCTGAAGCCTCAGTTGCTCACCAGTGTGGCTATTCATTATAGGCATGAGGGATCATCTCCTGGCTCAGTAAAATGGATAAAGTTAAGGCATGGCTATAAAGGGTTATTTTTAGTAATTGATACAGTAGCAAGAACAAAGCAGTAGGATTTAAGAGCCTAGGGTTGAGGCCTTGACCTGTTAAACTTATTATGTGGCATTGGCCAGTCAGTTCCTTCTATTTAACTTTCTACTCCTCCTCGGAACCTTGGTCCTTGGGCTCATTTCTTTAAAATAATTTCCTGAGATCACCTGCCCTTCCAAAGGTGAATATTCTATATTTCTAAAATATCATTAGTATAATCTTCCACTATAGTTCTTATCTGGCTGAATTTTAGGGTTTTTTTAAATTATTATTTTTACTGAACTCCTCAGCTATATGGTGAGTTCTTTGTAGGAAAGAACCACCTCTCTTCATTTCAGTTTCCCTGAACTTGATATATCGTATACACTTGATATTTTTTTAAATAAACAACTGGCATTTATTATTCTAAAGAATAAAACAGTTGGACCAAAAAATAAAATAGTTAGAGTCTCTTCCATTTCTAAAATTGAATTCATCTTCAAGGATTATTCAATGATACATGGTAGAAGTATTTGCAAAAACTGTAGTAGATCATTTAGGAATTCTTTCTGATGAATAGTGACAGGTATCCAAAATAACACTGCCTTAAATAAATCACGAGTGGATTTTTGTCTCATGGAAAAGACAGAGAGAAACAGACATCCAGTCATCAGCAACTCATGATCTCTCTCCTCTCTGTTTTACCAACTTTATTGAATGGCTACTCTCATCTAGGCTGCCTCATGATACTTAATGGCTGCTGTAGCTCCAGTCATTAAATGAATATTCCAGGCAGTTAGAAGAAGGAAGCAAAAAAGAGCAAGAGGGCATTGTTCCTAGGAAAGTTCAATTCCTTTCAAGTCCTAACCAATGACTTCCACATATAAGTCATATCTGTGAGGGCAGCTAGGAAATACCACTTATAGCTGGGCAGATTGCCATCCCCTACAACATAGGGATGTCTTGCTTGCTAAGGAGGAAAGGGGAACGGGTATTGGGTACATACAGGAAAATCTCCACTATCCTTGATGAGTGTCCCCTCAACATCACTGTATTACAGAAGATTAGGATTGACTCTTAGAGGTAGAATCTCTTTGAAACTTGGTCCTTCAAGTCATCAGCTGTATGACAAATAACCACTCAGGACACCAGGCTATATATAAAAAAATGATGGCTGATTCACTGGTCAGATCATATATGGGGCTAAGCGTATAATCAGTGTGTTAAAAGAAAATGTTGAACTGTTCGAATTACCCTTAAAAATCTTTTAATTTAGTTCTCAAGAAAGGGCATTTTCTCACCTGCCTTTTCCCATACTAAATGAAAATATGTGTGTTTTACCCATGAGAGTCACACTGTATCAAGCTATTCCCACTGTGAAAGCACTGGGGGCCTCCTGAGCCCCACCCCTGCAGCACCAAGTGAATCTCTTCCAGCTCACACTGACTCCTGGACCTGCCCAGAGTGAAGTGGAGAGTCATATTTGCATTTAAATCTCCTGTTGCATGTCATTTAATCTTTCTGGCACAGCACATAAACATAGTAATTCAATTCGGTAAGTGAAATTCCTGTATGCGAGTCCATCAAACATGTTGCTCTGATTGCTCATTTTTTAGTCTGATAAAATACTCCATTGTAAGTAGAAAGCTGCTAGCATGTGGTGAGTATGGAGGTGATATTGGGCAAATTTCCAGACACACCAGCTCTAATTCTTCTTTTTCTTTATATCTGCATTGCCCCTTGACTATCAAACAGTCCCCACTAAGTCTTTTGCTAATATTTGTCCTTCTTATAAGGGCCTCATGCCTCCCTCGTGGTGGAACTTTAGACATCTCATCAGGCAGGGGAGAAGAGATTATTTTTAGGGGACAAACGTGTGCATCACCCTACACAAAATCAATCTGCTTGCTTCTATGGAAAGCTTGGACTTGAAGACAGCTTGAGATTCTAGGTAGTTTTTCATTTCAGTTGCTTTTATATTTTGAAGAGAATATTGAACTGTTTCCACGGTGATATTTCATAATCACAGCATCTGGAGCAAAAAGTACCATGGTAGCTAAGCTAGAGAAAAAATGGGTTCCTATGTAAATCACCAGGGATTCTGATGGTTTATCATCCATGCTCTGCCCCTGATACCCATGGACAGTCACCAGGACCTAAAAGACAGGAGACAAAAGCCCCAGGGAGCTTTTATGTCCTGGAAAACTCAGGCAATACTAGCAAATTACTTATATTTTTGAATAATCTTAAAATCAGACCTCTTTCTTCCCTTTCTTCTTTTGTTTTTTAACCTAGGAGAACTCACTTATGGAGCTTTATCATTTTCATTTCTGACCCTAGAACGGAGAGTAAAAAAGCAGTGAAGATGAAAAGAAAACCTGAATTTAAACATGATATGTTTTTGTCCCCCAAATATGCTCGAAAGTATAATTTGTCAGTCCAGGTACCGTGTGCTAAGTCACTTTAGTTGTGTCTGATTCTTTGTGACCCCATGGACTCTCACCTGCCAGGCTCCTCTGTTCATGGGATTTTCCAAGCAAGAATATTGGAATGGGTTGCCATGCCCTCCTCCAGGGGATCTTCCCAACCCAGGGATGGAACCTGCATCTCTTACGTCTCTTGCATTAGCAGGTAGATTCTTTACCACCAACGCCACCTGGGAAACTCTGTCAGTCCAGGTAAGGGCATGTAAAACGGTCAGGACAATGCCTAAAACTCCTGCTGAGTTCTCAGATTTTGGTCCTAGCTGTGCCAAAAATTGGCAATAATCTTGGGTAGAAGGAGAACTAGTCTCTCTGCCTATATACCTGTGCATGAAACAAGTAGCTTGGAATAACCCCTGTTATAAAACCTGTGTTCCAGGAAAGGAGAATATGTTCCATCCCATAGCTAAATGGGCTTCCCTGATAAAATAAAATGAGATGGACCTAGATATTATCGTACTAAGTAAGTTGAACAGAGAAAGATATATCGTATATCACTTACATGTGGAATCTAAAAAGATGATGCAAATAAACTAATTTGCAAAACAGAAACACATTCACAGACTTCAAAAACAAATTTATGGCTACCAAAGGGGACAGATGAGGGGCGGGGCAGCTTAGGAGTTTGGGATTAACAGATACACACTTGCTGTTATTCAGTAGCTAAGTCCTGTCCAACTCTTTGTGACCCCATGGACTGCAGCTCGCCAGGCTTCCCTGTCCTTCACTCTCTCCTGGAGTCTGCTCAAACTCATGTCCATTGACATAACCAACAAGGACCTACTGTATAGCACAGGGAACTCAACTCAATATTCTGTGATGACCTATATGGGAAAATAATCTGAAAAAGAATAGATATATATAAATAACTGAACCACTTTGTGTATACCTGAAAATAACACAACACTATAAATCAACTATACCCCAATATAAAATAGAAATTAAATGAAAAATAAGCTAAAATGAAATGTTTCTTAAGTTTATTTGACCAAATATATATTATTTTACCCATGTGATTCCACATCTTGATTTTTTGTAGAAGTCAGTTGCTTATGGAATACAGTTTGGCAAGCCCTTAAATTAATTAAAGTGATAATTAAAGACCTTGGTGGGTTTAAAATATTGGCATTTTTATGACTTGGTAAATTCCAGTAAGTAGCACACCAAGCCAGTTATCGTACTGTGATAATTGATGCTTATTATGATGACCTGCACATTTTTAAGATCCTAAAAGGTAGTCAGAACCAACAAAGTAAGATTAAAATTATGTTCCTTATGGTTTAGGATGCCTTTTTATATCCGGGTCATTTAAAGATGATCTGCCCATGCTTGTGCATGTACTACTTTTAGTGACAATTTTTAACTGCATGTATTTATGGTTGCTCACACACAACCCATAGCTGATCCCCAGTCCAAGTCTAAACAGAACCCTTGCTGAAGAGGGGAAAGGACGCTGACACCCCACATCCTTCCAGTAAGTTCTCACATAGGGCAGTAATTAGAGGCATTGTGTTATATGAAAAGATTGTGGCTTGGCAATCAGTAGAGATGTAACAAGCAGGTTTGGCTCTGTGACCCTGTAAGTTACCTGTCTCAACCTCAGCTTCCCCAACTGTAAAATGGGAATAACAGTAGTTACCTCTTAGGGTTATATACCAAAGGGAAAGCATCCAGCCCAGAGGAAGAATTCACTAAATACCTTGGGTGGGTTTGGGCCTTTTTCCATGGACCTTCTCCAGGACAGGGCCTGTAGCTTCTAAACTGGGAGTCTGCCCAGCATCTAACACACAGTGGGCTGCCTTATGAATGAATTCGCTAAGCATAAAACTTAATTTTGAAATAAACTAGGTACTCTTATGTTGCTCTCTCCTGCTAAAGTCCATTAGCAGAATAATTGGAAGCTTCTCCTTCGCCAGCAAACAAGCTTGAGTTGTCACTTCCCCCAGGAGGCTTTCCCTGTCCACACTCACCGATTCACATCCCTCTGTCAGCACTGGCTACTTCTCCCTTGGAGCACACATCACAGTGGTGTCTCTGGCTGTCTCTCTCTCAATTCACAAATCTTTGGCTAATGTCTCTTCTCCCCCACAAGTCTGTACTCGGGGCACAGGCCATGGCTGCTCTTGTCTGTCAGTTTTACCTCCAGTACTTAGCACGGCGTTTGGTCCACAGAAAGTGGTGAATAAATATTTGAATGAATGAACAAATGCTCCCTTTCCACTTCTTACAAAGAGCTCTCTCCTTGCTGACTTTTTTCATTGAGGCTGAGCATCGTAAATATGCCGCAGCCAGAGCTCTGTCTGTTCCCTAGTCCCACGCAGGGACCGAAACAAGCCATGGCTGAAACGTAACATCCTGGGGCAATGGGTTAGGCCAGTTCTCAAGTGGCTCTGATGGGATGGAAGGAAACAGAGGAGGCCGGGTCAGCAACAGTCTCTGTGCCTCGGACCTTTTCTTGCTGCTGGCAATGTGTGGCTTATGCCTGGTTTGGCTCCATTTCCAGTCTGATGGTTAAGCCCCCAAACTTTGCAGACTTCATTTCCTGTGGGCTCCTGTTCACACCGGCTCTGACCCTCCTACACAGCTTCACCCTGTAGCATCTGAGACTTGACTGCCTGGCTTCTGACCCCCTCACTCCCCCCACACCCCATGCCTCCTCTGTGCTGTATCTCCCAGCACTGGTTCTGTTCCCAGTCCCCTCGACCTGCTGCCACCCACGGTTCAGCATGATGGAATGACTCGCTCAACAATATTTGCCTTTGGAAACGTCACCCACAGGCAAGATGTGCCTGGATTCAAATATCCAAACTGTGTATCTCTGCTGCAAGGATTGAGCGATTGTGTTCTCCAAGGTTTTTCCAGACCCCAGCTGTGGTGTTATCAGCACAACTTTTGCGGTTGTGTCAGAGAATGTGACTGGCCTTGGTTTTATTCTCGAGGTCGTCCCCCCGACTTGAGGTTAGCCAACTGCCCTGTGTCCTGTATTCTCTTCCTCTAAACTTGAGCATGGAGGTCTTGGGAAGAGAGATTGCTAAATAAAGACCAGCGGTGATATTTACTTAACAGATGGTGACAGAACCCCAAGCTCTCTCTCCTTGAGCATTACTCCAGGAGAATTTTCTAAGTCTGATACAGCTGAGAAAGGATGAATTCAGTCACATTTGCTCCCTGGGCCTGTCTACAAAGAGCGTGTTAAAAACTCATTATTCATTTTTAAAAATAGAGCCCCATGCAGTGAGTTCCACTGAGCAGCTCGTAGTGTGTGCAACAACATCGTGTTGGAAAGGAACCAGACTAGGTGTCTGGAGAGTCACATTCTGCTTCCAGTTGGAAAAATTCCTTCATTTCCCTAGTCTTGTTTTCCTCATAGGTGTAACTGCCTCTAGGTTTCGGATTCCTTATTTTACTACGTGCCTAATACTATGCCTAACTAAAAAAAAAAAAAAAAAAAACAAATATGGATGACAGTTTATCTAGGGCTTATGTGTGCCAGGTACTCATCTAAGCATTTTGAGGTATTCAACTATTTACTGTACAAACAAATAACTGAAACAGAAAGAGGAATTCAAGTCCTTACAAGCAACTTTATTTTTTTTAAGACATTTCCTCTCATATTGCTAGTAAGTTACACTTGCTTGAACCTGTCTCTCATACTGTCCCTGCCATTTAATAATACAGCTATCTGCTTGAGTCCTAGTATAGCTACATTGGGCGGGGGGGTGCTCTTTGTTCTCATTCATTTTAGCTTTCCTAGAACCAGGCATAAATCCTAACAGATAAAACATAGTTAATAAATGTAAGGCAGGTGCATAGTCCAAACTGACTAAAACATAAGCTCCATGGTGGGGAGCAAGGTGATGACTTTGCCTCTTATGTTCTTCTACACGCCCCTGTGCTTAGAATTGAGCCTGGCAGAAGTAGATGATTAATAGCTCTATGAATGAATGAACAAGTGAGTCAATGAGGAAGTAAAAAAAACGATGAACAAATAGTAAAGAATCTACTGAAAATGCCAACTTGACCCTGTTTAAAAGCACAAAGCCCCCTGAGGATCTATGGAACAACAGCAAAACTTGACACAAGGTAGGTCATGGGTTTTCATACCTGGGAGCCCAGGGAGCAGCAAGGGGCCTTCACATTGCGCAGTGCAGCAGTTTGTATTTAGTGAGATGGCTTGTGTGCATCCTCTTTAAGTAGAGTGATGATAAAGGAGAAATGGATCGCAAGCTGCTGCAAGGAATAAAAACTGGTATCTCTTCTCCTTGAATAAAGGCGTCTCATTGAGAGCTTAGATTCCTTTGACTATTAGAACGTCTGTGATCAGTCACTTCAGACAAGGCCCACATGCCTGTTTATCTGCTGGGTTTGCAAAGGAATCTGGGAAACACGGCTGCCACCGTGCAGATGTTATATTTACCAGGCATTTTCAATTGTGGCAATTGCTACCGCTTCTAGCTCCTCCCTGCCCGGCCCCCTCTTTTTAATCTGCATCCTTTTATCTTTCTCATTTCACGTTTGTTTTCTGCTCTGTTTGGTTTGGATGCTAGAAATTGAAAACAAGCATCAAATGGTATTTTAGATCTGCACAGCCCAATCTTCTCCACCTGGCACCGACTTTCTCAGTACGACTCCTGGGGGTGGAGTGGGGACATTCAGGGGAGAGGGACTTTTGGGTTCAAGCAACTGATGGAACCAGAGACACCAGGAGTTGCTAGTTACAGTCCAGGCCACTGGAGCCTTTGGTGCTGTAACAGAAAGAAAAAAAATATCTAAAGATAGAAATTCCTAAAGCCTTGTCACATATTTGGAGTCTAGATTGTTGCTTCTGGGCTACTTTGTCAATTTTGGGAAATTTGTTTTTGACTAAGTTATCACCTTGAAATGAAGATGTTGAAAGGGCTTTAGTGGGGGATTAGCAGACAGGTTTCACTCTCAGCCATGATCTTCCTACTGACCTTGGAAAAGTCACCTCACTTGACTCTTCAGAATGGACTGTAACGTATCTTATTTTGTATAGTTCTGAGATTTAGCAGTTCATGGCCCAATTGGCTATGGCAGGAGCGGGAAAGGGAGACAGGATAGAAATGAGAGATTTCTGATGAATGTCCCCATCTCCTTCAGGTCTCAAGACAGATGTCTGTTTCATAGAATGATGATGAATGATGATCATATGAATGATGATCATAAGAGCAGCCATCACTAATTTCGGGATTCTCATTATTCTTTGGGCCATGCCCTGTGGTTAGTGCCTTATACTAATCCTATCACTTAATCCTTGCAATACTGGCATGAGGTGAGTACTCTTCTCATCTCCAAGATATCAATAAAGAGATGGGGTTTAAGAATGGTTCACAACTTGACTCCCCAAATTAGGTCAAGTTCCATGGTTATACCTGTACTTCTTCATATCAATTATCACAGATCATAACTACAGGAGTCCCTCCTTATGAATGGGGGATACATTCCAAGACCCCCATTGGCTGCCAGAAAGCATGGAATGTGTCAAATCCTATATGCACTGTGTTTTTCCTAATTATTGTACACACCAGTGATAAAGTTTTGGGCTTCCTGAGTGACTCAGATGGTAAAGAATATGCCTGCAGTGTAGGAGACCTGGGTTCCATCCTTGGGTCAGGAAGATCCCCTGGAGGAGGGAATGACAACCAACTCCAGTACTCTTGCCTGAAGAATCCCAAGGACACAGTGGGACATGCTACAGTTCATGGGGTCACAAAAAGTCGGACATGACTGAGCACAAATGCACACACAGTGATAAAGTTTAATTTATAAATTAGACACAGTAAGAGATTAACAACAATAATGTCAATAAACCAGAACAATTATAACAATATATTCTATAAAAAAGTTATGTGAATGTGATCTCTCTTTTGCTCTCTCTCTCAAAATATCTTATAGTACACATTTAATGCTTTTTCCATCTTAACTAAACACATATCACATACTGTGGCTGGAATTTTGCAGTTTGAGGTACAACATGAAAAGTAGCATGGATTTATTTTTCCTTCTTTACAATTTCACAATAGAAGATTCATTTTACTGTAGATCTTAACACCTTCAGTATATCCTTTTTTTCATTTCTTATTAAGTCAAGAACCATTACTTTCTCACTTAAAGAAGGCACTTACAGCTTCTCTTTGGCATATCCAAATTGCTAGCGTCACTGTTCTTGCATTTTGGACCCATCATTAAGGAAAACAAGGGTGACCTGGACATAAGCACAGAAGATACCAGGACAGTAGATCTGAGAACGGAGTCAGCTACTAAGCAACTCACAGGCAGGTTGCACTGGACAAAGGGATTATTCACATCCAAGACAGGACGGAGTACAGTGACTCAAGACTTAATCACAATACTCAGAATGGCAGGATATTTACAACTTCTAGATTATTTCTGGAATTCAATTTAATATTTTTGGACCACAGTTGACCACAAGTAACTGAAACCAGGGAAAGTGAAAACATAAGACATGAGAGGACAATTATATATTTGTGTGACTTTTTCCAGTGCCTGCTTTCCCATTCGACTATAAGCTCCACTCATGTCCAACTCTTTGTGACCCCATGGACTATAGTCCACCAGGTTCCTCTGTCCATGGAATTCTCCAGGCTAGAACACTGACATGGGTAGCCATTTCCTTCTCCAGGTGATCTTCCCAACCCAGGGATCGAACCCAGGTCTCCTGCATTGCAGGCTGATTCTTTACCATCTGAGTCACTATGAAACTCCACTAGGGTACAGGCCATAACTATTTGTTCACTGTTGTTTGCTACGTAAAATGCACAGCACATAGCTAGGACTCCATAAACAATGACTGAATGAGTAGACTAGATTTACTCCCTGGCACTGATATGGGGAGGACAGGTCCATTTGCAAAAGCTGGGTATCTGAGGTTATGAGGACACACATCAACTCCCAGTCCAGGCCACTGGTCAATCCTCAGAGCATTCTTATGGGTGGAGGTTATCAATAGTAATAAAAGCTCCAGAACCATGCAAGCCTCTGAAGTACAGGCACACATCATCCATGAGATGACAGGAAAATGACAGGGTGCTAGTTCCAAGACTAACTCAAAGAATAAAATCTGAGTTCCTAGAATGGTTCTGTAGAAAAATCACAGGCTTTGAAGTCAGAAAAAATCTAGATTTGAAACTTAGCTTGGCCATTTACAGCCGTGGGGTGGTATGTTTCTCAGTTGGAATCCTTTTTTAACACCTTAAAATGACCTGAAATATGGGAATAAGTCTCATCTTGGAAAGCTATATACTTGATAATCACCATCTTCTCAGCACTTACATTAATATAAGCTGGATGTAGGTCAACATTTTATGCACATTAACTCACTCACACCTCACAATTACTCTATGGCATGAATGCTACTATCTCCATTTTAAAGAGAAGGATATAGGATGTCAGATGGCCTGGGTGAGGGAAGAGGCAGGCAGAGGGTGTGAGCAGCTCCTTGCAGGAAACCACCCCCAGCAAGAAGCCCCTTGTGACTTCAGCACAGAACTATATGGTAACTAACTTTTAAACCAGGCACCCCCATGCTCTGCTCATCTCCAGCCCCAGCACACCTTTCAGATCTTTTAATCACACGATACCTTGCCTAATTTGTAGGTGTTTTTCATAGATCAAAGAAGTAGGAATGAAGAAGAAGTAATTAACAGATCACCAGATCTCTTCCCTAGCTTCCCCTCCAGTCAGCTCCTGAACAAACTGTGTGGCCAACCTGTGTGAACAAGATAACATCCCGAGAAAGATCACAAGAAGTCTATGAGCTTCTACACTGTAGGGGATGCAGATGCCTCTGACCCTCTAGCTCAGCGATCAACTGAGATGACTTCCCTTCTTCCTTTTATTTATTTTGTTGTTGTACTGCGTCTTCATTGCTGTGCAGACGTTTCTCTAGTTGTGGTGAGTGGGGGCACTCTTCATCACGATACACGTGCTTTTCACTGTGGTGGCTTCTCTTGTTGTGGAGCACAGGTTCTGTGGCACTTGGGCTTCAATAGTTGCAGCTCTCAGGTTCCAGAGCACAGGCTCAATAATTGTGGCACATGGGTTTGGCTGCCCTGCGGCATATGGGGTCTTCCTGCAGGGCTCAACCCCATGTCTTGTACATGGGCAGGCAGACTCTTTACCACTGAGCCACGAGGGAAGAAGCCCTTCCCTCCTTTCTCTGAAAATGGTGATGGCTGAGCAGAGCCTTCAGAGGCAGTTTATGGAGGACACTGAGTCCCCCATGCCCCAGACTGCCGACATTCCGGCAATTGCCCAGCAATCTCAGGCAATTCTCCCCCCAACCCTCTACCTCCTGGCCTGCTCTCTCCAGACTGAGCCGGGCCAGGACTCAGATGCCTCCATTTGTAATTAGTCATTCTCAACTGATGACAAGTCAATGGTTGCAGTGAACTAGACCAGGCTGGGGCAAGAGACAGGAAAGAGCTTGACCCCTTGAACATGAGGGAGCCTGCAGAATTTCGCTCTATGCTCCAAACATGGCAGACCCATCCAGGCCTCAGACTTCTCAACACGGATGCCCACAAAGAAGAATTTTTGCTAATTTATTGAGCACCTGTAGCCTGCCAAGCAACTTACAGGCACTGTCACCAATCTTCACAATAACTGTGGAGCATTTACTGTGTTTTATCATTCCTAACTTATAGCTAAGGAAACACACAGAGAGGGGAGTGACTTACTTATGCTCATACAACTGGCAGTTCAGTTCAGTTCAGTCGCTCAGTCGTGTCCGACTCTTTGAGACCCCATGAATCGCAGCACGCCAGGCCTCCCTGTCCATCACCAACTCCCAGAGTTTACTAAAATTCATGTCCATCAAGTCGGTGATGCCATCCAGCCATCTCATCCTCTGTTGTCCCCTTCTCCTCCTGCCCCCAATTCCTCCCAGCACCAGGGTCTTTTCCAATGAGTCAGCTCTTCGCATGAGGTGGCCAAAGTATTAGAGTTTCAGCTTCAGCATCAGTCCTTCCAATGAACACCCAGGACTGATCTCCTTTAGGATGGACTGGTTGGATCTCCTAGCAGTCCAAGGGACTCTCAAGAGTCTTCTCCAACACCATAGCTCAAAAGCATCAATTTTTCAGTGCTCAGCATTCTTTACAGTCCAACTCTCACATCCGTACGTGACTACTGGAAAAACCATAGCCTTGACCAGACGGACCTTTGTTGGCAAAGTAATGTCTCTGCTTTTTAATATGCTGTCTAGGTTGGTCATCACTTTCCTTGAACTATTAATTTCATGGCTGCAGTACAGCTGGCAACTGAGTCACAATTTCAACCCATTTCAATCTGACTTCAAAGCCTGTTGCTTTCCTTGTGAATTCTTTTCTTAAGAACTCCTATTCACCCATCAAAGCCCATGTTACAGTGTTATTTCCTTTGTGAAGCCCTCCCTCATCCTCATTCCTTCTGTTCACCTCACTCAGTTAGGGTTAGTCATTAAAAAAAAGACAGCTTTCTGATCCTGATTCTGATTAACAGCAACTTTCCTTTCTATTGACATTTATGAGTTTTGGTTTGTAAGTGGCGAGAAATGGGACTAGTTTGGTAACAGTGAAAGACTCCAGGGTCGCAGATTGTGGAGATCCAGGTCAGGAAAGAGAAACAGTGTGTGTTCCCCTCACCTCCTGTCACTCCTAGACCTCCTCATGATATCCTCAATGAGAAGAGGGCCTTAGGGTCCTCCATCCATGGGCCAGGCTGTCAAGACCACTTTGGGAATTAACATGCGAGATGAAATGTGATTACCTTCCCACATCTAGATGATCTTGGGTTTGCTTCTGATATTCTTATGCTATGATACAAGTTCAACTTCTTCACTCTACCATGGCTTAAAGAAAATCAAAGAAGAGTAAAGGGAATGAATGACAGCAAACTTCTGGAGGCAGTTTATCTGAGTCAGGTGAAGGTTGCCCAAGCAATCTTCTTGTAGACCTTGTAGTGTTTCCTCCTTTACAAACATTCTTTGACTTCCCTCAAAGTCACAGGGGCCATTCAACTTTCTTTCTCTTCCATGAAAGCCTGAATTCAGAAATGCTTCATAACCATATAGCCTGGGGCATAAATGACTGAGGATAGCAAAGCATGACTCACCCATAGGGAAGTTAATTGTCTCAGACACCAAAAGTTTAAAACAAAGGGAACAGTTGTAAGCATCACACACAATGTTAAGAATATACTTTTAAGCAGAGGACAGGAGCTTTAAGGGAACCCTCCAATCTCTCTAAAATCACATAATTTGGGGAGGTAACTATTTAACCTATATACTAGCCCTATCCCAGAATCACCCTGAGTTCACAACTTAATTCTCAGTCCTTGACATCTTGGTAGCAGCCTATGATTTACACAGCTTAAGGGCTGAAACTGATTTTGTTTCCATTCTTTCTCAGATTAAAACAACAATAAATTTTTCTATCCCTTTGGGCAAAAGGAGATCTGCCTTTCATAACATGTAGTTTAAATTTAGCACCTAGTAGCCATTAATTTGAAAATCATTGCCTGAGAGATACTTTCATCAAGCAGCTATATTTTTGTTTCACTCTGTCCCTTTAAACAGGGGGACCAGCTACTCATGCCCACAATGGTCTCATACTTCTCACAGGTAATATGCACAGTCTTCATCCAGAGACTGAAATATCTAGTCCCATGTAACAGTCAAAATTTCAAAGCAAAGTGTCTTCCCCTATCCAATTTATACACTATATAAGTATAAGGTTGTAAATGGTGGACAGGGACACAGATCATGGATGGTTTCTAATCTCTTTCCCCACCTTTTGCTTCAATCCTAGCTCCGTTTTGCTAACCAAGATTTCTGACTCTTTCTGGTTGAGAGTAATGGGTGGAATGAGCAGGAGGGACGTTCTGACTGAATGGATGCTACATGAGCTAGCATTGCACCCCCTGGGCCTGGGAGACGGTCACAGCTGACTGTTTTCTTTGGGGAGAGATGTTCAGAGAGTTTTTATTAATGCACGTCTGGCATCTACAGTTCCCGTGAAGAGAGCTAATGTTCTGTTTTGCCTCATTACTTATAGCTCCTTGCTAATCCCTCGGAACCAGGCAGTACACCTCCACCCTCTTTGGGGTAAGCCCTTGTCACTACTGCAGGAGGTCCCCTAGGAGGTGCCTAAGGTGATCCATTCCAGTGTCTATCAACCATGGTGCACATTTGTCCCACTGGGACTGTTCAGGAGGCTTCTGCCCTGAGAATCTCTCTTCGGGAACACTGAGCTCCACCCCTGTGTCCTCTCTTTTGCTCTGCCAGTCAGCTTTTCAGGGATGATAACCAGTCTGCTTCCATGGTCCCCAACACCCCATCCCTCCATCTGTCACCCTCGAAGAAAGACAAAGATTGTTTCTGAACAGTCTTGTCTTAAAGCCCCTCTACCCAGGCTTCAGGTGAGGGACAGGCAGCTGCCCACACCTCCCCCATGCCAGACAAGCTCACAGAACATGAACATTTTCCTCCAAAACCCTCTCTCAGTCTCTCTGCTCTCTGTTCCTCAGCCTCTCTGCCTTTACAGGCTGAGGTGGGTGGTTAACTTGGGTGGTAAATGATTTATCTGCCATCTCCTTTTTTGCAAATCCTGTACAAGACGTACTTCAAAATGTAACACCTATTTTCTTCATGTTTCAACCAAAACTGTGATAGGGAATTTGAATGTCCTGTTAAATCTGTTCTCTTCTCCATTTAACCCTCAGGATCATTTTTGAATACTGCTGCTTCATTTAACCTTGCTTTTCAGAAGGCATAGTTAAACTGACTATTTGTAAAGATGTACTATCTTCTCAAAGCATCTTAGCATCCGTGTTTCATTTTATCTCTTCTCTCATGTGACTGGTGGAATTCTCTGAGGTGGGCCTCTTTGTTTGCTTAAGTCAGGGGTCCCCAACCCCAGGGCCATGGACGGGGAGCTGTCCGTGGCCTATTAGAAACCAGGCCACACAGCAGGAGGTGAGTAGTGGGTGGACGAGCACACAAAGCTTCATCTGATTTACACCCACTACCCATCGCTGGCATTACCATCCTCCCACCCCGCCCCTGGTCCATGGAAAAACTGTCTTCCAAGAAACTGGCACTTGATGCCATGATGGTTGGGGACCACTGTCTTAGGATTCATTTTTAGGGAGCAGTGCTGGGCTGTGCTAAGTCACTTCCGTCGTGTCCAATTCTGTGTGATCCCATGGACTGCAGCCCGCCAGGCTCCTCTGTCCATGAGCATTCTCCAGGCAAGAACACTGGAGTGGGTTGCCATGCCCTCCTCCAGGGTATCTTCCCAACCCAGGGATCGAACTGGTGTCTCTTACATTTAACCTGCATTGGCAGGCGGGTTCTTTACCACTAGTGCCACCAAATTCAAGGTAAAATTCAGGCCTCCTCATGCTTTCCACCAATGTTGATAATAAAAATACTTACCAAAAAAAAAAGTAACAGTGGTGAAAGTTTACTGCACATAGACACTGCTCTTAAGTGTAATAAATACAGAAGCCCAGCCATTTATGCATAGATGATATTATGATGCCCATTTTACAGATGAGGAAACCACCACACAGAAAGCTTAAGTAACTTACTCATGGTCACAGAGTAAGTGGCAGAGGATTGGATTCAACCCTTAACCCTTAGTGAAAGAATGTTTCTGTCTTCTCATTGTCCACTTGACATTGAGCACTGTGATTTACATTTTCTAGCTTGATATCTCTATGTGATCAGAGGGGACAAGATGCCTTTCTTTCTTGAAAGACAGGAAGAAAGACAAGCGAACTGAGAAAAGACCGATGTGAGGTCATAGTGCTCAGGGAACAGAGCCCAAGTGAAACTCACTCTATTCTTCATCCAGTTTCCCCACCGTATTACATGGAGATATTCCCAAAAGGAATGAGAAGTGCTGCAAGGGATGTTTTCAACGATCTAGCCAGGTATTTTGCAAGTTAATGGAGAATCCTTGAAGGGCACAGAAGGAGCATGGAGTAAGAAAGCCTTACATGGGAAGGAAGGTCCTGCTCCAAGCTGAACTACAGATTCTACTTCATGTCTTCCATATCAGTTCCCACCTAGGTTTTGTTTGAAAAAAGAGATGTGCTGCCTTTGTTGTATATAAATGACCAGTATAGTCCAACCCCCAACTTGGTAGGTGGTGGATCTGAGGCCCGGAGGAAAGTAAGTGAAGTCATATAGTGAGTTCATACAAAATCTGGAAAGCAGTCAGAACCCCAGTTTTCTTGCCCAGCACTTCCCCCCCTAGTCCCTAATGGTCCTCTGTTGGATCAACTTAATATACCCCAGAATCAGGCTGGGAACTGATATACAGGTAATGTGGCATGTACCAATACCCTGGCAGTGAAACAAAGTGATTAAGTTTCAATTAATGACATATGCATATGTATGCCAGAAAGAAACACCCTGCCATGCATATGTATATGTTATTAATTATGCAACATGCTTTCTTACATTTATATTTTCATAGCTTTTTATAGCATTAATTACTTCATTAAATAGAAGAAAAATGTAAGGGATGGCATAAACGGGCTTTACTGTTTACCTACTGCCATTAGATAATCAAGTGTTAAGTGGCATGGGGCTGTCTATGTGTCAATGAAACAACTTATTTCAACCTTGAGTCTCTGACACTTGTCACATCCTTGATTTTCTACTGTGATTCTGCAGTCTGATATGGTGTCAGGTGCTAAGAAGCCCTGGATAACTGATGGTCTGTCCTACCATCAGGATGTGCAGAAGTATTGATCTTGGAGGTCAGAGAACTGAATTATAACCACATCCTGGTTCCAGCTAGCTGTGTGACTATAGGTAATTCAATTTCTTCTCTAGTTTTTTTCTTTGCTTCAACCATAATGGAGCAAACGTTCTGGCAAAGAAATGAAAGAAGACAAACAAAGAAGACAAGAAAGGTTGGATGAGGTCAGGAGTGAGGCGGAAAGAGAATCTAAGCCTAAAGATAACAGCGATTTGCCAATCTCCCCATACCCTCTTTTATTGCTCACCCCACCCACCCCCCACTAGAAGGAGCTGTTCACCATTCTGCCCCTCTTTCTGTTCCCTAAATATGCCTGGTTTTCTCCTTCCTCTGAACATTTCCCACTCTGTGCCCTCTGCCTGGACCCCACTCCCACCCCTGTAACTTTAATTGGTCTTATTCGAAATAAATTTTCAGATCTCTCATAAGACGTGAGGTTAGATCCCTTGGTATATACCTCCTTTCCTGCTTCTCCTCTTATGAAAACACACAACAGCCTTTACTGTGATTATATATTCAATATTCAACTCTCTAGACCAAACTTCTGTGATGGCAAGAGCTATGTCGGCCCAGTTCTTGGCTGTATCCCCAGGGCCAAAGTGCTCAAATATTTATCAAATATTTATCGAAGGACTGGTTTCTGAACAGAGCACATATGATATGATTCTGTTTATATGAAATTCTAAAAACTGCAAATTAACCTATGGGGACAGAAAACAGATCTGTGGCTGTCAGGAAACCAGGGGGGAGGAGAAGAGAGAGTGATTGCAAAGGGGCACCAGGAACCTTCAAGGAATAATAGATGCATTCATTGTCTTGATTGTGTGATGATCTCACAGCTGAATACAAGTACCAAAATCATTAAATTGTACAGTTTAAACATGTGCCTTTTATTCTCTATCAATCTATAACTCGATAAGGTGTAAAGATGCATAAACAAAATAAAATGCTATTACAGGAAAGAAAAAAAAAGGTTTGCTTAAGTCACTGAATGTTGCAGACAGCCAAAAACAAAAGTCAAAGCAAAAAATGGCCCTTAGATTAGGAAGTTTCAGGTATGGTGGGATCCCTGCTAAATCAGTAGATGGAAACCCCGTGGTGGTGAATGGGCATTACAGTCAGCTATTTTTATGCCTAATCACTCCCACAGGACAGGGCAGCCTTTCTCCAGCCCTGGTGGCCCCTCTATCAGCGTATTAATCTGATAAGGGCATTCAGTTTACAAGGAATAGAAATCACCCTGTGCTAGCTTAGGCAAGAAGAGGAAAATTATTATAAAGGTACAAGAATGTCTGAGAAAACCTGAGGCCAGAAATGTCACTTCTAGTTACAAGAAAAAGCCTACAACAAAGGTCTGAAATGCTTGTAAGAAGCCAGGCCCAGGTCCGTGCTCTTCTCAGCACCTCGACTTCATCCTCTGTCTCTGCATATTTGATGTGGGGACTCCTCAGTTGACTCAAAAAACATAAGGTTGCCCCATGGGTCCCAGGTGGCTGCAGCCCACCAGCACAGATGAAGCTGTCATCTCAAATCACGATTCTAAATCACAGCTCTAACATTCTGGAAGAGAGACTGTGATTGGTCCAGCTGAGACATGGGGTCCACCCTGCCTGCTCAGCTTTGGCTGGTGAAGAAAGTCACTTGGATGACACATAAACACTTGAGACTAGCTTCTTGTCTGGGGGAAAAATGGAAGGACATTTTTAGAGAAAGGGAGTAGCGGTTTGAACAGGCATTCTAAAACTCTCCATTAAAAGTTATTGTTGGGATCAACCAGATACCCAGAGTGGGGATGAGAATCTCCCATTCACAGATAACAAATGAGAGCCCAGAATAGCCCATGTATCTTCCCAAAGCCTCATGGTGCAAGGCAGAGTGCAAAGCCCCTGGACGTTTGACTCTAAGCCCCACTACCCTTATTAAAACACCAGATGGTTTTTCTAAAGCAATCCTGTGCTCAAGGAGGATTCACAATCTCACTGGAACTCAAGTGTAAAGGAATGCAAGCAGCTTGAGGCATTATCCCAGCATTTTTGAGAGGAGAAAGTGGAGAGGAGGGGAGATGGATTTATCTTTTAGCCAGAACCAAAGCCTTAAGCTGAAGAATACCGTACTAAATGGTGATATTTAAGTCATCCTTTGATGCATATGCATTTTCAAAGGGATATAGTCCATCCTGAAGCCCATGAACTACATTGCACAGATAATGATAAATGCACTCATTTTGAAACTAGCTGCTTCTTCGTTTTACCTCCAAGGTCTTAAAGGAGGTGAAAAGCATATTTGGTAAAGCTGCTATCAGACAGAATTCTCACTCCAGACACTTACAGCTTGATGAAAATGGAATATATCAGAATTCTACCAAGAAGACAAGTTTTAAAAACACTTAGTGCCTGTTTCAGGTGAAGCCTTCAAATCGAAGACGTACAAATTGTTCAGATGGTTGAGAAATAAACAACCACTTCTCATGTGCTCACTCAGGTGAACTAAACCTGGATATAACTTACCCAGATGCCATAGTGATTGATACAGGGGCCAGGAAACCAAGAATGGATCCCGGAGTGGCAAAGTGAACAAGCTTCTCTCAACCTGAACTCCAAGAATCAGATGTGCCCATTTTGTAATCCACTGGGTCAGGACACACTTTTCTCTCTCTCTTTTTTTTTTTTTTTTCACTTTTTGGCCATACTGTATACCATGTGGGGTCTTTTTTTTTTTTTTAATTGACATATAATTGCTTTAGAATATTGTGTTAGTTTTTGCTGTACAGCAAAGTGAATCAGCCATATGTATGCATACATCCCCTCCCTCTTGGGTCTCCCTCGTAGCCCCCATCCCACCCCATGAGGTCATCACAGAGCACTGAGCTGAGTTCCCTGTGCAGCTTCCTACTAGCTATCTATTTCACACATGGTAGTGTGTATATGTCAATCCTAATCTCCTAATTTGTCCCACAGTTTGCTTCCCCAGGCTTCCCTAGTAGCTCGGCTGGTAAAGAATCCATCTGCAATGCAGGAGACCCTGGTTCGATTCCTGGGTTGGGAAATTCCCCTGGAGAAGGGATAGGTTACCCACTCCAGTATTCTTGGGCTTCCCTGGTGGCTCAGATGTTAAAGAATCTGCCTGCAATGCAGGAGACCTGGGTTCAATCCCTGAGTCAGAAAGATTCCCCCGGAGAAGGAAATGGCAACCCGCTCCAGTATTCTTGCCTGGAGAATATCATGGACAGAGGAGTCTGGTGAGCTGGCTATAGTCCATGTGATTGCAAAGAGTTGGACACGACTGAGTGACTAACACTTTCCCTTCCCCAATCCCTGTGTCCACATATCTTTTCTCTATGTCTGCATCTCTATTCCTGCCCTGGAAATAGGTTCATCTGTACTGTTCCCATGTGGGATCTTAGTTCCTGGACGAGAAATCGAATCCGCATCCCCAGCAGTGGAAGCACAGAGTCATAATCACCGGACTTCCAGGGTAGTCCCTTGTACTTACCTAAGGCATAGTTCAACCCTACAAGCCTGGTGGTAGGAGACTGCATGTGAGATGATGGCTTTTCCTCTCAGAGATTTAATAATCAAATGGAAAAAGCAGGCATGGATGCAAACACAAAGTGCAGAGAAATGTATTCTCTTAAGAGGGATGGGTATACTTGAAGACTTCAGATCTTTCAGGCCTCAAACTGAATTCCCTCTTTTACACCCACCTAGAATTGTCTTCCTTTATCAGCAATGGCACTACTATCCCTTTAGTTGTTCAGATCACTGGAATTATCCTTGAATCTTCCCTCTCCTTCACCTGTCACATCAACTGTAATCACACAATAAATTGAATTTTGCTTTCAAAATACATTTTGTAGCTGCCCACTTATATTCAACCCCTTCCAAGCCATCCTTTCATGCTGCCACCTTCTTTTATCTGCCAAGAACAGAGGTTTCTTTATATTACTGACTGTATTTACATTTACTCCTTTCAAATCCATTCTGAATTCTACTTCTCAAGTGATCTTAAAAATGAAAATATGGGAATATTACTCTCTAAGAATATGATTTTAGGTTGTTTCAATTGCCTTTAAAATCAAGACCCAAACCCTTTAGCCTGGAAAACCTCCAGTGACTGGCCCTGGTCCACACTTTCCTCTACAACCTCACCTCCTGCCACTCACTTCCTATGTCTCCCTCGTCAGCCATCACATCGCCTTCAGTGTCCTGAGCAGGGCACAGTCTCTCTCACGTAAGGATACTTGAACAAGCTGTGTTCACTGGTTACAATATGGCACCACGACATCTGCTGCTTAGTTCCTGGATGAATCCAGGTTGGGTTTCCTGGTGTACATGGCTCCTGCAGAACACTCACTCCAGCTGTAAATTAATGATCTAACACCCTTTTCCACTAAATTGTTAATCCCAGGAGGACAGGGGTTGTCTGTTTCATTTACTGTTGCATTTAACTTTCAACATGGTACCTGACACTCAACACAGATTTGTTGAATGGAGCCCAGGAGCTCAAATGAAGAGTCAGGAAAGTGAGCATAAGACCTAATTGTGAGCGGCTAGAGAAGACCAGCAAAAGCAAGAAGACCTGTGTCCCCAAAGCCTGCTTCCAAAGCCTCCTCTGTTCTCCTGCAGCTGCCCCTGGTGTGAGACCTCTTCTCTTCCACCCTGTCCCTCACCCCTGGCACTATGAGGGCAAGGAAGGTGCTTTATTCATCTCTGGGTCTTCAGCCATTGGCACAGGGTCAGCCACACCTCTACAGAGTGGTTGTGCAAATGCCAACCAGCCTAGGTTCACTTGTGCTCCATTGGAAAACAGCATTCTCATCTCAACAATGGAGCATTTCTCACTCACACAAAGGCTACTGCAAGTGTAGTTGAGTCTCCGAGGCAGTGGCTCTCCACATCATGGCCAGGTACATGAGACAACTACTCCTGGGTCAACTCATGTTACCAAGTCAATATAGCAGGGGATAAGTAAGACTGACAGATGAAACTCTGCAAATAAATGTTCCCTTCCAGTACTTCCCTGGTGGCTCAGATAGTAAAGCATCTTCCTACAATGCGGGAGATCCGGGTTCGATCCCTGGGTTGGGAAGATCCTCTGGAGAAGGAAATGGCAATGCACTCCAGTACTCTAGCTTGGAAAAGCCTATGGATGGGGGAGTGTGGTAGGCTACAGTCCATGAGGTCTCAAAGAGTTGGACACAACTGAGCCCTTCACTCTCACTTTCACTTTCCAGGGACCTGTTTCCCTCCTCATGAGCCAAAGCAATTCACATGGCCATACCTAACACCAAAAAGACAAATTACATATGTATTTATGTATGTATGCATGTGCGTTTGTGTGTATATATATATATATATATATATACATACATGGCTGAGCACCAAAGAATTAATGCTTTTGAATGGTGGTGTTGGAGAAGACTCTTGAGAGTCTCTTGGACTGCAAGGAGATCAAACCAGTCAATCCTAAAGGAAATCAACTCTGAATATTCATTGGAAGAACTGATCCTGAAGCTGAAGCTCCAATAATTTGGCCACCTGATGTGAAGAGCCAATTCATTAAAAAAGACCCTGATGCTGGGAAAGATCGGAGGCAGGAGGAAAAGGGGAAGACAGAGGACAAGATGGTTGGATGGCATCACTGACTCAATGGACATGAGTTTGAGCAAGCTCTGGGAGATGGTAAAGGACAGGGAAGCCTGGTGTGCTACACAGTTCATGGGGCCACAAAGAGTCAGACATACTGAGTGACTGAACAACAATATACATATATATGTGTGTATATATATATATGTGTGTATATATATATACATATAAATTATATATCCTGAAGTAGGAAGTGGCAACCCATTCCACTATTCTTGCCTGGAGAATCCCATAGACAGAGAAGCCTGAAGGCTATATGGTCCGTGAGGTTGCAAAGAGTTGGACATGGCTGGGTGACTGACACACATGCACAAATTATATGTATATAAATTATATATGTGTTTATAAATACATATGTGTATACACACATATGTATTACATGTGTATTTATATATATGTATATAATTTTCTCCATTTATTTAGAAACAGATTAAATAGGTATAAGCAAGCAGTATATACTAACACCTGCTCCAATCCTGAACAAATAAGCATTTCAATTAAAAAAAAAAAAAAACAATAGAGAGCATGAGTGGTCCTTGCTGTGGAATGGATGCAGAACTCCTGGTAAGGAATGCCATTTTAACTCCAGTGACCCAGGATCTCCAGTTCTGAATGATGCCTGGTCACTGCAGGAAATTAGAATTCCAGCATTCTGGCCTTGTCCTAACCTCCTCTTCTCTGATGATCCACTGCCTTCCTCACCTACTCACTCTCAGTGGTCATCACCTAGACCTCAGAAGCTCCTATCATTTCCAATCCACCAAAAGCTTAACTCCAACTCTATTTACACCTTCCAAAATTTCTAACTCATTTCCTGAACTCCCTGTCTTCAGCAATCTTTGATTCTACCTGATTTTCAATACAGTAGTGCCCAAATCTTTCTACTGTCCTTAGTCCCTTGACCTATGGCCTCACTCCCCTCCTTATCCAGCTTAAATTGTATGATTAGTCATTATAATTATTTTCTTTTTACAACCCTTCCTTCCCTTCCCCAGGTTCTGAACTCCCAAATGCATACCCTTTCATCACATTTGCTTTCCTAAAGTACAATCCCAGGCAAATTTAGTTCTTCAGCTACTCAGGGGCAGAACTTGTAGAAGAGAGGCCACAAAACAGCCCAGCCACAATTACTGATTTTCCTTTAAACTCGCAATCACTAAGTAAGTTCTTAAAGCTGCCATCATACTACATTTCCCCTGGACATTCTCCTTCCCACTCTCCTGGATAATTATTCCACGCTTTCTCTTCTCAAACCCCCAGCACCTTCTGCATCTTCTGACTTGCTTCCCACTTGACAAAAATGAAGTGTTCAGAAAAGAACATCACGGTCCTCTCACCCACGCAAGGACTTACTCCAGCAAGTCTGCCCTCCCTCGCCTGCATCATCCCCCCTGCCCCCTTTCCTGTCAGATCCATCAGCACACAGACATGCCGCTGTGACTCCCATCTTCCCCTTTGTCAACAGCACCCTTTTTCTCTCATTCTCCTTACAGCAGCATTTCCTGGAAGGTGTGCCTAAATTCAGTCTTCAATTTCTCTCCTTCCGTTTTCTGTCCAAACCACACCAGGTTTCCTTCCTCTCAAACACCTGGGACAACCTCTTCTTGTCAAGGTGAAGAACGACCTTTGCATTGGTCCACTAGGCATGTCTCAGTCCTAATCTTACTCTTTCCCACCAGCAGCTTTTGATACAGGAGTTCATTCTGTTCCCCTTGCAAAAACACTTTCTCTACTTGGTTTCTAAGATGCCACACTCACCTGGTTTTCTCCCACGGATGCTTTCTGTTGCCTCTTTGGCTGGATCATCTGCATCTCCCTGACATCTGAATGTTGAAATGCTCCAGGGCTCACTCCCCAACTGATCTCATCCCATTTCCTTGCTTTAAACACCATCCCTCTGCAGTTGTATGCTTATCCTCAGCCTGGATTTCTCCCACAAACTCCAGATTCACATAGTTAACTTCCTGCCTGACATCTCCACCTGAATGTTTAATAGGCATTTTAAATTAAACATATGTCTAAAAATGAGCTCATGAAATTCTCCCCATTCCTCCCCAAACATGCTTTATTAATGGCAATTCCCTCCTTCCAGTTGCTCTGGTATAGTCCTGGACTCCTCTCTCATTCCCCACTTCCAGCCTTCTTGCAAATCCTATTTTTCTACCTTCAAAATATACCGAGAATTCAATTACTTTCCCTCTGCCAAACCCTCTGCTAACATTCTGATCCAGGCCATTATACCAGAGTTTGTGTTGATTATTTCAATTGTTTCCTAACTGATGAGCTTCTGCCCTGGTCGCCCCTTTAGCCTACTTTCAACACACAAACACAGCCAATGTCACTCAGGGCTCTCCCTTCACTCTGGCTTCCCGTGTTAATCAAAAAAAAAACCCAAGTGCTTATTTTGGCTCGCACAGCCATGCATGGGCTGGATCCCATTTCCCCTTTAACCTCATATCTTAATCCTTTCCCCTTCATTCTCTCCAGGTCAGCCACATCACCTTCCTTGCTGAACCCAACATTCCAGGTGTTACCCCCACTCTGAGCCCTTTCACTTTCCTTGTTTTAGATGCTTCCTCCTGGATATCTACATGGCTGGCTTCATCACTTCCTTTGGGTTTTTACTCAAAAGACATCTTCATAGTAAGACCTTCCTTGGCCACTCTCTAAAATTTTATCCTCCTCACACCCAAACTTTATATGCCCTTACCTGCAGGAATTTTGATCCTTAAAATGCATCAGTATCTAAAATGCTCTAACCTATACAAAATTATCTTGTTCACTGCCTCCTCTACTATGGTGTAAGTTTCATGAAGGCAGGAATATTCACCTATACTGTTGACTGTTGTTTTCCCAGAGGCTAAAACAGTGTCTGGCACAAATGAGACTCTCAATGTCTATCTGTTACATGAATAAATCCTTCTCAGGAACATTTTTTATTACTGTTACCAGGCAGAATGTATACTAGAAGCACAGGCTGGCCGAGCGGAAAGAATGCTGCCCTAGAAGTCTGGGAGACTAGGAATTTAGTTACTATTCTCTTGTTAACTTGCTCTGCATCCGTAGGCAAATTGTTTCCACTGTGCAGATTTTTATGTTCTTATCTGTAAATTAAGTGGAGTAGACTCAATGATTCACTGTGTTCCACTCAGCTCATGAGACAGAAGAATGTGAAGATCGAACTGAGAGGAAAGTTGTTGGTAGCGTGGATTTAGTGAGAGAATGTATGCTCTCAGAATTTCCAGTCTTTTGGGTCTAAGGTTTAGAGTAGGCATTGTACTAATGTTAAAAATACATTTGAGGCGACTTTTAAGAATCTACTCTGTAACTCAGGGAACACAGGTTCTGTCCCTGGTCAGTGAAATTAGGATCCCACGTGCACTGGGGCAACTAAGCCCAAACACCAGAACGACTGAGCCCACACATCATGACTAGAGTCTGAAAGCTCCAACAAAAGTTCCCTCATGATACAACAAAGATCCTGCATATTGCAACTAAGACCCAACATAATCAAATAAATAAATATTTTTTAAAGTTCCTTTGAATTTTATTCCCTGGTTTGTTTCTTCAGCTGAGTGCATGCACTGACCAATTTGGAAATCCCAAGCCACCCAACTTGAGCCTTGGATCTTGGGTAGCTCTTTACATAGCTAAGCCTTTGGTTCTCTTAATTCAGCAAAGAAGCTGATCAACAGAAGAGTTAGAATTCAAACTAGGGCTCTTGAATTTCCACCATATCACCCCACCAGGCTGCCTCTCTTCCACATGGGTGGAGGTGGTGGTTTTCAACATGAACCATGATTCACTTGCCACAGGGCCCATCTCAACAGGGAAAAGCAAGCGAATCCCATCTATTCAACACAGCGTGCTGTCATTTTTGAGTCTTGAACTGATCACCTCAAAGGACCTTGGCAGTTATTATTTCCTCAAAGAAAGAAACCAAGGTTCAGTAAAAACACTGTGGCATGCTGTTTTCATAAGCATTCCACAAAAATTCACTGATGGCCAGTAATGCAAACTGATTAAGAGTCTGGGTTTCTCAGTCCCCTCTCTCACTGCATGACCTTCAACATGAGGTATCACTGCTTTGAATCTCTGCTTCTGATGGCAGACTTGATAGTCACTCACGACACCTGTCTCTCTTCCTTAGACCTTAACTTTGTCAATCACCTACCTAGCGGTTGCATTTGCATCCTGAATATCTTTAGACTCCACCCATTCTGTCCTTCCTCTCTTGGATTAGTGCTTAGTTGCTAAGTCGTGTCTGACTCTTTGCAACCCCATGGACTGGGGCCCACCAGGCTCCTCTGTCCATGGAATTGTCCAGGCAAGAATACAGGAGTGGGTTGCCATTCCCTTCTCCAGGATTACATCTACTATAAATATGATGATTCTACTTTCTTATTTAGCTTTCCCTTGCCCTGGGACTGAAGTCCCAGAGTCTAAATAAAGACTGCAAAGGGTATCCCCTAAGCTCATCAGTCTTTCTTCTGGTCTTTCCTCATCTCTCTGTCTGGAATGTTCTTCCTCCTCACTGGTTCACTGCTCTTCATGCTTCAGGTCTCTGTTTCAATATTTTTTTCTCAGGGAAACCTTCTCTGAAAAAAACCTTCAGGTTTCTCAGGGAAACCTTCAGGTTACATTTCCTCCTTGTACACTCTCATAAAACCTTCTGTTTTACTTCTGTAGCAATTCTCACAAATATAATTAAATATACACTTTTCTGTAATTGATTCTTCAATTTGATTCACCCTTTAGATGGCAACGTCTACTAAGCCAGGAATCCATGAATAGCTTATTTACCATGGCATACTCAATATACCCAACATCCAGCACACAGTAGGTCTTCAATTTATTCTTGAATAAATGAAGGGATAAAATGAAGGTGATACCATTTCTTTCATGTAATTATTAAGATTTGATGAGTTAAAACCATCAAAATGCACTTAGCACAATGCAGGTACATAATCAGTGGATTGTAGCTATAACTTGACTAGCAATGCAAACATATCAATAAATTGCATGGTTAAGACTAAATACTGGGATACCAAGGAAAGGGAGAAAGTCATCAGGATAAAAAGTATTTGGAAAAATCTATTTTCTCTGTTCTCCTTTGCTTATTTGAGGGCTTGGTGCTCAGGTACTAAGTGTGCTGCCCAGATCAACATATAATCCATGCTCCTTCTTCTCACCAGGGACCCCCAATGGTATTCCACAATCCGTTTTTCCACCCCTAACTGGCAGCCCATTTCTGACCCAACAGTGGATCCTCTGAGCCCATTCTGCTTATGCTCCCAGAGAGAATTTCTTGTACTTCAACTGGAGCCTGCTAAGTCACTTCAGTTGTGTCCAACTCTGTTCGACCCCATAGACGGCACCCACCAGGCTCCCCTGTCTCTGGGATTCTCCAGGCAAGAACACTGGAGTGGGTTGCCATTTCCTTCTCCAATGCATGAAAGTGAAAAGTGAAAGTGAAGTCGCTCAGTCGTGTCTGACTCCTAGTGACCCCATGGACTGCAGCCTACCAGGCTCCTCCGTCCATGGGATTGTCCAGGCAAGAGTACTGGAGTGGGTTGCCATTGCCTTCTCCATCAACTGAAGCCTATGAAAAACCAAATCTCTCCATTTCTTCTCCCCTGTCTTTGGTTCCCAGAGTCTACCCTCTCACCTGTCTCTGAGGGCATTTTTTTCCCATTCTCTAAAGCAGACACCTGCTGCATATCTCCTAATCAACCCTGCAATCAAGGGTTTTCTTTCCCCTTTCTCTGTTTTTCCTGCTGAATCTTTTTTCTCTTCATTCTTCTTTCTTTCTCTTCTTGTTTTCTCTTTTTTCCTTAACTTTTATGATGAAAAATCTTAAATACAAATGTAGGAAGAATAGTTGAATGAACGTCCACATAACCATCACCTAATTACAACAGTGATGATCCATGATTGATTTTGCCTCATCAATAGACCCCCAATACACATCCATACTGGATTATTTTGAAGCAAATCCCAGATATTATTCCATACATATATATTTCAGTATATTTTCATAAAGAGCTATTATAAAAACAACCACCATGTCTTCATCACATATAAAATGTCAATAGTAGTTTTTTGTTTTTCTTTTAAAAATCAGGGCTCAAATACCCATATGATTTTAAACTTGTTTTCATTGTTTATTCAATTCATGATCCAAACAAGGTCCAAATATTTTTTTTTTACTGATATGCCTATTGAGTTTTATGTGATCTATAGGTTTTTGTTTCCCTCTTTTTTGTTTTCCTTGAAAAGTATTTGTTGAAGAAACAGGTAATTTGTTCTGAAGAGATTATCATAGTCCAAACTTTTGCTTATTGTGTCTCATGTATGTTCTCTTAAATCTTTAATTTGTCTTCCACCATTGGACACTTCTTTAGTGATAAACATGTTCAGTACTTCCTCACTCAACCCTCAATAAAAGCAATACAAATGCATTCATGGTAAACACACAAGCCATGATCTCATTTCTCAGAATGTACATATGTGAATGTCTATGACTATGTACAAGCAATGCAGAAACAAAATGGCCACAGAAATGTTGATGGCAGTCTCTCAGTAGGGAAGGGTTTTAGGTGAGTTGAACTTTTTCATCCCTGTGTGTTAACATTTGTTATGATGAGTACATATTTACGTAAACATAACGTGGCTGTTTTTTGAAACGGGGGAAACAGAAAAAAATCCTAACTCTCCCACTTCCTCTCTGTTCCTGCTCTACACTGCTATTTCATAAGTTCACTCTTTTGAATGACTGACAGAAATTCACTGATTTTACATATTTTCATTAACTCAAAAATATTTCTGAATATTTACTAAATACCAGATGCAATGATTTGGAGCTCTGGGTTTCCCTAAGCAACTGTACTAAAAAGTAAACCTGAACAGGTTAACGCAGTCCTTTAAATGTAGCTCTAGTTGCTCATGGTCAGTTCACGGTAAAGTCCAAATGTTACATTATAAAACATAAGGGCTTTCCTGGTCTGGTCCCTGTGTAACTCACCAGGGCTCACCTTTTGCCACTCCAACTGGAGTATTTTGAATACTCCGCTTCCTTGAGGACTCACCATGATCTCTCTTGGCTCTCAGAGAATTGCTCATGCTGATCTTTCTGGCAGGAAAACTGTCTCCATTTTTTACCAACTCTCATCCCCATTTCAAAGAGCTGGCTCTGATATATTCTGCAGCCTTTAAAATGCAGTTCAGACGTCACCTCCTCTAGGAAGTATTCCATAATATGGTCTCAACACATCTGGAGCATGCTTCAATCATAGAAATGATGAGTTCCACATTATATGCTATTGGTTTGTAAATGTAAGCCAGACTGTGAGTTCCTGGAGGGCAGGGAACCATGTATTAGCTCATTTCCTCAGATGTTCACACCACGCCATGACACAGTACACACTCAATAAATAGATTTGAATGAATGAATGAGACATCATTTATTCTACTGAAATTACTTTCATAAGATTCCCTATTGCACTACTTATCACTGAATCCAGTGGCTCCCTCTGACCCCAATTCTCTTCCTTATCCAGAGCCTTTAACACCATTGTTCACCTTTTCCTTCTCAGAAATCCTCTTTTCCTTGGCTTCCATAACAACATATTTTTCTTATATTCTTCTAGTTCCTAGAATCTCTCCTTGATTTCCTTCAGCATATCTACTTCCGTAGCCCCTAGAATATTGATAGGTTCCAAGGTTTGGTCTGTTGACTTTGTCTTTCTTCATGCTACATCCCCCCTTGGAAACCTTAGCAGCTCCTACAGCTCTCTACTCACTCATCCATCTTCCAAGTAGATGCTACCCAGGTTCTGAGATTTGCCCTGACTTCTGATCCTGAATCCTGACTTGTCTTGCTCAAAGTCAAATTTCCATAAAGACATACTGTAGGAGACTACTCCCAAGTATCTAAAGAATCTCTCATCTCCCTTGGCAACTTCTCCCTCACCTCCCAGCACGCACACACATGCACACATCCACATATACTCACAACCTTCTCTACTTCTTTCTACAGTTCTTACCTTGGTTATCATTCCCATACTTCTACTATACTTGGCTCAAAGCACTAACATATAATTTTTCTCTTTTCTTTTTCTAATTTTACATTCAGTAAACTGAAAATATTTGCTGAATCTATCTTGATAAAGTTGAATATCACAACACCTTTTTTGTACAAAAAATTGATATGAAGCACTTCAACCACATAAAATTCAGAAAATATTGCAACAAACATTCCCGCTGTACCAGAGTCAGGGTTTCTCTCCCCACCTCCAAAACATAAAATGTTCTAATTACTGCTGAAGCAACACTCTGCCATCCAATTTCCTTACCCCTCCCTAATGCAATTGCCAGCCTGAAGTTGCTTTATATTATTCCTGTACAATGCTATTAAATAAAGGCAAAAGGAAGACATTTATTAAGCTTGAAAAATAAAAAAGCTGTACATGAAAGAAAGTATATTCACAATAGCCTACTTGGTTCAGAAATGGATGGTATTTATATAATCACAGTACAAACATGTATTTGGGGGGATAAGAAGTAACGAGTGGTAGAGAAGTTGTATAAAAACTAAATTCTCACTTAACACTTCCTTTTTACATCCTCTTCCATGGCCCTAATTCTGTAACTCACTGAATTAATTCCAATTGCAATGACTTCCTAACTGGCTCCCACCTAGGTCTCCTGGATATCTCCCTAAAGCACAGTATGGTCTGTATCATTTCTCCTGCTCAAAAGCCTCCATTGGTTCCCATTAGACCTGTCCTGAATAATCTGTCTTCGCTCTATCCTTTCATAGCATCTCCCTCTAAACCAGGCGTTCTCAATCTCAGCACTACTGACACTGAGGGCCAGTTCATTCTTTGCTGCGGGAGGCTGTTCTGTGCACTACAGAATGCGGAGCAGTACCCTTATCTTCTATCCCAGGTGCCAGGAACAACCTTCCCCTGCAAGCGCATGCACCTGTTTGTGCTCCGTTGTGCCTCTGTCACCCCATGGACTTCCAGGCTCCTCTCTGTGGGATTTCTCAGCAAGAATACAGGATTTCCTTCTCCAGAGGATCTTCCACACCCAGGGATCAAACTTGTGTCTCCTGCATTGCAGGTGGATTCTTTACCACTGAACCAACTGAGAAGGCCCTTCCCCAAATAGTGACAATCAAAAAATGTCTCCAGACATTTTGCCAAATGTTCCCCAGAAAGCAAAACTGTCCCACTCCATGACCCCTGCTCACTACCCAGTGAACTACTGATTTAAGCCGTGAACCTCACCCTCATATTTAACATCCCCATATGGGCTTCCCTGATAGTGTAGTTGGTGAAGAATCTGCCTGCAATACAAGAGACCCCAGTTTGATTCCTGGGTCAGGAAGATCCACTGGAGAAGGGATAGGCTACCCACTCTAGTATTCTTGGGCTTCCTTTGTGGCTCAGCCGGTAAAGAATCCACCTGCAATGCAGGAGATCTGGGTTCGATCCCTGGGTTGGGAAGATCCCCTGGAGAAGGGAGAGGCTACCCACTCCAGTATTTTGGCCTAGAGAATTACATGGACTGTATATTCCATGGGATCGCAAAGAGTCAGATATGACTGAACTACTTTCACGTTTCACTTTATGAATCCTAGATTCACGCTATAAGGAACTGTTTGCTGTTCCTTGAATTCCCACCTTGTGATTGGTACCAAAGCTGGAATTGAATTCCTGGAGGCTGAGTTTTATGTTGGCCAAAAGCTGTTTTTTGTGGCAGCAAGAATTAAAGTTCAGAAAAATAAAGCTATTTACTGCAAGTGGAGATGGTACAGCCTGATAAAGAGAAAACAGCTTAAATATTTCCTTCTTAGAAACTCCCTTAGAAGTGGGTGGTGAAACTCACTAAGAAACAAGATTGGAGAATGTGAGGTTGTGAGAAGGAAGAGGCTAGGAGGATTTGAGGCATTGATAATAATAGCTAAAACTAGCATATTTACCATGTGTCAGACACTCTGTTACACTTACTAGTCTCAAAACAAACTCTGATGTCCATATTATCCTCACTGCTTTACAGATGAAAAAAACTACAGCCAAAGGAATTAAATGATTTTCCAAGGTCTCACAGTTAGTGATGAACAGAACTGGGATTCAAACACAGGAACTTTTGCTCTATAATCTGTGGTCTTACCCTTTATATCCCATTCTCTCTTATGAAGAAATGCATTCCCGAGCTAAGCTTTTTCAGCCTAAAGTAAAAGGGATCTTGGCCTGGATGCGCCTCCGTGCTACAGTTTAGGGCATTCAGAACCAATCCTGACACCTTTTTCCAAGTCTGCAGGGTTAAATATGACAAAGATACATTTTGAGGCTAAGTTCTAGAAAGTTTGGTTAGCCTCAGGTAGCCTTGACTGTCTAGTCCCTCCACTGCCCTCAAGCTATGAGTGAGTGAGTCTTCTCTATAAGGCTCCAAAGATTCCTCTGCGAACCTTCATTGTCTTCCTGCACTAACCTCGGACCTTCCTGTCCCCTCACTGGAATGTTATCTCCCAGGACCAAAGGCTTCACAGACATCTTCATGCCTGCCCCAAATTCCTCATTTTATTTTTCTCAAAAAAAAAAAAAAAAAAAACAGGATAGAAATAATTTTTCTCATTCTACATATTCAGTACAGTGCTAGCCCAAATAAGATGCCAATAATTCACGGCTAACCAGGAACGTATATTGAAGGTCAAGTGTTTTCTCATTTAATCCTCACGCCATCCCTCTTATATATTGTTATCCCCATTTTACGCATAAGAAAAAGTTAGCTCAGTGAGCTAAAGTAACTTGCCCAAGATCACACAGTAATAAGTCTTGAAGCTGACCTACAAATCCAAGCATTCTGAGTCCAGAGCTCATGTTCTAAATATTAGTTGGGCAAATACATAGTTAATAATCATGTGGGCTAGCTTTTGGCAAGCTTAGCTCTGACATCTACTGTTTTAGGCTAAATTCTGAGCCATCTTCATAGTCCTCGAGAAATAATGCCAGTTATACTGCTCATGCCTGAGATCTTCCAGCACTGGGAAACCTAGAGACTACGCTTCCCCAGTTGGCTCCTGGAGGCTCTCATCTTTAGCACTTAATCCTGGGCCAAGTCTTTCTACCTCCTGTGGTGATGTCATAGCACCTAGCTGCAACTTGACCTTCCCCTGGGAGAGGTGGCTTCAGAGTGTTGAGAGAAGAGACCCTTGCGGGGCTGGTGCAAGGATGGCAGATCAGGAGGGACCGGTCAGTTTTCAAGGGCGCAAAGGAGGTTATTTCTATTGGGAGCACAGAAATCAGGAGCTGGGGGACAATAGGAGGAAGGAGTGCTCTGTGGCAGAAGGACTCCTTGACACTTAATGTGTTTATTTATTTATTTTGTGTGTATATATTCATAGCTGCTTTTTAATAGCCCCAAACTAGAAATACTCAGATGTCCTGCAATAGATGAATAATTAAACAAATTATGGAGACAGCACCCTCAGATTGAAGGCAGGAGGAGAAGGGGATGACAGAAGACGAGATGGTTGGATGGCATCACTGACTCAATGGACATGAGTTGAGCAAGCTCTGGGAGATGGTGAAAGACAGGAAAGCCTGGCGTGTGCAGTCCATGGGGTCACAAACAGTTGGATACAACTGAACAACAACAATCCTCAGACTTGCCAGGGTGGTCACTACCTACAGAGGGCCCTTCTTGGTTTAGAGGACATCTACGTCCATTGAGACAAGGGGGCTGGAGTGGATGACTTCACACATCCCCATTCTATATAACTGTCCCTCAGATTCTTTCCACAAAGCAGCAGCCCCCTTTACATTGTCTGATTTCTGGACTCAGGGAAACAGAGAAAGTGGGGGCCTCCCACAGAGTAGCTCCTCATGAATACCTCCTGACACTTTAATGTGAAAGAGTTTAGGAAGAAAGTAAGTGTGTTCTTGGCCGGCTCTCCCTCCATAACTTTCCAGCCATGATTTGCAGTGTTCTGTCCACCGTCACAGACATAGCCAGAGCCACAGCTCAGCAAGTACAGGGCAGAGAAAGCAAAACCATCACAAAGGTAGATGGTTCCCTGAGCCAAGTGGGGAGACTATGGAGACAAAGGCCTGGTGGCTGACATCTAGGAGAACCTACACACTGGGCCACAGATCTTAACTGCTTCTGCCTCTCAAACTGCCTGCCCTATGAAAGGCTTTTGCAGAAACCCAGAGTCTGTGTGCATGTTCAGTCACTAAATTGTGTCTAACTCTTTGCAACCCCCTGGACTATAGCCCACCAGGCTGCTTTATCCATGGGGTTTCCCAGGCAAGAATACTGGAGTGGGTTGCCATCTCCTTCTCCAGGGGATCTTCCTGACCCAGGGATCAAACCCGCATCTCTTTTATCTCTTACACTGCAGGCAGACTCTTCACTGTTGAGCCACCAGGGAAGACCAGCTCGTGACAAATGTGCTGTGTTGTGCTTAGTAGCTCAGTCAAATCTCACTCTTTGTGACCCCACGGACTGCAGCCCACTAGGCTCCTCTGTCTATGGGGATTCTCCAAGCAAGAATACTGAAGTGGGTCGCCATGCCTTTCTCCAGGGGATCTTCCCAACCCAGGGATTGAACCCAGGTCTCCCACATCTCAGGAGGATGCTTTACCATCTAAGCCACCAGGGAAAAGTGAAAGTCTCTCAGTCATGTCTGACTCTTTGTGACCCCACGGGCTGGAGCCTGCTAGACACCCCTGTCCATGGAATTCTCCAAGTCAGAATACTGGAGTGGGCAGCTGTTCCCTTCTCCAGCGGACCTTCCCAACCTAGGGATTGAACTCAGGTCTCCTGCACTGCAGGCAGATTCGTTACCTTCTGAGACACTAGGGAAGCCCAAGAACACTGAAGTGTGTACACTGTCCCTTCTCCAGCAGATCTTCCTGACCCAGGAATCGAACCAGGGTCTCCTACAGTGCTGGCGGATTCTTTACCAGCTTAACCACCAGGGAAGCCCAGCGATAAATACTGCAAATAAATAAATAAAGCAAGGTATGAGAGACAAAAACCCTGGAAGGAGGTAGGCTGGCACTTTAGAACTTTTTCTAAAATAAAGACTTTAGGAGAGAGGCCTGAATGACACGAGGGAGGAAGCAATGTAGATTTCTGCAGCTGGAGCTTTAGGGCAGAAAGAAGAGCTGGTCTAAGTCCTGAGTCAGGATGGTGTTTATGCAAAGAACAGCCAGAGGGCCAATGTGACTGGCTGAGCATGAACAAGGGAGGAAGGACTGAATAAACAGCCAGCAGCCAGTGTTTGTATTTTCTTCTAAGTATGATGTGAAGTTCCAGGGCTTTCTAAAGAGTCTCTAGCTCTAAAGCTAGAGACTGCTAAAAGTTTCATTTGGGCTGTTATACAAAGAACTGATTATAATGCCATGGTTGGGGCAGGGGATGGGGGAAGGAAAGAAAGAGGGAAAATAAAAGTTGGTGAAGATTGTCATAGGTCAGACAAGAGATGTGGGGGGATGAATGATCTGGGGTGGAAAGGTGGTTGAAAGTGGTTGGTTTCTAGCTGTATTTTGAAAGTAAAGCTCACAGAACTCAGTAATGGGTCAGCTATGGAGTGCTCAGCTTGATGACTGGATAAATGAAGGGATCGCTGAGGGAGCTGGGAGGAACGAGAGGAAGAACAGGCTGGGGTGGAAGTGGGGGTAGTTCAAATCAGAAGTGTGTTCGTTCCTGATAGCCAAATGTTTTGAGAATGTGGGGAAGTGACACAGCCTTTAAGAGGAGGCTGGCAAACTGAACTACAAGAGAAGATTCCAGAAGTAGACTGCAACCACGTGGAAGGCCCCAGAGCCAGGAGGAATCCGGACTCCAACCTCCAGGAATTACATTTTGCCCCTCCCTACAATCATGGCAATAATTCATTAATCCTCAAGCCAGCTCCATGGAACAGCTCCTCTTACTGTGCCCATTTCACAGACAAGACGCTGAGACAAAAAATTGAAATGGCTCATCCAAACTCATGCATCCGATGAGGATGCTCTGAGGGTGTGGCTCTCTGGCCTGTGGACAGAGCCCCCAGGAGGGCCATGGAAAGCTCTGTGCTCTGGATACCTGTTCCTGTGAGCAGTGCCCAGGCGGCCTTTCTGGAACTCAGACTGGTTTGGAGGAGTAACTAGTGCCTCCAATCTCCACAGTAACGATGGCTCTGTGTAGGAGCTTCCCCGTGGAATAGACCTTTTTTTATTTTTAAGGCATTGATCCTGCCCCAGGGTGTTTTCCAGAACTTGCACTGCTCCCTAATTACCTAGTAATGCTGAGGGCTTATGAAAATGCTGTCATTTGTGGGAGAAGGGGAGGGAAGAATGAAAGAAGAGGGGGTGAAAAAGACAGAAAATGCTGTTAAACCTGGCAGAGCTCCAGGGTGGGTAATTACATTCTTCGGGGTGGTACTCTTGCCACACACAGCCTGCGGAGTATTTTGGGAGCCTTCTGCAGGAATTGTGCTAATAACATGGAAAATATTATCATTATTAGTTTTTTTTTTTTCCTATGTCATTTAAAATGGGGCCTTTCAAAAGCCACAGAGGCACCCTCTCTCTGATTGCATTTTTCCCAATTTGTTAGCTGTCAGCGATCTATTCTCAGATCATAAATTTGATGGCTTCTCCCTCCCTTGAATTGTTTTGCACTAGAAGCCCAAAACATTCAAGCCAGAAGAGACCTTAGCATCCCCCTCATGTTTTACAGATGGAGATGTGAGCCCATGGAGGGGAAGGGCCAGGCTGATGCCACCCCAGGAAACAGGGGGCAGAGAACATGGGTCTCGCCAGGCCTCCTCCCTCATCTTTTTCTTCCTCTGTGAGTCTCTGCTGTCAAATGCATCAAATGCAGTATGTCAGAGCCAAAACAATAGGCAGCCATCACGTGAGGACTCTTGCCATTTTACAGATGAGCAAACAGAGGCCCAGAGAGGAGATGAACTTGTCCCCCAAGTTGACACTGGGGCTGGTGGCTGCCTTCCACTGAACCAGAACTGGCACTCGGTAGCCTGTGGGCCAGATCAAGCCCAGAGACACTTTGCTCTATTCTGTTTTTCCTGCTCAATGCAATTAAGTTATACTTAATATTGTTAAAAAGCAAACAAAAACAAAAAAGCAAATTTAGGGTTGCCAGGGGAAGGGATAATTAGGGAATTTAGGAAGGTCATGTACACACTGCTATATTCAAAATAAATAACCAACAAGGACCTACTGTATAGCACGTGGAACTCTACTCAATGGTATGTGCCAGCCTGGGTGGGAGCGGGATTTGGGGGAGAATGGATACATGTATATGTATGGCTGAGTCCCTTCTCTTTCCACCTGAAACTACCACAACACTGTTCATCAGTTATATTCCAATACAAAAAAAAAGTTTAAAGTTTGGGGAAAAGAAAGAACTATCAACAAAACCTACTAAAAAAAAATTAAAAAACAAACAACAACAACAACAAAGAGTAACCCCCACAAAATCCATATTTCTGTTCTCTCTTAAAAATAAAAATCAGATCTGTCCACACTGGGCCTACACTTCCTTATGGCAGCTGTCAGCTGCCTCCAAGCCCTGCAACCACCTGTGTTCACAGCCTAGGCCCTGTTCTCTCTGCTATCACAGCCTTCTCCCCAACTCAGAGGCTCACTTCATTCATCTCCCTGCTTGGCCCACAGAGGCATTTGAATGTGAAATCCCTGCCCAACTCGATTCTCTTTGGTTTGTGGTATAAGGCCAATGCCAAATATATAAATTTGAGGCTATTTTGGCCACATGGTGGTAGAATTTACAGTATGCCAAAGAAATGAACCAGGATAGGTCAGAACTGACTTGGGGGTGGTGGCCGTGCTGTCTCTGGGGCACTATCTGAGCAGCATTAGAAGACCTCCACAGGCCTGTCAGCTGGACGCCCTCCATGAGATATGTGTCCATTTGGACTTTTCAGGACACCCGTCTTCAGGGATCCCATTTTAAAATGTGAAAAGCCTTGAAAGAAGATGACTGTAGTTTTTCTTCGATGTGATATAACAGAGAGGGAGGCTAGAACGGGCTGCTGGTGTCGAATGCTTGGTGTGCTAGTTGTTACATGCCCTTAAGAAAGGTGTTTCAACGTCAGGACTACTGATGCTTTGGACCAGGTCATTCTTTGTGGTGGGGGCTGTCCTGGGTATCATAGGATGTTCAACAGCATCCTTGGCCTCTACACACCAGATGTCAGTCATACCTCCCCAGTTGTGAGAACGGAAAACATCTCTAGACATAGCCAAATATTCCCGGGGTGGAGGCGGGTGGGGGGAATGGGAAATCACTGTCCATTGATAGCTATTGTCTTAAGCTAACCATCTAGCCACCCTGAACCTTACTTAATCTGTAAAACAGGTTCTAATTCCTGTCCTTGTGGGGTTGTTGGGAGGATGAAATGAGATGAAGGATATACAAATGCTGTGTCAATCACAGTTTATCAGGTATCTCTAGGGATGGGTTGCCATCACTCATGACAGATTATGAACAGTCAAGTATTCCAGACTGATATCAGAGATGGCAAATAAGATTGGGAGCTACAGAAGAACAGTATAAAACAACTAATGAAGGATATAGAGCATTAGAACATGCCACTTAGGTATGTATGATATGTAGCCCTAACCTCTGAGGCTGAGATATAAGAAAAGCAACTCCCACCAGCAGTCAGTCTCTTCTTCCTCACATTCATTCCTGGTCATATAACTATCACACTAGTAAAAAACATCCCACCGTTCTCCATGGCTGCCAGAAATTCAGCAGCTTCCAAATCCTGACCCTGCTCTCTCTGAAGTCTCACATTTCCCTACCTTCTCTTTCTAGTCTGTACCACTGGCTCCAGGCTCATGGAGCATATGGCGTCCTCACCCGCCCTCTGCCCCTGCAGGTGCTTTTTCCTTGGTTTGAGGTCTTCCCTCAGCCCTCACTTTCTGCCTATCATCTCCTCCTTACCAGCTCAGCATTTCTGAAGCCCCGCCGGCTCCCCACTGACAGACATATTGGTCACTTCCTCCCTCGCTCCCCCGTGTGGAGTTTACATCTCTATTAGAGCACATTCCTGGCCACCTTGGATGAAAATTGGCTGGATTCCTCTGTATTCCTCTTTCACCACATTCACCTGCCTTGAGGCAGAGACTGTGTCTGATTCCTTTCCATAACCCCTTCACCTGACTCCCTATTGGACACAGAGAAAGTTCTCCATCAATGTTTGAGTTAGAAATAGGATAAAGAGTTGACCCTAAATGTAATTTGACCTAGATGCCCAAGCTTGAGATATGTAAGCTCCAGCTTTATCTGATGACTGAATAATTATGTATTTAATAGGCCAAGGAGAGCAGCTTGACCATATTTGAGCAGGGCCATGACACAGTTAGAGCTATATTTTAGGAAAATCCATTTGACTATATGATTTACAATGGTCATCGAAAATGCATCATTTTGACTCCTTTAAGTTCCTCTGCCCCAAAGTAAGCAAAATAAGCCTTACCCATTACAGGTAGATGTTGAGGTTTTGCTAATTAAACCTTGCAAAGGGCTTTGAGATCTTGCTTGGAAAGGTGACAGAAGTGTGACGCTTTCGGTGACAGCCTAATTATTATTATCACCAAGCACGAAGCCCAGAAGAACTCAAAAGATCCCCAGATACCATTCAAAATAGTAAGAGACAAAAAATGCAATTGGAGAAATTTTAAGATGGAATCCTCGCATCACAGACTCTTCCTGTTGTCAGAAACCTTAGAGGGCTCCCAATCTGTTCTCACACTTTCCCAAGCTGAGAATGACACTACTTCTATGCCCCTGCCCAGTTCTTCCTGCTTTTGGAGTCTGAGGGTTAACAGCTTGGGCCTGATGGTAGTGTTTCTTGTGTTCAAATCCCAATCTTTTCCCCGTTGACAGTGAAACCAGGGTAAATGACTAGGCCTCAGTTTCTTTACCTATAAAATGGGGATTTGATCACCTGCCACAGGCATTACTGTGCAGTAAATGATGCATGCCACACTGCTTAGTAGGGTACCTTGCTGTTGTTTAGTTGTTAAGCTGTGTCTGACTCTTTTGTGACCCCACAGACTGTAGCATTCCAGGCTCCTCTGTCCGTGGGATTCTCCAAGCAAGAATACTGGAGTGGGTTGCCATGTGTCCTCCTCTGGGAGATCTTCCTGACTCAGGGATCAAACCCACATCTCTTATGTCTCCTGCATGGCAGGCGGGTTTTTTACCACTGAGCCACCAGGGAAGCCCAGCATGGTACCTGGCCCATGGGAAAGAATAAACATTAGCTATCAAATCACTTGAGCTAATTAATATATGTGAAAGTGCAGAGGAAATCATAAAGCATCCAACGTCTAAGTGGTTCTAGTTTAGGGGCTCCATGGAATAGTCAGATATTTCTTGCAAATCCCAGCCCTTGTAGCTGTCCTGTGTGTGTATGTGATTATGTAATCTTGGTGAGGGAAGAGAGGAGTTTTTTGATAAAATGGCCTAGTCAAGTGGCAAAGCAAAACCAGGTTCAAAGTCTATTATTCTCTCCTGTTCTAACCGAGGAAAAAATGTGGTTTCCTTTTCTTGGATTTTCAACTGTTTGGGTGGGAGTTCTGACCAGAACAGTGGGCAAATTGCCCAGAGCATTCAAGTTCATAGGTCAAAGTGTATGCTGGTGCTGAAGGTCCAGATTCCATCTTAACAAATCTATCTATGTCTTTATGATTTAATCCCTGGAGCCTTGTTTGTTTCTTTTTTTCATGGACACTTCCCAGGGCTGGTGTAAGGAGAGAGCGAGGTAACCCTGTGAAGTCGCTTCAGAAACTGTCAAGTGCTCTGTGACTGCTCAGACAACTGCTATGCAAACTGCCCTGAACACAGCTGTCTTCTTTAGGGACTGCTTCGGCAGAAGCCCCTGTGCAGCAGGGTCTAGGGAGTTCCAGTTTACTCTAGACATGACCAACATCCAGAGATCACTGAAAGAAGCCTGGCTCCTCTCACTAGAATCCCTGCAAAATGACTCATGTAATTGCTCTGTGTAAGTATCCTTAGCCTTTATTGTACACCCACAAGATTCGGATGCTGTAGACTCCTGTGGAATGCAGAGGAAGGGGGAAGGGAGCTCATTTAAAATGCAGAGGATTGAAGAGACCACCAATCCCACTTATAAAGGCAGCAGGGACCACTGAGTGCCCAAGTCAAGACACCTGCCAATCATTCCAGACCCTCAAGTCTGTCTTTCTAGCATTCCTCCCAGCGTGGGGGCAGGGGTGGTGGGGGGAGCCTCTTTCCTTTAAAGTTCCTAGCAGGGCTTTCTAGGGTCTTCCCCTCAGGAATTAGTTGTAGGAATAATTGGGCCAGTGGAGTGCAGAAGATATATCCAGCACAGCTCTCCAACTCCTAGAAAAGTGACCTAGATCAAGCAGCGGGTGGATGCAGGACTACTGTGGGGACCCCCTGCCACCTACTGACTTACAGTTGAACCCACATTCCCAGTCGCTTCTGCTGGCTGGGGGGCTGGGGGAGGGGGGCAGAGAGAGCTAAGGAAGGCGGGGGAGGGTGAAGGGGACTGGTAGGGCTGTCCCCTTCGGGAGCAAGCTCCAGGTATCACACCCCCTCACCCGCCCACCCACCCATCAGCACACCCAGCCAGGAGGCTAAGGTGAGGATGGGGAGGCAGGGGGCCCTGGGGAGAGGAGGTCAGCTTCGGATCCGGGGAGCTGGCTTGCTGGTGGGTATTAGCATAGAGCTGGCTGCCTGTGTGAGAGTGAGGGGGAGAGCGAGGGAGCAAGGGAGGGAGCGAGAGGCAGGCGGCGAGGAGAGCAGAGCAGAGGGGGAGCGGCGCTCAGCTCGCGGGAGGACAAGCTTCTCTTTTCCGTGCTCAGTTAATCTGGCTGTCAGTCGGTGTTAACGCTGCAGTTTAAGCGCTCCGATTCCAAGGGAAACAGACAAACCTCGCAGAAGGCAGGCAGGAAGCAAGCGAGGAAGGAAGGAACGGCAGGAGGAAAAGAATCGGCAGAAGAGAGAGAGGAATAAAGGGAAGGGGGGGAAACACCAAATCTATGATTGGACCTGGGCTTCTTTTTCGCCAATGCAAAAAGGAATATGCAGCACATTTTTGCCTTCTTCTGCACCGGTTTCCTAGGCACGGTAGTAGGTGCCAATTTCCCCAACAATATCCAGATCGGTGAGTGAGAGGGGCAGCCTGGGGTGGGACTTCATGGGTCTGGCCAGTTTTTTGAGGGGGAGGGGGTCTGTGATCTCCCCCACCCCCACTGTGGGCTGTTGTGCTCGGCTATCTACCCCAAGCTGTCCAGCAGCGAGGTGAAGGCTTGGGCGACGGTGTGGGGAGGGGGCTTCTCTGGATGGGATACGGGGCAGGGGCAGAGAAGGAAAGTGTGCTCTGTCTCTCTCTCTCTCTCACACACACACACACAGACACACACACACACACACACACACACACACAGGTCCTCACACACCACTCACACTCTAGGCATGAGCATGTGAAATGGAGGAACCACTGCTTTGGAGAAAAAAAAAATCAGTCTCTCACAAGGAAAGAGGTGGTAGGTGTTTAAAGAGTTAACTCCATGGCTTGGTAGATGGTGCCTGATTTCATTTATTTATATAAATATGTGTGATGTGTGTATTTATGTGTATGATTATGTATTAAATATACACATTTATATTTGAGAGAGGCAGTGATTTCTCCTCTGGGGGAGGGGAAAGAGACCCTCTAAAAGAAGGAGTGAAGGATGCTGGGTTCGTTGCATCCACTAAAATAATCCTAAAAAGCCACTCCCCACCCCAGGTGAAGGGGGCTCTCTCTCCCTCTCTGGACTCTCCTCGCTGCCTCTGTCTGCTGTCTGCCATGCTGGGCTGAGGGTTCCCGCTCCTCCAATTCTGGAACTTCCTAGCCTGTTTTTCTCCCCCTACTCCTTCAATCGCCCACTCCTCTTAGATTTTCTGTCCACGAGATGGTCTGCTTTTTACACACACACACACAAACACACATCCACATGTCCTTCTCCCCTCCTCTTAGCTCTCCCCATCACTGAGCTCCAACCTTGCAACTTGGAGGCAGGTTTCAACATGATGCCGCATGCTTTTTTTTTGTTCCCCATTTCCCTTTCCTGGTTGTCATGCTTCTCAAAGAGGACCCCCACCCTCCCTGAATTTATGGGACAGCGGATAGATACTGCTTCTCCCAATAATAATGGGTGAAAGCCAAACAAACAGGAGCAGTAACACCAATAATGACGCGTGTCCACAAGGGCTCGGGATTTCAGTATGACCAGCATCTCAGGGCTGTTTGTGTCCCGGAATCCAGCAAACTGCTCTGCTTGAACGCATCTTTCTGGGTCTGGGTTGTTTACTCTCCCCAGATAGGGACAAGGCTCCACTAGGGAAAGTCCCCATTCCTAGGAGTTTGTGTTCCTTGTGAGCATGTGTGTTTGTGGGGCAGTGTGCTGAAGGTGGTCTTTTGTTGGGCACACATGTGCCACTGTACTCTTTTGGCCTCTCCAGTGGGCTGGCTCTGAGGGTAGCTGGAATAGCCGCGAAGCAACTTGCTTTGTTTCCTGACACCTGTTAAGCTATATCCTGAAGTGTGTCTGTGTATGTGTATTAGTGCCTTAGACCTTAGACGCAAAACAAAACTTCCTGCCTCCGGAGACACTTCTCTTATAGCCCAGCCTATAGCCACCTACCTCCCCACCCCCACCCACTCTCCTTCATTCATTGCAGGGGAGGAGGGAGCCTGGGAAGTGTCTGGGGTGTGGTCATCTTGGGGGGGAGGGTGGAGCATCAGAATCAAGAAGGAGTTTTTTGTTTTTACTCTTTAAAATGGAGGCATATGACCATGGGTAAATCATTTGCTCTTACGAGTGGCATTCTTTATGCTGGTACTTATGTCTTACCCATACTTTGCTGATTGGAAATACTTGTCTTAAGATATGTGGACTTGCTTTCTCCAAGTGCATCTGTGTATACTGCCATGGATGTAATAAATGCACGAGATGTTTTGTGTACATATCTATGGTATGCTTATTTATGTATCTCTGCAGATTTTTTAATCATATTTATCCTCAATTTGATTTCAACTGATTGAACCATTGTTTTTGTTTTCACATAAAAAGGTTGAAATGTTAAGTTAGAGAACACACACTGAAAATATCACTGTCACCAGACAGTACTTCATTCTACTTGCACTCTCTCTAACAAAAGCCTTACAATTGATTTACTGGTTGTTAAAAACAAACACACATTTCTACTGTATAAGAAGTTAGAAATGCATCATATTGGGATTGGGATTCCCAAGGAATCTGAGATAAACTTCTATGTAAACACTCACTATAGTTCAGTCTCTGGAAACTGCTGATTTCAATTCATAGAAACGCATTTTAATTTATTTACATGTCGACCGTAAATACGAAGGTAAGGTGTGTACTCATGTTGCTTGGAACAGGAGCCCCACCAGGCACCTCTGGTTCTGCTTTTTGCTAGAATAGAATGCTAGCATCCTCTGGACATTCCTAAGCCCCCACATCTTCCAAGTCCAAGGTGTTACCATGCAAATACACACAATGGCAACCCCTTATGTAACAAGTCACTCCTGCGATCATGAGTGATGAAAGAAGCAGCAAACACTCTGTGCAGATAATTAAGAGTTTTCCAGAGGAAATGAATAAACTGTAGGGGACTTGCAGACAGGTCTTGCCAGGTCAAAGACTACAAGGGTCAAAGTCAAAGAAAGGGTTATAGCGCTGGAGAAGCTCACAGGATCCCAGGGCTAGAGTTCACTCTGCAACATGAATTAATACTACTTCCTTTATGGCTCTCTAATGAGAAATGGGTCTGATACAGGAAAAATTAGACATGGCTAGGGTTTACATGCATACAAGAGCACAGGCTGCCTAAGTGGTGTGCTTGAGAGACAGGAAGAAGAGAAACTCCACAATTCTGTTTTCTCTGACCTGAACCGAGTTGAGGGGTGAACAATCAAATCTTTGGGCAGGATGACAGATAATTAGAGGATTTATCAATAAAAGCTCACCTGTAGAAGTTGAAGACCCAGGGTCCAGTTGAGTCCATGTGAATTCTGATCCCCAGAATCAGTCAACAACTAGTGACTCTGACCTGGGGAGAAGAAATGGGCCCATCTGAGGTGGGCTGTTGAGGAATCAAACTTATCTCTAGCCCAGATACCATGTTGCATTTTCTTTCTCTGCAGGGGGATTATTTCCAAACCAGCAGTCACAGGAACATGCCGCTTTTAGATTTGCTTTGTCACAACTCACAGAGCCCCCGAAGTTGCTCCCCCAGATTGATATTGTGAACATCAGCGACAGCTTTGAGATGACCTACAGATGTAAGTAAATGCTTCTATTTCTGAGATTTCTTTCTGTGATCGATCATTAAAGGGAGGGCCTGTACATAGCAGGTGGTGTTGCAAAAACATTGAGTTGTCATCCCTTGTCTTAAGAGAAAGTACTCCAAGAAAAACGTCCAGGGCCTTTTGAGTGATTCTGTTCATTGATACTTGAGATCCTGCAGTGCTTCATGGAATGGGTTTGCATTCTCGCTGTCAGCTAACTTTGAATGCCAGCCTGATGGGTACTGGGGTTGACTGCATCTCCCCTAAATTCACAGAAGTTTTCTGGTTCACTGGAGAGTTTCATACATAGGAAACTTCTGAGATGCGTAGAATGAAAAGTTCTGACTTGGAGAATGTGGTTTACAATACTTATGTCCTTCCTGTGCTCAGTTAAAAGAAAATGCCGCTAGATAAGGAAGGATACCTGAGGTGTCTATTTTGTTTCCCATTTTTAGAAAGTACCAATAATTATTTAAAAATTTGAAGCCTACATTATTTCCAAAGTGTTTTGAATTGACTGATGGCTTACATAGTTTTGGGATGGCGTTTGAGCACAAAAAAGAACAGAGGTGACCTCAAGAAGGAGAAAGTGAAAGTGAAGTTGTTCAGTTCTGTCTGACTCTTTGGGACCCCTTGGACTGTAGCCCACCAGGCTCCTCTGTCCATGGGATTCTCCAGGTAAGAATACTGGAGTGGGTTGTCATTTCCTTCTCCAGAGGATCTTCCCCACCCTGGCATTGAACCCAGGTCTCCTGCATTGCGGGCAGATGCTTTACCCTCTGAGCCACTAGGGAAGCCCAAGAAGGAGAAAGGAGAGATGAATTTCAGCCATCTGAACTGAATGCATTATAAAATGTGGGCAACAAACACAATTCTGAGTTTTTCTTGACTACCGGGTGAAAAGGAAACCTCTGGTGGCATGACTGCCATTTTAAGACAGGTGAGGGCATCAACTTTAATCAGTAGTGACATTTTCCCTCCAGGGATTAAGCTCACATGGGAATTGATGACATAAAAGTATAAACTGAATGGGCAAGAACAACTTAAAACTGGATTAAATTGGCACTGTAGGCTCTGGGTGCCACTGTAGCCTTGGTAGTTTGTGCTAAGCTGTGGATGGCAGAAGGCATGCACCATATTCCCTCCGTCTCTTTGCCACAGTGCCCCTCTTGACAAGCTCTCAGTGATGTGAACTGAACATGCCTTGAAGGCTCAGAGAATTCGGCATTCTCCCTATTCCTAAGAACACTCAAAAGACAATGTATATGGAGATTCCAAGAATTTTAATTATTAATCCAACAACTGGAATTATTATTATAATTACTCTAATTACCCAGCCATAAAGAAGAATGAAAGAATGCCATTTGCAGAAATATGGAAGGACCTAGAGATTATCATATTAAGTGAAATCAGAGAAAGACAATCATATGATATCACATACATGTGGAATCTAAATAAAGTATGTAAATGAACTTATTTAGAAAACAGAAACAGACCTACAGACATAGAAAACAAACCTATGGTTACCAAAGGGGAAAGTGGGCGGAGGGTGATAAATGAGGAGTTTGGGATTAACAGATACACACGACCATATATAAAATGGATAAGCAACCAGGATCTACTGTATAGCCCAGGGAACTGTATTTGGTATCTTGTATTAATCTATAATGGGAAAGAATTTGGAAAAGTATATATATATATATATAGCTTCCCTGGTGGGTCAGTGGTAAAGAAGCTGCCTGCTAATGCAGGAGACACAGGAGACGCATGTTCGATCCCTTGGTTGGGAAGATCCCCTGGAGGGGGGCCTGGCAACCCGCTCCAGTATTCTTGCCTGGAAAATCCCATGGACAGAGTAGCCTGGTGGGCTACAGTCTGTGAGGTCGCAAAGAGTTGGACCTGACTAAGTGACTGATCACACATACACACGAAGTATATGTATATATGTTTGTGTGTGTGTGTGTATATATACATATGAATCACTTTGCCGTACACCTGAAACATTGTAAAGCAACAATACTTCAATCAAAAAAATTATCGTTATTTCAGATTTCATTTACTGAGGACTTGCTGTATGCCAACAACTATTTTATGGACAATTACAATAACATTCTTTACATTTATTGAGCATCTACTATGGCCCAGTAATGCACTAATCACTTTTCATGTGTTGGTTTATTCAAGTTATTTTATTTAATCCTCACAGGATCCCTACAGTGCTCTATATTATTAATATCTTCCTTTTAGAGAAGCTGAAACTAAGGCTGCAACAGGTTATACAACTTGCCCAGGGTCACCTAAAAAGTAAATGGTGGTCTTATGAGCCCAGGGTCCTTGTTCCTAGACATTGTGATAGATACAGATCGCATAGTAACTAGATCCATTTTACTGAGATTACCCAAAAAACAAAAGGGAGCATTCTGAGTCTTCATAAGCAGTGACCTGATAAAGCACCTAAGGAGGAAACTTTAAAAAGCTTCAGATTGTAGCTACGGTTTTGCACAGGACTGACTTGCTGACTAAATAAAACAGCAATTCTACATTTTGGTAATGTTGAAGTTGAAAATCTTGTCAACTGTGTTACTCATTATCCTTGAAAAAGAGCTGCAGTTTAATTGGTGAATTGTAGTTCTGTGAAACCATCTCCCTGGAAAGCTAAAATAATATTGAATAGGTATTTGGTTATTAGACAACCTCTCATTTCTTTCAGTATGGATTAAAGGAGAATTTTTAAGGGGAAGATTGAGGTGTGGTCATCAATGTATCTAAGAACCACCAGAGATTATGCATAACCTTTTGCATGTATGTGCCTATGCTTATTTATTCGCTGGATAGAGGCTCCATAGCTTTTGTCATTCTCTCAAAGGGGTCCATTATTCTAGAAGGACTACAAGCTTAGGGAATTTGGAATAATCAATGGCTGGCATGTGTATTTACTCACACTGCTGAGAACTATCTCTAGCAGAGCTTGGTGGAAAGAGATGTTAACTGTTATTCTAGTGTCAAGATGTTGACTGACAGGACAACATAATACAAGATAAAAATTGGAGGAATATTCTAAGGCAAAAGGTGATGCTTCTGTACTGTTATCTTAACTACCTAAGACTTGATCTCTAATAGGGTTGCTGTCCATTTACTAAGAGGATTGAAATGTGATCAGGGTATTATCCACTGTGGTTAGTGAACCTGAATCGAGTAGATCTGGGTTCTTCAACTTGATTCCTGCCATAAACCAGAACAGAGCACAGGTTTCTATGAATTTGGTCATTCTTTAAATGTTATGAACTGATACAGTCATTGGAAAAACAGAGATTTTGTTCTCGGTGGTTTGCAGTTCAGTGGGGACACTGCTCAGGGGATTGCCTGAGAAACAGTAATGCTATTTTGTTCTTAGACCTTTAGTTTCTTCTCTTTAGTTCTGGGAACTGAGATGGTACTAGGCAACTGGGGTGGTCATGGTGACATTGTAATTCCCAGCCTGCCTGGAAGATTCTCTGCTAATTATCATATGAGATTAGGAAACCCTCTGGGGCTGTGCTCACTGTGATTCACTAGTCTGGGAAAACTGACTTCTACCCCAATTTGGATTGAGTGAAAAATATTGAAAGGAGCAGAGAGGTTTTAGGTACAATGCCTTAACTAATAATTTATTGAAAACAGAAAAAAAAAAAAAACCCATGATATTCGGATTTAATTTCATGTGCTTTTTGATATTTGGACTAGCAGTTAACCTTAAATTAACTATCCCAGTCTTACCTCCAGAAAATAACCAAATCTTTATTTTTTCACCATTTTTCCAGTCATTTGATTGTTCTCCTACACATTTTGCTATTCATGATCCCTCCACCAGAGGGTGGAGAAGGGAAAGGAGAGGAAGTGTAACATGAACTATGCCTGCTAGATGTATTAGCAACAGGAGACTGCTTAAAAAGGCAGAATGGTGCTTAGAGTAGGGGATGCAGGAGAAACTATTGCTAATACCTCCAGCCAAGAAGAGAGTTCTGCATCTTCTTTGCATCCCATCTTTCCTGCTCTCCTTTTCTGCCAACATTAAGGGGTAAAGTCACTGAACCGGCAACCCAAATGCTTTAGGATCTCCTCTGAGGACTATGTTGGGCCTCCCACGTGGCACCTGGTGGGCTACAATCCACAGGGTCACAAAGAGTTGAACATAACCGAAGCAACTTACTATGCACGCATGCACTGAATACTCTTCCAGTCTCACAAGGGCAGGAGTTGAGGAGTCTGTCCATAGAGATGGTAGTAACGGACCAGCTAGTCAGCCTAAGTTGGTGTCTTTATAACTATTAATAAAGGGACAAATGAAATACTAATTGGGGTTTCCATTAGATTTTGGAGGAGCATTGTTGCAATGTTAAAATATTTATCTATTTATTTGGCTGCACCAGGTCTTAGTCACAGCATGCAGGATCTTTAGTTGCAGTATTCAAACTCTTCATTGCTGAATGTGGGATCCAGTTCCCGGACCAGGGATCGAACCCAGGCCCCCTGCATTGGGAGCACAGAGTCTTAGCCACTGGATCACCAAGGAAATTCTGAGCACTATTGCAACTTAATTCTTACTTTTCACTTATCCATCCATTTATTTGTTCAGCAAATACACTGAATTTCCACTGTATGCTCAGCTCTGTGTCAGGTGCTAGGAATACCATGACCAATAAAGAAGACACAGTCTCTTTCCCTGTGAGGGGAGGCAGTTACAAATTAGCTGAGAGATCCTGTGCATAAAAAAATTCACCCAGGGAGCTTGTTTAAAGCAAGACTCAGGGGCAGACTCTAGACTTCCTGAATCAGAATATTCAAGAGATAGCCCTGGGGAGATATGGTAGCAGTCAGTATGGCAATCACACTTGGAGAAATTCTTTTAAAAGTCTTGCATTCCATTAGCAAGCATTTTTTGAGTCCTTAACCAAGCCAAGGCATGGTGTTAAGTACTAGAAATGCAGACAAAATTAAGACATGTTCCTTGCCTGGCAGGACTTTATTCCCAGTGAAACCAACTGTCCCATAAACAGAAAATTAAAGTGTAATGTAAATGTTATAGCTCAGGTGGTAGAAATCCACCTGCAATGCAGGAGACACCAGTTTGATTCCTGGGTCAGGAAGAACCCCTGGAGAAGGGATAGGCTACCTACTCCAGTATTCATGGGCTTCATTGTGGCTCAGCTGATAAAGAATCCACCTGCAATGCAGGAGACCTGGGTTCAGTCTCTGGGTTGGGAAGAACCCCTGGAGAAGGGAAAGGCTACCCACTCAAGTATTCTGGCCTAGAGAATTCCGTAGACTGTATAGTACATGGGGTCACAAAGAGTTGGACACGACTGAGCGACTGTCACTCACTCACTTACTCAAATGTTATAGCATCTATTTGCATGGAGAATCAGGAGATGCTTTGAGAAGTGGGGTTAGCCTCTCAGAGGCTGGTGGCTCATCTGCGTTTCAATGATAAGCAGAAACATTCCAGGAGGTCAGGGAGGGAGAGCAGAAAGAAGTGAGACAAGTGTGTCTCAGGCCGGAGGAACAGCATATGCCAAAGAGAACTCATGACCTAGTTCTTCACCTCCTCCGACCTCCTGTGGTACTCCATGCTGGCCTCTCATTGGCCAGTTGTCAAACTCTACAGAAGGGGTCATCCAATGGCCATCCATAAGCCACCATCAGCAAAGTGTTTAAGAAGCATGGAATTGCACATCGAAAAGTGGGCATCTTAGCTCTCTTTGAAATGTTAAACCATTTGGCCACACTGGACCCTGGCTCTATGTAGCCCCACTTGACTAGGATGGGAGCATCCCCCCCGGATGGCTTCCTTCTCAAACAGCCCACTCCTCTCCTTGTCTTCACCTGCTTGGCTCCTGGAAGTATTGAGTTTTCAAGTCCCAGTTGATTGGTCCTGCAATGTGGCCTGTGCAGTGTGTTTATAGGTCAACTCTACCACCAGACTGTGAACTGCTATTCAGAAAGACCATGTGTAGAGACTGTTTGGTGTGGCTGAGAACACCTAGCATAGGACTAACACAATAAACAAATGTTTCCAAGAATCAAAGACTCACACGGCATAGACGCTGGGAGACTACATGGCAATCAGTGTGAGGTCAATGCGCCTATTTGCAGGGCATCTCCCTCTGATGTGGTCCCACTTAGGAAGCCTGAGGGCATTCTAACAAGATGTTAGGCACTGGCAGCAGGCGCATGCTTCTTAGTTCTCGCTGAAGCATCCCTCATCATTTTCAGAGCTGCGAACCAACAGTACAGAGACTTGTTTTGCTTGACTTGCACAATTCTTTTCAAACTTTGGCATAAAAATCCACATTTCTGGCTTCTCTGAAAAAAACCTGGGGCATCAGACAACTCTGGATCCACATTCCTGCTCAGCTTCTATGGTCTTGAGCTGAGAAATGCTGCCTGATTTAAGTGTACGGCATAATCTCTCAAATTTACCAAAGTCCTGCCTGCTGCTTATCAGACATGTGACCAGTATAACAAAATCATGTTACTCAGCTGGGACTGTAAGCAGGCCAATGTGCTTACACCTGATTTATATCCTTCAGCATCTTCCATTTTATTATTTTTAATAATATCTATTCCTCACTCTGCAATAAACAGTAGAGGGCCCAAAAGATATGTAACTCTTGCTCTCAAAAGATTGGTCTAGGGAATTCCTTGGCAGTCCAGTGGTTAAGACTCCATGCTTCCACTGCAGGAGGCTCCAGTTTGATCCCCTGTCAGGGAACTAAGATCTCGTAAGCTGTGAGATATAGCCAAAAAGCAAAAAAAAAAAAAAAAAAAACTGGCTTTCCTGTAGTAATAAAAAAAAATGGAGGACTGGTGGGATGGTAAACAAAGATTATTTTGAAGACCCATCACGTAACAGAGACTTCATACATGTGATCTTGTTTACACTTTATAATAATCTTGAGAGGCTATTATTCCCATTTTATAGATAATGCTACTGACAGAATGATTGTGTCTTCTCCATATTACACAGTGAATAAGAGTCTAAGCTAATATGTGAAGCCAGCTTTGCAGACTCCAAAACTCAGTGACCTTTAACCCTTGTAAGATAGAGGACACAAAAAACTGAAATGGCAGGAAAAGAGCCCAACACAAGAAGTGCCAAAAAGAAGTGAAGCTTATGATTCAGGTTTAAGTGCTAAGGCTTCCAAGGCAGAGGTGGGTGGCTGTGGATAAAGAATGAGTATCGGGGGAGGTGGAACAGGAGTAGGCATTCAAGGGAGGAGCAGATTTTCGGAGTGTCATGAGAGGAACATTTCTGAGTGAGTAAGTCACAATATTTCTCCTCCCCTCATCTCTACCACTACCATACATGATTGTTTTGCAATCAAGGTAGAGAGCTGTTGCTTTGCTTGTTTTGCAAGGTAGAGAGTTTGGACATTATCTCTTGTACACACACTCAGTTACATGGCAGATGTCTGCATTGCAAGGTTTCTCCACCTTAACCTATGCCCTCACTTTGAGATACACGGGCCCCAACACTATCTGTGGGTGACTCTGGGTTCTTATGATAACATTGATGATTGTAATTTTTTTGTTCAGAAACGTGTTTATGAACATCACTTCCTCTGATTAGTTTGAAGACTTCTGTTGAGAAGGGTGACATTAGTATTCTCTTGGATGCTCAAGAGAAAGTAGTTACATAGGACATCTGGAAAACTAAGGTTCGTCTATTTGGCTATGCATTCCTTCAAAGCTCTTTTAGCATTGCCCCACCCCATGGAGTACATGTACCACTACGGCCCCCTTTCATACCCTTGCAGACTGCATTTATTGATTACAGAATTTTTTTCCACTGAATCTAGACATAGCCTTAAATTCCCTCTTGCCAGAGCATTCCAAGCAGCTACTACAAATTGCTCAGAGTTGCAGTTGATACACAAGATAAAATCCATTTGCCATTACAAGGCACTACACTGGGAACTGGTGAAAATAAAATGCATTAGGCATTGATTCTGCCTTTAAGAAGCTCAGAGAAAATAGGCATGCACAAAAAAACTGATATAATGGAGAGGTTCTCGGCACTCTTTCTCTATCTCTCTCTCTCACATACATACACACACACATATGATCAGAGAAGGGAAGGAAAACATCCAGTTGAAGGAATCAGACCAGGTTTCATAAAACAAGTACATTTGAACTGAATTTAGAAGGGCAGGTAGAATGTAGACAGGAAAATAGGAAAATACACACACAAACATATACACACACACCAAGTTCAACCACTGAAAAGTATATTGGATTGAAACTTATAGACATGGGCCCAAATGCCAGACTATTTTCTTGGATCATTCATGTGTAAATGATGCAGAGGACCACTCCCAAACTTCTATGACCTCTAAGAGTCCTTCTAGGGCTGTATTTCTATGGTAAGAGTGAACAGAAAACTCCAGCGATAAAATAAGATGCTTTTGTACCTGCCTTTAGTTGGATGGAGGCTCACTAAACAAATAGAGATTCAGAAAAGCTCCAAGCCTTTTCTACCAAGTTGCACAGTCAGGCTACATTTGTATGTATAAAACAGGTATATTAAGCCAACTGGGGGCCTCAGGTGCATTCATTCAATATTCAACAGATATGCTACATTTAAAGTGGATAATCAACAAGGACCTACTGTATAGCACTGCCAACTCTGCTCAATATTATATAACAACTTAAATGGGAAAAGAATTTGAGAACTGATATATGTATGTGTATAACTGAAGAACTTTGCTGTATACCTAAAACTATCACAACATTGTTAATCAACTATACTCCAATATAAAATAAAAAGTTTAAATTCAACAGGTATTTATGGAGTGCTTACTGCTGTGAACAAAAACAGAAAGCAACCCCATGCTCGTGGAGCTTACTTGCTAGTAAGGGACACAGCTATTCTTAAACTAATCATACAAATAAATATGTGAAAGAAAGGCCATGATTCGATGGAAGCATATTACAAAGGAACCAGCATTGAGCAGAGAGATGAATAGGTGTCTAAGCTGAAAACTGAACGCTTTCAGCAATGTGGTGCTGAAAACAGGAGGAATATTCTAGAAGCATTCTGAGCAGAGGACTGGTGGGGGAAAAGGGATGTGGGAAGCATGGGGCTGGAGAGGGTGACACAAGTCAGGCTTGGTGTGCCCTGTTATGGATTTTGATCTTTAGCCCAAGAGCTGGGGAGACCTACTGCAGGGTTCCAAGCAGAGGAATGCCATGTTCAGACTTGTTTTCTCACTGGGAATCAGAGGCTCCAGAACACTTGACCACTTTTGTGCTCCCTGGAGACTTTTTGCTAATGCAGCAACAACTATTGTTTACTCCTGTCCCCAACTTGGGATGGAGTCTCACACATGGGTAGATGGATGGGGACAGACGGTGGGGGAAAGGCTGGGTGTAGGGTTGACTCTGTGGTGTGTCCGTGGACATACTCTTGGAGATGAAGCTGATTCAGCGGAGGGCCAGGAAATCTGGTGAGTATGTGTGCAGAGGCAGAGAATCATCTAGAACTCCACTTAATATTATCAGTTGGGAAGGCTACATGACACTGAATCCTGCTTTCCACTCAAACCAAGCAATACAACGGTCCTCAAATCCATACTGCTGTTTCCTCCACCTACAGCTTCCCCCTCCCACACTCCCTTGTTGAAATCCTGTCCTTCTGGTGTGTCCTAGTTCTTATATCATGCATGATAAGTTGCTACAGTCATGTCTGACTCTCTGTGACCCAATGGACTGTAGCCCTCTAGGCTCCTCTGTCCATGGGAGTCTCCAGGTAAGAATACTGAAGTGGGCTGCCCTGCCCTCCTCCAGGGGATCTTCCTGACCCAGGGATCAAACTGGAGGTGTCTCTTATGTCTCCTGCATTGGCAGGTGGGTTCTTTACCCCGAGTGCCACCTGGGATCTCCTAATCCACCCACGCACCCCTCTTCTCTGCCCTGTGGCCCTTTGTATCTTCCTCACAGCAGACAGCACATTTCACCCTGAGTTTTAGTTACCTGGAGCCTTATTTTATCTGCCCAACTGGACTAAGCAACTTGTAGGCAGTGACTTTGCTTTTTTAGCTTCCCATGACAGACTCTACCAGAGAATAGTGTGTGGTGGTGCTAGTGAAATGAATGAATGAATGAATGAATGTATAGCTGTATATTAAAAAACAAAGTGAAAGTGTTAGTCACTCAATTGTGTCTGACTCTTTGTAGCCCCACTTACTGTAGCCCACCAGACTCCTCTGTACATGGAATCCTCTGTCCAGGCAAGAATACTGAAGTGGGTTGCCATTCTCTTCCCCACAGAATCTTCTCAACCCATGGATCGAACCTGAGTCTCCCATATTGCAGGCAGATACTTTATCATTTGAGCCACTAGGGAAACTGGACTATGTAACATCAATGGCAGGGATGAAAATAAGGCTGCATTATTACTGTTTACAGGGTAGCACTTTGCTACAATGAGTTTTGAGAGTTTCAGCAGACTGCATTATAAATTCCTTTGTCAGGCTGTTATAACTATGTAGCTGAAAAGCAGGGGATGAAAAGTCCAATCAAAATCTCACTCCAGTTCCTACTGGCCTGTTGGCAGTCAGGGTCCTAAGTAAGATATATATATATAGTGCTAGGTCATGTCTGACTCTAGCGAGCCCATGAACTGTATCCTGCCAGGCTCTTCTGTCCATGGGATTCTCCAGGCAAGAATACTGGAGTGGGTTGCCATTTCCTTCTCCAAGGGAACTTCCTCACCCAGGAGTTGAACCCAGGTCTCTCCCGCATTGCAGGCAGATGCTTTACCCACTGTGTAAGTAAGGTATAAGGCTCCATTTTCTAAATAATGCATTTCTGGTTCAAGGTCTGACTCGGCCATGGATGCCCTGCTTGGGCAAGTCAGTTCTCTTTTTTGAAAGTCAGTTTCTTTCAAATGAAGGGAATAATTATAGCAGTGATGCATGGTTATTTTGAGAAGGAGTAAATGATGGTTGATTTCAAATCAACTTCCCACTCCATAAGGTGCTGTGAGGTAGATACTTTTTTTGGCCCCTTTTCATAGATGAGGAAGCTGGGCTCTCAGGGGAGTGAGCGGGGCAATGGCTTGGGTTTCGGGCTCCATCCCTAGACACGTGCGGCTAGGCTGGGAGTGCTTTCTTCATTTCACATGCTGTGTCCGCTCGGCCCCTTTTGGATGCTGCAGCTTCCTTTCTGTGGCAGCAGCCCGCATCCTCCCCTGGTGCCCATGCCTGCTGCTCATGCCACAGTCCTGCCTCCCTTCAAGGGACCACAGCTCTGTGCCAGCTGTGGCCAGGATGTGCAGAGCGCAGAGGTTACCAGAAATCTCTTTCTACCTCCAGCCAGTCCCGTGACTTTTCTGTAAGACAGCTTGCTGTCCTGCAGGCACAGGGAAGCTCAAGGTCACCGGAGGTCTGGATCCCAGAGGATGCAGACAAAACCGGGGTTAATGAGGCAGCTGGAGGCTAATGACCTTACATGCAATCTCTAAAATGGAAAATAATTTTTTAAGAATAGCTTTTATTTTGTGTACAAAAGTAATGTGTGTATTATAGAGGTCACGTGGACAGACACACCAAACACAATAAAATTTGTATAATTACAGTACTAAGGATAAACTTCCCATCTTTTTTCTGAACATATCAATTTAAAAATTAAGAACCAGGGGGGTAGGAGAGAGACTCAAAAGGATATATAGGTATACATACAGCTGATTCACTTTCTGTATAGTAGACACTAACACAATATTGTAAAGCAATTATACTCCAATTTAAAAAAACCTAAAAATTAAGAATATATTTATATTATGGCTTACTTTTTAGAAGACATTAAAATGAATGTGTAACATTGAAAATAACATGTGTTCCACTGAGTTTAAAAAAAAAGTCATTTTATTAGCCAGTAATTTATTTCATCTATCTCCTTTTACTGAATATCTAGTTTATTCCCAAATGTTTTTTTTTCTAAAAATAATGCTATGATGATCATCCCAATAAAAGTTGAGCCATTTGTATACATCATTCTGATTTTAAAAGCATTAGAGAATCAGTGGGACAATTTCCAATGAGATTTAATACAATGGCATACACAGGAATTGAAATAACTTGTTCAATGCCAACTTTGACATTGCTTTGTATGACCTTGAGAAGTTTTTGTGTCCAGTTTAGTTTCTAGATGTATAATAAGAAGTTGATAATAATATATTCTCAGGTCTATTGGGCAAATGACATTACTTACATGAAAGAGCTTTGAAAAATCAGAAGTGCTAGGCAAATACACTGTAATATAATTAACTAGGCATTTAATCTATTAACATAGTGTATTTGGCTTAAGAAATTATGCAACCCCATTTGGGCAGTAAGTAGTCACAACTCTTTTGGTGGCAAGGGATAGAGAACTGGAGAGTTTTGATTTCAGCTAGATTCAGGAGCTTGAGTGGTACCATCAGGACAGAGAGAAACTCTCTAGGTTTGGGGGCTTAGCTCTTCTCTAATTGACTTTACACTCAGGTGTCAGTTCCCAGTATACAGCCAGCCTATACCTGCCCATCTCAAAGTCCAGTGGAAAGGGAACTTCTCTTTTGCCCTCTGTTCCACAGAAGTCCTAGATCTGATGTCACTGAATAAAAATAAGGACATATGCTTATTTCTGAACATGGCACATTGGCCAGCAATTTACATTCTTCAGGTTGTTCTAAGACTATTCACATGTTCTAAGACTATTCACATTCTTAGATCTTGGGGTGGTAAGAAGAACCAAGTTCTTGGTTTCCTTCAGCCTATATCCAAACTACATGGACATAAGGGAGGAGTAATTCCTCCAAAGGAAATCAGGATGCTGTTACCAGAACAATGGACATTAGATACTCAGTAGACAACACACACACACACACACACACACACACACACACAGATGTCCTCCTGTGGCATATGTCTTCAGAAGGGAAAATTCAGAGTAGTTGGAGCTAGACCAAGGGTCAACATGGTAAAAGAGATAAGAACCACCAATGAGAGAAGCACATACAAGGGATGGTGGTTGGTATGGCAAGATCAAAGGTCAGTGCAGGCAACAAGTTTGAAATCCAAGCAGACTCATGGGTTAGTCCAAGCTATGAGGAGTCTCTGCTAATCCCTGCTCAGCCTAAGAGCAAACCCTTGCTCATGGAACAGTTTCAGGAAGCCCATATGCGTATGGCTGGGGGTGTCCCTTCAGGCCACTCTGGCAGAATGTTGGTGCTGTCAGGAGCCCCAAGTTATCTGGTGGTCTTGAGGTTAGCCATACTTTCTCTGAATGTTCAAGACATTCTCTGCTCTACTCAGACACTCAAGCTATTGTGCACAAACCCTTTAACAGTTCCTGTTGGAGTCTTGGCTACAATTCTGATAAGCCCACACCACCAGATGGTAAGTTCTTCTAATTGGTTCTATCTCTTCTAGTTTTTGGCAGGAATGAAGCCTTCCCTATGCCTCAAGATGGGGGATAGAGAGAGCCAGGAAGAAATGAAGGAGGTTTTAACCTCTGTTAAACAGACAGAGATCTTAAGTTAGTTCTTGTCCAAGGAAAACAGAGTGGTATGTTTTTTTTCTTTCTCTCCACATAAGGCTGTGGATTCACCATGGACTGAAATTCTAAAATGAATGCTGATAAAACACAGGATTGTAATGACTGAAAAATGGTTTAGACAGAAAAGTCAACTGGTCCAATTCAACCATTGATATTTATGGAGCATCATGGTAGAAATATGTGCTTATTTGGTAATCATTTCTTCCCCAAACTTCTTGGGAAGGGTATATCTCCTGGTTCCACTAATACTGTTTGGTCATGTGACTTGCCTTGGAAAATGGGATATTTGCAGGTTTCAAGCAGAAGTCATTGAAAGAACATGTTCTAGAGACCATCTGCTCCCAGAAGAAAGCTAAATGCAAAAGACAGGTGCTACAGTCAACCTACACACTGAAGTCTGAAGCAAAGTCATCTCAGCTGACTGGCAGACTCATAATAGTAAATACTCATTGTTATGTACCATTCATATGGGGTGGTTTGTTATGCAGCAATAGCTGACAAATACAAGCTACTACTGTATGATCCACACTTTGCTAGGTACTAAAGGAACAATAGAGAGTGAAAGATATGGTCTTGGTTCCCACAAAGCACATGTTCTATAGAGAGATAGGAATAAATACATTTACAAATAAAAACTAGTGATATAGATTGTATATATGGTCATAAAGAAAATAGGATGTAGAGGCAAATCACTAGGTAGAAGAGAACAACTACTTTGGATTAAGTGGTCAAGGAAGACTTCTCCAAGGAGGTGATATGTAAGCTCAAATATGAAAATTGGAAAGGAGCCAGACAGGTGTATGATCCTCTGTGGAATGTGAAAACAGCCACATGGGCGAGTTAGATTGAGAATCTCAGTCTAGGCAGGAGAGAAGGAGGAGCTCTGAAAAGATTCCTTGCAAGTCAGGTCACTCCTAGAGCAGGTAGTCCAAGAGCGTATGTTGGCTTGCCTGCACCAAGTTGCATGTGCAAGTCAAAAGCTGACAAAGATGCACTTGCTGCCAAGGCAAGATAGCCACAGGACGTGGAAGCCACAGAGCATAGTAGAGACAGAGGTAAGACTTCCTAGGGCATTCCTAACAGAGAGGTGATAACATTAAGTTGGCTTAAAGCTCAACATTCAGAAAACTAAGATCATGGCATCCAGTCCCATCACTTCATGGCAAATAGATGGGGAAACAGTGGCTGACTTTATTTTGGGGGGCTCCAAAATCACTGCAGATGGTGACTGCAGCCATGAAATAAAAAGACACTTGCACCTTGGAAGAAAAGTTATGACCAACCTAAACAGCATATTAAAAAGCAGAGACATTACTTTGCCAACAAAGGTCCATCTAGTCAAGGCTATGGTTTTGCCAGTGGTCATGTATGGATGTGAGAGTTGGATTATAAAGAAAGCTGAGCACCGAAGAATTGATGCTTTTGAACTGTGGTGTTGGAGAAGACTCTTGAGAGTCCCTTGGACTGCAAGGAGATCCAACCAGTCCATCCTAAAGGAGATCAGTCCTGGGTGTTCATTGGAGGGACTGATGATATTGAAGCTGAAACTCCAGTACTTTGGCCATCTGATGCGAAGAGCTGACTCATTGGAAAAGACCCTGATGCTGGGAGGGATTGAGGGCAGGAGGAGAAGGGGACGACAGAGGATGAGATGGTTGGATGGCATCACCGACTCAATGGACATGAGTTTGGGTGGACTCCGGGAGTTGGTGATGGACAGGGAGACCTGGCGTGCTGTGGTTCATGGGGTCACAAAGAGTCGGACACGACTGAGTGACTGAACTGACTGACTGACCTGTCTTGGCTCCAGAATAGCCAAGAGTTGCTTCTAAGGATGGCAGGAGGTGTGTGTGTGCCTGTGTACACATATTCATTCTTTCACAGAGGAGGGGAATGAACTAGACAGCTTCTAGATCTCCTTCCAAATCTGTGATTACAAAACGTAAGACTTCTGAGATTTAAATTACGTGTGAAGGAAATGTTAAATCAAAGAACTTCATCTTAGCTCTGTGCCAAACTCCGTTTGTTAATTGAGGTTGTTAATTAGGGCAGAGTCTCTACCTCTCAAGCAAGCTGGATAAGCTCCACCCATCCCTCACCCATCTGGTAAAGCCCACGGAGATGTCAGAGCTGCAAGGGAGCACAGAGAACATCTGATGCAGCCTCCATTTAAGCTGCACCCCAGACACAGACAAGCAGGAGCTGGGGTGGGGGTCGGCGGGGGTGGGGGGGGGGGTGGAGCGGTGGGAAGCTCATAAGGCTAAATGTGGAGTCTAGAATCTGAGTAACTTATTAGCTTTGAAAAAATTACATTGGCTGCACTTACTACCTCTTCTTCCTTACCCCAAGATCATTCTGCATACCTTACAATATGGCTTCCACTCTAACCATTCTAATGAACCAGTTTCTGTAGGGTTATGATAGATATCTCTTCCACAAATATTATGTCTTTACTTCTTATAGCCTAAGATTTGAAGAGAGGATCTCCACACCTCTCCCTAAGAATCCTTCACTTTGTGATGCTACATTCTCCTCACCACCACAATTGGGGCTCTCTGTGACCTCTTCTGCTCCCCTTTTCTCCCCAGTGTCTACCCTTTCCCCAAGATGTTATCTTCTGCATTTGGGGCTGAACTTATAAAAAGCAGAACTGGACACATTTCCTGCCAAACCCTTTGCTTATCCTTCACTTTATATATGTTGAATCATCCCCTTTCAATATGTCATGTCTGGTTTGATTCCTCAGGCTCTGTCAGCTTCTGCATCCAATACTATAATCTGTTGATTTCACCACCACTATGATTCCTGAGGGCCTCCGTGATGGCTCAGATGGTAAAGAATCCGCCTGCAATGCAGGAGACCTGGGTTCAATCCCTGGGTTGGGAAGATCCCCTGGAGAAGGGGATGGCTCCCCACTCCAGGATTCTTGCCTGAGAAATCCCATAGACAGAGGAGCCTGGTAGGCTGCAGTCCATGGGGTCACAAAGAGTCAGGTACGACTAACTGACTAACATACACGCATATGATCTTGAATCTGTTCTCATTTTTCTTCTTTCTCCACTGCATTCTGTCTTGAGCCTTCTGACTAGTCTTTCCGTGTTGTAATCCACTTGCCACACAATGGGTGGATCAATTTCTTGACAACTATTTCTAATCATGAAATTTCTTTGTCTTAAACAAACTGTCAATGTCTCCCATCTTATCTGAAGTTCAGACTTAGCCCAGAATATGAGTCTCTCAATAATATGATCTCAGCCTCAAGAAAGTATTTTTGAGACTCATCTAACCCAACACACTCTATATTCCAGCCAAAGCAGGTTACCCAGTGTTGCCAGAAACATGCCTCTCAGTCTCTCACTGCTTTCTTTAGTTCATCCCTCTGCTTCTACCTGGAAAAGTCCTCACCACCAATAAATGAATGATGTGTTAGTATTTTACTGATGTATTCTGTCAACTAGCAACGCCTCTTTATTAGACCCTGGGGATGTAGCAGAGAACAAAATCAACCAGGTCCCTGTGCTCTCCAGGTCTGTATTCTGGTGAACAAATAAACAAATATAATCATTTCAAATTATTGTTAAACGGCAAGTGGACATAACTTAAACAGCAGCAACAGCTACAGATACAGATAAACAGAGTCATAGAACACAGATTAGTCTAGAAAACTACTTAAATGAGTGGTAGGCTGCTCTGACAAGGTGATATTTTATTGAGCCTTGTTATGACAAGCACAACTTTCTGCAATGATAAGAGACATTCCAAACCTACACTGAATAGTAGCCATGAGTGACTGTGCCTATTAAACATTCAAAATGTGATTAATATGAAGGAGGAATGAAATCTTTACTGTTATTCAATTTTAATTCATTTAAATTTAAATAGCCACAGGTGGCTAATGGCTACCATATTGAACAGTTTAGATCTGGACTTTGTAACTCTCCAGACAAAAAGAATAGCAAGTGTAAAGGCTTTAAAGTGGGAGTAAGCTGAAACTCCAATACTTTGGCCACCTGATGTGAAGAACTGACTCATTGGGAAAGACCTTTATGCTGGGAAAGATTGAAGGCAGGAGGAGAAGGGGATGACAGAGGATGAGATGGTTGGATGGCATCACCGACTCCTCGGACATGAGTTTAAGCAAGCTCTGGGAATTGGTGATAGACAGGGAAGCCTGGCATGCTACAGTCCATGGGGTTGCAAAGTATTGGACAATACTGAGCCAGTGAACTGAACTGAACTGAAGCTTGTATATTCAAAGTACCCAAAAAAGGCCAGGGAAGCTAAAGCATATTGAACAAAGAATTGATCGTATTGTAAATTAATCTCAACTGAAGAATTGAGATTGATTTGCAATACAATAAAAATCACTCCCCTCATGGCTCAGTTGGTAAGTCATCTGCCTGCAAAGCAGGAGACCCAGGTTCGATTCCTGGGCTGAGAAGATCCCCTGGAGAAGGAAATGCCAACCCACTCCAGTATTCTTGCCAGGACAATCCCACGGACAGAGGAGCCTGACAGGCTATAGTCCACAGGATTGTAAGAGTTGGACATGACTTATTGACTAAACCACCACCACCACCAAAAATCACTAACGAGGCTTAAGTTTAGGAGTGGGTAATCTGATTTACATCTTTAAATGATAGTTAGTGGCTTCCCAGGTGGTTGCTAGTGGTAAAGAACCTGCCTGCCAATGCAGTAGACATAACTGAGCCAGAAGGTTTAATCCCTGGGTCAGGCAGATCCCTGGAGGAGGGCACATCAACCCACTCCAGTATTCTTGCCTGGAGAACCCTATGGACAGAGGAGTCTGGTGGGCTACAGTCCATGGGATTGCAAAGAGTCAGACACAACTGAGTGACAAAGCACACACACATATTTAAAGCCTCTTCCTGTGTTGTGTCTTCTGATATTCCAACGGCTAAAGAAAGGCATGAGGCCAAACCTAACACTCATGGAGTAGAGAAGTCCACTCTGCCTTCTCACAGGGACTACAGAGTCACATGGCAAAGGGATCACGTGTAATCCTATCACAGTGACCCAGTGCACCACAGAAGAAACTCAAGGAGGCCAGCTAAGAGGCTCCTGCATCAGGGTATGTGACAGATGATGGTGATGTCGCCCCACTGGGTGACAGAGGAGACAGAAGGGCTAGCTTTGAAATCTGTTTTGAAGGTGATTAGCAACAGGACTTAGTGATGAACTGAAGGTAAATATGAGATAAAAAAACAGACCTACTTTTCAAGGTGCTTCTCAGATATTACCACTGTTCTATGAAATTGAGTCTCATTCTTCCTTTATTTGTAACTGATGTAACTGAGCTCTTCATCCTTTACTTTACAAGCTCCCCCCACTTTTTTAATGCTTTTATCAGCCCTTTTGACTTCCTACCTTCTGTACTTGGGCAAAGTTCATATAGACTCTGAGCTCTTTGAGGGTGGGCAAACAAAATTACTTGTATTTACAACCCAACTGCTTCAGAGAAATGTTCAAAAAATAATATAATGGTTAATAGCAAGGATTTTGGAGGCCGCTTCCTAATTTTGAATCTTGTGTGGTCTTTACGAGTGAATTCGCCTCTCAAAGCCTTGGTTTCCTATTTTGTAAAGCGGCAGTTATAATACATGCCTCTTAGAGTTGTAAGGGTTAAAGGAGACAAATTTGGAAAGCGCTTAGTATAGGAACTGGCAAGTAAGTATCCAATAAATGGGAGCTATTATTGTTCAATTTAATTGTTTGTGATGATGAGTTTCTCTGGAAATGCCCTCCAGAGTCTTCATCAGAAATCTAAGGTTCTTGTTGAAATGAGGGGCATGGAGAATAAAAAACACTGCGGAGGGGATTTTGTAATTTAGTTGGAACTATCTGGATCTAAGGCTTCTTTGATCTGAAAATGACAGCGACAACAAAACCCCAAAATAGAGCCACTTTGCTACTTGTTTCCTTTTACCATCTGCCAAGATGATTCCTTTTAGTTCTCCAGGTCTTGCTTGGAGTCAGCTGCCTTAACATAATAAAATAAAATAAAATTTAAAACTGGTCCTGTACTTATTTGGGAATGAGAAGGCAAAAGGCTTTAAATATAAAGCTAGTTGCTGCTGGAGTGAAATATAGGGCAATGGTGACTAAGATGTTTGAGAAAGGAAGTGCTATAGGAAAGTGAATTTTAGGATAAAACAGAGGATTTGTAAGAACCTGACAGAGACTTTCTCTGGTGGTCTAGTTGTTGAGAATCTCCTTGCCAATGCAGGGGACGTGGGTTCAATCCCTGGTCTGCAAAGATCCCACACACCATGGGACAACTAAGCCCATGTGCCACAACTGCTGAGCCCACGTGCCGTAACTACTGAAGCCCGCACCATAGAGCCCATGCTCCACAGAAAAAGAAGTCACCACAAGAAGAAGCCCAGATACAATGAACAGCAGCTCCCGCTCACCACAACTAGAGAAAGTCTGATCACAGTAATAAAGACTCATCACAGCCCAAAATAAGTAAACTAAAAATAAATATATATATATACTGACTTTTAAAAAACATTTGTAACAAGACAGATTCTAAAATGTACTCTTCGGCTTTCATTCCTTGATAAGATGTCAGTTTTGATCCCAGTTTAATATTGCCTTTACCACAAGTATTTGATAGGTCCAGGGAGCATTGTAAACATAAATTATCCGGGACCATAGATGAGAATGGGTGAAATAACCAAAAAAGAGTCCACGAAAGAGTTAACAGGATGAGTTTGAAGATTTGGATGAAATTTTCCAGGGAGCCCTAGAAGATATATTTGAAGAAGCGGACTGGTTTCAGACTAAAGGAGGCTTTAAAGGCCATGAAAAGGTATTTCAAAGACAGAATAATGAGTTAAAATTTCACAGTTGATATTTGAAAGGTCCTCTTTGTGGTTCAGATGGTAAAGAATCTGCCTGCAATGCAGGAGACCTGGGTTTGATCCCTGGGTTGAGAAGATCCCCCGGAGAAGGGAATGGCAACCCACTCCAGTGTTCTTGCCTGGAGAATCCCATGGACAGAGAAACCTGGCAGGTTACAGTCCATGGAGGGTCGCAGAAAGTCAGACATGACTGAGTGACTAACAACACAACAGCAATAACAAAGATGGCTTTATTTAGTAGTTACTAGAACAATCTTCCACCAGAATAAAGTTCCCTTTATTTTCTGAGCGCCAAATGACACATCTAAATGACAAACAACAAATGACCATCCATTCCTACATGACAGACATCAACGTGTTTGTTTTTAAAGATCCATCTAGTCTGTTTCCTATTGGAACTCTGATGTTCTGAGGCTAATAGGTTTTCTCTGGGGACTGGGGTGATTAGGGGAGGTTATGTGGTCATAAACTTAGTAATACTGGATTAAACAAAGCAGAGGGTCTATTCATCAGGATTTTGAAGGCCCTTTAATATGCTAATGTGTTTTGTTCTTTTCTCAGAAGAGGGGAGAGTATGTATTTTCCAAATTTAATAGTCTCTCTATTTTACTAAATGACCTGTTCATACCCTATGGGACTCAAGGCCTAGTTTGATTCTGTTCTACATATTTTAAAACTCAGGCCCAGAAAATACAAAGGGCTCTGTCTGCTGGGTCACGATTCTCACCCAAGATTGCTGACCACCAAGCAAGGCCTTGTTCCACTATTCCTGGCTCCTGACCATGTTTTTAAGTTTAGGGAATGTTGGGAGATTATATCTATTTTATTTATTTTATTTTTAAAATAATTTAATTTATTTTTGGCTGCACTGGGTCTTCACTGTTGCATGTAGGCTTTCTCTAGTTGTGGCAAGCTGCGGTGTGCCAGCGCTAGGCACATGGGCTTCAGTAGTTGTGGCTCTGGGACTCTAGAGCACAGGCTCAATAGTTGTGATGCATGGGCTCAGCTGCTCCTCTGAATGTGGAATTTTCCCAGACCAGAGATCGAACCCATGTCCTCTTCATTGGCAGGTGGAGTCTCAACAAGTGGACCAACAGGGGGGGGGTCCTCTATCAATTTTTTTTTAAAGATTTTTTTCATGTGGACCATTTTTAAAGTCTTTATTGAATTTGTTACAATATTACTTCTGCTTTATGTTTACAGTTTTGTTTTTTTTTGGCTGTGAGGCATGTGGGATCTTAGCCCAATAGCAATCAAACCTGCACCCCCTGCATTGGAAGGCAAAGTCTTAATCTCTGAACCACCAGGGAAGTCTCTCCCTATCAATTTTCAGAGCCAGTCCTCCAAACAGTTTTACCCAGAACAAGGAATTGCCAGTGACTTCAGGAAGAACCAGCAGACTTCAGTGAAGCACTTGCCAAACTGGCCCAGGTCAGCCGTGCTTCCTTTTCACATTTTCCTGCAAAGCCAGTTCTGAGTAACCTACGCTTAGATGTCCATCTAGGAATGACACCCAACCTCTGTACTACTGTTTTTTTTACAAAGCCCCAGATCTGTAATAAAATAAGGCAAGTTGAAATAAATCCTTTTTAATGCAGCATGTAAAGCTCATATCAAACCACAGAAGTTGTATGGAGAGGCTGAGAGATGCTGACATGCAGTCAGGAGCGTGACAAGATGGGGTAGGGGAAACTTACAGTGTCCTTGAGACAGCAAAATGTACTAAGGTCCAGGCTTTTGTCTGACAGATCCAAATATATTAAAATTTTATAAACAGTATAAAGAAATCTAGTGGCTGGACCCACTCTACCTTGGGTAGTTGGACTCTGGGCTTCACATGCAGGTTTCAATAATAGTGGTGCCATGAGTTAATCACCAAATTCCCCTTTGGGCTTCCCTAATGGCTCAGCAAGTAAAGAATCTGTCTTCAATTCTCTCTGCAAAGAGACACAGGTTCAATCCCTGAATTAGGAAAGTCCCCTAGAGGAGGAAAATGGCAACCCAACCAGGATTTTTGCCTGAAAAACCCCATGGAGAGAGGAGCCTGGTGGGCTACAGTCCACAGGGTCACAAAGAGTCAGACACGACTGAGTGGCTAAGCACACAGGTACTCAGGTGGTCCAGGGCCCGGAAGGTAAGCCCAGTGAGAATTCTCTGAGAAGGAAAGTCATAGACTTGAGTATGACTCAATCTCTAACCCCAAACATCTAAACAGCCACCTTTAGAAAGAACTGTGCTAATGTCCTCTGCAATGTAAGTAAGAAGCCAAACAAAACCCAGTGAAAGGGAGGTCTAGCTTGATAGATCTTAGTTCAGCATGGCAGAGCCTGTTCTAAGAGTATGGACTGGCAGGTGGTGGAGAGTCATCGTTTGAGCATGGCTATTAGAAATCTGGCTCTTTTACAGAATTACCCAACCACCTCCACCCTGGTGACATAAATCCCATGGTACCACTAAAGGCAACTGTGGGTTTCAAATATGCCCTCTCAGCATCCTTGACCAATCAAGACAAATCTTTCTGAGCGTGGCACTAACACCATGAATCGGTGCTATGGACTGAACCATGTCCCTCCAAAATTTGTATGCTGAATTCCTAACAACGTGTGTGCTAATGTTTGGAGTTGAAGGCTTACAAAGAACTTTAGATTTAGATGAGGTTATAAGGGTGGGGACATCATGGTGAGATGAGTGTCCTCTACAAGAGGCTATATCCTAGCACTTGCCATCTGCAAGCCAGGATGAGGACTCTTAGCAGAACTCAATCATGTCAGCACCCTGATCTCAGACTTCTAGAACCATGAAAAAATAAAATTCTGTCACATAAGCCACCCAATCTATGGTATTTTGTTATGGCAGCCTAAGCAGACTAACACAACGGATCATTGGGGTGTTTCTCCCACAAGAGTGAAACTACTTAGAAGGTGGATAGGAAGCCAACAGAAACTTAAGCAAAAGGGCAGAGGGTGGTACTTTGGGGAACCAAAGGGAGTCCTACAGACTAGACCTCGCCTCTGTGACAGTTCTGCTGAGAGCTGGCCCTGTGCCCAGTCTCTTCCCACTTCTCTTCATCTCACTAGACCAAGAAAATATCCACATCTGCTATCCACAAATACTCTGAATTCCCCCACCCACTCAGATCCCCGGGAAAACCTAACACAAGCAGAACAGTGGAGAAGATGCGCAGGATATTTGGTGCTTTCTCAGGAGGACAGCTGACTTTTTTCTGACAGCCTCTATCCTGGTCTTTTCATTTGTCCCTGGTCAGTGAGCTGCAGTATGGTCCGGAGGCAAGATAGAAATAGGACTGTTGGACATAAACCTTGGTGTGGTCACCGATTAGCCACGTGATCTTGGGAACTTACAGATACTCTCTTTCCTTCAAAGTTCCTCTCCATGGCCCAACTACCCCACAGTCTCATTCTCCTCACCCTCCCAGATCTCTCTTTAACAAAGAACCATAAAGAGTAGCAATTATGTTTTTATTTTCATTACTCCAGGAGGTGGGTAAAAGAGATCGTGCTGTGATTTATGTCAAAGAGTGTTCCACCTGTTTTCCTTTAAGAGTTTTATAGTCTCCAGCCTTCCATTTAGGTCTTTAATCCACTTTGAGTTTATTTTTGTGTATGGTGTGCAGGAGTGTTCTGATCTTATTCCTTTACATGTAGCTATCAAGATTCCCCCCAGCACCACCTATTGAAGAGTTTATTTTTTCTCCATTGTACAGTCTTGCTTTGTTATAGGCTAATTGACCATGTGGGCTTCCCTGATAGCTCAATTGGTAAAGAATCCACCTGCAATGCAGGAGACCCCAGTTTGATTCCTGGGTCAGGAAGATCCCCTAGAGAAGGGAAAGGCTACCCACTGTACTATTCTGGCCTGGAGAATTTCATGGACTGTATAGTCCATGGGATCACAAAGAGTCAGACACGACTGAGCGACTTTCACTTACTTTTCAATCGACCATAGGTACACCAGTTTATCTCTGGGCTTTCTATCCTATCCCATATTAAGTTAACCTTAAAAATGTATTCAAATATGCAGTAGGTGTAGATGAATACTATTTGATGCCACTTATATGACATAGCAAGAATAGTTAAATCCATAGAGTCAGAAAGTGCACTGGCAGACGCCAGGGGCCAGAGGGCGGGGCGTGGGGAGGGGGAATGGGGACTTAGTGTCTAATGGGGACAGAGTTTCCGTTTAGGAAGGTGAAAAATTCAGCAGATGTATGATGGTGAGAGCTGCACAACAATGTGAATGTACTCAGTGTCACTGAACTTTACAGTTAAATATGGTTAAAATGCTATGTTTTAGGTGGCTTTTACCACAATAAAAAAATTTTTTTTAAAGAGTAGCAATTACAAACCCAGACTTTGGTGTTATATATCTCCTGAATTCCACATCTGCTACTTCTCATCTGTGAAGCCTTGGACAAAATTAGATAATAGCTCTGAGTTTCAGTTTTATAGCTATCAAATGGGGTCAGTAACCATCCCTATCTTAAATGGTCTTCACATGCATGAAAGGAAGAAGTGCTTGTGAAGAGTTGAGCACAGGCCATGTGATGCTTAGTAAACATGAGCTTATCTTTTCTCAAAGCTGTGGAACAACCTGCAGGGCCCCCCACCACCACCTCCCCTCCCTCTCCCCCCACCACCACCTCCCCTCCCTCTCCCCCGACCAAAACACCTGCTGTAGTACTCCTCTAGACTCTGGCTACACAGGCCTAACAAACTCCTCATCACCTTTTGAGCCCCAAATGAAAACCCACTGACCTCAAGGAAGGCTTTCCTGGATATGCAGGTACTGGGTCCCATGTTCTTACCGAAGCAGAATTGCATCATTTTCAGCCATTATTGCTCAGAACACATTGTGTTGTGGTGAGTTTTTTACAAGACTGTCTCTCTTGCTGCATCTCACATTTTTGCCGGGGCCAAGGCCAATGTCTTTTTTCTTTCTTTAAACCAGTTTTTAACCAAGTTAGCACGGCCTTCACTAGGCATGAAGTGTCTGAAAGACGGCCACTGGTAGTGGATGGATGAATGGATGCACAGTTGAGAAGATGAATCACGATCTGCCATATCCATTTCTAAAGCATAAACCTGTAACCATTTCCTTTACTTTTACATCAGATGAGTAACTATTTAGGATCATCTACTTGTAAGACCTATGTTTGGAGCATTTGCGTTAAAAGAAATGCTCACCATTCATATGAAACAGCCCCTTTGAGGAAAGAGAGAAGAAGATGATGATGATGATGATGATGTGATTTTACCAATGAGCAAACAAAGGCCTAGAAAAGTTCAAGATGATTCTAAAAGGTCACCCACCCCCCAGGTCTGTATAAAGACCTAGATCTGAGTCTGTACACTGCTAGCTCGCTGTGTGATCTTGGCCTAAGAGATTTCCCTTCTCTGGGGTTTGGACTGGTCTCTGAGGTCTCTCCTACCCCTGGAATCATGTGAGCTGGAGAGCCTATCGGTGTGTGGGGGTGGCGGCGGGGTTGGAGAAAGAGCAAGGCTGCCTGCTTCCAGATTCCCCTCCATGAGAGAGAATTGTGTACACACTTTGAACCTATCAAAGCACTTGAGCGGCATGGAGGAGTGTTATGATGGGCTTGATAGATCCTCCCTGGACTGGCACTTCAGTGTTCCCATGCCAACTGAAAGGAAAAAAATTTAAAAAACTGAAAAATACGAATTGAACACAAAAACCGAGCATGACCTTATGTCTGATGAAAAATATTCTACGGATTGCAGCATGTATTACCATATTATGAGGAAAGAATAAGAAAAACCTTGGCTGGCCTTTAATGACTGGGTCCTAGGACTGGTGAAAAGGCGAGAGAGATTGGATATGAGAGATGCAGGGGCTGGGAGGGAAGCAGGCTATGGGGTCAGAGTCCCCTCTTTGCAGCATCTATCAAAGAACACATTGTCCTCAGCAACCAACTGGGAAACCAGGCAGGCCAGGAAGATGCTTTCTGCTTTTTTCATGGTTCTGCCACTCCCATCAGCTCCAGGACGCCCAGACCAGCAAGACAACAATTCTCTCTTAATATTCAACTGAATTCGTTTTCAGTTTCCTGCCAGCATCCCGGATCCCTAGAGTGCCTGCATGGCTTTATTTTGTCATCTGCTGCCTGCTGACTGGCTGCCCTGCTACTGCCCCACAGAGGGTTTGCTTCCTGTCTTGGAGGGAGTGAGACATCTGGGCTTCTGGGAGAGTAACCATCAGCGCTAGGCTGCAGAACCTCAGAAATCAGGGCAGGGACCCTCGAGGAGCCTCACAAAGGCCCCCGGGCCCTAAAAAAGGGAGGGGCTGGACCGGGTAAGGGAGGCAGGGATGAGATGTGAGCAGATGGGAAGTTAAGTAGCTGTGGCAGCTTCTTATAAAGAGATCACAGCTGGAGATGTGTTCATTAAGTCCCTAGAGTGGTCTTTTACCCGTCTTTCCTCTACCCCCACATTAGTTCATCAACAAATCTGTCAGCACTAGCTGCATAACATATTTTGAACCCAAACACTATTTTTTCCCCCATTTCCACTGCTTTTTTTATATTTCATACCAACACACTCTTTTCCCATGTCCCTGCATTAACCTCCTAACTTGTCTCCTTTTCTCCAGGCTATGTACCACCCAGAGGCTAATATGACTTTTTGAAAATATTAAGCTAAATATGTCATTCAACTGCTTAAAGAAAAAGAGCTCTGAACTTTGACCTACAAGGTCTTCCACGAACCCATCCCAACAATCCTCTAACCTCATCTCTTATTTTCACTCATGGAACTAGATCCTAGTTTTCTGGGCCTTCTTTCCATCCTTTGAACAGGCCAAGCTGCTTCCTGCCTCAGGGCCTTTACACTGGCTGTTCCCTCCTCTTAGATCTCATGGTTCAGATCTCAGCTCACAGGTTATTTCCTCAGAGAGAACTTCCCTGAACACTACCCAAAAGAAATCTCTAATAGCCCTCTACTTTAGTAATTTTTATTCCTTCAAAGTATTTTTTGGTAATTAGTAACTATTCTGCTTGTTTAATCATATTAATTAATGTCTCTCTCACCCACTCAATGCAAACTCCACAAGGACAGGGTCTGCTGCTTCTTGTTCACCGTATTCCCCAGAGTCTAGCCTGGGTCTGACACAGAGTAAAGGCTCAGTAAGAACTTATCACTTGATGAATAAATAACTGAATGAATGAATGAGTTTCTACAGTGTGATCTTCCTTTGTGTAGGGCATTGTCCTCAGCACTGGGGATACAGAAATGAATAGGACAAGATCACTGCTCTGAAGCTGCTCACAGTCTAATGAGGGGAACTGAAATGCCAGTAGTTTTGCAGTAAAAAGTGGAATAATATGTACACACACAATCATGATGATTGTGCTGGCTAACCCTGAACATTGACAGTGTGCTCAGCATTGTGCAAAATATTTTGCATGCATTTTTTTCACTGAATTATCACAAAAACCCTTTAAGTTAGTATGATCACACTTAAACTATGTAACAACCCATCAGATAGATGCAGAAATGGAGACCCAGAGAGTCAACTAACTCGCCCCTGCAGGCAGCTGGTAAGAGGCTAAGATCTCAACGCAGCATCTTAATTCTATTCTAAACCCTGCGCTCCTAGCACTAGGCCAGTGATTCTCAAATTATGATTCTCTTGGACCAGCAGTGGTCAAACTCATTAGAAATGCCAATTCTCTGACCCACCCCAGACCTTCTGCAGAGTTCCTGGGGGTGGGGCCCAGAAGTCTGTTTTAACAAGGTCCCTGGGTAATTCTGGTGATGCTTGGTAATGTTTGAGAACCACTGCCCACTGAATGACTTGTTCTTATGGATAATGAGTTAGAGGGGAGTCAGGATTTTTCCTGTAATAACTCAAATTTCAGCTCAAGCTCCGTGAGTGTGGAAGACTTTCTGATCCTGAGCTCAAGGAGTTACACTGTGACCCGAATTAAGTCTGTTTCCCTGTGTGACCATGGTCCTCGGCACTTGTAGCATGTCAAACCACACCCAGATATGCAGACCCTGGGGAGAAGGATGATCTCAGTAGGATGGAGTCTGTGCCCCATTAACCTGGAGAAAGGGGTGTCACCAGGCAGGAGAAGCATACAGGACCCAAGACATAGGGCCATCCTAAGAAGTTCTCTTCCAAATGCAGTCAGCTGCTTGTTTAGCAATGCTCCATGGAAGATTTATTGTTGTGGCCACAAGGTCATTAAATGATAAGAATAGACCATGTTAATAATAAATAATCATAAGAAAAGTAAAATAGTCATGCCATAAATTTTGACTGCACTTGTACCATTTTCAGGGCATTTTCACATGTATTTTATCTTTTAAAGATCTTTTTTTTTAGTTTTTTTTTTTATTTATTTATTTTAGTTGGAGGCTAATTACTTTACAATACTATAGTGGTTTTTGCCATACATTGATATGAATCAGCCGTGGATTTACATGTGTTCCCCATGCTGAACCCCCCTCCCACCTCCCTCCCCATCCCATCCCTCAGGGTCATCCCAGTGCACCAGCCCTGAGCACCCTGTCTCACGCATCGAACCTGGACTGATGATCTGTTTCATATATGATAATATACATGTTTCAATGCTATTCTCTCAGATCTTCCCACCCTCACCTTCTCCCACAGAGTCCAAAAGTCTGTTTTATACATCTGTATCTATTTTGAAGTCTCGCATATAGGGTTATTGTGACCATCTTTCTAAATTCCATATATATGCGTTAATATACTGCATTGGTGTTTTTCTTTCCGGCTTACTTCACTCTGTATAATAGGCTCCAATTTCATCCACCTCATTAGAACTGATTCAAATGTATTCTTTTTAATGGCTGAGTAATATTCCATTGTGTATATGTACCACAGCTTTCTTATCCATTTGTCTGCTGATGAACATCTAGGTTGCTTCCATGTCCTGGCTATTATAAACAGTGCTGCGATGAACACTGGGGTACACGTGTCTCTTTCAGATCTGGTTTCCTCGGTGTGTATGCCCAGCAGTGGGATTGCTGGGTGGTATGGCAGTTCTATTTCCAGTTTTTTAAGGAATCTCCACACTGTTCTCCATAGTGGCTGTACTAGTTTGCATTCCCACCAACAGTGTAAGAGGGTTCCCTTTTCTCCACACCCTCTCCAGCATTTATTGCTTGCAGATTTCCAGTCATACGAAGTAGAGTACTATTAATCTGCCTGATTAGTGAAGGAGGAGAATGAAGACATGTGTCTCATGGCCTATAAGCTTAGTAGTAACAAAAGCTAATGTGTGTTGAGAGCTTATGTGGGCCAAGCTCTGTTACATGTGTTGATTTCCATTGAATTTAATAAAACCTCTAGATTTGAGGCTTCCAGATTCCTAACTAGTCAGCTTTAGCCAGCAAAGTTTCTTTACTTTCACTTCACTCTAGACTTCAAGCTCTCCAGCCATTTGTCTGTTTATTCAACCTTTCTTTAGCTCATATACCAGGCAGAGAGGGAGCAGGGCACAAAGGTGAATGTGCCTGCCCACAATCTGCTAGCTCTCTCAGGGGGACCAGAGCAATGTAGTATCACCCAAGGTGGATTCTGCAGGATGAAGGCAAATTATTTATCAATTTCAAAGTTGCCAGATTCACAATCCTCTGGAGTTCTCTGAGGTTTAAACTTGAGGCTTAAGAAGAAAGGATATTTCTGAACAAAGACAGGGCACCCAACTGGCTACAAATGTTGCTGGAGTGAATAAGGACTCCATCAAATTTGTCTTCACGGGAGCATGTGAATAAAGAAAGGGTTAGGGTAGGGGTGCCCACACAGAGGGGAGATTAAAGGGTGGGACCATTCTAGATCTAGCACTACAGCCTCCACAGTTTGGACCCTGATGAACTCTATGACTTTGGGCAAACTTCTGTACCTGTCCCATCCTCTGCTTCCTCCTTCCTGAAATAAGGACTGGGTTCCCTACTTGTCTGCTTCACAGGGGCCTTTGAAAGTTAAATGTGTGTATAAGTAATAGAGTAAGTCCTCTGCCTACAAACAAGTTCCCTTCCAAGAGCGTGTCCATAAGTCCAACTAGTTCTTAAGTCCAATAAAGTTAGCCTAGGTACTCATCTCTCACAATCATCTATATAGCACTGTATTATATACAGGAGAAAGAGGAGAGTGAAAAGACTGGCTTAAAACTCAATATTCAAAAAACTAAGATCATGGCATCCAGTCCCATCACTTCATGGCAAATAGATGGGGGAAAAGTGGAAACAGTCACAGATTTTATTTTCTTGGGCTCCAAAATCACAGGGGATGGTGACCATGATCACAACCAAAAAATTAAAAGATGCTTGTTCCTTGGAAGGAAAGCTATGAAAAACCTAGACAGTGTATTAAAAAGCAGAGACCAGGGGGAGGAGCCAAGATGGCGGAGGAGTAGGACGGGGAGACCACTTTCTCTCCTACAAATTCATCAAAAGAATAACTGAACGCAGAGCAAACTTCGCAAAACAACTTCTGATCGCTAGCTGAGGTCATCAGGCGCCCAGAAAAGCAGCCCATTGTCTTCGAAAGGAGGTAGGACAAAATATAAAAGATAAAAAGTGAGACAAAAGAGCTAAGGACGGAGATCCGTCCCGGGAGCTCTTAGGCGGCATTGCTTGGGGTAGGGTCTGGGCCTGAGTGCCCTGAGGACAATCGGAGGGAGCTTCTGTGAGTTGCCAACTTGAACTGTGGGAGACCAAAGGAGAGAGAGTAAATTAGCCGGCCCGAACACACTGTCGGCCATTCGCAGAACAAAGAGACCGAGAGGGTCCAGAGAGGAGCTCGCAGGCTGCGGACCGGCCCAGCCCCGCCGGAGGCAGGAGGCAGGGGGGAGGGGAAGGTCGCGGCGAGACACAGGGCGCAGGCACCCGACCGGCGCGGGCGGGGACTGGGGCTGGGGACGCGGAGGGCAGAAGGCGCGCGCACCCGACTGGCGCCAGCGGAAACTGAGACTGGGTCCGTGGAGGGGAGTGGGCGCGCCACACCTGGGGAGAGTGCGCCCACCAAGCCCCTGGCTGCCTGGACCGCTCTGATGGGGAAGGCACTGAGAGCAGGCTCAGCTTTTCCCTCCGCGCTTTTGTGGAACACCTGAGGGCTGGAACCTCGCGCAGCGCGGGGCGCGCTCCATATAGAACAGCCGGGAGCCTGAGCAGCGCAGAGGAGAGAGCAGCGTCAGCCCCTCCTGGTAGCCCCAGCCCATCCCCGCGGAGCAAGCCCCTCCCCGCAGAGCGACGGAACTAGCTACCTGAATAAGAGTCCACCTCCGCCCGCCTGTGTCAGGGCGGAAATGAGTCTCTGAAGAGACCAGCAAACAGAAGCCAAATAAACAAAGGGAACCGCTTCAGAAGGGACTGGTGCAACAGATTAAAATCCCTCTAGGAAACATTGACTACACCGGAGGAGCCTGTAGATATCGAGAAGCATAAGCTGGAACGAGGAGATATCTGAAACTGAGCCGAACCCACACTGACCGCAACAGCTCCAGAGAAACTCCTAGATATAATTTTACTTTTTTCTCTTTTTTTAATTTTTTTTCTTTTTTTTCTTTTTTCTTTTTTATTTTTTCTCTTTTATTTTCCTTTAAAATCCCCTATTACTCCCCCATTACTCCTTAACTTTCATTTCCATAGACTTTTACGATTTTTTAATTAGGGGGAAAAAAAAAAATTTTTTTTTTTTCCTTTTTTTTCTTTTTCTTTTTTTTTTCTTTTTTTTTCTTTTTCTTTCTTTTTTTTTCTTTCCTTTTTCTCTTCTATTTTCTATTTTTCTTTTTCTCTTATTTCTTTTAAAGTCCTCTAGTACTCCTCTACTACTCCTTAATTTTCATTTTCAATACACTATAACCTGACAAAAAAAAAAAAAAAGAAGAGAAGGCCTATTTTTAAACCGAAGATTATTCTCTCCCAATCTTGACTCTCTGTTTTCTACCTCAGAACACCTCTATTTCCTCCTTTCCCCTTCTCTTCCCAATCCAATTCTGTGAATCTTTGTAGGTGACTGGGCTACGGAGAACACTCTGGGAACAGACAGCTGTGTAGATCTGTCTCTTTCCTCTTGACTCCCCCTTTTTCTCCTCCTGTTCATCTCTATCTCCCTCCTCCCTCTCCTCTTCTTCATGTGACTCTGTGAACCTCTCTGGGTGTCCCTAACGGGGGAGAATCTTTTAGCCATTAACCTAGAAGTTTTCTTATCAGGGCTGCATAGTTGGAGAAGTCCTGAGACTACAGGAAGAATAAAACTGAAATCCAGAGGCAGGAGACTTAAGCCCAAAACCTGAGAACACCAGAAAACTCCTGACTACAAGGAACTTTAAGTGATAAGTGACTGTCCAAAAGCCTCCATACCTACACTGAAACCAACCACCACACAAGAGCCAATAAGTTTTAGAGCAAGACATACCACGCAAATTCTCCAGCAACGCAGGAACATAGCCCTGAACATCAACATACAGGCTGCCCAAGGTCACACCTAACACATAGACCCATCTCAAAACTCATTACTGGGCACTCCATTGCTCTCCAAAGAGTAGAAATCAAGTTCCACGCACCAGAACACTGATGCAAGCTTCCCTAACCAGGAAACCTTGACAAGCCAATCGTCTAACCCCATCCACTGGGTTAATCCTCCACAACAAAAAGGAACCACAGACCTCCAGAATACAGAAAGCCCACTCCAGATACAGCAATCTAAACAAGATGAAAAGGCAAAGAAATACCCAACAGGTAAAGGAACATGAAAAATGCCCACCAAGTCAAACAAAAGAGGAGGAGATAGGGAATCTACCTGAAAAAGAATTTAGAATAATGATAATAAAAATGATCCAAAATCTTGAAAACAATATGGAGTTACAGATAAATAGCCTGGAAACAAAGATTGAAAAGATTCAAGAACTGTTTAATAAAGACCTAGAAGAAATAAAAAAGAGTCAATTACAAATGAATAATGCAATGAATGAGATCAAAAACACTTTGGAGGGAACCAAGAGTAGAATAACGGAGGCAGAAGATAGGATAAGTGAGGTAGAAGATAAAATGGTGGAAATAAATGAAGCAGAGAGGAAAAAAGAAAAAAGGATCAAAAGAAATGAGGACAACCTCAGGGACCTCTGGGACACTGTGAAACGCCCCAACATTCGAATCATAGGAGTTCCAGAAGAAGAAGACAAAAAGAAGGGCCATGAGAAAATACTCGAGGAGATAATAGCTGAAAACTTCCCTAAAATGGGGAAGGAAATAGCCACCCAAATCCAAGAAACCCAGAGAGTCCCAAACAGGATAAACCCAAGGCGAAACACCCCAAGACACATATTAATCAAATTAACAAAGATCAAATACAAAGAACAAATATTAAAAGCAGCAAGGGAAAAACAACAAATAACACACAAAGGGATTCCCATAAGGATAACAGCTGATCTATCAATAGAAACCCTCCAGGCCAGAAGGGAATGGCAGGACGTACTGAAAGTAATGAAAGAGAATAACCTACAACCTAGATTACTGTATCCAGCAAGGATCTCATTCAGATATGAAGGAGAATTCAAAAGCTTTACAGATAAGCAAAAGCTGAGAGAATTCAGCACCACCAAACCAGCTCTTCAACAAATGCTAAAGGATCTTCTCTAGACAGGAAATGCAGAAAGGTTTTATAAATGTGAACCCAAAACAACAAAGTAAATGGCAACAGGACCACACCTATCAATAATTACCCTAAATGTAAATGGGTTGAATGCCCCAACCAAAAGACAAAGATTGGCTGAATGGATACAAAAACAAGACCCCTATATATGCTGTCTACAAGAGACCCACCTCAAAACAAGAGACACATACAGACTAAAAGTGAAGGGCTGGAAAAAAATATTTCACGCAAACGGAGACCAAAAGAAAGCAGGAGTTGCAATACTCATATCAGATAAAATAGACTTTCAAATAAAGGAAGTGAAAAGAGACAAAGAAGGACACTACATAATGATCAAAGGATCAATCAAAAAAGAAGATATAACAATTATAAATACATATGCACCCAACATAGGAGCACCGCAATATGTACGGCAAACGCTAACAAGTATGAAAGAGGAAATTAATAGTAACACAATAATAGTGGGAGACTTTAATACCCCACTCACAACTATGGATAGATCAACTAAACAGAAAATTAACAAGGAAACACAAACCTTAAATGACACAATGGACCAGCTAGACCTAATTGATATCTATAGGACATTTCACCCCAAAACAATCAACTTCACCTTTTTCTCAAGTGCACACGGAACATTCTCCAGAATAGATCACATCCTGGGCCATAAATCTGGTCTTGGAAAATTCAAAAAAATTGAAATCATTCCAGTCATCTTTTCTGACCACAGTGCAGTAAGATTAGATCTCAATTACAGGGAAAAAATTGTTAAAACTTCAAACATATGGAGGCTAAATAACACGCTTCTGAATAACCAACAAATCATAGAAGAAATCAAAAAAGAAATCAAAATATGTATAGAAATGAATGAAAATGAAAACACAACAACCCAAAACCTATGGGACACTGTAAAAGCAGTGCTAAGGGGAAGGTTCATAGCATTACAGGCTTACATCAAGAAACAGGAAAAAAACCAATTAAATAACCTAACTATACACCTAAAGCAATTAGAGAAGGAAGAAATGAAGAACCCCAGAGTTAGCAGAAGGAAAGAAATCTTAAAAATCAGGGCAGAAATAAATGCAAAAGAAACTAAAGAGACCATAGCAAAAATCAACAAAGCTAAAAGCTGGTTTTTTGAAAAAATAAACAAAATTGACAAACCATTAGCAAGACTCATTAAGAAACAAAGAGAGAAAAACCAAATTAACAAAATTAGAAATGAAAATGGAGAGATCACAACAGACAACACTGAAATACAAAGGATCATAAGAGACTACTACCAGCAGCTCTATGCCAATAAAATGGACAACTTGGATGAAATGGACAAATTCTTAGAAAAGTATAACTTTCCAAAACTGAACCAGGAAGAAATAGAAGATCTTAACAGACCCATCACAAGCAAGGAAATCGAAACTGTCATCAAAAATCTTCCAGCAAACAAAAGCCCAGGACCAGATGGCTTCACAGCTGAATTCTACCAAAAATTTAGAGAAGAGCTAACACCTATCTTACTCAAACTCTTCCAGAAAATTGCAGAAGAAGGTAAGCTTCCAAACTCATTCTATGAGGCCACCATCACCCTAATTCCAAAACCAGACAAAGATGCCACAAAAAAAGAAAACTACAGGCCAATATCACTGATGAACATAGATGCAAAAATCCTTAACAAAATTCTAGCAAACAGAATCCAACAACATATTAAAAAAATCATACACCATGACCAAGTGGGCTTTATCCCAGGAATGCAAGGATTCTTTAATATCCGCAAATCAATCAATGTAATACACCACATTAACAAATTGAAAGATAAAAACCATATGATTATCTCAATAGATGCAGAGAAAGCCTTTGACAAAATTCAACACTCATTTATGATTAAAACTCTCCAAAAAGCAGGAATAGAAGGAACATACCTCAACATAATAAAAGCTATATATGACAAACCCACAGCAAGCATCACCCTCAATGGTGAAAAATTGAAGGCATTTCCCCTGAAATCAGGAACAAGACAAGGGTGCCCACTCTCACCACTACTATTCAACATAGTGTTGGAAGTGCTGGCCACAGCAATCAGAGCAGAAAAAGAAGTAAAAGGAATCCAGATAGGAAAAGAAGAAGTAAAACTCTCACTGTTTGCAGATGACATGATCCTCTACATAGAAAACCCTAAAGATTCTACCAGAAAATTACTAGAGCTAATCAATGAATATAGTAAAGTTGCAGGATATAAAATTAACACACAGAAATCCCTTGCATTCCTATATACTAACAATGAAAAAACAGAAAGAGAAATTAAGGAAACAATACCATTCACCATTGCAACAAAAAGAATAAAATACTTAGGAGTATATCTACCTAAAGAAACAAAGGACCTATACATAGAAAACTATAAAACACTGATGAAAGAAATCAAAGAGGACACAAACAGATGGAGAAACATACCGTGTTCATGGATTGGAACAATTAATATTGTCAAAATGGCTATTCTCCCCAAAGCAGTCTATAGATTCAATGCAATCCCTATCAAGCTACCAACGGTATTTTTCACAGAACTAGACCAAAGAATTTCACAATTTGTATGGAAATACAAAAAACCTTGAATAGCCAAAGTAATCTTGAGAAAGAAGAATGGAACTGGAGGAATCAACCTGCCTGACTTCAGACTCTACTACAAAGCCACAGTCATCAAGACAGTATGGTACTGGCACAAAGACAGAAATATAGATCAATGGAACAGAATAGAAAGCCGAGAAATAAATCCACGAACCTATGGACACCTTATCTTTGACAAAGGAGGCAAGGATATACAATGGAAAAAAGACAACCTCTTTAACAAGTGGTGCTGGGAAAACTGGTCAACCACTTGTAAAAGAATGAAACTAGAACACTGTCTAACACCATACACAAAAATAAACTCAAAATGGATTAAAGATCTAAATGTAAGACCAGAAACTATAAAACTCCTAGAGGAGAACATAGGCAAAACACTCTCCGACATAAATCAAAGCAAGATCCTCTATGACCCACCTCCCAGAATATTGGAAATAAAAGCAAAACTAAACAAATGGGACCTAATGAAACTTAAAAGCTTTTGCACTACAAAGGAAACTATAAGTAAGGTGAAAAGACAGCCCTCAGATTGGGAGAAAATAATAGCAAATGAAGAAACAGACAAAGGATTAATCTCAAAAATATACAAGCAACTCCTGAAGCTCAATTCCAGAAAAATAAATGACCCAATCAAAAAATGGGCCAAAGAACTAAACAGACATTTCTCCAAAGAAGACATACAGATGGCTAACAAACACATGAAAAGATGCTCAACATCACTCATTATTAGAGAAATGCAAATCAAAACCACAATGAGGTACCATTACACGCCAGTCAGGATGGCTGCTATCCAAAAGTCTACAAGCAATAAATGCTGGAGAGGGTGTGGAGAAAAGGGAACCCTCTTACACTGTTGGTGGGAATGCAAACTAGTACAGCCGCTTTGGAAAACAGTGTGGAGATTTCTTAAAAAACTGGAAATAGAACTGCCATATGACCCAGCAATCCCACTTCTGGGCATACACACTGAGGAAACCAGATCTGAAAGAGACACGTGCACCCCAATGTTCATCGCAGCACTGTTTATAATAGCCAGGACATGGAAGCAACCTAGATGCCCATCAGCAGATGAATGGATAAGGAAGCTGTGGTACATATACACCATGGAATATTACTCAGCCATTAAAAAGAATTCATTTGAACCAGTCCTAATGAGATGGATGAAGCTGGAGCCCCTTATACAGAGTGAAGTAAGCCAGAAAGATAAAGAACATTACAGCATACTGACACATGTATATGGAATTTAGAAAGGTGATAACGATAACCCTATATGCAGAACAGAAAAAGAGACACAGAAATACAGAACAGACTTTTGAACTTTGTGGGAGAATGTGAGGGTGGGATATTTCAAAAGAACAGCATGTATACTATCTATGGTGAAACAGATCACCAGCCCAGGTGGGATGCACGAGACAAGTGCTCCGGCCTGGTGCACTGGGAAGACCCAGAGGAATCGGGTGGAGAGGGAGGTGGGAGGGGGGATCGGGATTGGGAATACATGTAAATCCATGGCTGATTCATATCAATGTATGACAAAACCCACTGGAAAAAAAAAAAAATAATAATAATAATAAAAAAAAAAAAAAAGCAGAGACCACTTTGCCAACAAAGGTCCATAAGTCAAAGTTATGGTTTTTCCAGTAGTCATTTATGGATGTGAGAGCTGGACCATAAAGAAGGCTGAGTGCCGAAGAATTGATGATTTTGAATTGTGGTGCTAGAGAAGACTCTTGAGAGTCCCTTGGACTGCAAGGAGATCCAATCAGTCAGTCTCTGCAGGTGGACTCTTTACCATCTGACCCATTGGGGAAGCCCACTTACTTAGTCACCCCTCAAAAATGATGGACCAAGGATTTGAATTCACGTCTGTCTTATCCCAAGACCTACTATTACTAAATCACTGCATCAGAGTTCAAAATCAATTGAGGAAACCATTAAGACTCCACTTTGTAAGTTACAGTGATCAAACAGGTGGAATCTAAAGAGAACAAAAGTGAGGGTCTGGCATCAGAAGCTGTGAGCTTGACCTTTGACAAGGGAAGTGTTTCCATATCCGAGGTGCTTCAGTGAGTGACCACGATAGTCCAGGCTAAGCAGTAGAGCCCTGGATGCGGAGTCAAGGTTTAAGAGTCAGGGTCAGCCTTCAGGAGAAAGGCTTCCTGCAGGGTGAGGGAATACATCCTATAAACTGCAAAAAGCAGCCAGGACTAGAGAAACAGACACTGGGAAGCAGAGGTGGTTATCAGGCAGCTGCAGATTCCAAAGGCCTCTGATTTTTTCTGCTGTAGTTCCAAAGGGGCATCTTATTTAACTCCATTCTCAGCCACCTGGTAGGGTTGGGGAGGGGCTTTCCGCAGGACAAGAGTTTCCACCTCTAGCTCAGTGGGTGAGGGAAACTGGTCCTCTCTGGGGAAAGAGGAGAAGCTCAGTCTGCTCCCCTCCTCTGGGTCTGGGTAAGAACCAGCTTCAGCGGTGAGCTGCTGACACCCATTTGGGATTGGCTCAAGGGACACAATTGCTGCTTTACTGCAGAATTTCAAATGGCTTTAGATGTGTCTCTGTTAGTCAAGGATAAGGTCAATAATGAAAGTAATAAGATAGCTAATATGTGCTGAACTCTATTCAGGGGGTCCTTTTAAGGCATATTTTAGGCTCCAAGCACTTTTACAAGTCCTGCTTCCCCTCATCATGTCAAAGATATTATAGTGCATGCAAATCTCACATTTATTTGATTTCTGTGAGTTGAGTGGTGGAGTTGTAGACTAGAACACATTATGACAAATTTTATAGACACTGAAATATTTATTAATTTGATATTGCCACTTGTGCTAAATATTTCAGAAACAATATATTTATTTTTCTGGCCAGAAATACTTTTTTTAGGCTCTTCAAACAATCAGAGGGCCTGGACACTGAGCTTATCATGCCAAATGAAAAAAACAATTCTCTGATAATTGTGTCCTAGGAGTTAAGTGCTTCCACACATTGCCAGTGGATAAGTGTGGGGACTCTGGAATTAAACCACATTGAGCTGGAATCTTAGCACTACTAACTATAAGCTGTGTGGTCTCTGGCAAGTGCCACAATCCTGACTCTGCCCCAGTTTCTTCATCTGCAAAACAGTTACTGTGAGGACTAAATCAGATAATGTGCGTAAAAAGTTAAGGATGCTGCCTATAACTCAGCATGGAAAATTGGTTTCTTGTCATTTTATTATTATTTTTTACAGTGTCCCATGAAATAGCCACTGTAGTTATTCCCATTTTGAAGATGAAATGACTGTGGCTAGAAAGGCTGTGACTTACCAACCTTGGTACATGGTGGGGGGGGTTATGAACTGAGATCACCTTCTAAATCAGTAAGGGTTTGTATTACTAAGGTCAGACGAGGTGATGCTATGGTAGCAATAACTCCCACATTGCATATAACATGTTTTTAATCTCTGGCTCATGCTACAAGACCATACAGGATGGCAGAGAAGCATCGTTTCTCAGAAGCACTGAGGCACCCAAGCCAAGAAAGATTCCTTCCTGGAAAAGTTTCCATCAAAAGTATGTGACAAAACATACTGGCTCATAAAGTTTCATCTCAGAGGTAACAAACAACACTTCCACTCACAGGTCATTGGACCAAGCAAGTCTTAAGGCCAGGCTGAGTTTGAATAGGAGGTGGAGAAGACCAGTCATACCATGCAACTAGAAGGATAGCCCTAGTGTTTTTTCAGAGGGAAACCTTGAGGATTAAGTTAATAAATACAAATGAATGACTAAGAGTGAGTCTGGAACACAGTAAAAGCTTCCTTAAAGGTTGAGAATTAATCTTATTAGTTAATGGATTGCTGACAAAGGTCCATATAGCCAAAGCTATAGTTTTTCCAGTAGTGTCATGTGTGGACATGAGAGCTGGACCATAAAGAAGACCAAGTGCCAAAGACATGATGCTTTCAAACTGTGGTGCTGAGGAAGACTCCTGAGAGTCCCTTGGACAGCAAGGAGATCAAACCAGTCAATCCTAAAGGAAATCAACCCTGAATATTCATTGGAAGGACTGATGCTGAAGCTGAAGCTCTAATACTTTGGCCACTTGATGTGAAGAGCCGACTCATTGGAAAAGATCCTGATGCTGGAAAAGACTGAGGGCAAGAGGAGGAGGGGACAATAGAAGATGAGATGGTTAGATATCCCCACCAATGCAATGGACTTGAGTTTGAGAAAACTCTGGATACAGTGGGGAACACAGAAGCCTGCCATGTGTGCTGCAGTTCATAGGGTCACAGAGTCAGACAAAATTTAGCGACTCAACAACAACCCCTATGGCAATATTCCCATATAAATATTTTCCACCTGTTCCCTTGACCATGGTCTTCCTCTCCCAAAGAGCCACTCTGCAGACTACTTGCTCCATTGTATTCTCCAGATCTCCCTCTCATCTGTTGTCTCTCATTGTAAGACAATTCCTCATCGTCTTACACAACGAAGTTCAGACACCCAAACTTAGCATCAGAAGGTACTCTGTCATCCGTGCCAACCACCAGTGGAGTTTCCTCTCCCATTCTAACACTCTGCCTCTGCTCTGGCTGGAAGAACCTAGTTAAGGTTCCCAAAATCAGTCTTGTATGTTCCTACCTCAGGCTCTGATGAGCACCCTTCCTCCCACGTGGTGCAATGATAAAGAATGTGCCTGCCAAGCAGGAGACTTGAGTTCAGTTCCTGGGTGAGGAAGATCCCCTGGAGAAGAAAATGGCAACCCAGTCCAGCATTCTTGCCTGGGCAGTGTTATGGACAGAGGAGCCTGGCGGGCTACAGTCCATGGGGTCTCAAAAGAGTCAGACACTTCAGACTGACTGAGTACTGAGCACTTCCTTCTTGTATGAACTCCTCTCCCCCAATGCATCTTCCCTTTGTGGATTCCTGTATTTTCTATGAAGCAGTTTTCCAAGTTCTCCAAGATGCCTCCTCCCCCAGCTCAGTCTGCAACGATTTCATGCAAGGCTGAACAGCCTCAATATTCAGGAACTGTACCACTCATTTGGCAATGAACTCAAGACTGCTTTGAACGTTTGTTTTCTTTTCTCTTTATACTCATGTTGCTGTTGTGTAAAGAACAAGAAGGACGGCATCAGACAGACATTGGAATAATTTCAGGTCTGTCATTTACTGGCCTTCAGACCTTGTACAGGTCGGCTACTTCCCTGAGCTTTCTGCTCCTTTCCTGCAACACAGAACTGATTAGACCTGCCTCCCAAGGGAGAAGTTACAAAAGGAGAAGTAAAAACAGTGGTGACGCCCAGTGTAGGGTAGATTACTGTCCTCTCCTGGCTGATTCCCTAGTCCCTGGAATAGTAGCTGACACATGAATGGATAGATAATTATTATTCACTACTAGCTAGTTTTAATAGTTTTCTCCAAAGCTCTAAGTTCCTTGAAGACAGAGTGCTTTGAAAAGTAAACGTTCTTTGGAAAAGAATTCTTAGGTGATGGTTCTCAAACTTCAGTATGTAGAAGAAGCAAGGAAGGTTATTTTAAAAAAAAAATTAAAAGTGCTGGACCTTGAATCTGTCAGAAAGAGAAAAACAAATATCATATATTAATGTATACATGTGGAATCTAGAAAAATTGTACAGATGAACCTATTTTCAGGGCAGTAACAGAGGTACAGACGTAGAGAAGGACTTGTGGACATGCAGGGTGTGGGGTGAGGGGTGGGATGAATTGGGAGACTGGGGTTGATATAAATACACTACTGTGTGTGAAATAGGTAGCTTGTGGGAAGCTGCCGTGTAGCCCAGGGAGCTCAGCTTGGTGCTCTGTGCTGACCTAGAGGGCGCGAAGGAGGGTAGGGTCGGAAGGAGATCAAAGAAGCAGGGGATATATGTATACAGAGAGCTGATTCACTTTTTTGTGGAGCAGAAACTAACACATTATAAAACAATTATACACCAATTTTTTAAAATGTTGATCATTGGAATCTAGGTTTACTGAATTACAATTTGTGACATAAGGTCTAAAAAGCTGTATTATAACAAGCTTCCTAAATGACAGTGATACTAAGATCTACGTATTAGGCTTTGAGAAATCTTATTTGGGGATTTCCCCTCTTGACTGGATATAAATTCTTCTAGGTAAGTCTCTGCGAGGCAAAGGACAGTCTAGCAGGGACAGTCCTCCTAACCAGTCTCTCTGCTTAGCTATTCACTTAACTCTAGACTAGAGTCAGTTCATTAGAATTGCCCTAATCTTTGTCCACTTAATGGGTATCGCCTGTGTTTTTCTAAAAGGTGCTAAGTTTGAAGTGAAGATGGTGATGATTCTTTAGAGTAGGTTTCTCGGACAATACTTGATTTTATCTTTATACCCAGTGACTTCTGTTTAGCACCCATTTCAGGGACTTGGAGCCAACAAGCTGTGATGATGGAGTGAAAAACACAGTCTCCTACTTGTAATTCCAGCGGACCTGTGATGCAAGATCCTACGGGTCTCTGGAGGAAAGTATTGTTCTTCATGTCAAAGATCACCCATTAAGCCCGTCTGATAGCTGATAGAGTCCAGAGGAAATATTTGCTATCTTTTGGTAGTTCCTGGATAAATAGTGAACAGACACATTCAGCCTTAGCGATGTCAGTTCAGGATCTCTCAAGGATTCAACTATTTATTTAACTAAGGTACAGCCCATGGGACATACATCACCTATTGAATTCCAGAGCTTAGCATTTTTTTTAGAAGTGTACACAATGCTTCCACACAAAAGAGCCAGCTCATCCAATCACCAAAATGATCTACCTCTTCCTTCTTTCTTTACCGTCTAGTGCAATGGTTCTCACCTGGGGGTGATTTTGCTTCCCTCCCCAGGGCACATGTGGCAATATCTGAAGACATTTCTGGTTGTCACAACTTGGAAGGGAAGTGACATGTAGGCAGAAACAATGGATGCTGCTAAACATCCCCTGATACACAGGACAAAGCCCTACAACGATAAATTATCTTGTCCAAAATGTCAGTAGTGCAGAGGCTGAGAAACCCTTGTCTACTTTTATTCACTAAGTGCTGGGCACTGGTCCCCTCCAATAGTTCACTGTATGGAATTCAAATGGATTCTTCAGAGTGTTCCTTATTCAGAATCAGCTTCAGTTGCCTTCCCCTCAGTGAGTAGATGACGCTTGGGGGATACAAGTAGTTCCAATCCTTCCTTTCCTTAAACCCGAAACAGGTTTTATATAGTTTTGTATGGTAATATGGAAATCTGTCCATGGCATTTTATAAATTGAGCATTATTGTCCTCCCTCTAGCTGGAACCCAAACCGCTCTTGCCTGGCTAACTGTAGGATATGGGTTTCTCCAGATACAATCCTTGTCACCCCTTCCCTGGTCTGGTTGGAAAATAGCTCAGTAAATTGAAGAGTTTCTTTAGGTACACAATTGGCACTTTGATTGATGATAGTTTGTTAGCTGTGATCATGGTGTAGAACAGCCAGGATGGAAGCCAACTTTCCTTTTAGCTCCTTAGCAATAGTCACTCAACACTACAAAACAAAGCCAGTCCTGTGGACACTAAAGAGTGGGATGACCCTGTGCTAAAAGGGTCACTGGGTTCTATCCAACAGGACTGGGTTTGAATCTTGGTGCTAAACTTGCTAGTGGGCCAGTTTCTTCATTTGGACAACAGGAGTATTAATTCTGGCCCTGGGATTAAGAGGATCACTGATCATTGCTCAGTTGTTCTGTACATTATACTGTAATTGCTCCCCCAAATGTGGACCTTAGGATTAGGAAGTCTTTTCCCATCCTGACCCCAGTCTGTGAAGATACATTTACAAATCAGTATATTATAATTTGAAGAAATATTTTTGTGACTGCAGCAAATCAGAAAAATTAGGCCAACAGAGTGATGCAGAATGTATATTTTATAGGACTCCTTTATCCTGAGACTATGTGCTTTTTCTTCTTGTTGTTCCAGTCCCTTTTCTATTATGAAATATGATGGTGATAGATTGCAAGATGTTTTGTTTTAAAATATCCTGACATGAAAATATAAAATATTCACATCTTATGTCAGTCCCTGAAATGTCTTTAAATTTTTTCTGATCTACAAACCCCAATGCAAGGGAGCTCAGTGAATTCTCCTGGGCAGGAATGTTATTATTGCTGCTGATATATATTTGATATATATATTGCTGGTGTATATAAGTTTGTGTACCTGTGGACTGGATATGTGTGGCATACATGAAAAGGACCTTTCACACAATTTCTTTTTTTTTTTTTTTCATTTATTTTTATTAGTTGGAGGCTAATTACTTCACAACATTTCAGTGGGTTTTGTCATACATTGACATGAACCAGCCATGGAGTTATATGTATTCCCCATCCCGATCCCCCCTCCCACCTCCCTCTCCACCCGATTCCTCTGGGTCTTCCCAGTGCACCAGGCCCGAGCACTTGTCTCATGCATCCCACCTGGGCTGGTGATCTGTTTCACTATAGATAATATAGATGCTGTTCTTTCGAAACATCCCACCCTCACCTTCTCCCACACAGTTCAAAAGTCTGTTCTGTACTTCTGTGTCTCTTTTTCTGTTTTGCATATAGGGTTGTCATTACCATCTTTCTAAATTCCATATATATGTGTTAGTATGCTGTAATGTTCTTTATCTTTCTGGCTTACTTCACTCTGCATAATGGGCTCCAGTTTCATCCATCTCATTAGAACTGATTCAAATAAGTTCTTTTTAACGGCTGAGTAATATTCCATGGTGTATATGTACCACAGCTTCCTTATCCATTCATCTGCTGATGGGCATCTAGGTTGCTTCCATGTCCTGGCTATTATAAACAGTGCTGCAATGAACATTGGGGTGCACGTGTCTCTTTCAGATCTGGTTTCCTCAGTGTGTATGCCCAGAAGTGGGATTGCTGGGTCATATGGCAGTTCTATTTCCAGTTTTTTAAGAAATCTCCACACTGTTTTCCATAGCGGCTGTACCAGTTTGCATTCCCACCAACAGTGTAAGAGGGTTCCCTTTTCTCCACACCCTCTCCAGCATTTATTGCTTGTAGACTTTTGGATAGCAGCCATCCTGACTGGCATGTAATGGTACCTCATTGTGGTTTTGATTTGCATTTCTCTAATAATGAGTGATGTTGAGCATCTTTTCATGTGTTTGTTAGCCATCTGTATGTCTTCTTTGGAGAAATGTCTGCTTAGTTCTTTGGCCCATTTTTTGATTGGGTCATTTATTTTTCTGGAATTGAGCTGCAGGAGTTGCTTGTATATTTTTGAGATTAATCCTTTGTCTGTTTCTTCATTTGCTATTATTTTCTCCCAATCTGAGGGCTGTCTTTTCACCTTACTTATAGTTTCTTTTGTTGTGCAAAAGCTTTTAAGTTTCATTAGGTCCCATTTGTTTAGTTTTGCTTTTATTTCCAATATTCTGGGAGGTGGGTCATAGAGGATCCTGCTGTGATTCATGTCAGAGAGTGTTTTGCCTATTTTCTCCTCTAAGAGTTTTATAGTTTCTGGTCTTACATTTAGATCTTTAATCCATTTTGAGTTTATTTTTGTGTATGGTGTTAGAAAGTGTTCTAGTTTCATTCTTTTACAAGTGGTTGACCAGTTTTCCCAGCACCACTTGTTAAAGAAGTTGTCTTTTTTCCACTGTATAGCCTTGCCTCCTTTGTCAAAGATAAGGTGTCCATAGGTTCGTGGATTTATCTCTGGGCTTTCTATTCTGTTCCATTGATCTATATTTCTGTCTTTGTGCCAGAACCATACTGTCTTGATGACTGTGGCTTTGTAGTAGAGTCTGAAGTCAGGCAGGTTGATTCCTCCAGTTCCATTCTTCTTTCTCAAGATTACTTTGGCTATTTGAGGTTTTTTGTATTTCCATACAAATTGTGAAATTATTTGTTCTAGTTCTGTGAAAAATACCGTTGGTAGCTTGATAGGGATTGCACTGAATCTATAGATTGCTTTGGGTAGAATAGCCATTTTGACAATATTGATTCTTCCAATCCATGAACACGGTATGTTTCTCCATCTGTTTGTGTCCTCTTTGATTTCTTTCATCAGTGTTTTATAGTTTTCTATGTATAGGTCTTTTGTTTCTTTAGGTAGATGTACTCCTAAGTATTTTATTCTTTTTGTTGCAATGGCGAATGGTATTGTTTCCTTAATTTCTCTTTCTGTTTTTTCATTGTTAGTGTATAGGAATGCAAGGGATTTCTGTGTGTTAATTTTATATCCTGCAACTTTACTATATTCATTGATTAGCTCTAATAATTTTCTGGTAGAGTCTTTAGGGTTTTCTATGTAGAGGATCATGTCATCTGCAAACAGCGAGAGTTTCACTTCTTCTTTTCCTATCTGGATTCCTTTTACTTCTTTTTCTGCTCTGATTGCTGTGGCCAAAACTTCCAACACTACGTTGAATAGTAGCTTTCACACAATTTCTTAACCCACAGGCAGATCTTATTTGCCTGGGATCACACTGAAACACAGAGAGGGTGAGTGGATGCAACAAAATAGAAAGGTCAGCTGCCTTGGACTCAGGCACAGCGATACCCTCTCTGGTCAGCTTTGTGACCCTATAGTAAGCTTTAAGAGCATCCATTTCCTCATCTGCAAGAAGGGAAAGTAATAATACGAACCCAGGATTGCTGGAGTAAACCAGTGTAGAGGAGGGGCTAGGAGAAAAGACAGCACTTGGTGGGTGCTTGAGATTGTTCCTTTTCTTCCTTTAAATCATGTCCCCTACCCCCTACTATATAAATGGTGCATCTGTGACACAGAGGCTCTTCCAACATTAAACCAATACCTTCTAAGTTCCCTGCCTCTGAACAACTGCCACCCCAGTAACTGAAGTAACCCTGACTTCTAGGTACAAGCTCAGGGGACTAAACTGAGGTTCTCAAACTCTCGCATGTGTCATACCCACCTGGAGGACTTGTTAAACACATGGCTTTCCTGGACCCACTGCAGAGTGTCTGATTCTGGTCTGGGGTGGAGATAAGAGTCTGTGTTTCTAATCGCTTCCAAGTGATGCAGATGCTGCTGGTCCAGGCACCACCTCGTGAGAATCACTGGGCTAAACGTTCCCTCCTCTTTTCAGCAATAGTTCACTCCTGTGCTTCCTGATGGTTGGCTGCAGTTTTTCTGACCATTTTCAAAACCTGGCCCGTACCCACTATCTCCAATTCTGGTAGAGAGGCCATATCCTTCCATCAAAGGCATCCCCCTGTCTACCACCTTCCGTCTCCCCCCACGTCCCATCCATCTGCAGGGCTTGTCTCACTAACCCCTGGCTAGTCTCCCACTCAGCGGACATCCATCCTGCTGCCCCCAACTAATTTAACCATTCCTCCTTCACTTAACAGCTACGTGACCTTGCATAAGTTAGTCCCCAGAGTAGATGTCAGGGCATGAATAAGCCTCTCCCATCTCAAGAACCAGATTAGCATCCTCCTGCCCAGAACAATGGAGATGGTCTATTGTCAGCCAACACAAACAATTACAGCAGATTTTCTCATCAGGGCTGGGTCTGCCTATTTCATGTTAATGAGAACTGTTGTTTGTTTCAACTGAGTCGTCTTTATCCCATTTCCGCCTCACAGTAGGAGGCATCTGTGTTTGCAGTGGGGTGGGGGGAGGGGGTGAATTACAATACAGTCTTGTATAGTCAGAGACATGTCTACCCCTTTGGGGAACATCTTTCCAGACCACCTGTTCTCAGAGAGATGCCCAGGAGGGCAAGACTTAAGCTAACAAATGATGATCTTTCACTACAAAGCTACCTACGGACCTCAAACTCCCAGGTTCCTCCCTCCAGGTACCAAGAGGGAGGCAGTCAAGGCCGTGAACAGTCAGGCTCCCTGGCGATCCACATAAAGCTTAGAAAGTAAGCTGTAGCATGGCAAAGAAGTCATCTTCCAGCCAGAGATATTTCAAACTCACCAAAAAAAAAAAAAAAAAACCGACCTATATCACAGAGCAGTGTCTCTCGGTGCTTATGTGCAAGTGAGTCAGATAGGGCAGGGCTCTAATCCTGATTCCACTGTATTAGCTGTGTGACCTTAGACAAGCTATTCAACCTCTCTGTGCCTGAATTTCTTCACCTCTAAGATGGGTATCATGACAGTAACCACCTCCCAGGGCTGTTGGAAGAATGGGCTGACGGTCCTCCTCCCTGCAGGACTCAAGTTGAGATCTCTGGTCCAGGACACCCCATAACCTTGGATGTCAGGCCTCTAGAATGGGGCACCTACCCACTCATGAGCTACCTCAGCTCAGTTCAATTGCTCAGTCTTGCTTCAAATACTTCCACTAAGAGAGCTGAAACTTCAGTCAGTCACAGCAGTGGGAAAAGACTAGTTGACCTCGTTACATCCGAGTGTTCATGACAAGCATCAGAAATGCTTCTGAGGGCTACTTTGGCCAAGCAGACGAGGAAGAACACATGAGAACACCCAGACCCTAAAAGTTAGGGCAACACACTCTAGCAGAGCAGAAGCATGTAGGCGTGCCGACTCCAAGTCCCAAAGAATCCCTGGGTGATGTTCACCAGCTCTGAGGGGTTGCTGTAACTTGAGCCTGGCCTCAGGGTGACGAGACATCCTGAGGCTTTGGGCAGAGCACATTCAAATTCTCAAACCCTCTGCTTTGCTTAAAGGCGAATTACATGAGGAGGGCAGCTTTCTGGAATTCACACCCTGAGCTGAGCACCATTCAGGCCCTCTGCTGGGTGACCTTGGGGAACTCAGTTTTCCTTTCTGAGCCTCGGTTTCTGGTTCCCTCATTTTTTAAATGGCTGAATAAGCTCTGTTCTGCCCACCTCACAGGGATGCTGTGAAGCCAAAATACTGCTGCTGCTAATAATAATAATAGTAGTAGTAATAATAATAATAATATAATGGCTGTCCCAGCAACAACCCTAACAGCATAACACTCATGGTCCTCTTGGCTCTGAGGACTGTCTGTGTCAGCCCATTCTTCCAGCAGCCCTGGAAGGTGGTTACTGTCATCATACCCAGCTTAGAGGTGAAGAAACTCTAAGGCACAGGGAGGTTGAATAGCCTGTCAAGGTCACACAGCTAATATGGTGGAGTGAGGATTAGCGTCCTGCCCTATCTGATTCACCTGTACGTAAGCACCAAAAGACGCTGTTCTGTGATACAGGTTGACTTTTTTTTTTTTTTTTTTAGTAAATTTGAAATATCTCTGTGGCTGGAAGATGACTTCTTAGCCATGCCACAGCTTGCTCTCCAAGCTTTAAGCAGATTGCCAGGGCATCTGACTGCTCACGGTCTTGGCTGCCTCCATCTTGGTGCCTGGCCCCAAGTGGGTGGGCTCTCATCTCTTCTTTGTTTCTCCTCCCTTGTATTATGAAAATGAGAAGCAGCTGTGAGCCCTGCTGATTACACATGGGACTGTGAGTGTTGCTACCTCTGCTAACGACTAATTCATTACCAGCCGGCAGACAGCTTCCACTGTGCCGTTACAATCTATTTGGCTTCCAGGTGCCACAGGGAATCAAAAAGAGTTTGCTCAGTGGTCAGGTCTGGGTGTCATCTGCATGCAGACAGGGATGCTCTGGTTCCCTGTGCTCCTGAGGGGTAGGATGAATGGTGAGAGACCATCCTCCTGGCGAGGGCAAGCTCTGTGCAAGAGATGGAGACCAGAGGATGTGTCTAGGCTTGGAAGGAACTCAGTTTGGTCTCTTGTCCCCTTCAAGAAATACTTAGCAAAGGTGTATGGAGCACCCACCATGTGCCAGGGACTGTGTCAGGATGTAGGGATGCAGTGGTGTGTTAAGACAGACAGAATCCCTGCTCTTACTGGGAGTGGGGAAACGCACACCATAGCCAAGTCAACAGATAAGTAACGGAGATGATGTGACATCATTATAAGGGGCAAGAAGAAATGAAAACTCAGTGATGTGACAGAGAGTCGCTGGACTGGGCAGGGAGGGATCCCTCAGTTAGGATGCTCAGAGAGGGTCTGTTGGGGAAAGGGATATTTGACCTGAGATGGTAGTGGTAAGCAAGAATTGGTCCTGAGATAAATAAGATCAGGGAAGAACATTCTTGGCAAAGGGAACTTCAAATGCAAAAGCTCTTGGATCCCAAGAGCAAAGGTTGGGTGCCCAGTGCAAAGGCTCAAGACATAGAAAGGAGCCTCAAATAGGATCAGTAAGCAGAACACAAGGACCATGCTCCTGCCTGGAGGCTCCTCGGTGAGGAATCCTCTGGGCCCCTGTCAGCCAAGGCAGGAGATGCTTTCTGTGCATTCATCATATCTCTACAGACTGTCTCTGAACCATGTCATGCCTTTTTCTTTCTGCATCTTTCCAAGGCTAGGACCATGTCTTTCTCTCCAACCAAAGTGTACACAGTTCTGGGCATGTAGCCAATTCTCCAGATGCCCTGATAAGTTTAAGGTGTAGTTTTTGGATGATGTCACAGGCCACAGAGGCAGAGTTCACATACACCTAAGGAAGAAATATTTTATATTCACCAAAATGATCAAGTGCCTCAGTAAGTAATGAGCTCCCTGTTACTGTATGTAAGTACTGTATGTAACCTCCCTGTTACATACCTGTTAGATGTATGTGAGCAGGAAATGGAAGATCAGTTGGCAGGAAAAATAGACACACAGATAGTAGTAGAAGCTCCAGTTGTTATAGTTGTAATATCCTCATGTATTACCCATCAATAGATTCCAGACACTTTAGGTATAGGATCTCATTTAATGCTCCTAATAACTCTGTAAGGAGGTACTATTATTAGCCCCTCTTTCAAGCCCTGGAAACTGAAACCCTAGTTGTCTGAGGACTGTGTGCCCTGTGTGCCTGGGGTCACAAAGTGAGAAAGTGTCATGGTCCAGATTAGAAGTCCATATGTGATAATCCTCTCTAGAAAAACTGGATGACTTGAGTCCAACTTTTGGTATCATGTATCCTGGTTTTCAGGAGAAGGACATGGCAACCCACTCCAGTGTTCTTGCCTGGAGAATCCCATGGATGGCAGAGCCTGGTGGGCTGCCATCCATGGGGTCGCACAGAGTCGGACACGACTGAAGCGACTTAGCAGCAGCAGCAGCATCCTGGCTTTCATTTCTACCATAAACATTATCAAGGGGCTTGTCCAGAGTCTTTGGGGTCCCCTCATGTGTCTTAAATAATAAAATAATGCAGACTTATAGAGTTGAATTTAATAGAATATGTTGGAAAGGATGGCTGAAAACATATTTTTCTCCAGCAAAATCATTCCCTAAAGATGCTGCTGTGGTTGCCCACCCTACCCGTTTCTCTTCACTTTATCTGAGCAAAGCATTAGCTGCCAAAACCAAAGGTTAAACTATGTCAATGAAGAAATAAAAAATAAAAATTCACCCTGATGCTCCCCTCATCTTCCTTCAAAACATTGTAAATGAGGTCATAGCTCTCTCTAAGCTAACACACAAGCTTCTCGAGAAGAGGTGAAGGGATTTAAAGAGTGGGGAAAAAAGAAACTTTGACCATGAAAATGAATGTATCCAGAGTTCAGATCATATAAAGCTCTCTGCCTTCCCTAGTCTTGCCCAAGTCCTCCATTTTCCTTGTAATCTTATTCACAAGATAATACCACGCCCCCCCCTCCTCTGCCCCCCATCCCCCATCCTTCTGAAGCCTCCTTCATCCAAGAAGATCCATTTGGGCTAAAATGGCCAGCCTGAGAAATTAAGACAGCCTAGAGTTACATTTCTGTGGGGCAACCCAGTGCTTTAAAAAGACTGAGGAGAAATATTTCTAAAAGGATGTATGGGTTTCCCAGCCCAGACTACCTGACCCACTCATGACACATGCCTGGGCCTGCTGTGCATTTGCCCTGAGACCCTGGGGAAGGTCACAGAACTCTGGATCACAAGGGGTCCCTCAATTCAGACAACTCTCTGTGAAATCTTCTCTAGAGGAACATTGAATATTAGAGCTCATTTCCTTGCACACGCATTGGACCTGACAAGTCTAGATTTGTAACAGTCACTATCTAGTATTTATAAAACTTGATAATGCTACTAACAATCATTATTAATATTTACTATGAATGTTTGGTTTCCCAGGTGGTGCTAGTAGGAAAAAAACCCGCTTGCCAATGCAGAAGATGTAAGAGGCGTGTGTTTGATCCCTAGGTTGGGAAGATCCCCTGGAGGAGGGCATGGCAACCCACTCCAGTATTCTTACCTGGAGAATCCCATGGACAGAAGGGGCCTGGTGGGCTGTAGTCCATGGGGTCGCAAAGAGTCAGATACACCTGAAGTGACTTAGCACACACGCATGCACTATAAATGTTTACTAGAATTTTCCAGATCTTAAGCTAGGTGTTCTTGAACATCATTTGACTTAGTCTTTATCACACCCCTATGCACTGGAGACTGTTTTTTTCCTCATTAGCTAGATGAGGTTAAGATGCTTATTCAAGGTCACATGACTGGTAAGGATATAGAGCTGATATCTAGCCACAGATACTGATGCTACAGCCGGCTTCCAGACCAGGAAACACCGAGAGGCTTAACCAAGATTCTCAGGGCAGGCATCCCAAATCCAAATGTCTATAGGAGCTGGACTGATAATGTGACCAAGTGAACCCAGAGGATGTCACCCAGACAAGAGCAATGAGAAATGACAGATGGGACAGCTTCACTATTGGAGAGACTAGGGGAGTGCCATGGGGACCGTGGGGACAGGAGAGCACCTCCCAGCTAAACAGGGGCAGCCACTCAGGTCTTAAGCCTCCCATGGCCAGACGTCTACTTTTTCAAGGGAAATTGAAAATCTGAATTTTCACTTGAAAGCATTCAACTGTTGGATATCGGCAGGTAATTCAAATTTTTTAACTGAACAAAATACACCAGGTTTATGTCACCTTGGTGCTTCCCTGGTGGTTCAGATGGTAAAGAATCTGCCTGCTATTCAGGAGACCCGGGTTCGATCCCTGGGTCAGGAAGATCCCCTGGCAAAGGAAATGGCAACCCACTCCAGTGTTCTTGCCTGGAGAATCCCCATGGACAGGGGAGCCTGGTGGGCTACAGTCCATGGGGTCAGAAAGAGGTGGACATGACTGACTAACACTTTCTTTCATTTATGTCACCTTGGACCTTATCCAACCCCTTCATCCTCTGTCTGGATGAATGAAGGAAGAAGAAGGAACTCAGAGAATGAGAATGACTTTCTAAGGATCACACAATAAATCAGAGGCAGGGCTGATCCTACAGCTCAGGGCTCTTTCATTACAAGGTGGTACTTGCTGTTTCCGAATGATACAAACCCCACTCTGACCTCTAGCCATACCTGTATGTCTGATACTCAAGAAATTTTAAATTCAGTTTCTTTTAATCTTGCTCACGTTTTTCCAGGTAGTAAGTGGATCTGTCCTTCATTGATGGTGGAAATGAAGTTACATAAGATAAGGCACCAGCAGGGGAAGCCAATGAAGGCCTTTTACCTACTATCTGTCTGGCAACCAGACCCAGAGTCCCTTGCCTTCCTCTCTGAGGACGGATGGCTGATGTTCTCTTGCTGTCAATGCAAAGTGTTCTTCTTGCCTTTTTCGGTCATAGAGGCCAGCCTGCCTCCAATTTAAGTGAGGATGTTGGCAGAGGGTCATCAAGCTAAGGCTATCCTTCCTACTAGTCTTGGGTTCAGGGTCTATTGTTCCCCACCAGTTTACGGAGGCCCAAGAAGAGGCCCCTGCCCAGGTGGAAACCACAGAGTCAAGACTCCCTCCATGAAATAGTAGCTCTGGAAAGCAGGGAATGATCTGAGAACCCACAGAGGTGTCAGTCGTGGCCCTGGGTTCTTGACGTTATCTCTGAATTGCCTACCAAGTGGTGCTGTGACTTGACCCAAAAAGTTTATGGAGTTGAAAGGAAGAGAGATTCTTAGGGATTAAGGAGCTAGAAAGGAAGTAGGGGATCTGGGTTTTATGAACAGAGCCTTTTTCTTTTTTAATAATAACGTTTTGAATTCCAATCAGCCTTTGTTCTTTTCAAAATGCATTCCCAAACTTTGCTGGAGAGCCAGAATCACCCTGTGAAAGACGGGGTTTCTTGGTTTGCCTGAGAAAGACCAGAAAGCATGGGGCTGTGAGGGTGGAGAGCACCCCCTTCAATGTGCTATGGGAACAGCGGGTCTGGGGAGCCCGCAATGAGAGACACGGGGAGATGGCGGGGGCGCGGAGGGAACAGATTCTCCTCAAGGAGAACGCGGTGTGCCCGTACTTCATAGACTTAAAAGGAAGTTCCCAGCCAAGGCTCCCAGAATGAGAGGACTTGCTGGGCAGGAACCCAGAAGAGAACACTGGCTTGTAGAAGAGGAAGTTTATGAAGACAGGGGGTGTATTTCTTCCCCTTCTTCTGCCAGTGGAGGAGCTATTTTGGGCGGAAGCCAGCAGGCACCTTGAACAGGATGTGATCTCCCAGGAGGAGTCAGACAATCTGCCTGATTCTGAAAGAAAGAGAACCTGCTCTCAGCATCAGCACTGCTGAGGCTCTGCTCACACACCCCCTTCCGTGGCAGTCTAATTCCACAAGGATGAGATGCCAGAAACCCTGGGTCTTCTGTTTCCCCGGAAACAGGGAGATTGCCTTTCCCAAGTCAACTGGGGGACACAGATCCTGGGAGCCCCACTGGAGGCTGATCCCTGAACACTACGAAATGATTTAGCGTGCTAGACTATCGTCTCAGAGCCCTTGGACAATCTGGTTTATTTGCGTCGCCCTGTGAGGTTGAATGGGCCCCAACAGGCAGCTGCAGAGATGTATCTCAGGAAATGGTCTACTCACAGGTCTTAAGAGCTGAACCGACGTGGGCGAGTCAAAGCCTTCACCCCTCCAAGGGGTGTCTGGAGCAGCGGGAGGCCACGAGAGATGTCAGGGAGAGTCCAAGGCCTGGAGACGGGAGATCTGGTTCACATCCTTTGCTGTCACTTACTAGCCTGACCTCCAGAAAGCTCTTCCTCCTTTTTCTGAATTCTGCTTTTTTATAATCTGTAAGATGTGAATGGGAGTGGAACCTTTAATCTTTAAAGTCTCAGATCATGTCACTCTAGGGAGCCCTCTGATACCCTCCTCTTACAAGTGCCCCACCTCCCCTTTAATGCGACCTACAGGGCCCAGTGGAATGCGGTCCCCACCCACCACACCAGCTGCATCCTTGCCCTCTCTCCACTCAGCTCTACTGAACTCCTCCTACCTCAGGGTCTTTAACCCCACCAGAACAATCTTCCTCCCTGCCCACATCCCCTCTTCACCTTGCTAACTCCTCCTCATCGCTTGGTCTCAGCATTATCACCACTTCTTTAGGGAGTCCCTCCCTCCCTCTCCTCTGGTGGCTCAGATGGTAAAGAATCTGCCTGCAATGCAGGAGACCCAGGTTCAATTCCTGTGTCAGGAAGATGCCCTGGAGAAGGAAGTAGCTACCTACTCCAGTATTGTTGCCCTGGAGAATGTGGACAGAGGAGACTGTCAGGCTACCGTCCATGGGGTCCCAAAGAGTTGGACACAACTGAGCAACTAACACTTTCACTACTTTCACTCCCTCCCTTGCTGAGGTTAGGTTTTTCTTTCCATGAGTTGATAAGCACTGTATACTTTTCCTTGGAAGCATTCACAACAAGGTAAAGTCTACCATTGCTTCTGTAATCCCTTGCCCGTCATCTTTCTCTCCCAGCGAATAAGCTCAATTAAGTTATGACCCAGGTCTGTCTCCTTCACAACTGTAACTTCCAGCATTAGAACCCACAAATCTAGAAACAGGAAGTACTCAGTGACTGTTTTTTGAGAGAAGAAGGGGTCTATGTGTATGTAAACACCCCTGGCTTCAGTGTTAGGAATGCGATCACAGCCCTTGTGAAAATAAGAAATACACTGGGCAAACCCTCACTGTACTGTCTTGATGAGAAAACAGAACATCTTAAATGGCCCTATATTTATCTTCACCTTAGATTGGACAGCACACCCAACATGGTGGCACAATATAGAACTGGCTTACCTGCATGTGTGACAAAAATAAAAAGAGAGACAGTGATGGAAGAAATATGTTCCTTTTGTCTCATGAAAGACTCTGCCCACAGAGGCAGGCAGAATCAACTAGATCTACCAGAATGGTGACAAAGGGGACAGGAGAGGGACGAATCAGTGATGAATCCCAGAGGATATCGATGGGCAATTCATCACAAAGAGTATTTGCTGGGCAACTACTCTTCACTGAGATGTCATGCTTTGCTTCATGCTGTTGATATAAATTAGTGATGGTAGCTAATAGCTAATGTTCAGAGATGTTAAGTGATCTACCCAAATTAACCTAAATCTTTGCCGGAAGGACTGACATTTGAATCCAGGGTGATCTGAAGTCAGCCTTTTCCTCTTAACCTATGGAATACACAATGTCATGTCACAAAAGAAAAAAATGATCTGGGGCTTTGGGATGCTTAGTCTGAGGGGTATTGTACTTCATACATTATTCATGCAAGATATTTGCCCTTTTGCTCCATCCTACTCATGATAGTGGGACTCTCATAAAATGGCTAGCTAAGGAGCAGTTGGAGAAGGAAATGGCAACCCACTCCAGTATTTTTGCCTGGAAAATTCTATGGACAGAGGAGCCTGGTGGGCTGCAGTCTGTGGGGTTGCAAAGAGTTGGACACAGCTGAGTGACTAACACACAAGAGGCAGTAGTGTGCACTTTTTGGTGTGAAGCAGAGAGAAAGCAGGTGGTGGGAAAAGTAATTTTAAAACTGAGGGTCCAAAGATGTCCAGTCAAGCCCTGGACTTAATTCTCAATCTCACTGTAAAAAGGAGGGATGTTCTGTTAGTCCAGACACCTGACGCACCCAATGGAAATGGAAGTTTCTGGAGCTTTGCCCTGTACCCCTCGAATTTAACCAGCTCTCTCCCAATCTGGGTAACTTCCTGTAGTTTTCCTCCCTGACAGCTAGGAGATATGGGAGTCCTAAGGATTCTCTCCAAAGGTGGTACACCCGGAGATGTTAAGCCTCCACTTAGGGTCAGGACTGAGGCCAGGGAGGAGCAGGTGTCTGCTTGCCTATCTTCAGGGTTCCTATCCAGCACCCAACAGTGGAGGCTCATCCAATTTCTGGAATATCTGACTGTGACTGACAGATAGGTGTGCACTCAGATGGCAGATCCTCTTTCACCCACCCTGTCCAGCCGGCATCACCAGGGGGCCTTAACAGCCAGCCCAGCCAGGGACAATCACCCACCTATTCGCCCACAGGATAGATGATTAACATCTTATAACCACTCGCTCTGTCTTTACAGAGGGTTTTCCCACTCATTATGCCCTCAGCTCTCTTTGCGGTTCTTACTGGGTCCATTTTGCAAGTCAAGCCTGCAAAGCTGAGTAGTTTTCTCATGGCCACTGCTGATCACCAGCCTCCAATTCTTTGGCAAACTTCCTGCTAATATCACTCACCTGTTAGTTTAATATTTTTCTTCCTTGGTCCATTTGTGTTTTCTTGAATAACTTAGCCTTGAGATAGTCGGAGACTAGTGGTTAGCAAATTTTCTCATCTGACATGATCTACATTTATTTATTTGCTCGCACCTAAATATAGAGAAGGCCCTGCTCTTAAGAGAGCTACAATCTTGCGAGGCATATCAGTCATAAACATATGAGCAGTTTATAGGCATTCACTCATTTATTTAAAAAATGTTCATCACCCAAAGCCTGCTGGGGACTGTTCTAGAAATGAGGAATAGAGAGACATTGAAAGCAGCTTCCTGCTCCTCTGATGCTTGTGGTCTCTTGGGGGCAGAGGGGGAGAAAGATAAATTGTAGATAAACTCATCGATAAAAAATCTCAGAGAGAATGTGAGGGTGGGATATTTCAAAAGAACAGCATGTATACTATCTATGGTGAAACAGATCACCAGCCCAGGTGGGATGCACGAGACAAGTGCTCCGGCCTGGTGCACTGGGAAGACCCAGAGGAATCGGGTGGAGAGGGAGGTGGGAGGGGGGATCGGGATTGGGAATACATGTAAATCCATGGCTGATTCATATCAATGTATGACAAAACCCACTGGAAAAAAAAAATAATAATAATAATAAATAATAATAATAAAAAAAAAAATCTCAGAGAGTCATTAAGCTCTAGAAGAAAAATGTTAAAAGGAATGAAAGAGAGTGTGATGGGAGAGGAAAATTAGCCATTCAAGAAGGGAGGTGATGCCTACTGTAAGCACAGGGAACTCTAGTCAATACTCTGTAATGGCCTGTATGGGAAAAGAATCTTAAGTAAGAATGGATACATGTACATGTATAACTGAATCACTTTGCTGTACGCCTAACTAACACAACATTGTTAATCAACTACATGCCAATAAAATTAAACAAAAAAAGAAGGGCAGTCATGGAGTAAGGGGATGACTCATGAGTTGGGGGCTCCATGAAGAGAAGTTGTCAGTCATGCCAAGATCTCAGGGCGGAGGGTAGCGAGTGCGTGGCTATGGGGCAGGAACAGGCATGAAGCACTGGAAGACAACAAAGGAGGCCCATGTGGCTGAAATAAACTGAGCAAAACAAACGGAGCAAAGTGGAGGCCACACAGTCATTGGGGCAAACAGGAACCAGGTCACAGAGGGCCTCAGAGGTGAGGGGCCTTAGAGGGCCTGGTAGGCTGAACATGGAAGAGTGTAAAAACTCAGACCAGGCCACAAGCCATGGGACTCCTGAACTGTGAGCCTGATAAGCTTTCAGAGGAGAGGGAGATGGTGGTAGGCTGGTGCAGGCCAGGAAAAATCTCCAGTGTTTGCAGGAAGAGCAGTATCTGGCTGGAAGCATGGGGGACGTTCCAAGTTTGAAGTTAGTACGGTTGGCATGGAGACAGAACCTGACATGGTGAGTTTGTGTAGGTATGTGTGTAAGTATATGTGTATATACACGAGTGTTGGGGAGTGAGTGCTACCAAGAGAAAAGACAAAGTTTAATGACCAGAAGTGGAAGGTGACTAAGCAGTTGTATTAGGAAAGTCAAAATATTCAAGGCAGTGTCTGTTTCGGGCCAGATGAACACTTTCACTCAGAAGCAATGTCAGGTTCCAGAGCTCCTCTGAGGTATCTCTAAAGTTCTGACATCTGAAATCCTTTATCCCTTGTTATTTATATTCCAGAAGAGAGCCTACCACGGAGGACCCATTGAACTGCAAAGGGTCAGAACTTAGAGTTGTTCAAATCCATCCCTACCCCTAACCCTGCATCTAACATAAATGCACAAACTGAAGCCCAGAAAGGGGAAGGGATGGGCTCACACACAAGTAGTGTTAGAGCTGTGCCTAACTGTGAGAACAGGGACGTCTAATCACAGGAGGACATCTGAGCTCCTGGGAAACCTTCACAGTACCTGTCTCTCCAATCACATCGCATACCATCTCCCCACCCTCCAAATGATCAAGCACAGGGAGTGTTTGAGCTGTTGCGACCTCTGTGGTTCTGACTCCTTACCAAGAACCAGCAGGTAATCCATCCTACAGGAATCTCCTGTGGAGTGGGGCGGGGACACGGGGAGGAACTGCCAGTCCTCTTTCTGGTCCATTTCTCCTGGCAGGTCTGCCCTACTCTATGGGCCACAGGCTTAGAGATCCCTCCATCAGATGGTGCAAAGGAGGAGAACTGGGGGTCACTGCTTCTGAACTTGGAGGGCTCCTTTACACATGTAGAACCCACATGTGGACATGAGCTATGAACAGATTTGGAAGGACTGAAACAAGAAGAAAAAAAGAGCCTCTGAATGGAAACCTAACTGCAGAAAATGAATCCATTTCCAAACTTTTTACCCTGTTTTCACCTTTACCAACCTCCTCTGCAAAGCCTGCTGCCAGTGGCATTGATCTGTTTCATTCATGATTCTCACAGAGTCTTGGAGGTCATTTAGTCCTGATCTCTTCTCACTACAGGAAATGAAAGTTCATTTGGAGGGTGGAGAGATGGTGTGCTATGTGACTGGAGAGATATACATCAAGAAGGCTTCCCAGTCACTAAGATTTACACTTACGATCAGATTTCCCTGCTCACCAGGCTACAGTTCCCCCTATTACTACCCCTCCCCAAAATTTAGTTAAAGAAATTGGTACTTTTAACTGATATTTAACTGATGTATTAGAAAGGTTTAATACAAGGATTATTTACTGGCTATTTATACATGAGTGTGAAAAAGTTGTAACTTGCTTGTGCATCTGAGAATTTATACAAAAACAAATTTTGAGCAGGAATACAGTTGAAGATTTTCATGGATTCCAGGAGAGGTTTTGATATAGTTAAGATGAGACTGCTATATCCCACATGCATGTTCCCCATCTACTGACAAATGAACAGTGCTTCTATTTGAAACAAGTTTCTAAGGATTGTGGGTCAAAAACTTCACTCAACTCATAGTATGAGGTCACAGAAAAGCAAATATTAAGAGCAGTATGATTCATAGATATGCTTTTGCTTAACAAGCAGTATCTTTAAAAACTGCATGTGAGTTCTTTCAGAAAGGAACACTCTCTTACAGTTAGCTACTGCTCTTGCTTTTCCATAGAGCATGTTCCCAGGCCTTTTCACTCATGCCAGTTACCCACGTGACTCCCCACGGTATTTGTGTTTGTGAATCCTCCCACTGCACATACCGAATTTGTCTTTAAACACACATGGAGGACCCACTATGCGTTGGGCACTCTAGGAAACATAAAAAGGATTGAAAGAAAAATTTATTCATTCATTCATTCATTCATTCATTCAATGACCACTGGGTGCCTGCCATTTGCTAAGTACCAGGGCCACAACTCAGGTCCCTGGTGGGAAGACAGATAGTAAATCATAATAAAGTGTGATGAGTGTGACAGGTGGAGAAGCACAGGAATGAATATACAGTACAAGGCAGCAGCATCTATCTTCAAGCACTTTGAAAAGCCAAAATGCTTACTCCAATAAAAGTACTACATGACATGAGAAGGTCAGAACAGTACTAGTCAGCGCTTAAAGGAGCAAGACGCTCCTCCAGTTTGGTCGGGGAGCTGTCAAAGAACATTGTGTGGGAGAGAGAACATTTGAGCTGATCCTTGAAGGGTGGTTGAATTTCTACTTTTGGCAAAAGTGTTGGGAAAGGCCATTCTAAGCAGAAACACCGCATGCACACAGGCGAAAAAGCAAGAAGGCAGAAGATATTTGGTTAAAAGGTTGCAACAGTCATACCAGCTGTCACGAGTGTTAGATACTCTGCGAAACACATCTTGTGCATCATCTCCCTTATTGCTCACAACTGTCCTCAGAACCACACCATTAAAGTGCCCATTTAGAAAAGGGTAGCTCAAGTGAGGCTCAGAGTATAATTACTTATCCAAGGTCATCCATCTAAAAAATAAAAAATAAAAAAAAATGCAGAGCTGGGAATCACATCATGCCAAGTCACTTCAGTCGTGTCCAAATCTTTGTGACTCTATGGACTTAGCCTGCCAGGCTCCTCTGTCCACAGGATTTTTCAAGAAAGAATACTGGATTGCCATACCCTCCTCCAGGGGATCTTCCCAACCCAGGGATCAAACCCATATCTCTGATGTCTCCTGCATCAGCAGGCAGGGTCTTTACCACTAGTGCCACCTGGGAAGCCACAAGAATCACATCAAGATCTGTCAAATTCCAGATTATGGGGACTGATCAATGAAATCCTCTGTCACCAGGCCATGGTATATCTACACTTGATTTGTGACAGGAAGTCCTTAGAAGATCTGGGGGCTACTCTCATACTTGCCCTGGAAAAGTTGACTAACCTGGAAATGTTTATTTTCTTCCAAAGTATGCTGAGAAAAGAGAACCAACCATTCTTTCCTGTCTGTGCCTCTGCTGCTAACATTTCTCTGAAACTCAAGGTCCAAGGAGAGTAACTAGCAGCCTGGCCTGTCTGAGAGAACAGCTGAATTACTTGACTTCAGTATTTGATGCCAACTGAAGGTGTAGCTGAAAGCTCTCTCTCCTCTGGGGAGAAGGAGCTGTGGAGGAATCTGGATCTATTGGCAGAAACTATAGGGGGAAAATGTCCTTAGAAATTCAAGCTGAAAAAAGGTCTGGGGAAAGCAGAAAGACCAACTAAGGTAGTAAATGCCTCAGTAAACCTTGATAATAGCAACCTGAAAAATCTTTCGTGTTCGGTTTTGTTTCATAAACCTCTTGGTAATGAGATAAATAAAGATTTCTTGCCTGGAAATGTAACTGGTAGACACACAGGTGGTAATGCATTGTCAGTGGCTCATGGAAAGACAGTGGCAGGTTGTGGCTTGAGCCTCCGGACAGTCACTACCAGTTGTGTGGCCCATGGGCTCACTGTATATGTGTTCTCGGGGATCTTTGACACAGGATTGTAACTTCCCACTCTAACACACTGGCCAGTCTTAACAAGGGGTTAAGGGGATAACAGAGGATAAGATGGTTGGAGGGCATCACCCACTCAACAGACATGTGTTTGAGCAAGCTCTAGGAGATGGTTAAGGACAGGGAAGCCTGGCGTGCTGCAGTCCATGGGGTTGTAAAGAGTTGGACACGACTGAGCGACTGGACAACAGCAACAACTGATAAAGGCTGACTTCCGTGCCTACATATTGATGTCTTCAGGGAATGGGGGACATTTGAAAAAGTTTATTTAACATTATAACATGGTTTCACTTGGGAAAATAGCTACATTCACTGAGTTTTTTAGTACATGGAAATAATGCTTTAAGAAATCTTTTGGGGGACTCCCCTGGTGGTCCAGTGGTTAAAACTCTGTGATTCCACTGCAAGGGGCACAGGATCAATCACCAGTTAGAGAAATAAGATCCTACAAGCCATGTGGTATGGTCCAAAAAAATTTTTTTTGCCTCAGCAGATGCTCAATTCTATATGAACCAAGCAACTTCTTCACTGGGTCCATGAATCCATTTTAGTGGGGGTGTATCAAAATCTCCAGGGGAGGGAGAGTGGCACATGGATTTTTTTCATTCTAAAAAGGCAGAGGCCATTTTTACTGTGTTGTTAGGATCAGGTGAGTGGAGGCAAAAATTCCCCATAAATTTAGTGTTGGATGTGTGTATAGAGTAATGCTATTACCCACTCTCCATCACCATTGTTCATTTAATTGCACATCTAAGAATTGGGACAGTCTTTTAAGCCACTGAAGAGACGATCCAAGGTGGTCAGAGGTACGGCCTCTGTCTATTGAGGAGAGCAAGGTAACTGACACATACGGTGGACAGAAACAGCACTCCAGACTTTTGAACATCGTTCTCTAGTCAATCGAATAAATAGGTGGTAGACAAGAGCATTAATGATTCAAAATTGTTGCAGGATGTGTTTGGAAGATGAGTGATATGAATACATGCAACTTTTATTTCTTGTCCTCAAGTTAGTTCTCCCTATAAAGCACCCATTCCCAATATTAAGTATCTATAAATGCCAGCTGTTCATTGCCTGGTCACATCCAAATTAAAGGCTGTAATTTTCACCTCCACCTTATTCTGTCCCCCTCTTGCACCCTGTCTCAGTGATGGTGCTATTGTACACTGAGTCACCCAGGAGAAGATCAAGAGACTGCTGGCTCTTCTTTCCCCTTTACCCATATCTTTGATTTGTCACCAAGACAATCCTCCCAACTGCCAAGGCTGGCAGAACTGACAGAAGCTCCTAATTGTCCTCTACACCTATGCTGTCCCTGCCACCAAATCTGTCCCCATTTCTGCCATCAAAATCATCATCTTCTGACTTCCCCAGAGGTCCAGTGGTTGAGAATCTGCCTGCTGATGCAGGGAACCTGGGTTTGATCCCTGGTCCCAGAGGATTCCACCTGCCACAGGACAACTAAGTCTGTGAACCACAACCAGAGAGCAGCCCCCACTTGCCGGAACCAGAAAAAGCCCATGCACAACAACGTGCAACCCAAAAATAAACAAATATATCATTTTGTAAAAAGTCATCATCTTCAATCACTAAGCCACCCCACTTTATTGCTCATGAAGTCCAGGCTTCACAGGTAACATTCAAGGCACAGCAGAGGCTGACCCTCTCCTATCACACTTGTCCTTCCACACCCTACCTGAATCCTGCTTCAAACCCACACCCAAGTTCTAAGCCATGGCTAGATCTCCCTTCTGTACGCTCTTGCTTCTACACTTCAGAGTAAGCTAGTCACTTTGTCAGCAATGCCTTCCTATTCTCTTTTTCTTCCTCTTTTTTTTAAAAGGAATATTGAATTTCAATGTTTTGTACCTGAAACTAACAAAGTAATGTCAGTCAATTATATCTCAAAAACAGACAAACAAACTCACAGAAAGAGAGACCAGATCTGTGGCTACGAGAAGTGGGGGTTGGAAGGAGGAGGAATTAGGTGGAGGCAGTCAAAAGGTAAAACTTTTGGTTATAAGATAAATAAGTACTAGGATGTAATGTACAACATGATAAAGATAATTAACACTGTTTATGTTATACATAAAAGTTGTTAAGAGAGTAAACATAAGAGTTCTCAATACAAGGAAAAAGTATTTTTATATATTTCTTTAATATTGTTTCTATATGATGATGGATGTGAAGCCTATTGTGGTAATAGTTTCATTATGTATGTAAGTCAAATCATTACATTGTACACCTGGAGTTTATACCTGTATGTCAATTATATCACATAGAGTATAATCTATAACAATACTGAATCACTCTACCGTACACTGGGAATTAATATGATGTTGTAAATCAACTATAATTCCATTTCTCAACAAGGGACATGAAAAAAAATAGAATGATGGAAGTAGATTTTTTTAAACTTTTATTTTATATTGGAATATAGTTGATTAACAGTGTTGCATTAGCTTCAGGTGTCCAGCAAAGAGATTCAGTTATACATATATCTAATCTTTTTCAAATTCTTTTCCCATGTGTGTTTTCTTTTTCTTCACCCTTCCCTCTCTCCATTTAAGACTCTGAATCATCTCTCAAGGCCAAGTTTAGATCTAATCCCCATCAAAAGACTTCCTTGGGCCTTCTACCCTCAACCCCATAAACACTGGCCTCCCTGCCTCCTCCACTGTATCCCTTAATATGCAGCTCTGCATGAGCAAGATTTGTATGCATGACTGTCTCCCTCTACCTTAGACTGACAGCTCCTCTGGGGTAAATGCCCTTATCACACTCATCCATGGATCTTCCCCTCACCTCCTCCCTCCTCACTCTCTCCTCCAACCCAGGCATCTGAGTGCATTTCACACAACAGACACCCCAGCTAAGTTTGTTCAACAGAATCCATTAATTTGTACTCTGTTTCCTTGGCAATGGCTGATGGACTCCTCGGGGCTAAGTAAAAATTTTAGCTAGCATGATGTTGGATAAAAACTTTAACTGTTTTTCTCATATGCCTTTTAGAAATCTTTTGCTGTATTCCATCACTCCACCTCCACCTGCTAATCTCTTAAGTAGCTTGAGGTTTCAGGGAAAGGGAAACTGGTTGACTTTTCTACCTCTTTCATATTCACAGTCAGTTCTCTCTTCTCCAGTGCCATCACCAGCACCTTCACTGAGTTCACTTTTGTGGTTAGTGTTCAAGGGTCCTGAGATCAGAATGTCTGAGTTTTAATACTAGTTGTGCTGATAAACGGACCTTGAGTGAGTCAATTACTCTCTCTGGGTCTCAGTTTCCTCAACTGTAAAATAAAAATATCAATGCTACCCATTTCAGAGAGAGGTTCCAGAGGCTTGATGGGTGAGCAGGGCACCTTGGGAAAAGAAAAGCAAAGGGACATCTTGAGAACCAGGTAATCTATAAACCTGCCAATGACACCTGCTGTCTGCTTTCAGCCCCATGCAGTCTGTGCCTGTAGATTGTAAGCTGAGTGAGGAAAGAGATGGTGTCTGCTCCTGGCTCCTGACACACGAGAAGAGCATAAATAAGCTTTGCAAAGCAAAGCCCAGCTCTGGAATTCTGCAGCAGCCCAGAGATCCAGCCCTGCACATCAAAGCCCTGTGAAAAACTAATGATCTCTCCCCTGTAGCCCTGCAGGGCGGATTCTGTCTGGCGAGAGCTCTCTTCTTTCTCCATATGCCCCTAGTTCTCCCTCTCTGCCCACCCACCCCGTCTTCCAGTCAAGCCACTGTGTCTCCAGTTCTGTTTATTATTGCCTGGGTCCTTCTCTGCACTACTGCCGAGGCACTGTCTTTGATGAGTTTAGCCTGAAAGGGGATTCAGGCTAAAGGTGATTCAGAAATAAATTGCATTGTGATTTAGGTCCATGGCAGTCCTCCTCCGTAATCACGTTTGTAAGAGGCTTCATAATAGCTTTAGGGTCTTGGTGTCAGAATCAGGGATTCTAGCGGTTTCCAGATAGATAAATGCTACAACCAAATGCACAAGCAGACGGTGGTGTCGTGAGTTAGAGGTGAGGATCCAGGTGCCAGTGCTATGAGCCAGTCATACTTCCATCCTCTTTATCTGCTTTTTCGTTGTTCTTTTGTTGTTGCTCAGTTGTGTCTGACTCTTTTGCGACCCCAGGGACTATAGCCCACCGAGCTCCTCTGTCCATGGGATTTCCTAAGCAAGAATACTGGAGTAGGTTGCCATTTCCTTCTCGAGGGGATCTTCCCCACCCAGGGATTGAATCTGAGTCTCCTGCTTGGCAGGTAGATTCTTTACCACTGAGCCACCAAGGAAGCCCCTCTTTATCTGCAGGTTGATAGAAATCAAAAGATGAAACATAATCCTGTTTTGTTGTTCTGTTCAGCTTTACAAGATATATTGAAGGGACTTCTCTAAATGGAAAAGAAAAGGCCTCAACTAGAAATATGAAAATTACAAAAGGAAAAATCTCATTGTTGTGTTTTGGAATAAGCACTAGAAAATGGAGGCTTCTTTAACCTAGCCTTAATTAACAACTGTACTCTTATTAGCCTTGTGATTTGATGAAAGATAAAGTTCAAAATGTTGGGAAAGAGAAAAGTACTAAAGACAGAAGAGGCAGGGGTTTACAGTGACTGGCAGGGAACAGCTGGTGCAGGATCTGGGAGGCCTGAGGCTTGGACCTGATTTAATCATCACCCCGTATGGTGAGGGGTGGTAAGGACTATGGAAGTAGGAGGGAACCAAGGGGGTGGACTCAATAAGGATGGGATGAGTACTGACAGGAAAGAAAGGAGGTAAGTGGTTCTCCCAAAAGATTCAGAAATGATGAGCAATGAGGGGAGCCAGGATGATGGCTCCTTGAGCACCCAGAAGAGGTCCCATTCCCATCACTTTTAAACAGTCTTATTGATGTATAATTTACATGCCATAAATTTCACTCATTTAAAATGTATGTCCCATGACACTTTAAGCTGATAAATTGTGACTCTGACAAGATTTAGGGAAAGTAGTAAGAAGCAAAGACCATGAGATGGGTACAGGAGGTTGGTAGAGAGACAAGCATTTTTTTTTTTTTTTTTTAACTGTCTCTACTCTCCCAGAAGCTAATAGTTCAGCCCTCATCAGACCCTCCTTCTCCAGGCCTGCTCTTGCCTGCAGGTTCTCTGCACAATGTCAGAATGTTGCTCTTAGTCAGCTCACAGGATGTTCATTCAGCTAGATGCTGGAAATCCCTTTGGGAAGCCCATGGAAATCTGGGAGATTTGAAGTTTGTTCCATTTGAACTTTCTTCTGGACAACAATCTGTGGATGCAATCAAGAGGTCTGGGTTCTAGGCCAGTTTACAGTGTAAGCTGGGGAGCATTCTTCCCCTTCAGGTTTCCCATGTGAACAGTGAGAAGATCAGACTGGGCAGGTTCCAAGTCCTTTCAACTCTGCAAATATGATGTTGGGTTGCTCCCTTCCTTTTGTCCTGAATATCCAGACTGAACCCAGGAGGATGGTGAGGGTAAAACTGGAGATGGCAAGGTGGCAGCTGTGGTCCATGGGATGAATTTTTTCCCTGTGAAAAGCCAGCTGCCTACATGGGGAGAAGCCTGTATTACCTCTGTCCACCCTGCCTTGTGACATATACTCTTTACACCCTACCCAGGCAAGCAACTGTAAAAATACTCAGAAAGAACTCCTGCAAAGTCAGATTGGGCCCTACTAAAAGGTACCAGAAGAAGGAAGAGCTCTGTGATGGCCAAGTGGGAAGAAAGGAGACTGCAGACTGCTTAGGCTTAGATCAACTCTTCACATCCCGATGATGTCCAGGATTAAGATCTGAGTCTGTGTTTCCACATTCATCTTTCTATAAATGCCCTTCTTCTGATGAAACATTTATATCCATCATCCAGAGACTAAAAACCAAACATCTCAGCTCAGTCTTCATGGCCCCTCAGGACACTACTGGCCAGACTTCTCTGCCTTGACTCCCATGATTGATCAATTGCTTCACTGATCAAACTGATTGATTAACTTACTTACCATATTTTTGGAATATCTACCCTGTGTCAGTCTCCCTGCTAGTTACTAAGAATCTGGATCCATGAATTAGGCATCAACATGATCTTTGGTACCTATTTATTTTCAGCCCTGCTTACTCTGTCCTTTGGGCCACTCTGCCTTCCCACTGTTAATTAAGTCTTGGACCTAAACCCATTCTACCTCAGGCTTCATTTTCAGTGTTTACTGCAAAGTCCACTCAGGCAGTGGCATTAACCACCTAAAAGAGTAACAAAAAGAAAAACTCATTTTCTCTAACAGCACATGACAGAAACTCTAAAAGTCAAAATATCACGTCTTTGTTGTATTCTCTAGTTTGTATACATTCTGGGAGAAATCCAAATACTCCCTTTTCCTGTGCATAAATAAGCAGCTGTGGAATCAGCATGGATTACCAGTCTTCCTTCTTTTTGAGGGAGTTGCACGGGAGCAGGACTTGTCGCATTGGGGTGATGTACTTGCTTCAGATGTATAATGAATGGCATCCTGTTGGGAATGGCTTGATAGCAGCTGGCAGCACGTGGCAAAGCATTTTTCATGAAATATGGTGTGAAATCACCACTATGCCAAGGGTAGAGTCTTTATGAGCAACTGGAGATCAGGGACTAGAGACAATAATTTTGTGTTGCAGAATGGGATTTTACAGGGAACATGCAGTGGAGGGAACCCAAGGTCCCAGAGCCGTCTTTGTTCTGCCATTTGCTAGTCATAAGGCCTCACTTAACTCCATTTCATGTTCCAAGATTCCCCTCATGATGCCTCCTCTAAGAAGCCTTCCTTACCCACTCCTTCTTCCCACAGTCTGATCAGGTGGACCTCCTGTGTGCGTAAGTAGTGTCTACTTTCTTCAGTTATCACACCATAACATACTAGTTATACAAATACCTCCCTCTCTCACTATATCTTGTAAGTACAGTAGAGTGATTAAGGGCACAATTATCAGGCAGCCATGGTTGCAATTCATTGTTCTGCTGTCTTCTAGCTGTGTGAAATAATATACTTTTCAGAAGGCTGCTGTAAGGATTAAGGATATAGAAAGCAAGTAACACAGAATATAACTTAGAGCTAATAAAGCTGCTGCCTTTTACTTTTGTTTGTATTCTATAGCCATAAGGCAATACAATGCCTGGTACACATTGGCAAAGCCTGTGGTGGTAATGATGGTGATGCAATGATGGTGGTGGTGGTGACCGTGCTGGTGATGAATGATATGGTGATGATGGTGGTGGTGATGAATAATATGATGGTGATGATGGTGGTGATGAATAATGTGGTTTTCGTGGTAATGAGTGATATGATGGTGATGATGCTGGTGATGCTACTAGTGATGAGTGATGTGGTGATGGTGATGGTGGCAATGTTGGGAGGGTGGTGGTAGTGATATTGTAATGATAGCAGCAGTGGAATTATAACGAGGATAATGGTAATGTGATGGCAATGATGCTGATGTTGCGATGGTTGTAGTAATCATATGTAAGGATAATAAAATCGGCAGCTAACACTGAGAGCTTATTGCATGTCAGGCACTGCACTAAGTACTTGCATATATCTGATTTCATCCTCTTGATATCTTCCAGATATTAGTATCCTCTTTCTTTAAGAGAATGAAATAAGGTTTCAGAAGCTTAGTAATGTGCCTGAGATCCTATATTTAAGAAATTAAGACAAAGTCAGAATTTGACACAAGCTGTGTGCTATCACCACACAGATGCAAAATACTCAACTATTGATTATTTGAAGAAAGGAAGGAAGGAAAGGAGGGAGGGAAGGAAGAAAGAATTGGTTTGGTTTTTGATCTTAGGATTTTTTTCTGAAAATGTAGATAGTAATCCTTGCTTTTATGGAAATCAAATGAAATAAAGGATATCAAAGCCCCCTGAAAACCATCTAGTCCTCTCTGTGTATAGAGATCAAATTGACATTGTGCTCTGAGACATTGCTGACATTGTGAATTCTGTAAAAAATTTTATATACAAACATATTGTCTCAGGATTTCCCTTGTGATCCAGTGGTTAAGACTTTGCCTTCCAAGGAGTGAGTGTTTGATCCCTGGTCCAGGAGTTAAGATCCCACATGCCTTGGGGCCAAAAATCCAAAACATAAAATAGAAGCAACACTGTAACAAATCCAATACAGACTTTAAAAATGGTCAACATCAAAAAAGTCTTTAAAAATCATATTGTCTGTCAATAAGGTTTTTTTTTTTAATTCTTCTTTTATAAACAAACAAACAAGACCAAATGAGCACCAGCAGCAGCTCCAGAATTAATCACTCAACCACTCAACAAATATTCAACTCGAGGCACTGGGAGTATAGTAAGCAAAACAGACTGAAGTTCCTGCCCTGAAAACAATGCTGAAGAGCTGACCCTTGGGGCATGGGGATTAGGGGTGTAAATCCCTTCCACAGCCAAAAAGTCACATATAACTTCTGAGTCCCCTAGAACTGAACTCCTAATAGCCTACTACTGGCCAGAGCTTAAACAGTTGATTAATATACATTTTGTATGTTATATTTATTATATATTGTATTCTCACAATAAAGTAAGAAAAGAAAATGTTAATAAGAAAAGCATTAAGGAAAAGGTACATATAGGTATTTATTGAAAAAAATCCCCATATAAGTGGACCCACCCAGTTCAAATCTGTGTTGTCTGAGAGGCAACCATATTATAAATTTCAAAGTTGTTCAGAGACAAGATCTTAATTGCTCCCACCACAAAAAAGAATTGGTAATTAGGTGGTGTAACAGAGGTTTTAACTAAAACCACAATGGTAATCATACTGTAATACATAATAGTGTCAAATCAATACACTGTACACATTAAACTTAATACTAAGCTATATACCAATTATATCTCAATATAAATAAAAATAATATAAAATTCCTTGTTCTCATGGAGCCCTCAGTCTAATGACAGACAAGAGTATAAACAAGAATATATAGTGCTATAGTGGAAAATAAAGCATGGAGGGACTAGGCAGTATGGGATTGGGGGGTGTCATCCTTTTAAATAAGGGAGTCAGGGAAAGCCTCTGATAAGTTAGCATTAGAGCAAGGCCTGGAGGAGGTAAGACAGGGAGCTGTGCTGGGGAAGAGTGTTCTATATCCCAGAAGAGAGTTTAAAAGTAAAATTAGGAATATTAAGAAACAATGAGGTCACTGCAAAGCAAATGCTGGGAATGAGCTAATGCCGGAACCCCAAGGTCTGCTCCCAGTGGCATAATGAAGAGTGGAATTCAGTGTTTCTCCTAGTAACCTCCCCAACACTGGTCCTGAAGCCTCAGGCAAGACGTGATGTCATGGAGGGGAGAGACCATTATTGTAGCATGGTTCCCTGGGCAACAGGCCGTAGGCTGGAGAGAAGTGATATCCATTCACCCCTCAACACACAACATCCCCTCATGCACAAGAGGATGCTAGATGGGTCACCTGAGCCCATGGCTTTCTCACTCCTCTCAGTGGGGAAAGACTAAATCAGGGCTTCTCACCACATCGAAAGGAACAGGATTAGTCCAGCCCAGCTCCACAGGGGTCTATAATGAGATCGACACTGTTTATTAAAACTTATAATGATATGAAATGAGGCTAGCTGTATACTATTCAGATTTATGGTTGATGCCAAATTACACAGAATTGCAAGCCCAGGAGAAGATGATGAGAGAAATTATCAACTGGAATGAAGTGCTTAGAGGAATAGGTAAACAGTCCAGGGAAGATTTTTAACTTAGATAAACCTAAGAAGACTCTCTGGAAGGTTCCAAGGTCAGGAGGAGAAGAGAGAGGAAAAAATAGCTACTCAGGTGGAAGAGACACAGGAAGGGTTCTAGAAAGGTTGTCGGTGGCAATGGGACCAATATCATGATAAATTCAGAGGAAATGAAGTCACTGGAAAATATGACTTCTCTGGGAATCCATAGAGTCATGGGATAATATGTGGAATAGAGCACCAGACTGGGAGCTTTGGGGCTGGAGTTCAAGTCAACCAGAAACTGGCTCTGGGACTGGGGAAAACCTTTTGATATTTCTGATCTTTAGCTTCCTCTTCTGCAATGATCTATGATGCAGTTCTCAGCCCAATATCATTGGTTCTCTTACATTTAAGAGGATGTCATGAGCTCTGAGGAGATTTAACCCATTCCAGCAGACCTGGATGGGACTAGAAAAAGATACAGGCTCATGGCAGAGGCCCCACAGAAAAGCAGTCATTTGGGAGATGGACAAAGCTCCAGGCCTCCTTAGAGACATTGAAAGAAGTTTAAAGGTTGCAGAATCAAGAAAGGATAGTGGATATGAAGGCATAGTATAACTGGGCTGTACTGAGACTGCAGAGATAATAAAAGGGAAGATTGAGCTAAAATATTTCAGAAGTGTAGGTAATGCAGGATGATAGCAGTGCTAAGTAAGACAAACTATAGACTGGGTGTTTTTCAGGAAAGGGGTGACGTTTGGGTGATTTTAAGATGGTGTGGCACTAAGATGCATGGACAGCTATGTTCTGGACCATATGGACCAGCCACATATCCATTTCAGAATCTGCCAAAGGAGATCTGCAAAGAAGAGCATCTCAGAGGAAGAACGTCAAGCTCATCACAGTTGCTCAGGTCTTTGGTTAGGTCATCACTTCAGCAATGTGGGAGCTAACAACATGCTAAGCTGGGTCTGCAGGGGTCAGCAAACATTTTCTGTAAAAGGCCAGATGGTAAATATTTTTGGATTTGTGGATCACAGGATCTCGGTTGCAACTATTCAACTCTGCTGTTGGATAATGAAAACAGCCATAGACTATATGTAAATGAATGGGTATAGCTGTATTCCATTACAACTTTTACAAAAGGAGGCAGCCTGATTCAGCCTGCACACCATAATCAGTCAACTCATGTTTAAACGCATGATGGCCCCAGCCCCTAGCTGATGTGTTCTCATCCATATCCTGAAATCTGCTCCCTTTTATGAGTAAGTTTTTCCTATCACAGAAGAGTGAAGATGGAAAAGCCCATCTCCAGTAGGTGTTCTAAAGAATGGAATCATTTGTTGAGCCACAGGTCACTAGAAATGTATTTCAACATGACAAAAATCCCAGGTGTTCAACATGGTCATTGGTGTGTGAGGATGAATCATTAGATGCTTGTATGAGTGATGCATTTGAGACAGATTCACCAAGGTGGACGCAGGTTTTGACTTCCTCCAATGAGGAAGAGTTGTAGAAACAGACTCTCAAGCTAAGAGAGAGATTTGAAGGAACATCAGGGAAACGAGATAGGAAAGTAAGATGGGTGAAAGTCACAAGGAACTCTGTTATGGCAGGTTGTAACAGAGATGATGTATCGGGTGCTTTATAGCTTAGAAAATATTTTAGGAAGGACTTTCTTGACTTACTTATCAGAAGATGTAAGAGCATTTCTCATAGGTGCCCCAAATATGGAGGAATTCAATTAATAAGTAGGCATAATGATAAGTTATGCTTACAATAATGCAATAGTAATTCATCCAGCAGCAACCAGTGGTGAGGCACGATACCAATGCTTCATGCATCACTAAATCTTCACATCAGCCAAGGGGAGCCATATGAGAAGCATTGTACAAGTGAAGAAACTGACAGTCAAGCTTGGTAACTGACCCAAGGAAGCACAATTCATAATTAGAGCTTTCCCTGAATCCACATCCAACCCCATAACTAACCCCTTAGTCACCACACTTTCCTTCATTAGTTGATATGTTCAAGTGACAACTCAGTGTTTGGATGACTTCAGTGACCTACAAGGATCCTTTAAATCAAATTTTCATTGTGATTGAAGGGCAGAGAACTAAATTATCAAAATGTATAAGCAGAGATAGAGACCAGAATGTAATATCCACAAAGGCAAGGTCCTTATGTTTTATCCACAGTATCATTTCTACAATTTAATTGTGTCTGATAAATACTTGAATCAATAAATCAATGCATAAACACTTGGGATTACGTCTCTGTTTAGTATTAAAAACCTCATAACCATTTAGTCCAACAATTTTATGCCTCATACTTCTCTCTCTTTTAACCACATAGGCTAATACCCTGGGCATGGTAGGCGTTCAAGTGCTGTAAGCTACAGAGGACTTCCCAGGTGGCTCAATGGTAAAGAATCCACCTGCCAGTGCAGGAGATGTGGGTTTGATCCCTGGATCAAGGAAGATCCCCTGGAGAAGGAAATGGCAACCCACTCCAGTATTCTTGCCTGGAAAATCCCATGGACAGAGGAGCCTGATGGGCTACAGTCCTTGGGTTGCAAAAGAGTCAGACATGACTGAGTGACTGAACGACAAAAACAACAATATAGCTACAGTAATCAACTGCAATTAACCATCTTTCATCCCCTCCAGCTTGCATGATAGATGCAGCTACTACTTACTCTCTTTGTGTTGGAGCTCAACCTTTTTCTCTCCTATTTATGGATCTGGGGTAGAAATAAATCAGAGAGGAATATGCTACAAATATGCTCTGATTTATAAATGGTACCTTGGTGGAAACCTTGCTGGTTATATTAACAATGATGGGTTACTTGTAACACAGTTTACAGCTATTGACAGAAAAGCTGGTTAAGACTTTTATGTGACTCCATGTGGCAGAGCTCAGACCTATAAAAAAATCAGGGTAGGAGCTGGGGAGATGTCATCACAGAACCATCCAAAGAATGAATGGGCAGAGAGGCAAAGTCATGAGCTCCCAGACCTCAGATATATTGAAGCAGAGATGACCAGGGGTGAGGTTTAGAGAGGACAGTTACATTGTGGTCAGGCACATCATCACTAAAATCCCTTTAAAATATAAACTTCTTGGACTTTTTAAGTCCTGCCTCAGTTTACTATGACATTATCCTTTGGTAAACAAAACTTTTCTGTAAAACTTTTTATCAGAATGTAATAAATATCACTTGCTTAACTTTTTTCTCCTCCTTGAACACTCTCAACCTTTGTCAGGACCCCAACCTATGGAAGATATATTTTTTCTTCCCCTGCATTAACAGTGCAATGATTTTTAACTAATGAAGTTCATTCTATGTCACACAACATAAGCCCATGAGTCCAGGCAAGAGAACTGCCATAACAATCGGTACATAAGAATTAGTCCAGCACTATCTTTTCAATCCTGGATTGTGCTGGAATGACTTGAGGTGAGGTCTAGCCATGAGGGATTTTTAAAGTCGTCTTGATTCTGAAACACAGTCCTGAAATGGGATGCCACTATTTTATTTTCACAGTAGCCTGTAAGGTGAATGGTGTTATCCTAATTTTACTTTGAAGTAAACTGAAACTCAGAGGGGGTTTGTGTGATTGGAGGTACAGCAGTAGCTGGGGGAAGGTCTAGGACTAAAAATCCACATTAGTTTTCTGCAGATACAAAAATCTCCCTACCAGGCAACTTTTTATACAACACTATAACTTCAGGACTTATTTGGAGATTGGTAATTATTGGTTATGTGTACAGGTTCATGTGTAATTATAATAAAAACAGCATTCTTTTAAATATACATGAGTGATACATGTTTATTGTGGGGAAATATAAAATATAGGTAAGGAAAAGGGGAGAAAGAAAAGTACCTATCACTATACAACTCTGAGATAACCCTTTTAATATGTTGATACAAATCATTTTAGACTTACTATCCATTTACTGGGTTTTTAAAATTAGTTCATAAGACTAGGATCAAGGTGTATGTAAAGGTTTTCACTCTTAAACATTCACTGTCTGTATTATGAGCATCTTACATGCCAGTAAGTAGATACCTTGTGCCTGTTAGGATGGCTATCATCAAAAAGACAAGGGATAAAAAATGCTAACAAGGATGTGGAGAAAAGAGAACACTTGTGCGCTGTTGGTAGGAATGTCAATTGGTACAGACACTATGGAAAACAGTTTGGAGTTTCCTCAAAAAGTTAAAAATAGAACTACCATATGATCCAGCAATTCCACTTCTGGGAATACATCCAAAGGAAAAGAAAACACTATGTCAAAGAGATATCTACACCCCCATGCTCAGAGCAGCATTATTTACAGTATCCAAGGGATGGAAAAACCTAAGTGTCCACTAATGGATGAATAGATAAAGAAGCTGTGGCTTAATTATACAATGGAATATTATTCAGCCGTGGAAAAGGAGGAAAATCTCCATTTGTGACAATCTGAATAATCTTGAAGGTATTACACCACAGAAGATAAGCCAGACAGGAAGGACAAACACTGTGTGATCTCACTTGTATGGTGAATCTAAACAAACAAACAAGCAAAAAAAAAAAAAAAACTCTTAAAAAAAGAGAACAGATTTGCAGTTAGCAGAGGCAGGGGGTGGGGTGGAGGAAATTGGATGAAGGTGGTCGAAAGATACAAACTTTCAACAAGGTAAACAAGATCTGTGGCTGTAATGTATTGTATAACATGATGGCTATAGTTAACACTTCTTTATGGTATTTGAAAGTTGTTAACAGACTAGATCCTAAGACTGCTCATCACAAAAAAACCACACTCATTTTTTGTATCTATATGAGATGATGAATATTAAATACATTTTTGTGGTAATAATTTCACCACATATGTGAATATGTAAGTCAAGTCATTATACTATATACCTTAAACTTGTACCATTCTGTATGTCAACTATATATATTAAACAAAAAAAACTTTTTTTAAAAGCAGATATTCCCACTAATAGTTGATTACAGAATTCCTTCATGTACTAAAGCATAATATGTTCAACAGAATCTTATTGTTAGATGTCTGACATCTGTGGATTTTTAAAACAACATATTTAAGTGAACAGCATATAACTTACCAAAGCTCAAAAATGGAATGTTTAGGTAATAAGCAGTTCTGATGAACATAAAGATGTAGCATTCAGTTAACCCCTCCTCAGTCTAGTAGGATAACTGAGGTGGAACTTACACATTAATGACCCCCCCATTCATATCACTGTTGCATGACAGGTGTGACTAGCACTTTAATGTATCAGTAGTCAGGCTCACTGAGTTTACTTTCAGGTTTGAAATTGAGCTCCACAAAGTACCAGGACATTATTACTTGTGGGTTCTTGAGACTTCCCTGCCTACTCCAAGAGCAGAAGTGAGATCTCTGAAGTTAGCAGTCAGCACAGAATTTTCATCAGGAAAAGGCAGAGAAGCCATTAATTCAAACCCTGGAAAAATCTGATGTTTGCCTAGAAATAACAAGAGAATCAGATTAGAGCCCAGGAGAAAAGTGTCATAACCTTGAGAAAGATCCAGGTGACAAGGGTATGTTGGAAGGATGAGATCAGAAAAGCAGAGTTCTAAGAAATTCAGGGTAATCACATCCAAAAAGTGGGCAAATGTGATCAAATCATGGACTCTGGTATGTTCAGAGAAGAAAATGAATCTGGTCTCTTTTTGAGAAGTTGTCAGAAAACAAATTTGCCAGTCCATCCATTTATAGAATGAAAGGGATGCTCTAAGTGATCCCGCAATTCCCAGAACATCTTTTCCTTCCTTACTATGAGGTTCAGGAGAGACACCAGGGTGGTTAGTAAAGTGCCTTGAGGTCTACATTCTTGATCTGGCTTCAGCCCCTCTCTGTGCAACTAAGAAAATTCTCTGTCTATTCAGGTTTTCTAGCCATTGAATAAGAAGTAGAGGGGTATTATAGTATATACATTAAGAATTCCAGGTCTACCAGTTACTAACTATAAAACTGGATTTCTTCTTTACTTTCTTTCCAGTCTTCAAAATTTGCCAGTCCTTGAAATAGAGTTTAAAATATGTATAAGACTGTACTGAGTATTAAAACAAAATGAGATATATAAAAAGCTTAGCTTAGGACCCATGACACAGTGGATGCTCAATAATTACAGGGGTTAGCAGCTGTTTCATTTTCTTTGTTCCTTCCTAGCTCCAAAGTATTATTCTGTGACAGGTGTTAGAGGCATATAGAGATACTAAGTTACATTCATTGCTTCCAAAGAGTTACAGCCCACTGTGGGGAGCAGACATGTAAGCACATCTGTATGGGAAGGTCAAGAGAGAGCTGTGTAAACGAGGCAGAGGTGATGTATCCTCACCATGGGGGAGGGGGGCAGGCTTCAGAGGGGAGGCATCCATGCAGTAGGTGCCAAAAGATAAAAAATTTAGGGCAGAGTAGGTGTAGATGTACTCAGATAAGAAAGTAAAAGGCACAAGTGGATGGATTGTTACTATTATTGTTTCAGTTCAGTTCAGTTCAGTCACTCAGTCATGTCCAACTCTTTGAGACCCCATGAATCACAGCACGCCAGGCTTCCCTGTCCATCACCAACTCCCAGAGTTTACTCAAACTCATGTCCATCGAGTCGGTGATGCCATCCAACCATCTCATCTTCTGTCGTCCCCTTCTCCTCCTGCCACCAATCCCTCCCAGCATCAGGGTCTTTTCCAATGAGTCAGCTCTTCGCATCAGATGGCCAAAGTACTGGAGTTTCAGCTTCAACATCATCAGTCCCTCCAATGAACACCCAGGACTGATCTCCTTTAGGATGGACTGGTTGGATCTCCTTGCAGTCCAAGGGACTCTCAAGAGTCTTCTCCAACACCGCAGTTCAAAAGCATCAATTCTTCGGCGCTCAGCTTTCTTTATAATCCAACTCTCACATCCATACATGACCACTGGAAAAACCATAGCCTTGACTAGATGGACCTTTGTTGGCAAAGTAATGTCTCTGCTTTTTAATATGCTGTTTAGGTTGGTCATAAATTTCCTTCCAAGGAGTAAGCGGCTTTTTATTTCATGGTTGCAGTCACCATCTGCAGTGATTTTGGAGCCCAGAAAAACAAAGTCTGCCACTGTTTCTCCATCTATTTGCCATGAAATGATGGGATGGGATGCCATGATTTTTGTTTTCTGAATATTGAGCTTTAAGCCAACTTTTTCACTGTCCTCTTTCACTTTCATCAAGAGGCTCTTCAGTTCTTGTTCGCTTTCTGCCATAAGTTTGGTGTCATCTGCATATCTGAAGTTACTGATATTTCTCCCAGCAATCTTGATTCCAGCTTGTGCTTCATCCAGCCCAGCGTTTCTCATGATGTACTCTGCATATAAGTTAAATAAGCAGGGTGACAATATACAGCCTTGAGGTACTCCTTTCCCAATTTGGAACCAGTCTATTGTTCCATGTCCAGTTCTAACTGTTACTTCCTGACCAGCACACAGATTTCTCAAGAGGCAGGTCAGGTGATCTATTATTCCCATCTCTTGAAGAATTTTCCACAGTTTATTGTGATCCACACAGTCAAAGGCTTTGGCATAGTCAATAAAGCAGAAGTAGATGTTACTATTGTTTAATTCCTTCTAATGAACTAATTTTGTTAAGGTGTAAAAAAAAAAAATCAGAGTATATATTTACAACTGAACCCAAGTCCACTCCTGCTAGAAAATTAAAATTTGGCCCACTTGATCAAAGTAGTCAAAGCCTGGTGTGTCTTTGTTTTGCTACTAATAGTCTGACTTTGAACATATGATGTCATCCACTCTGAAACTCTAAATGAAGACTACATTCTTCCTATCCACTTTCATCAGTTGTTGTGAAAATTAACTGAGATGATATAGGATCTACTTAAGAATCACCAGGAAGGCTTGTGAAAGCACAGATTACTGGACCCTGCCTTCACTGGCTCTGATTCAGTAGGTACGAGGTGGGACCCAAGAATTCATATTCCAAACAAGCTCTCAGGCAATGCTGATGTAGCTGTTACAGAGGACTATATTTTGGAAACTGCTACTTTAGGACACTGCATTTTTCTCAGCTATTATTCACAATTGGTTCAAGAGTAATGTAAGTGTTTACTATGTTTTATTTTGCTTCTTGCCCCTTAAGAGACTCTACAGGGAGTATTCACAAGTAGAAGACACAATATTTGCTCTAGCTATCCCTACACAATATTGGCCTTGCTCAGTCATACACAGTTAATGAATATGTTGATTTGATTTGTCCTTATATAGCTTCTAGTCTCACTAGAAAGACATCACAAATTTATTAGAATGATAGCATTCATTGGAATGAGATTAAGTCTTTTTCTAGGTTTTTTTTTTCCCCCTCAGTCATCAAGACTATGATTCCTAAAGGACCTTTTCCTTCTTTTCTCTTAACCTTTGGTAGAAACTGCATGCTTAATGTGGCTGCTTTCTCTGTTTCTGCTCCTATGACCACATCTCTCAGTAGTCTTATAGGCCCTCAGTTGGGTGAGACTTTGATTAGTGTTAAGAGGACAGATATTTATGGAACTAGAGTCAGATGGACTTCCCAGGTGGCACTAGTGGTAAAGAATCTGCCTGCCAATGCTGGAAATGCAAGAGACACAGGTTCGATCCCTGGGTTGGGAAGATCCCCTGGAGAAGGAAATGGCAACTCACCCGAGTATTCTTGCCCGAAGAATCCCACGGACAGAGGAGCCTGGAGGCTACAGTCCATAGGGTTGCAAAGAGTCGGACACGAATGAGCACTTGAGCACAGAGCCAGATACCCCCTCCAACATCTGAAACAGGCTTTCTAGCCATCATAACTCTAAATCACTTTCAAAGTGCTCTTTCTCCCAGAAGTGGAGTCTTTGCTTTACACATACTCCCATTGCTATAGCACACCCTTATCTCAGGAAGATCACAGCCAGTCACCATGTTTTCACAGCCCATCCACTTCTTGTACCCCATCTCCTTTCTTGGCCTCCGAGTGTTCATGCTTTACATGTCTTTTGCACATTCCAGTCTTTGAACTTCTTTGGAGAGTGACATTTTCCAGGGCCTGGCTGCAGCCAAGCCATGGGCATTGCCTCTCCATGATCATGAAGTATTTTAAAGTGTCCATTTCCTCTTTGAAAGAGAAAGAAACCATTCTAATTGCTTCAAGCTACAAGATCAAGAGAACTTGCTGCACGCTCACTGAAGCAGTTACTGGACGTGTAGTCACTCAGTCGAGTCCGACTCTTTGCAAACCCATGAACTATAGCCCACTAGGCTCCTCTGTTCATGGAATTCTCCAGGCAAGAAAACCGGATTGTCATTCCTTTCCCCAGAGGATCTTCCTAACCCAGGGATCAAACCCCAGTCATTGCAGACAGATTATTTACCATCTAAAGCAGTTATATCCTCTCTTCAAAATGTGGAATGGTCTGCCTATATGTAGCATGGTGGGACTTCTGGTCTTTCTACACAAAAATCTGTTTTCTCTCTGTCAGAGGTCCAAAATTGGTGTTCCATGGACCATATTCACCTTGGGTAAAATAGATTTGTGTGTGTGTGTGTGTTTTTAAAGAAAGAAAAGAAAATTGGATTTGTGACCAGCATTACAAAGAGAGAGACAGAAAGAATTTCTATAAAATTTGGATTCCCGGCTAAAACAAAAAGTTTAGAAGCTCTGTCAGCCTGTACTCCCATTTTTTTTTTTTTTTTTTGGTGGTGGTGGAAAAAATTTATTTAATGTTTGTCCTGTTTTTTTCTTTTTTTCTCATTTATTTTTTAAAATTAAATTAAATGTTTAATTTTTAAAATTAATTTAAAATTTTAATTTTTAATTAATTTATTTGTTAATTAATTAATTTATTTTAATTGGAGGCTAATTATTTTACAATATTGTAGTGGTTCTTGCCATACATTGACATGAATCAGCCATGGGTGATGACATGAATCCCCACGCTGAACCCCCCTCCCACCTCCCTCCCCATCCCATCCCTCAGAGTCATCCCAGTGCACCAGCCCTGAGCACGCTTTCTCATGCATTGAACCTGGACTGGCAATCTATTTCACATATGGAAATATACATGTTTCAATGCTATTCTCTCAAATCATCCCACCCTCGCCTTCTCCCACAGAGTCCAAAAGTCTGTTTTTACATCTGTGTCTCCTTTGCTGTCTCACATATAGGGTCATTGTTACCAACTTTTTAAATTCCATATATATGTGCTAATATACTGTAGTGGTGTTTTTCTTTCTGACTTAACTTCACTCTGTATAATAGGTTCCAGTTTCATCCACCTCATTAAGAATGGATTCAAATGCATTCTTTTTAATAGCTGAGTAATATTCCATTGTGTATATGTACCACAGCTTTCTTATCCATTCATCTGCTGATGGACATCTAGGTTGCTTCCATGTCCTGGCTTTTGTAAAGACTCCCATTGTTAAAGGCAATATTTGAAGGAACCGAGGGCTGTTCACCTCCTTGGGTCCAAGTTCTCTAGTTTGCCCTGTCCATACTGGCTTGTTACTCATTTATATTACCTGCTTACTTCCTGAAGGCATTGACATTAGTTGCTTAGTTTTGCTCTTTTTGACAGGCTCACAGACCTGCAAAGTTTGGCAGCTAGAGAAGTTCCTTAGAGCAGGGATTTCCCATCAGATTCACCAAGTAGCCTCTACAAATTCCAATACCCAGGCTGGACCTAATGCTAATTAAGTAAGAATCTCTAGAGTAAGACCAAGACATCAGTATTTTTTCTTAATCCCCCAGATGATTCTAACATCCAAACATATTCGAGAATCAGAACTTTAGCAGTGGTTCCCAACCTTTCTGGCACCAAGGACTGGTTTTGTGGGAGACAAATTTTCAATGGAACGGGAGTGATGGGGTGGTTTGGGGATGATTCACAGGCATTACATTTACTGCATACTTTACTTCTATTACTATTGCATCAGCTCCACCTCAGATCATCAGGTATTAGATCTCAGAAGTTGGGAACCCCTGCCTTAGAAGAGTTTTTCCTCAACATTACTGTGCATATGAATTACCTGGGGAACTTGGACAGTCAGGTTCTAATTCAGTAGGTCTGGGTGAAACCTGAGATCTAGAATTTCCAACAAGCCAAGGCTGTTTGTCCCAAGACAACAATTTACATAGCAAAATCTTAGAGATCCTCTAAGTCCTCTAGTCCTATTCACAGGTTTAAAGGGATGCCAAAATAATACTGTATTCATCATAGTTAAGTATCTAAACTTAGGAAGAATTTACTCTATTTTTAAGAATTTACTTTTAAAGTCATGAATGATAGTGGTGTCAAGGACATTTCTATAACAAACTGCGTGCTTTTCCTCACTGACTTACATTCTGTTACGACTTCTTGACTATTAGTAAAAGAGGCAGGGGTAGGTCTTCATTCAACAGAACATTATTTCACCCCAGTGATTCTCATCTTTTGTGATGGTGGGTGGTGTGGAGATTAGAAAATAGATCCTTACTTACCTCTCCCTGTTATTGTTCAAGATCACACAACTATTAATTAGAGGAGCCGATAGGGTTTCCCAAGTGGCGCTAGTGGTAAAGAATCCACCTCCAGTGCCGGAAATGCGAGAGAAGGTTCAATCCTTGAGTTGGGAAGATCCCCTGGAGTAGGAAATGGCAACTCACTCCAGTATTCTCGCCTGGAAAATTCCATGGGTAGAGGAGCCTGTGAACTACAGCTCATGGGGCCACAGAGTCAGGCATGACTGAGCACACACACAAACACACACAGAGGAGCCAATCCACAGAGAAAAATATTGCCATCTGTCTTTGTAATCAGTCTAAAACCCTGAGAGTTTCTTTGTTTGATGGAGGTTTAAGTTCTGGCAGCCTCTCTTTCAGGTGACAGTGAAGTGGTCAGACAGGTCTAATTGCCTGGTTATACAAGTGAACGGAGTAGGTAACTTTCAACAGTTTAATCTGAGGTCTGAAATTGGAGAGTAGAAGCTGGAACACATTCTGGACTTTCTGGGGCCAAAAGATTTCTTTTGGGCTAGCCATTTCTCTGAGCTAAAAACGCCACCATGGTGGATTCATTTTTTTTTTAGATCCATGTTTCTCAAAGTATTATCAAGAGGCAGTGTGTATCAGACTCTCTGGAGGCTAGAGTTCATTTTCAGGCCCCATTCCCAGAAATTCTGAATGGGTAGGTCTAGGGTGGGAGCCAGGAAATGACATTTTTAAGAAAATTCATTCACGTGAATCTGATGCCAGGGGAGCTCCCATGTAGAGAAATATGGTCTGTACATAAATGACCTTCCCTCCCTGCCTGCTAGTACAGGGGCTATTTTCTTCTGAACCTGAGCCTAGGAATCAGTTTGGCAGCAGCCTCTTCATGTGTTGAATCATGACAGACATCACCCATGATCCCTTTGCTACCCAGACGAGCAGCCTAGAACTCAGGTATAATCATTTTATTAGCAGAGAACAGCTGGGAGTTTTTCCAAATGTGTTTACTACAGGAAGACATGAAATGGGGTAGTACTTCTCTCAGTCTTTAGATTTTGAGGTCTCACTACAACACTGTTTTGCAACTTTTAAAAAAAGAATTAATAATGATAACTCCCTTTGGATGACATGAAAAGCCTCAGATCCTGCTATTCTCCACTAGATGTATAATATATCCTTAGACAATGCCCCTTGCTGAATATCACTAAATACAGAGTGACAATTCCATTTTCTACACATTGTCAGACACAACTGAATGACTAAGCACATGCACTGCTCAGTCAGTCAGTCAGTGTTAGTGGCTCAGTCGTGTTTGACTCTTTGCGACGCCATGGACTATACCCAGCTAGGCTCCTCTTTCCATGGATTCTCCAGGCAAGATTACAGAGTGGGTTACTATACCCATCTCCAGGGGAATCTTCCTGACCAGGGCATCAGACCCAGATCTCCCAAATTGCAGGCAGATTCTTTATCATCTGAGCCACCAGGGAACCCGCTATACATTGCTACTAACACAGAAAAATCTTAGGTACATGACTTTTGGAAATCTGTTACCATCAAAACAACAGGTATGCATAAATGCTTAATAATTTATGATATCTTAATATTGAAAATGCTTTTGCCACTGCTCCTGCTCTACTAGAGGAATCCTGTGGTACATTAGTATATATGCCTTTCCCCTAGCAGGCATGCCCCCACTTCCTCCTGCCTCTTCACTGTGATTCACTGTTATAATGCCAAGGCCAGGGAGAGCAAGAAAGGCAGCTGGTGCATGCCTGTCACCACAGGGAGCCTAGGCCAGAAGAGAATGACTGGCCTCTGGGTGCAGAGACCTATCTGGAAGGCCCCTGGGCATGTGAATTGGCCTGTCCAGGCTGCAGTTTCAGACAGTCTAACAGCCTACTCAAAGAGACTCTGGTGTACACTTCAGCAACTCGATCACTCTTCCCCTGCTGGATGTCAAATGATTTGATCCAAAAGGAGAGAGGCTGCAATTGCCCTGCCTGGCAACTAAATAACAACCTGGCCTTTTTAATCAGGAAGAATCTCTCAAGTGATACAGAAAGGAACAGTAGAAATTAGAAAGATGATATTGATGACGATGGCATTCAGAGCAGCAGCCAGTGACATTAATTAAGAGATGGTAATGTGGCAGGCACATGTTTTATCCTGTTTAACCCACACACCAACCCTGGGAGGCAGCGGTATGACTGTCTCATTTTATATAAAGAATGTGAGGTTTAGACCTATTAAGTGACTTGTGCCTGGTGATATAGGTAGAATAGGGCTGGGGTTTGAACCCAGGTTCATGTCACCTTCAGGTCCATTCTAGTCTCCCCCACTGCACAATTATGATGCAATTGCTTGTTGCAGCTACCATTCTTGAAGGCTTTTAACTCCTGCACTTGGCTATGCTTCTGGGGAATCTTGATCTTTGCATAGTATGGAAGCTGACGCTGATCCTTCCAGAAATTCAACTATTTTCTCATCCAACTGTGGCCAAGAAAGAAGAGGCTCAGAGATCAGCTGGTGTCTCAAAAGGTCACTCTTGCCTGCAGCTTAGTTAATCCATATGCAGGTCATCTTATCCTCAGTCCAGTAATCCAGCAAGATCCAGAAACTAAATATTCCCTGGAGCCCTTCTAGTCTATTGGAAAAACTATAGAGTCAAAAACTCAAGTTAAAAAAAAAAAAAAAAACTCAAGTTAAAATCCCAGGTCTTCAAGGCAGTAAGTCTCATTTTTCTTCTAAGCTGGGATACTCAAGTAGGTGTGCAACCTAGCATCATGTCTAGAATGCAGTAAATATGCAAGTGTTATTGGTTACAAGAAAGAATATCACTAGTAAGGGCTATAAACTTGGAGAAAGCACTGTATTTTCTTTCTCCAATTTTTCTATCTTTGAAATAAGTAGGTGTAGTCTACCTGTTCAAGGAGGTCTTTCAACTTCAAAATTTCAGTTCAGTTCAGTCGCTCAGTCATGTCCAGTTCTTTGCAAACCCATGGACTGCAGCACACCATGTACTGCCCCATCCATCACCAACACCCGAAGCCTACCCAAACTCATGTCCATTGAGTCAGTGCTGCCATCCAACCATCTCATCCTCTGTCGTCGCCTTCTCCTCCTGCCTTCAATCTTTCCCAGCATCAGGGTCTTTTCAAATGAGTCAGCTCTTTCACATCAGGTAGCCAAAGTATTGGAGTTTCAGCTTCAACACGAGTCCTTCCAATGAACACCCAGGACTGATATCCTTTAGGATGGACTGATTGGATCTCCTTACAGTCCAAGGGACCCTCAAGAGTCTTTTCCAACACCACAGTTCAAAAGCATCAATTCTCCAGCACTCAGCTTTCTTTATAGTCCAACTCTCACATCCATACATGACTACTGGAAAAACCACAACTTTGACTAATGGACCTCTGTTAGTAAAGTAATGTCTCTGCTTTTTAATATGCTGTCTAGGTTGGTCATAGTTTTTCTTCCAAAGAGCAAGTGTCTTTTAATTTCATGGCTGCAATCACCATCTGCAGTAATTTTGGAATCAAATAAATAAATAAAGTCTCTCACTGTTTCCATTGTTTCCCCATCTATTTGCCATAAAGTGATGGGACCGGATGCCAAGATCTTTGTTTTCAGAATGTTGAGTTTTAAGCCACCTTTTTCACTTTCCTCTTTCACTTTCATCAAGAGGCTCTTTGGTTCTTTGCTTTCTGCCATAAAGTTGGTGTCATCTGCCTATCTGAGGTTATTGATATTTTTCCTGGCCATCTTTGATTCCATCCTGTGCTTCATCCAGCCTGGCATTTCTCATGATGTACTCTGCATTTAAGTTTAATAATCAGAGAGACAATATACAGCCTTGATGTACTCCTTTCCCGATTTGGAACCAGTCTGTTGTTCCAGGCCCAGTTCTAACATGCCAAAGTTGAACTTCTTGACCTGCATTCAGATTTCTTAGGAGGCAGGTCAGGTGGTCCGGTATTCCCATCTATTTAAGAATTTTCCACAGTTTGTTGTGATCCACACAGTCAAATGCTTTGGCATAGTCAACAAAGCAAAAGTAACTTTTTCGGTGATCCAACGGATGTTGGAAATTTGATCTCTGGTTCCTCTGTCTTTTCTAAACCCAGCTTGAACATCTGGAAGTTCACAGTTCACGTACTGTTGAAGCCTGGCTTAGAGAATTTTGAGCATTACTTTCCTAGCATATGAGATGAGTGCAACTGTGCCATAGTTTGAACATTCTTTGGCATTGCCTTTCTTTGTGATTGGAATGAAAACTGATCTTTTCCAGTCCTGTGGCCACTGCTGAGTTTTCCAGATTTGCTGGCATTTTGAGTGCAACACTTTCACAGCATCATCTTTTAGGATTTGAAATAGCTCAACTGGAATTCCATCATCTCCACTAGCTTTGTTCGTAGTGATGCTTCCTAAGGCCCACTTGACTTCACACTCCATTATGTCTGGCTCTAGGAGAGTGATCACACCATCATGATTATCTGGGTCATGAAGATCTTTTTGTATAGTTTTTCTGTGTATTCTTCTCACCTCTTCTCAATATCTTCTGTTAGGTTCATACCATTTCTGCCCTTTATTGAGCCCATCTTTGCATGAAATGTTCCCTTTGTGTCTCTAATTTTCTTGAAGAGATCTCTAGTCTTTCCCATTATATTGTTTTCCTCTATTTCTTTGCACTGATCACTGAGGAAGGTTTTCTTATCTCTCCTTGCTATTCTTTGGAACTCTGCATTCAAATAGGTGTATCTTTCCTTTTCTCCTTTGCTTTTTGCTTCTCTTCTTTTCTCAGCTATTTGTAAGGTCTTGTCAGACAATCATTTTGCCTTTTTGCATTTCTTTTTCTTGGGGATGGTCTTGATCCCTACCTCCTGTACAATATTATGAACTTCCGTCCATAATTCTTCAGGCACTCTATCAGATCTAATCCCTTGAATCTATTTGTCACTTCCACTGTATAATCATAAGGGATTTCATTTAGGTCATATCTGAATGGTGTAGTGGTTTTCCATACTTTTTTCAATTTATGCCTGAATTTGGCAATAAGGAGTTCATGATCTGAGCCACAGTCAGTGCCCGGTCTTGTTTTTGCTGACTGTATAGAGCTTCTACATCTTTGGCTGCAAAGAATGCAATCAACCTGATTTTGGTACTGACCATCTGTGATGTCCATGTGTAGAGTCTTCTCTTGTGTTGTTGGAAGAGGGTGTTTGCTATGACCATCATGTTCTCTTGGCAAAACTCTGTTAAGTGTTTGCCCTGCTTCATTTTGTACTCCAAGGCCAAATTTGCTTGTTATTCCAGGTAGCTCTTGACTTCCTACTTTTGCTTTCCAGTTCCCTATAATGAAGAGGACATCTTTTTTGGGTGTTAGTTCTAGAAGGTCTTATAGGTCTTCTTAGAACCGTTCAACTTCAGTTTCTTCAGCATTACTTGGATTACTGTGATATTGAATGGTTTGCTTTGGAAACAAACAGAGATCATTCTCTCATTTTTGAGATTGCATCCAAGTACTGCATTTTGGACTCTTGTTAACTATGGTGGCTACTCCATTTCATCTAAGGGATTGTTGCCCACAGTAGTAGATATAATGGTCATTTGAGTTAAATTCACTATTCCAGTCCATTTTAGTTCACTGATTCCTAAAATATCGATGTTCACTCTTACCATCTCCCAATTGACCACTTCCAATTTGCTTTGATTCATGGACCTATCATTCCAGGTTCCTATGCAATATTGCTCTTTACAGCATCAGACTTTACTTTTCACCCATCACATCCACAACTGGGTGTTGTTTTGTCTTTGGCTCCATCTCTTTGTTCTTTCTGGAGTTCTTTCTCCACTGATCTCCAGTAGCATATTGGGCATCCACTGACCTGGGGAGTTCATCTTTCAGTGTCATACCTTTTTGCCTTCTCACACTGTTCATGGGGTTCTCAAGGCAAGAATACTGAAGTAGTTTTCCATTCCCTTCTCCAGCAGACCATGTTTTGTCAGAACTCTGCACCATGACCCATCTGTCTTGGGTGGCCCTACATGGCATGACTCATAGTTTCATTGAGGTAGACAAGGTTGTGATCCATGTGATCAGTTTGGTTATTTCTGTGATTGTGGTTTTCATTCTGTCTGCCCTCTGATGGATAAAGATAAGAGGTATATGGAAGCTTCCTGGTGGTCCTAAAGATTGGTCAATTTATTCTCTGTAACCATATGCATAGTACCCTTAAAATTTGATTTGCTGATGTGCTCACTTGTGACTGACTTTTTGTGACACCATGCACTGTAGCCCGCCAGGTTTCTCTATCCATGGAATTTTCCAACCAAGAATACTGGAGTGAGTTGCCATTTCCTTCTCCAAAATTTTATTTGCTTTTGTATAATTTATATATAGTAAATTGGAATTAGTTTTATAACTAATAGAAATTAGTTCTATTAGTTATATAACTTTTGACAAATGTATACAGTCACGTAACCACCACTATAATCAAGATATAGAATAATTTAATTAGTCCAAAAAGTGCCCTTAGATACCTTTGCAATCAATTCCCTTCTCCAACTCCAGCCTAGACAACTACTGATCTTTTTTCTCTTCCTATAATTCTGTATTTCCTAAAACACCATGTAAATGGAGTCATAGATTTTACAGTCTGGCTTCTTTTCCTGAGCATGATGCTTCTGAGATTCAGTCATGTTGCTGTGCGTATTAATATCTTGTTCCCGTTTATTCCTGAGCCAATATTCCATTGTATATGGATGTACCACAATTTGCTTATCTATTCCAGATGATGGATGTTTAGATTGTGACCAGTTTGAAGTATTTATAAATGAAGCTGTTATAAATATTCATGTATAGGTTTTTCACACATATTTCTTAATATTTCTCAGGTGATTACTGCGAGAGTGGGTCCATGCAGAATTATTGAGTGTATATATGTAATATTTTTCTGGGGAGATAGTTCATAGTTTTTGTGATATGCCCCAATTGTCAGGGTTTACAAAAGGTTAAGAGCCACTGATCTTTGAAAAACAATAGATATATGTGTATGTATCATTGAATCAGTTTGCTGTATACGGGAAACTAACACAACACTGTAAACCAACTACGTTTAGTCACTTCAGTCGTGTCTGACTTTTTGTGATCCTATAGGACTGTAGCCCACCAGGCTCCTCTGTCCATGGGATTCTCCAGGCAAGGACACTGGAGCATGTCACCATTTCCTCCTCCAAGGAATCTTCCCAACCCAGGGATTGAACCGGATTCTCCTGCACTTCCTGCATTACAGGCAGATTCTTTACCACTGAGCCACCAGGGAAGCCTAACATAGCTTGTATTCCAACATAATTTTTTTATAACTGAGGTATAGTTGCTTTACAACACTGTATTAGTTTCTACCGACAGTAAAATTTATCAGCTATGTGTATACATATATCTGCTTTCTCTTGGACCTCCCTCCCACTTCCCCCATCCCCAACCCATCCAACTAGGTCACCACAGAGCACAGATCTGAGCTCCCTGAAAATGATTATGGGGGAAAAAAAAGAACAAATGATTATGGGGAAAAAAAGGAAGCCATTGCTGCTTCCTTTTATGTGTTGAGTTCCCTAAGCTCAGTGAGCTGACTTCTCAAATGGAATATTAACAAATTGAGAGGCAGCCTAGCTTAATAAAATAGGCATTGGATTAGATTTGAGGTGCTATCCCACTGTAGTCAAGTCTTTCACTGTGTGACACTGTCAGTCCTCTTTCCCTTTCCAGGACCTCAGTGATCCTGGGTTTGACAGCCAAGCTCCGTTTCTCCATCCTATGTTTACCAGGCAACATAATGAAAGCTTCTTCCCTGGCCTCCTGCCCCTTTGGAGTTCTGGCTCAGACACTCCAAGGATCCATCATTCAGATTTGCCCTGCTTCCTGCAGAGGCCCAATCACAGAGCATGAAAGTTTCTATCCACTTGCACTCATTGTTGTTCATTATTGTCTATACCTGAGAGGATGCACCCCAAGAGGAATGTTTATCAAGGTGCAGCAAACAAGAGGGGGGGGCGGGGGACTGACCAGATTTCTAGTCCCAGAAAATGCTAACAGAAGTTCAATAGAGACGGGAAAATCACTGTAATTTCCCTTGCTTAAAATATTGAGTGGCTTTCCAAAGTCCTTGAGATAAACACCCAGAACCTTCAAAACATGCATAAGACCTACCCTTTGCCTGCCTCTCTAACACCCTTCCTTCCTGCCTCCCCTGCAGTGCCCTCCAAGGACTCTCCCCCACCAGTGGTTTGAAAGGTACCATGAAGACTTTGAGCATAAGCTGTGAGCTTTTGGCTTTGAGGCTCTCCAACATTTAGCTGGACAATGACATACCATTAAGTGGAGTTCTGAAGATGCTCCATGTAAGGAATTAAGCCAGAGCAGCAGAATAATAAAGGCCTGCATATGTGGAGGAGACAGAGTAACGAGGCCAATTCTCAGGCTGCAACTGTCTCAGCAAAGCAATAAAGATGAACTTAAGACCAAGGGATAGGGACATTTTTTTCTTGGTTGGTATCTGTGTTTATATAACTTCTTTCTCCTCAATTATACAGGTGTCTCCATAATACACATCTTTAGGATAGCCTTAGAATAGAAGAAGAATCTTTGCGTGGTTTTGATTTATCCAGTTGGCATTTATTAAACCTGGGGGGTGGGCAGCAAGGATCAGGAGTCCACTAAGACATCAGATCCTGGCCCCCCAAACAGCTTTTTCAGGTGGAAATCATGAAAGCTACCCATCTCTCTAGTGTCTTCTCTGGGTTCAGCATCTTGCTAAGTGTTATATCCACTGTCTTATGAAATCATGATGATAAACTTAACACCATTCATATTTTACAGATAAGAAAACTGAGAATTACACTAAGATAGTTCCTTGACAAAGGTCATGAAGCTACTAACTTGTAGAGCCTGGATTCAGCTCAAGAGCCCATGATGCCAAAGCCAATCCATGTAACTGCCCATTACCACGAGGGAAATTAAGCTCATTCCTTGATCTTACTAGGCTTCCATTTCCTCTGTGAATGGGATAACTAAGTTAACAGGCTTCCAGCATTTACAGAAACTAAAGATAATTAATGTAAAGTATTTATTTATCATAACGCCTGGCACAGTAAAATTCTTAATAGAGTCTAGCTGCTATTATTCTTATCCTCACTATCATCATTACTGTTTGCCAAAAGACAGGCATATGAGGAGTATCATAGTGGTTGAAAGAAGAGGCAAACACTTTCACCAACAGGACAGTCCAGATGTGTGAGGACAGGTATAAGGTTCATAAAAATTCAAACTTGACCTCAAAAGGAGAATGTGTAGGTAGGAATTTGGGCTTCAAAGGGCCGATATAAGAAACAACAGCTCTGTGCTCTGTGATGGCCTAGAGGGATGTGATGGGGTTAGGGGTGGAAGGAAGGCTCAAGAGAAAGGGGAGATATATATACTCTGATTCATGTGTTGTACAGCTTGGTGCTCTGTGATGACCGAGAGGGATGGGATGGGTTTAGGGCTGGAAGGGTGGCTCAAGAGAAAGGGGATATATGTATACTTAGAGCCGATTCATGTGTTGTGCAGATCGGTGCTCTGTGATGGCTGAGAGGGGTGGGATGGGGCTGGGGGGTGAGAGGAAGGCTCAAGAGGAAGGGGAGATATGTATACTTAGAGCCGATTCATGTGTTGTACAGCAGAAACCAACATAACGTTGTTAAGCAATTATCCTCCAATTAAAAATAAGTTTAAAAAAAAAAAGAAAAATACATCAAGTACTCATACAACTCAACCTTCAAAAAATAAATCCCTGAAAGGCCAGCACTGACATATATACACTACAATATGTAAAATAGATAGCTAGTGGGAACCTGTTGTATAACACAGGGAGCTCAGCCTAGTGCTCTGTAACAACCTAGAGGGGTGGGAGAGGGTGGGAGGGAGCTTCAAGAGAAAGGGGACATATATACATATACATATACCCATGGCAGATTCATGTTGAGGTTTGACAGAAAACAACAAAATTCTGTAAAGCAATTACCCTTCAATAAAAAAAATTTTTTTTTTTTTAAATTTTTTAAAAAGAGAAACACACACACACATACATACATACAACTATGGTTGATTCATCTTGTTATATGACAGAAACCAACACAACGTTGTAAAGCAATTATCCTCCAATTAAAAAAAATTTTTTTAAATAAACTTAAGCCTAAGTTTAATGCCAACAATGTGTGTATATGTGTGTAAAAAAAAAAAAAGGAAACATGGGGAACTTCCCTGCGGGAGGAGGGGCATGCAGTGGCTAAGACTTCACACTCCCAATGCAGGGGGCCCAAGTTTGATCCTTGGTCAGGGAACTAGATTTCTCAATACACAAAGAAGATCAAAGATTCCATGTGCCAACCAGCACAATCAAATAAATAAATAAACAATGTTTTAAAAGTCTCTTTCTAATAAAAAAAAGGAAACAACAGGAGTGAGAGCAAGCAGATAATATGAAAAAAAACTAGTGATGACTAAAAATGGTGAATAGGCCATTTTGGCTGATTGATACCTAGAAAAATGCAGAGAAGGTAGACAGATGCCTTGGGGTGAGAGTTTGGAGAACTGAGTTGAGCAGAGGCATGGTTTTATAGGAAGAGAGGGAACACTAAGCAGTTATGAGCAGGGGAGCAGCAGAAGACCCTGAGAAGATTCTGGGAAGATTCTGCCGGCCATCTCTACCCACTGTGGCTGGGATGCACATAAGGGAGTCACAGGAGATGAATAAGACTTGGGAAGGACCAGTTCATGATAAGTCTGACTCAGTGCAACACTGCATATCAGCAGTCCCGAACCTTTTGGGCACCAGCAACCAGAAGACAATTTTTCCACAGACGGGATCAGGGGTGTAGTTTGGGGATGATTCTCCAAGGAACATGCAACCTAGAACCCTTACATGTGCAGTTCACAGTAGGGTTCTCACTCCTATGAGAATCTAATGCTCCCACTGATCTGACAAGAGGTGGAGCTTAGGTGGTAATGTGAGCGATGCTGAGCACTTGTAAATACAGATGAAGCCTTGCTTGCTCACCCACCGCTCACCTCCTGCTGTGCAACTAGTTCTCATAGACCAGTGGTCTGTGGCCCACAGGGGCTGGGGTCCCCTGCTGTATACAATTAGCAAGACCTCTTTGGGCTTTAGATGGAGATGGAGGATTGGAGATCCCCATACCAGCCTTGTGAAATGCCCAAGACTTAACAGATCTTGCAAGGTGCATTTTTAACGCGTCACGGTATTTTTAAAACAGTCCCTTCCTTTGCAGAGTTAATATGAAATTCACGCATGTCTTTCCAGTCCATCAGATTCTCAGGACAGCCCTGTGATGAAATGAGGGAAATATTTTGACTTGTGAGCTTACTGAAGTCAAAGATTGTATGTGTATGATTGCTTGACTGCATACTTGAGTGTGAGTGACTGAATGTCCACTGGACTCAAGCAATCGAAGTGAGGAGACAGGATGAAACAATGTCAAGGTATCTGGTTGGTAACACATATGACTGAGACTTTAACCTAGGACTTTTCATCTCTCCCAATGTCATTATTGTCATACATATCCATTTACATTTCCTTAAAGGGGTTCTTTCTGGAGGTATACACAATTGAATGACTTGGAATCCTGCTTGCTTTTTTTCCTTTTTTTTTTTTCTTTTCCTTCCGAAAAGCAATGCTTTGCCTGTTTCCTTTTAAGTCAGTCACAGAGGGAGCACTGGCTTTGTGCCCTCTGAGAGCCGATTTTCCAGCCCCTGCTCTGATTCTGATGCGAGATAATGGAGCTTAGCCTTCAAAGATATGAAAGGTACCAATTGTTTTGTTCTTCAAGCACTCAGAGGCAGCTGTTGTTTTTTATTTCCCCTTACAAAGCTTTCTTTTCCTTACAGCAAGGAGGGTGAAGGATAGAAGGTAAAAGGAGGAAGTCAGGTTCGTCTATGCCCTGAGGTCTTGAATAGTTTGGGGAAAAAATGAAATAACACAAAACTCTAACTTCTCATTGTTCTCTGCTGCTTCTACCTCCTGCTGTCAGTCTACTCTTTCCATCAAATATGTATAATATTGGCTGTGGAGAAGATAAAAAAAAATTCTCTTTTCATTGGGATGTGCAGTCAGTCCATCTTGAAGAAGAAGCATGGCATCAAAGAAGTTCATTGTCATTCTCACTTCTTCATTCTTCCCTTCCTCTCCCCTTCAAGGGGAACAAAAAGCCAGGGTTGCAAAACGACTCTTTCATCTCAAATTGTTCTCTTTCCATTATTTTCTTGGATCTCAGGGAATTTTAAAAAAGCAGATATTCTATAAATAGCATTATTGAAGACACTAAATGCTAATTAATAAGATTTTATATTTGTAGAGTGCAAAGTATACTCCTTTTACAGATAGAAGCTTATGGGTTTTAAACAAGTACATGGAGGAGCTATTTTGTGTATGTGTGTAAATTGTGTCTGCTTGTTGAAGGGTGTGCCCGGATCAAGGTGTAAAGAAAAAGTGAAAGCGTTAGGGCTCAGTTGTGTCTGACTCTTTGCGACCCCATGGACTGTAGCCCACCAGGTTCCTCTGTCAATGGAATTCTCCAGGCAAGAATGCTAGAGTGGGTTGTCATTCCCTTCTCCAGGGGATCGTCCCAGTGCAAGGACTGACCTGGGTCTCCTGCACTGCAGGCAAATTCTTGACTATCTGAGCCACTAGGGAAGCCCTTTGGTGACCTCTGAATAATTTATGGTCCTCATGGTGGCCAAATCTAGAGTGTCAGCTTTGCCAATACTTAAAGACAGTGGGTTCAAGGTGTCTGCATCACAACAATTGAATCCTTGAAAAAATGCCCTAAACACAGTTGTTGCACTGGTATCTATCTGCCAGGATAAATATCCAGTCATGTGGACTGGACCTTGGCATCTTCAAACAGTGCAGACTTTTCTAATAGGAAAGTCTTCATGGGGAGCCCAATTTTGATTAAAGGTATTTTTGTTCTGTATTTTGTCATCATGATTAGGAACATGGGGTTGGGAACCAGACAGATTTTATGTATTAGATACCTATCACTGTATAAAAAAACTACCCTAAAGTGTAGTAGATTATAACAATAATATTTATTATCTCTTATGGTTCTGTGGGTTAGGCATTCAAACAGAACACAATGGAAAAGACTTGTCTTTGTTTCATACTGTCTGAGATCTCAGCTGGAAGACTTGAAAACTGCAAGCTGGGATTATCTGAAAGTTCCATCATTCTCATGTGGTCTTTGCTGGAGCTGCTGGTTAGAATTCCCACTCATGGCCTCTCCACATGGCCTGGGCTTCCTCACAACATGGTGACTGGGCTACAAGGCTTAGTGTGGAGAAAACTGTAATAGAGACCATGATATTATGATGCCTCATGGAAAGTTATGTCAGCAACAGAGAGTAGATGGTCAAGACAGAAAAAAAAAAAAAGAGAGAGATAGAGAGAAACAGGCATAAAGGAGACCAAAAGTGGAGATGTGTGCCTAACATTGCTTCAAAGAACCAACAGATAAAAAATAACTTCTCCCATTTGTTGTATCCATGTATTGTGTAAAAATCAATGTCTTAGAAAATTGTATTTAATAAGAAATTTAAACATAAATCATCCAACCAACAGCCTTGCCCTTGTTCTCGGTTCACCACTACTGCCAAACTAACATTACCTGAGTCCCTCCTGTGCCTAAGCATTTTCACACTTAATTCTCTCAACATCTTGATGAACCCAATGCTATCATTTTCACTCCCTTTTCTGAATCAGAACTTTGAGGATATGTAACCTTCCCAGGATCCCACTCATAAGTGCTAAGAAAGTTTGTTTTTAAAGATGTAGAGCCATTGTGCATTCTCAGACACTCACCTACTTTAGTCTCGGAGTACTTCAGTGGTAACCCTACCTAATACTCATGGTCACATAAGCAAGTGTTTTGACTGACTGGCTCAGAAATTGACATGATCTAATTTAACCTTTTTTCTGCCAGCAGACTTGCCTTTGGTTTCTCATGTCATTATTTCTCAAAGCAACTTCCAATAAAAAAAATCTACACTAAGGGATTTTCCTGGTGGGCCAATGGTTAAGACTCTGAGCTTCCACTGCAGAGGGTGTGGGTTCAATCCTTGGTCAAGGAACTAAGATCCCACATGCTAAGCACTGTGGCAAAAGAAAAAAAAAAAAAAAATCTACAGTAAACAAGGAGGGGTACTTCAACAGATCAATATTTCTAAGCAATTGCCTCCTCTCCCAAAATAGTAAACCAGCAAAAGTACTCTATTCAAATAGGAATAAAAGTTCTCTCCATTTCAGTTTCTATGTTGTCTTTTTTTTCTTTTAAAAGCTTTATTAAGACATAAGTCACATACAATTCACCACTTAATGTATTGAGTTCAACGTCTTTCAGCATATCCACAAATGTGTGCATCCATCATCACAATCTGATTTTAGAACATTTCCCTCCAAAAAAATTGGAGTTCTGTACCCATTAGCTGTCCCTCTCCACTCCCTGCCAGTCTCCAGTCCTAAGCAAACACAAATCTACATTCTGTCTGTACAGATTTGCCTATCCTGGACATTTCATATCAACAGAATCATACAATATGTGCTCTTTTCTGACTGATTTTTTTCACTGAGCATATTTCCCAGATTTATCCATGATGTAGCATGTATTAGTACTCCATTCCTTTTGTCGGTCAAAATCTATTGCAGTGTATGGATGTATCACATTTTAGTTATTCATCCCTCCATTGACGGACATTGCCTATTTCCTTTGGGGGGGCTATTATAACTAATGAAGATATGAACAAGCTTGTACAAGTTGTTATCTGGGCACATGTTTTCATTTGCCTTGGGTAGTAGTGGAATTACTATATTATACAGTAACTCTATGCTTAACTTTTTTAGGAACTGAAAAACTGGTCCCAAAGTGGCCACACTATTTTACATTCCCACCAGCAACACAAGAGGGCTTCAATTTCTCTACATCCTCACTAACACTTGCTATTGTCTGTCTTTTGGGCTCTAGTCATTCTTGTGGGCGTGAAATGGTATCTCACTGTGGGTTTGATTTGCATTTTCTTAATGACTAATGGAGTTGGACATCTTATGTGCTTTGTAGCTATCTGCATATCTTCTTTGGAGAAATGTCAATGCAAATCCCATGCATATTTTTAAATTGCTTACTTGTCTTTTTATTGTTAAATTATCTGAGGTCTTTATAGATTCCAGAAACAAGTCCCTTATCAGATACATGTTTGCAAATACTTTCTTTCACTTTGTGTCTTTTGTCTTTTCTTGGTGGTATCATTTACACCACAATATGTTCTTTGATTATTTATTTTGATGTCCTTTGGTCATTTATGCATCTGTTTCATTTTATGTTCAATATTTGCTTCTGTTTTCATTCATTCATTCATTCATTCATTGAGTACCTATTATGTGTTAGGAATTGTTCCAGGAAGTGGGGATACATTAGTGTAGAAGGTAGGACAATGTCCCTGTTGTCATGACACTCTTTTTCTAGTCAGAGGAAACAGATGATACATTAAATAAATAAATACATTAAATAATTTTAGATAATAGTGAATATTTGGATGTTCTAAGTTCCCCAACCAGGGATCAAACCCACGCCCCCTGAAGTGGACGTGTGGAGTTTCAACCACTGGACCACCATGGAAGCCCCAATAGTGAATAATTTTAAGAAAACAAAGTGGGGGTATAGGGTAGAAACTTTTTATGGGACAAGTGTCAGAAGTGGGGAAGAGCTTTAGATAAATTTACCCTATTCAGGTCAGATAATTCTTTGTTTTAAGGGGTGAGGGGGGCTGTCCTGTGCAATTACAGGATCTCTTGCAGCACCCCTGGCCTCTACCCACTGGTTGCCAATAACACCACCTGGCCCAGCTGTAACGAGCAAAAATATCTGTAAACACGGCCTAATGTTCCCTGAGAGACAAAGTTACCCTCGGTTGAGAACCACTGAGGATGATGGTTGAGGATGACATCTATAAATGGAGACCTGGGGAAAGGAGTTGAATTTACGGGAAGCTAAGGCAAAGCCATTCAAAACAGATTGTAGATCAAGTTCAAAAGTCTGAAGATGTTTGTCTATTCGACAAAAGAAAACCAGGCTTTGAGTTAGAGTGGAGTGAATAAGGAGAGTATTGGTAGAATAAAAAATCTGAGAGGTGGGCTGGGGCCAGGTTATGACGAACCTAGCAGACAGTTATAAGGAATCCAGGATTCATTCCAAGTATAATCGAAAGGCAATGAGTTAGGGATGGTGTCTTAGTCCATTCAGGCTGCTTATAACAAAAATACCATAGACTGAGTGGATTAAATAACAAATGTTTTACTTCTCATAGTTCTGGAGGCTGAGAAATCCAAAACCAAAGCATCAGCAGATTCAAGTCTGGTGAGAGTCCACTTTCTGATTCATAAATGGCTGTGTTCTCTCTGTGTCATCATAAGTTGGAAGGGGGAGAATTCTCTGAAGGTTCTTTCATAAGGGCACTAATCACATTCACAAGGGCTCCACTCTCATGACCCAATTACCCCCAGATGCCCCACCTCCAAATACCTCACATTAGGGATTAGGTCTCAAAGTATGAATGTGGAGGGACAAAAACATTCAGCCTATATCATTCTGCACCTGCCTAACCCTCAATTCATTCTATCCCAACACCCCTAAAAGTCTTAATTCATTCCAGCATCAAAAGTCTGAAGTCCAAAGTCTCATCTAAATATGTAAAACTGATATGTGTGTTTGTGTGCTAAATCACTGCAGTCAAGTCCACCTCTTTGTGACCTTTGGGCTGTTGCCCACCAGGCTCCTCTGTCCATGGGGATTCTCCAGACAAGGATACTAGAGTGGGTTGCCATGCTGTTCTCCAGGGGATCTTCCCAACCCATGGGTTGAATCCACATCTCTTACATCTCCTGCATTGGCAGGCAGGTTCTTTACCACTAGTGCCAACTGACAAACTGCTATTCATCCCGAAGCAAATTCCCCTCCACCTGTGAACCAATGAAACCAAACAAGAGTTTCCAAAATGCAGTGGTAAGACAGATAGAGGAGAGGCATCACCATCCAAAATGGAGAAAACAAGAAAGCGGTAATGAGTAATGGGTCCTAGGTAAATCCAAAATCTAATGGGGAAAACATCACTAAACTGTAAGGCTCCAGAATAACCCTCTTTGTCTTAATGTTCTACTTTCCAGGCCCACTGGGATGGCAACCTCACTCCCATGGCTCAGTGGGATGGCCCCGCAGCATCTCTCTGTTGGCATCCCATACTGGTGGCTCTTATGAGCTTGAGTCCTATGCCAACACCTCTCCAGGTTGAAGTCATGAGCCTCTGATTCTGCCAGTGGCCCATCCTTTGGAATCTAGGTGGAGGCAGTCATATCCCCATGGATCTGCTGGGCACAGTCCATTCCACAGCTCTCTGTAGGTACCCCGACCCCAAGGCGTGGGGAGGGGCATTCTGGCCCACTTAAACAGGACAGGAGGTCCCACTCCTTTGAAACCCTATGCACCCCCTCCCCACATTCTCGCTCTCTGGGCCTGTGATAGGAATGGCAGTCTTGATGGTTTCTGAACCACCTTCTGTGTCATTCTCCTCTTGTCTGGGAGAAAAGCTCCCAGCTTCCATTGAGTGGGCTGACCTATACTCATCTCCTTATTAAACCATCACTTGGCCATACTTTTAGTGTTCCCATTTTTTGCAATATAAATGGATTGAAGATTTTTCAAACCCTTAAGTGCCAATTCTTTTTTACTTAATAAGTCCCGTCTTAAATCATTTCTCTCCTCTGGCATTTTACTATAAGCAATCAGAAGGAGCCAAGCCACACCCTTCAACACTTTGCTTAGAAAACGCTTCAGCTAAATATCCAATTTCATTGCTGGCAAGTTCTACATTCCACAAAACACTAGAACAGTAACATAATTCAGCCAAATTCCTTGACACCTTTCCTCTAGTTTCCAGCAACACCTTCCTTATTTCAGTCAGAGACTTAATCAGAATGAACTTTACCATCCATTTTTTCTACCAACATCCTGTTCATGATTACTTAGGTATTCTCTAAGAAGATGGAGACTTGCTCTACACCCCTTCTTTTCTCTCTCCAAATTCTAACTAGAATCACTTTTAGCGGTCCATTCTCGGCAATACAGACTTTTTCAAGCATACACCTCAACAGTCTTCCAGCCCCTCTACCCATGACCCAGTTCCAAAGCCATTTCACCATTTTCAGATATTCGTTACAGCAACACCCATACATCTCAGCACCGATGTCTGACCTGGTCCATTCAGTCTGCTATAACAAAACTACCCTAGACTGAGTGACTTCACATTTATTTCGCACAGTTCTGAAGGTTGGGAAGTTCAAGGTCCAGGCACCAACAGGTATGGTGTCTGTTGAGAGCTTGTTTCCTGTTACATAGATGGCTATGTTTTCACCCTGTCCTCACATGGCAGAAGGGGCGAGGGAGTTCTCCTGGGTATCTATTAGAAGGGCAGTAATCCCTTCTCATGAGGGACTCCACTCTCATGACCCAACCACTTTCCAAAAGCCCAACCCCTAAATACCATCACATTAGAGACCAGGTTTCAACATATGAATTTTGAGAGGGCACAAACAGGCAGCATTTGGCAGGTGATCTTAAATACAGGAACTGAGCAGTGGATTTGGTTTTTGTCCCATGTTTTCTTGCTCAAGGACCTAAAAATAGACAGTGATAGAGCTAAGACTAACAGTCATGTTTCCTGACTCTTAGCCTAGTGATCCTCCCTTTTTTTTTTTTTAACTTTTCTTTTTATCTATGTTTTGGCTGCACTGTGGCCATGTGGGATCTTAGTTCCTTGACCAGGGATTGAACCCACACCCCATATACTGGAAGCACAGAGTCTTAACCATTGGACCATCAGGGAAGTCCCTTGTCCTTCCATTAAACAAGGGAAACTAAGCAGTTATCACCTGTTAACTGTTGTGAAGATTACACATGACCATTAATATAACTATCCATTCCCTCAATCCACCTTATTTAAGAAGTCCCAACGTGGTTGTTGACATTGGTATGAAGATCAAAGAAAAGAAACTCCGGTCTATTGCTAATTATAGTTCACAGACCAGCAGCATCAGTGTCACCAGGGAACTTGTTAAAAATGCAGAATCTCAGGCTCCACCTCAAAGTTACTAGATTAAAATCTATTTTTAAAAAGTCCCATGCAAGTTGTACGCATGTTAAAGCTTGAGAAGCACTGATCTAGTTTACCAAATTATCATCAGAAGCAGTTTCATAATTCAGATGGTTTTTGATGGGCTTTCCCTGAGTCAGAAGATTAATGATGATATCACCAAGTTCTTATTGTAACACCATCCTGATTCCTTTCTTTCCTTTCTTTTCAGTAATTTTTCACTCACAAGGTCACAAGTTAAGCAGTTGTCCCTAATTAGGACATACATCCCTTCCTTTCCATTTCTATGGCCACTACCTTTGCCCCCCACCCTACTCTGAACCTGGACTGTTGAAAATCCAAACTTATCCTCCACCTCCTTCATACCCTTTCATTTGCCTAAAGCTCTCATTTGCAAATCTTGTCTGGCTTTTTCTTGCTGCTGCTGCTAAGTCGCTTCAGTCATGTCCGACTCTGTGCGACCCCATAGACGGCAGCCCACCAGGCTCCACCATCCCTGGGATTCTCCAGGCAAGAACACTGGAGTGGGTTGCCATTTCCTTCTCCAATGCAGGAAAGTGAAACGTGAAAGTGAAGTCGCTCAGTTGTGTCCGACTCTTCTCGACCCCATGGACTGCAGCCTACCAGGCTCCTCTGTCCATGGGATTTGCCAGGCAAGAGTACTGGAGTGGGTTGCCATTGTCTTCTCCGGCTTTTTCTTGACTTCAAGGTAAAATTAATATCCTAACACTGGCTTTGAAGGCCATTATATTCAAATCCCAAAACACTTCCCAGACAATCTGTGGCACATATGCTCTTCTGTCCATGACTTTGTTCATCCTCTGGAATGCCTTTTCCCATCTTTTGTACTGCATTCAGGGCTCTGCTGAAATCCCACTTCTATCATGAATGTCAAATCTACCCAGGTTTCTGTTGCCTCCCCATGTTCTGAGGTCCTGTGGCACTTGTTGTCTATATGGGGTTTTGTTCAGCATTATAATTTCAGGTAAAAGTCTGTGTCTCACAACTAGATCATAAGCTCATAGAGAACAGGTTGCATCTTTATCCCTCTTCCATATTCAGCATCTGACAAGGCACTGAGCACATAGTAGGTAATCAGTAAGTATTTTGCTTCTGAATCTGATGAAGTTGTAATGCCCAGAATTACAAGCACATCATTCCTACTAAACTTTTTTCCTCTAAGGGTTCATAGTACTGTTTAGTAATTATGCAAACAGCATTGTTTATAAAATCAGCCATGGGTAGGCAGCCTCTGATCAGCAAGGCGGTAGGCATTGGAGACAGTCCAGAATTTCAAACCAAATAAAAACTGTGAATGTTTATTTCAAGAGCCACTGTATTCTGCAGAGCAAAGTTCTACTCTGGGTGTCAGAACAACACGTATCCTTTCCCACCTCCCTTCGTGGCCCTCAAGGCCAGCTGCTCTGAGGGATGTGTCAGGTGTAGAGCCCCAGTTGGACTGTTCCAGCTGACCTGGTCAACCAGATACAAAATGCTGGTAACATTAACCTTAACTTCGTATTTGCTACAGTTTTGTGTCTGCTTAGGACTTCCCGGAGAAGGCAATGGCGACCCACTCCAGTACTCTTGCCTGGAAAATCCTATGGATGGAGGAGCCTGGTAGGCTGCAGTCCATGGGGTTGCTAGGAGTCAGACACGACTGAAGTGACTTAGCAGCAGCAGTACTTCCCTCTTGAGGCTGTTGGCAATTATGTTGCTTATTCACTTAGCTCAGCATATTATTAGCTTTTTGTATTTAGTTGTCCATTAGTATATGTGGGAGATTAGATCCAGGACTCCTGTAGATACCAAAATCCATGGATGCTCAAATCCCCTATATAAAATGGGGTGGTACAGTAGAATCAGTTAGTTTTCCTATTCCTGGACATTGGACTGTAAAGATCCCCATAAGGAGACACAACTACTCACAACCTTCATTGTGTATATACTAGCTCCTTTGAACCTCCTAAAACCAAAGAGATATAGTCAATTCCCTTGTAATACCTAGGGACATGGAGGCACAGACAAGTGATCTAACTTGCCCAGGATCACAAATGTTTGTTTCAGAGCTGAGACTGGAGTTCGGGTTTCATGAATCCAGGGCTAATATGCAGTTAATAGTCTCTTTGCAGCCTTATAGGTTGATGGTAAGTAGACAAAGTTTGATATTTGAATCCAGATGATCTATTTCAGGAGTTCACTCTCTTACTCAACTATCAACATGGCCCTATCCAACAATCCATATTGATTCATTTAAAGAGATATTATTTGCCATTTCTGTTCTAAAACAGGTTTGCCAAAATTGGGAGCAGCATCCTCTGTCTTTGAGGTTCACTGCTTCAAACACCAGTCTACTTTCCCTTCAAAGTTATCCCTTTAATAATGATGTTCAATTTTGATTATACCTGAGAAAGAAATAAGAAACTATTCAGATGCTAATTGACTAACATCTCAGTGAATCAACAGACTCATGTATTTCCTATAAGAAGCCTCTGGAAATGGCATGCAGTTAACAGATATGTTTTGCTGACCCATTTGTTTCTAAGTGGTTCAATGAATTTGAATTTACAAAGCTGTTTTACAGAAAAGGACATATGTGCTAAGGACAGTGTCTTACAGGCTAGGCTTTAGGTGGCAATTATTTTCTTGTACATCACAGTAGGGATACAGGATGAACAAATTATTCTGCCCACATCAAAGAAGGGAAATGAAGAGACAATGAGTACTCTAGGAAGCTCATGGTATGAAAGTAAACAGTTAAATGTCTGGTATCAGATTGTTTAGGAACAAATCACTGCTCTACTTCGTAGTAGCTTTGTGACCACTGGCCTCAACTTCTGAGCCTCAATTTCCTTATCTGCATAATGGGTGTCATAATGATACTTAACCCCACAAGGCTGAAATAATGACTAAATAAGAGGATAAATGTAAAATACCTGGCCCACTGCCCAGCATGCAGTGCTTCGTAAAAATCAATCATCATTATGTTTACATATTAATTAAGAATTCCTACACTCAAATAAAATAAGAAATCTTCCTTATCCCTCAGAAACATTTATGGAGTGTTCTTTTCCCAGGCCTGAAGGAGCAATCCCCTCAAATGAACTAATATCAAGAGTCATTTGGGGGTTTAATGGAGATAAGGAAAGAAATGAAAGATAGAAGTGGAAGTCAGCCTTTAATATTACATGGTTTATACCACAGTCTATCAGTCTCAGCACTGCTGACATTTTGTACTGGATAAGTGTTTGTTCTGGGGGTTCTTCGTTTGACCAAAAGATGCTCAGTAGCATCCCTGGTCTCTGATCATTATGAGATGCCAGTAGATCCCTCCTTCCTCCACTCAACGACAATCAAAACATCTCTATACGCTTCCAAGTGCATCCTAGAAGGCAATAATGCCCCCAGTGGAGGACCACTGATTTCCATACTACATTTTCCCATCATAGGGGCATGTATGGTCATGAGGTAGCCAGAGACAGATTAATTCAGAAGTGTGAATTTTTTTTCCTATAAAAAGTGCAGACGGTAAGTATTTTAGGCTTTGTGTCTGTCACAGCTACTGAATTCTGCCATTACAGCATGGAAGCAGCCACAGACAATGCATAAACAAATACGTTCAAATGAAATGTCTTTTATAGACACTGAAATTTGAATAGTATATAATTTCCATGTGTCACTAAATATTCCTTTTTATTTCTTTCAACCACTTTAAGTTATAAAAAAACATTTTTAGCTCACAGGTCATATAAGAACAGGTATTGGGGTAGATTTGTCTCATGGGTCATTTTTGCTGACCTGTGTGTAAGGAGCACCAGAAGTCCTGGGATAAACACAGTACTTCTCCTGAAAGTATCAGATTCATTTTAAAAACTGGGAGAAAAAATTTTATCAGAATAACTATTGCTATATTCTGGAGCAGAATCCAAACCCATATGCATTTTCAAGATAATACACATTTCAAAGTAATTGTCTTGCTTCCCATGTGTTGCTTGGAACTATGCCTCCTGAAGGCCATTCCTGCCATTATTCTCCTCTGCTTTTAGGCTACTTAGGTGAAAAATTTGAGAAGTTGCCATTGTAGGAAGAAACTAACTCACATAAAAGTCTTTTGGGCTTTTCATAACTGATTGTTCTTGGGTGGAATCCAATAAGGCACCTAGATATATTCTAAGTGCCCTGGTGGTCCTCTAATGTATTTTATCCAGAGAATGGTTGAGTAATATGTAACTGTCTAATCCAAGGTGATTCCTATAAATCCTTTTTTGAAGTTTTCAAGTGTCTTCTCCATACACCTGGTATCTAGAGTCTACTCACTTCTCTTGTCAACTAAATAGCCTGAGTATTACTCAGCATAGTGACTACTTTAGAGATTAACGAATGACCCAGGCTCCACCTTCAAGAGGCTGAAAATTTCTGGTAATATTAAGATTGATTCATGTGTGTGTGTGTGTGTATGTTTAGTTGCTCAGTTGTGTCCAACTCTGTGTGACCCCATGGACTGTAGTCCACAAGCTCCCCCTGTCCATGGGATTTTCCAGGCAAGAATACTGGAGTGGGTTGCCTTTTCCTTCTCCAGGGCATCTTCCTGACCCATGGATCAAACCCACATCTCATGCATTGGCAGGCAGGTTCTTTACCACTAGTGGCACCTGGGAAGCACATTCATATGAAAGCAAAAGTGAAAGTCGCTCAGCAGTGTCCAACTCTTTGCGACTCCATGAATTATACAGTCCATGAAATTCTCCAGGCCAGAATACTGGAATGGGTAGCCATTCCCTTCTCCAGGGCATCTTCCCAACCCAGGGATCAAACCCAGGTCTCCTCAATTGCAGGCAGATTCTTTACCAGCTGAGCTACCAGGGAAGCCCATATACATATGAGATGATCCCAAAAGAGGCTGTCATCATGAATGATACAGTGGAAAAGAGCATTGGATTGGAAAGAAAGGGGCTTCTCTTTTAGCCTCTTCTATGCCTTTTATCCTGAATGGGAGAGTTATATTTCTCTTCTGTCCAAAGTGCTTTTTTGAGAAGGATTCTGAGGCACCATTCAAGCTGAGCAAGAAAGAAAGTGCCACAGTTGATTAGAGCTGTCTGCCATGGGTGGGAACTCAGGGGGAGGCCGGCACAAATACCAGGGTGTTGCCATGCTTCGTTTCAATGATCTCTATGGTCGTTCCCTCCTAACTAGAAACATCTGTGGTTGTCTGCCTCAGATGGCATGGTTTCATGGTGCTGATGGGATCCAAAGAAGACAGGATCACCATGGGATGCAAAGGTCAGGGGAAGATTCCCTGGCAGAGGTGAGAGGGTGGCCAGAGCTATGAGGTTGTTTATTCTCCCTCACAGCTGGGCTCCAGCAGAATACATGTTGTCTGACTTGGCTTTTGGTTGGCTGGAGACTGAGCGCCTACTATTGTCGTGTTGGCATGGCAAGAGGGAGGCCTGCAGGGGACCCCATGTCCCCACCATTCTCCTGCTCCCTCATGAAACGGGATGTCTTCTTAATGAGCCTATCCCAGAGAGTTTGGCCTTTCAGATAAACAAAGAAGCACCAGCAGGAGATGCTCACAAGAGGCCTGGGAAAAAATAAGGCCACTCTGAGTGACAGTCTAAATAAAGGAGACCTAAGAGGTCTGAAGTTAGCAGCTAATGAGCACATCTCCTCCTTTGTGCTTTCCTGCCTGGCCAGGACAGCTACTGTTGAGGATGCCAGGAATTTCTGTGCTGAATTCACACAGGAAGAAGCCTTTCTGGTCTCTGTCCCAGTACTGACTTTTATTTTGGGTTTTTTTTTTTTTTTTTTTTTTTTTATTTTTGTTTTGTTTTGTTTTTTATGTTGGGGGTAGGGGCCTGCCTGGAGGAAATATGCAAGGTGAGAAGAAATCTAATTTTGACCTAAAGCAATATATTTATATATATTTTCCTCTAATAATAATTAGAGAAATTAATTTCTTTAATCAGTTTTCTCTAACATATAAGTTTTCTCTGATACACATATATATGTATATAAACTGATAAATATGTATTAAACTAATATATATATATACACATATATATGTATCAGTTTTCTCACTTGGGAAATGGGCATAAACTCTCCTCCCAGAATTATTTGGAGGATCAAACAGGAAAGCACCTAACACAGTGCTGGGCATTCAGTCAGCATCTGATATACGGTAGCTGCAGTCATTAATAGTAGCAATAATATCATCATTTTCCTCTCTATGCATAGAAGTACACAGAAAAAGTCTGGAGATGAGGAATTTAGTTCCAGTTCTGCCATCAGCTCCCTATGAGATTTGGAGGTAAATCATCTCTCATATCAGCTGAAGAGTACCAGACTGGCATCTTGGTTCATTTAGTAAACATACTATGAAAACATACTAAGTGCCAGACTCTGTCCCAGCTACTAGATATCTAAAGGTGAATCAGAGGCAGCTGATGAACTCAAGGGATTCCAGGTGTAACCAGAGAGACAGACAGGTAATGCACATGACAGGATAACATGAGAAGTACTATTACTATGATGACATGGGCCAAGTGTCCTGGAGCCGAAGGCAAGAAATCAGCCAGACTAACATTCTGTCCCAATCCAAGCTTCTATGAGTATGTAACAGAAGCAAAGACAAGCTGGATGGCCATGGCCAGGGGAAGAACTCATCTGACTGGCAAGGGACCTATAATCCAGGTCTGCTTCTAGGACCTGAGTTCTCCCCAAATACCAAGCAGTCTTAAGATAAAATCATTCAGGAAACAGTGATGTGGGACTTCCCTTGAGATTCAGTGGAAGAAAGAAAAAGTGATGTGCAGAGAGGTGATAGTAACTGGGGTCTGGGAACAGAACAGAAGACTTCAATTTGAATTTCAGAACTGATACTGTGATTGCTTGATAACTTTGGGAAAGCTGTTGAATGTCTTTGAGACTCAGTTATTTCACCAGCAAGAAGGGCATGACTGTTGACACCTGCTTCACTCTCTGCTATGGTGTGGAGAGAGGAGGTTGTTTAAAGGCTTGGCAAACTGCAACTTAGGTCAATTCTAGTTTGCGGTGTTTCTATAAAAATGATAAATATCCAGCTATGTTATAGAAAAAAAAAAATGCTCAATGGCCAGTAATTAAATGTGGGTGTCCAAAGAAGTGGGTAAGGGTTTTGTTTGTTTGTTTCCTGACAATCAATATCTTTTTTCCAAGAGAATAGGCTGAATGGCAGGCCTCTTTTTAATTCTGATAAAAGCCGCCTTGATGTCTATATCTTGGGCACGTATGTGAAACAGGAGGGAAGGAGGGACAGAGATTTCTGTTTCTCCCTAAAGCTAATCAGGGAAATCGTTTCAAAGTAAAAATCTTGGGACCTGATCTCCGACTAATTGAAATTGCTATGGGCTGTTGTGATAGGAATCCCTGAAGAGGGTGACTGATTATCTAATGATAGAAAGAAAGATTAAGCAATTGAAGTAAACAAAAGCCTTTGCGTGAGGTAAAACAAAGGAGAAATGATGTAGGAGAAATATAATATAGTTGGGAATGAGAGGAGAAAGGGGTTCTAGTTCTTCTAGGTAGGTGACCTTGAACAAATCTCTTCCCTCTGTTTGGTCTCAGTTTCCCTACAGTGGAACCTAGAGCTTGGTCTAGACAATCCCTAAGGTCCCTTTCAGGCTTGCCAGAGTATAAGGTTTCTGCCTGCACAGCATTGAAACAAGAGGGGAGTGAGGGAGAGATTGAGAGAAAGGAGGCGGGGGAAGAGACAGGAGATCTGACTGATAAATTGAAAGGGAAACAGACTCATAAAACCCATTGATTCAAATTAAATGGGGAATTCATGTTGATTTAGAGCTGGCATTTTCAGGCTTCTACATCACAAGGAGACTCTATTTAATCTTGGGGTGGTCTCTTGGGCCTTATCTTCCTCAGCTCAGTAGTGCTGTGCACAGAGCTCCCTTGGAAGTTGAGATGAAAGAGAGACAGAGACAGAGAGAGAGAGAGCTGTTTTAAAAAGGAGAAGAATATACTTGCATCACCTGGGGAACTGGCCCATACCCCAACCCCAGGTACAGGCTAAAAGACCATGAAAAACTCAACCAGGCATTAAATATTTGTAGCCTACCTGCTTAACTCTTTATAGCCTGGTTTCTGGTCCCTAACAGATGATCTTGTGTAGGGAAATAAAACACAATTTGTACATTCTGTGTTCAGTAATGCTGTTTACCATTTTTAGGATGCACAAAGGGCAGAAAATTCAAGAGATCCACAATCCAGCACTCCAGATTTGGAAATTGACCCCTTGAGAGTCTGGAAAGCCCAAAAGTTTGAGAAAAGGCATTGAACATCAGCAAAATGAGACCATTTAGAGAGCTTCCAAAAATCTGTTGTGCAACTAATAAGAAACAGGGTCCTGGAGAGGCTCCAGGGCTTTGCCATAGCCACCTGGGAATCTCAGCAGAGCCAGGACTAGAACTCGGAATGAGAACTGAACTCCAACACAGTATTACCAAGTTTCCTGTGACCTGGACCCAATGACTGCACACCTTCCCCAGAGAAGCATACGGACACTCTGCTTTCTGGCTCATTGCAGTATAATGTCAGAAACAAATTTAGGATTCTCCTTGAGCATGAGGGACATCAGGTACCTTAGATACACAGTTAGACAAAGGAATGTTGGATTTGTGCAGTTTGGTGACTTGTATACAGCAGGTCTTAATATAAACCACTAGCACTAGGGAAAGAATTATGTGTTCATCCAGATACCCAACTGCTGTTCCTGATTCAAATCAGGCCAACATCCTGATTCAGATACACAAAGTTGTGCTGTCAGAGAAATAGACTAGGAGTCTGAAGACCTACTTTTTAATCCAACCTGCCAACACTCACTAGTCACCTAACCTTGATACTCATTTAAATTCTGTGAGCCTCATTCTTCTCATCGTTAAGACAGAGATGATGAGGACAGTATCTGCTGAGCAGAGTTAACGTGAAGCAAATGATAAGAAAAAAAGAAACCAAGAGGTATGGAATGAAGTATGAATTTCTAGGATCTATTTTATATATATTATGAGAATTTAGAGAAAGGAAGAAAATCTATAAGAGTCCTGAGGAGATTAGGAAGTGCTTCCTGGGAGAGACTAAGAAGCAGCAGTCTTCAACAACTGCATTATATTTGCAAACTAGAAAGGAGGCAGTAGCCTGAGCAAATGTCCCATTACAGTTTCTTGGATGTTTCTTAATGCTTTGGACTCTGTAGTTTCATTTTAAATAATGTTCCAATCCTTGACACCTCCTTTCAACAGTGTTTTCTATTTTACTTTCCCGAATTGATTCCCTGGGGAAGAATGGGGACTATTCATTGAAACAAGTCACATCACAGAAACTTTTCTTCCCTTTTATTGAATTTTTGCATAATATATTAATTGTCAAAAAAAGTAAAGACTATATCCAAATAATTCCACAAGTGAGCAGCCACCTTAGACTTTAATTATAGTATGTTCCCTCTCCTCCTTGCTCTCTGGTTGCTAAATTGTACTACTAATAATTATAACTCCTTCTATGTGTTCTAGACTTTACAGTTTGTAAGGAATGGTATTTATGTCGCTACCTCTATCCCTCACAGCAAGCCCCTGGAGCATTTTAGGTTGTCTGTGCTTTAGAAAGGTCACTAGTAGTTGCCCAGGTTGCCTGATACATAGTCTCAATAAATACCAGATAGATGGATGGATGGTGGGAAAGATAGATGGGAGAGGAAGGGGACTGAATTGATAGCTTCTCTGAATATCCACCAAACTTTATCATTTTCCTCAATGATAATCCCAGATTCAGCAGAAATCCCAGAGCACAGAAGGCAGGCATACCCTGCAACCATTTACCTGTGGCCTACCTTGAAGTCTGTCAAATGGGGATGGACACTAGGTCTGTCTGCTGTAATTTTGTGGTATAGGAAATCTAGTAAATTTCCTGTGAAACAAAGCGCTTAACAACCAAGGCTATTTGTGCAAGAGACTACCCCCTTTAGCACAATGCATGATAGTATATCTGCTGCTGCTGCTAAGTCGCTTCAGTCGTGTCCGACTCTGTGTGACCCCATAGACAGCAGCCCACCAGGCTCCTCTGTCCCTGGGATTCTCCAGGCAAGAATACTGGAGTGGGTTGCCATTTCCTTCTCCAATGCATGTATGAATACTAAGTCACTTCAATTGTGACTGACTCTGTGCGACCCCACGGACAGCAGCCCACCAGGCTCCTCTGCCCACGGGATTCTCCAGGCAAGAATACTGGAGTGGGTTGCCATTTCCTTCTCCGAGTGTATCTGCAGTTTCCCTCATATAAGAAAAAGAGAATTCTTGCCGTTTCCATCCTGTGGCACAGAGTTGAGGGTAATGATGACTGGGTTGCAGGGATATCATGCAGAATAAAGAGAAGGACCAGCAGACTACAAATCAGGAGACCTGGGTTTGAGATCCAAAGTTTATAAACGTCATTCATTCACTCATTCATCCATTACATATTGAGTTCCTACTCTGTAGCAGGCTCTGCCAATCTCTGGGAACACAAACATGAATAAAAAGAACAAGGCACTTGACTTCATGGATCTTAGTTCTAACGGGGTAAGACTGACAAAGAAAACACACACACTAAACAAATAAATATCTAAATATACATGTAATCATGGGATGATGATATTTAAGCCCTGTCTTAGAGGCTAAGAAGGTACAGAAAAATTTGAGGGAAAATTAGCTGTACAAAAAAATTGAGGGAAAACACATTCAAGTCAGAGGAAACAGTTTGTGCAATGGTTCTGGGATAGGAAAGAGCTTAGTGGTAGAGTTTGAGGAACCGAAGGGCAACCAGGAGGCTGGAGCATTCTTAGCAAGGGAGCTAGCAGCAGATTACATTGGGAAGACAGAGATGGGCCCAAATAAGGCAGAGCAAGAGACCATTGAGAGAAGTTCAGGCTTTATTTCGTGTGTGTGAGAAGCCACTGAAAGGTTCTATGTAGAAGCAGCACATGATACAATCTCTGTTTTAAGAATCTGACTTTGGCCCAGTTACTCAGTATCTCTGACTTCCTTTCTTCTCCTGAAAATGGAGTAAAAAAACAAAACAAAAAACAAACGAAAAACTCCCATTGCCGTGTCCTTCCAAGAGGTTGCTGAGGAATCATATATAATGTTCATCATAATACATGGCTCCAAGGAGAGTTGAATCAATGTTGAATTGATTTGAATTGTTCAATAACAATATGAACACATTATAAGCCATAAAGCATGTGACACATATGTAAGATTTTATCCACATCATCATTTTCCCAAAGCCCAGATTCCTTCACAAGAACAGATAAGATAATCGGCTACAAATGCCTTGAAAACCCATCCCCATAAAAAGCACTTTATATTTCTGTTCACTTGTTTATTAGAGTCAAGATTTCATTTCTTTATTCCACAGTATCAACTTATTCTTTATTTTTGACCTGGGACACATCAACTAGACTCAAGTTTGCTGTTTAACCCTAAGAAATAAAAATATCCAGAGAAAATATGATGGACAAGATTGGGATTCAGGTTAGCAAGTGTGTGCCTAGAACTGGGCACTTTCTCACCTCTCCTCTGCAGCAGGTGGGAGCTTATCCCCATCAGTCATAAATCCCCTATGAAGGACTTGTGAAGAATAATACTGACAATGATGATGATAAGAAATGATTAGTAATGCATATAGATTTATATTCACATGTGTGTATATATAGCCCTTTGCTTCTTTTCTCAAAGCATTTTTTTCTATCTATTGTTTTAATTTAGCTCACACTCATGCACAGAGGCAGAGTGGGAGTGTTCTAATTGGGGAAAGGGCCATGAAGCACTTAAGTGGTTTGCCTCAAGGTCGTATGTGAGTGATGGAAGGGGTGAAACCAGGTCACAGAGTCCCTAAATCCTGAACCAGCACAGTGTTGAGACCCCTCAGCTCCCCTGGGAGGCTTAAGAGAGAAAACTGGGATTCTAAATAAATAGGAATTAGAGCGCTGTGAGACTTTACAGAGTCTCTGATCCGTACGGTCTAGCCCTCTTCCCCCATTTTGCACACACAGAAACAGGAACTCGAGCAGGAGCACACATGGGCAAGTAATCCTCCTACCACCTGCTCAAGTACCTTTAAAGTTCCTGCCGCCCTGCCTGTCAACCCCATAGATAAGCTGGGGGCTGCAGTGCCTGGGAAGACAAAAAAAAAAAAAAAAACCAACAGTCTGCAGTTTGCTGCATGGCCAAAGAGGGGATAGGACTAGGAACAGCTCTTCAGTAAGCTGAGAGTTTTTTTATTTTTTAAACTTTCATTGGGGTATAATTGCTTTACAATGCGGTGCTCATTTCTGCTGTATAGCCATGGGAATTGGTCATATGTGCCATTTGCAGAGATGTGGATGGACCCAGAGACTGTCACATGGAGAGAGTTTTCTCTTTTAGATCCTAAGGAGGTCTCTGGGACCTTGGCGCTGACCTTGGGCCAGCCATGCATTTGCCCTAGGCCTCTCTTGCCCTCCTCTCTTGCTTTGAGAAAAGTAGCAAGGGGCTATATACATACACGTGTGTGTGTGTGTGTGTGTATTACTAATCATTTGTTACTATCATCATTGTCAGGGGTTTGGACATAGTGAATCTCTGAGTTCTTTCCAACGTTAGCATTGTTTGATTCCACCATGTGTGCACTGGATAGGCTACATCTGGCCATTTTGATTATACACTGAGTCCTTCGTAATGTAAAAGGCTCCTACATTTTGGCCCATGGAATGCACGTTGTTTCCTTAGTTTCAGATATGGACACCCTCTGTGGAAAAACACAAATTTTCTATGATTTTCCAGGAATCACCTCCTTCTCCCAAACCCCTAACTTCACCTCCAGTAACTCAAGAGTTTTATCTGCCCTAGAACATTACCTCCAAAAGTTTAGGAGTAAACAAAGTAGATGCATATTGAGGACCCAACCTAACAACAGACACTATGCAACCAGATAAGAGAAGCACATATAAAGAATAAGAAAGAACCCAGCATTTAGTAAGTTGCCCACTAAAAGCTGGTTTTTGCTGCTGTCATCATCATCGCCATCCATGTCACCACATCAGAACTGGTCATTTCCCAGAAGAGGTTGCTTTATCTCACCTATCTCTTACAACAACTGAACAGAGGAGAAACTTTTATTCCCACCTTTTACAGATGAGTTAAATGGAACAGAGGGAGATTGTGAGCTCACACAGCCAGTCCTCAAACCCAGAAGGACTGGTTCATAGAAGGCATCTTTAAAGCACTGCACTAGCTGCATTGACCTTCTATATAGCTTGGCAGCTAGACACATTATCTTGTCCAATTTGAGCCTAAAATGTGATGTAGCTCAGAGGTAGCCAAGTTCACTGGGATGGACATGAGTTTTGGGGTAGGACCCTGATATCCAGGTGTGAGCCTTCTGTTCTTGGCCTGCCCTGGGGCCAAGCTTCTCTGTGGGTGAAATGGCTAAAAATACCCACCCAGCTCTTCTAGGAAGGACATGAGGGTCCAACGGGATCATGGATGAGAATATACTTTGTATTTTGTAGCCTTCTACTCAGATGCATGTGTTCATCTCATTGATATTACAGTCTGGTCCCAGTTTCCAGGGGATCAGCCACAGAGAAGCCCGCTCAGGCTGTGACATCTCATTAGAGGCTGAAATTTGGATTCAGGGAGAGGAGAAGGGAGGGGGCGAGAGCTGCCCTCCGCTGACTAGGTTCCTACCGCTATCTGTATTCAGAGCGGCTTGCTGGTACCTTGGCAGTGCTGCTTGGTAGGGCATCTCTGTCTTTGATGTTGCGTGTGTCAACATCCTAATGGGGGGGCGCAGCTGAGATCGAGTGTGAGTTTGGAGAGACGTCTCATGACAGGTTTTGCCTAAAGATGTTTCGACAGAAAACTCTTTAGAAATAACAAAGGTAGTTTATGCATTGCACAGGGGACCCGGGGGCTTGGGTGGCCGCTCAGTTCGATGTTGGCATGCAGACAGCGTCCTCCTCTCCTTTCCTTCCCCCGCTGCACATCTGCGAGAGATCATAGCTTGTCACTGCAGTACAGTACTGTGTTCAGTTACACTGACGTCCTGCCCACGTTGACAGCAATAATGGAAGGACAGGAGGCTGTTTCCTTCTAGAAAGTCCACATCGGAAAACCTTAGAAAGTCACTCCTTCTTCCTAAAATGTAAATCAAATTGCCTTGTTCTGCTATTTAAACCCCCACCCCCACCCCCCGCTCCCCGGCTTCTCATCATGCTCAAAATAAAATCCAGAAGCCTTCCATGACCCGGATGTTGAGCCTGCTCTGACTTCTGCTGACCTCTCTCACCTCACTGTGCAGGAGTCCCACTGGCCTTCTCTCTGTACCTCATGCATGCCAAGCTTTCTTCTACTTCAGGGGCCATGTGCCCAGAGCTCTTCCTGCCTGCACCTGTCTTATCCCCATTTTCCATGGTTGGCTCCTCCAGTTTGTCTCAGAAGTCTCTACAGCCAGGACTTCCAAGACTTTCCTTTTTGGCCTCCATTCATCCCCAAATCTGCCCCCACCATATCACCTTGCTATATCATCTTCCTAACACATAGTTACTCATCTACTTAGGGGTGGTCTTACTAGAAGATTAGTGCCTTGACAGTAGCGACCCTCACTATATTTCAAATATTTAGCATGTAAGAGCAGAGGCGCTATGACACAGAATAGATGAGCAATGGATACACATGCAACGCATTAAAGAGTCCCTCCTCCTAAAGACTGAGAAGGAAGAAGCAGCAAAGAGTGGCCATCACTGCCCTGTTTTCCCTCTGAAGGTTTTAGGTTAGCATCTTTGGGCTAGGCTGGGGCTTTGTCAAATTATAGCACCCAGGGATTCTTGGCGGGGTATTCATAGATTCCTGGGAAGTCAGCAGATGGGGATCAGGGTGTCTGGAGCAATGTGAAAGTGTAGGCATACTTCTGGCAAGAATGTTTATGGCTTTTATCAGTCGCTCAGAGGGATCCCTGACTCACTGGTGGCTCGTGGCTCTCATCAGCTTTTCCTTTTAAGTAGCTTAGGTATGGAGGGATGTGAAGTGAACCTAGAAAGAGGATGGATTGATGGTCTCAGCACCACCTTGAAGCTCTTTCTCCTTTTTCGCTATTGGCATGACTCCATTGTTCTGCCACAGAACATTGGGCAGCTTCCCCTTCTTAGCACCAAAGCAACTCTTTCCTACTTATTTGTTTCCATTGCATATCCTGAGTGCCAGAAGCTGGAATCAGACTTCCACATGAATCAAAGAATTTAAGAGTTGGGAAGGCACGTAATTCAATGTTTATGAGCCATGATGTTCACCAGATTTTTCTAGGGAGCTTTTTATAACCGTGTGCTTCCACCAGTCCCTACCCTGACTTTTTTACTCAGTAAGATTAGAAACAAGATATATTCATTTCCTAGGGCTGGCAGAACTAAGTGCCACAAACAGGTGGCTTCAAACAACAAGAATGTATTGTCTCACAATTCTGAAGGCTGGAAGTCTGAAATCAAGGTGTGGGTAGGGTCTTGCTGCCTCTAAAACTGTAAATGAGAATCCTTCCTCTTCTCTTCCTAGCTTCCTGTAGTTGCCATCAATCCTTGCCATTCATCAGCTCACAGATGCTGAGCTTCAGTCTCCATCTCCATCATCACACCATGTTTTCCCTTCATGTACCTGTGTCGTCTCTTCTCAGAAGGACACCATCATATAGGACCAAGGGTGTTCCCTACTCCACTGTGACCTCATCTAACTAATTACATGGGCAATGATCCTATTTCCAAATAAAGTCACGTTCTGAGATCCAGGGGGTTGGGACGTGAACATATGTTTTGAGAAGACACAATTCAACCCATGAAAAAGAATACTGGAATCTGTTTAAAAAAAAAATTCTTAGTGAGAGATATTGCTCTTATCTATCCCTTCAGTGAACAGATGGGAAACTCAGGCCCAGGGAAGGGATGAGTCCAGAGCCATGCAGAGACTCAGTGACAATGTCACAACAGGATGCCAGGTATCATCACTCCCCCAGCATCTCTTCCAATAAGACAAACTGCCTTTTGGTCTTCAGACGTGGTGGTCCCCACATTGATTTATGAAGATGAGCATCTAAGTGGGTATTTCCAGTTGCCCATGTCTGCCCACAAGGCCTCATTTACTTGCCCCATGGTTTCTCTGGGGGCCTCAGTGGATCCTTTGGTCCTATCACCTGTCTTCATCATGAAGGGGAAGGTTTCAGCAAGGCGGTCCACCACAGCAGTCATGGACCCACATCCTGCGTTCCTCCCAGCTGTGCCTGTGTTGGTCCAAATTCTTGTGGTTACTGAATGGTATTTAGATGAGATGTGGGAAGACTTCCTTGCTCTTCTGTCACTTACTCAGAACACAACCATATGGTGCATGTCAGCACGGTCCTTTCACTTGGGTTCTCATGTGAGTGGGTTCTTGGAAAAAGAAATTAACATCTGGAAAGGCATCCTGAGCCTTGCACATAGCATTTGAGATATTACTCAGTGGAAATATTGGTTGTCATGCTCCATTTGTGTTCCATCCCACTGTATTTTTATGCTGGAAGTCTGTATGATCTGTGGATCCCCATCTAAACCAGTTCTTACAAAGCAGATGCATTTAAGCTCACGGATCTCAGAGTAAGCAAACATAAAGTGTTTAATCTATTATTAATCATCCAGTTGCCAAAATGATAACACTCTTGGCGGGGGGCGGGGGGGGGGAATGGGGGCGGGGCAGGGGGGAGTTGAGGAAGACATCAATATTTATGGCCTCGTTAGTGAGTGCATATTTTCTTTCTCTCTCTTTCCCTTCTCCTCCACTTCTTAAGATAGGAAAAGAAATATGGAGTCTGTTATGCTTTATGCAATTGGTGATGGACAGGGAGGCCTGGCATGCTGTGATTCATGGGGTCGCAAAGAGTCAGACATGACTGAGCAACTGAACTGAACTGACTGAGTAACAGGCAGAAAGGGCTTCCCAGGTACTATTAGTGGTAAAGAACCTGCCTACCAATGCAGGAGATTTAAGATGTAGGTTCAAGCCCTGGGTCAAGAAGAACCCCTGGAGGAGGGTATGGCAACCCACTTCAGTATTCTTGCCTGGAGAATCCCATGGACAGAGGAGCCTGCCAGGTTATCGTCCATAGGTTCACAAAAAGTTGGATATGGCTGAAGCGACTAAGCATGCATGCAATGCATGCACAGGGCAGAAATGTCATGTTCTGGAAGAAGACAAATCCAAAATGGTATTGCAGATTTGTTTGTGACTACTGGCTGTTAGAGCTGCAGTCACCTCTGCCAGGTTGAGTTAGCAAAACCAGTCTGCAATCCATGGTAACACAGTGGGAGAGCTTAGGCACAGAAGGACCTAGAACATCATCTGTTAAGAAGAATTCATTTTCTGGATGACGCAGCTGAGGCTCAGAGAGGGCAAGGGGCTTCTTTTGTGACCACACATTTATTTATTACTCAACAAAGTTTAACGGGATGCCTTCTACCTGTCAGACAACGTGTGAGCTCCCAGGGACACGAAGATAAATCTTAACATGCTCCATTTACGGAGCATGTCCTCGGTGTTAGGTATACGCTAAGTCCTTTAAATAGTCTCTTCTGCTAAAAACCCTCCAACAGTTTCCAACTGCACTTGGAATAAATGCAGGTGCTTTGCCTACAAGGATCCATGTGACCTTGCTCTGACCTCACTTCACTTTATTCTCCCTCTCCTTCCTCCTGCTCCAGCCTCAGTGACTTTCATTGTTATTATTTCTGGAATAGACACCAGGCTCATCACCCCTTTAGGTCTTTGAGCCAGCTGTCCACTCAGCCTAGATTACTCTTCCCTTCATCATTTCTGGATACTTATTCAAGGCCTGAGCACAAAGTTCACTTTTTTAGAGATTCCTTGACAATGAATTACCCACTCCCACCCCCTTAGTCACTATCTCTTAGTCAACCTATTTTAGTGCCTTTCTACACAGCAATATGCTGATAAATGCCTAACCCCTGGACCTACTGGGGCCAAGGTAAGGGATGCTAACTTGTAGCATTCACTAATTTCCTAGTGTAAATACTTCCACTACAGCTCATTTAATGCTCCAGGTTATCTACATTGTCGAATGTGAAATTGGGAAGAAATACACTGAGTTCACTCTTGTGAGCCAATGTGAGCCAGCCCTGGCACACATCTTACTGTCTGAAATTACTCTGTTTATCTACTTGGAATTCTTTCTCCTTCCCAGGCAATATAAGCTCCGAAAGAGGAGGAACCTTTTCCATTTTCTTTCCAACTGTATTTCTAGCATCTAAAGCACAGCCAGGAATATGATGCCCACTGAATCAATAACTGGAATTGATTATGAATGGTTGAATGAATGAGAATCCTCACAGTCACTCTGTTAATTAGGTTCAACTATTACCCTTATTTGTCAAAGACATCAAAATGCAGAGACAGATGCAGTCCCTTGTCCAAGTTTATAGTCAGTACATGAAGAGCCAGATTTGAATCCAGACATATTATCAATATCTCCAGAGTCCCTGCTCTACATCCCAAGCTGATGATGTCCTTACTCTCAAAGAGCTTATAATCTAATGGGAAAAAAAGATATTTGAACATAAAGAAATAATGTGACACGACAGAAGTGTGCAGAATATACCCTACAGGAGCTAGTCGTTTAGAGCAGATCTAGTGCTTCTGGGGAAGAGTGAGGGTGTCCCGATGGTCAGGTGAGGCCATGTGACAAAGGTACTATCTGGTCAATGCCTTGGAAGATGTCATCAGTGCTTTTATCACCATGCCTAGTTGATCCCCACCTGGGGCAACTAATGTTACAAAATCTCCCTGCATCAGAAAGAAGAATCAGGTTTCACTCAAATGTAAAGAAAACTGCAACAGTGTCAGTGACAAGACTTGAGGATCAACTGGATATTTCAACAGCCCAGGAAATCTGATAATCTACCCGGGGCACAGGTCCCTACAGGGACTTAACTTCTCCCCGCCGCTGTTCTCCCATGAGATTCTCTGATGAAGTGTGTTTTGCTCTAGGCTAAATGGCTTGCCCATTTTTGTCTCTGATGATTTTCTTCTTGCTTCAGAATTTCAGGTGGCTAGTGACCACAGATGTTATGAGTGCCAAGTATACTATTGCAGGCTGTTTGATTTGTTCAGTAGCCAGGCCTGAGCACCACAGAGCTATTAGGGACAACCGTCTAAACCTTAGCATTCCCTGCCTCTGCTTCTCCCCTCCCCAACCCCAAACCTACCTTGGAGCCTTTTGTCAACACTTCCATCATACCTTTCTGTTCGTTCCTACTGCTCTCATCCTGACCCAGTATTCATTTACCCAGCCATTAACTCACTCATTCCACGAATGTTGAATGCCCGCCCTGTGACAGGCAGTGCAACAGGCTCTGGGAACACAGTGATGAGCCAAAACAGACATGACTCCTGCCCGAAAGGAGCAGATATTCTAGAGGAGGCCAACAGCAGCTCAGTGAATAATCACAAGGATGAACGGATCATTTTACCTGGGATGGATGTTACAAAGGTGAGTATGCATAATTCTGGGAGGGTCTCTGACAGAGCATTTGACATAAACAGAAATACCAGGCAAGACTTCTCGAGGCACGTAACATTTAAACCAAAATCTGAAGGATGAGGAGAAGGATAAGTAATCAAAAGGAGGAAAAATCATTTCTGCCAATCAGAACAACATGTACAAATGCTCTTTGGTGTCAGGGAGTGTAACTCTGACCAGCTGTGAAAGCAGCCTGGCTTGGATGGTGACAGAGAACGGAGGTGGAGGGTGGAAAGAGATACGGTCGGGCAGGCATGGAGGGGCTGTGCAAGGACACTGGCAGGCCAGAGTAACCTCCAGGTCTAGACACCTGAAGGAATCCATTTTTGTTCTTCCCTATGTCTCCCCTTCTGGCTCATCCTATGTGCCCACTGCCAAATTCCTCTTTCTAAAGCACTGTTGTTGCCTTTCCTGTTACTCTCCTATTTCAAAAATTACCCAGTGCTTTCCACTCCCTACAGTGTGAAGCCTGAATCCACTGGCATCCAGAATGTCTATAATTCAGCACCAACTAAGCTTTTAGCTGTCATCTCTCACTGTGGGGAAATCATATGGTATACATTTTGAGAGCAGGGGCTCAATAGTCAAATAGCCAGTGTGAATCTCATTTCTTCCACTTTCTACCTCTGTGACCCAGGACAGATTATTTAATCTTGCTGAGTCTGCCTCTTTGCGTCTTTTAAATTGGATCAAAATAAAAGATTAGATCAGATAAGTATATAAAGCCTTGTGCATAATCCATAATACAGAAGTACTGATTTAATAATAACCTATTAGACTCTGTGGTCTACTCACCATTGCCCATTCTTCTCTAATGTCTCCTAGCCAGTGATGCACTATTTTTCTTGCCAATAACAGCTGCTTCTGAATCTGTCCAAATGCATCTATCCAAAATGCATCAATGCATCACCAGATCAATACCTGTCTCCCAAATCACCACCATCTCTCTCCCAATCCTCCCTCCACCACCAGCTTTATAGGAAGGGTACTTTATCTAAATTCCTAAAAAAGTTTTTTGATATTTTTATTTGTATTAAATTATTATCTTTTATTCATCTTTCAGCTTTCATATGAGTGTCTTCTTCATTCTCTCTTATTGGCTTTCCAAGGTCAGGTACCAGGCCATGTACTGGTCTTACTACTCTCTTCACACCTAGTACACATAGAACATGGTTCTTACTACAGCTTCCTGGGACAACTGAATGATGGAATAAAAGAGTGAAAGGAGAAGGGGTCAATTTTTATAGTGCTATAAGTAGGGAAAAAAGAGCAGGTAATCGAAGTGTACAGAAAATAGAATTCTACCCCTCTCTTTGAGCTTGTTCATTTATTTATAAGCTGGGGGCCATGTTACATATTGTCTATTTAGTCTCGTGAGTATGTTAACATCATTAAGATGAAGTTTATGAAGTACTTGTACTGTCTGGAGGAAAGATGGTATAGACATTTAAAACATTATGTATAATCTCTTCAGGAAGAAAAGAAGGAAAAACATGCATTTTGTGAGGTGCCTCAATTTCAAATCACTTGAGTGGAAGGTACCCAAAAGACTTCATACACCTCTTCAAATATGAATTAGTTTGTACTTTTCAAAGCCCCTGATGGAGTCTTTTCATTTTAATTCAGAATATTTTGGAGAATTTTGCCTTTAAAATCTAAATAAAATAGTTCCCATAGTTGTTCTGCCAAAGCTACAGTACTAGACATAAATATAAAGAGTGTGTTGTCAGTTTCTCAGGCTGACATCAACTACCCAGAAACCTTTTATCAGGGAATTTGAATACTTGAATGTATCATCAGTTTAGTTGCTCAGTCGTGTCTGACTCTTTGCGAGCCCATGGACTACAGCATACCAGGCTTCCCTGTCCATCACCAGCTCCTGGAGCTTGCTCAAACTCGAATGTATATCTCTTTGTTTAATTTTGTGTTTTATTTTGATCATCATAAAAAAATAAGGAGTGTATCTTAGAATGATTGCTTCATAAGTGAGTACTGCCACAAATTCAGAGTCCTTGCTGGTATCTCTATTTAATATCACAAAGGCACCGAAATGATGCACAGTAACATAATGCAGGGTGAAGACTAGCTGACATAATGATGTACTGTATGGGAAAATGACAGGAATACCAAACCACCTTACCTGCCTCCTGAGAAATCTGTATGCAAGTCAAGAAGCAACCGTTAGAATCAGACATGGGATAACAGACTGGTTTAAAATTGGGAAAGGAATACATCAAGGCTGTATATTGTCACGCTGCTTATTTAACTTATATGCAGAGTACATCATGCAAAATGCCAAGCTGGATGAAGCACAAGCTGGAATCAAGACTGTTGGCAGACATATCAATAACCTCAGATATGCAGATGACACCACCCTAACGGCAGAAAGTGAAGAGGAACTAAAGAACGTCTTGATGAAGGTGAAAGAGGAGAGTGAAAAAGTTGGCTTAAAATTCAACATTCAAAAACTGAAGATTATAGCATCCGGTCCCATCACTTCATGGCAAATAGATGAGGAAACAATGAAAACAGTGAGAGACTTTAGTTTCTTGGGCTCCAAAATCACTGCAGATGGTGACTGCAGCCAAAAAATTAAAAGACACTTGCTCTTTGAAAGAAAAGCTATGACCAATCTAGGCAGAGTATTAAAAAGCAGAGACATTATTTTGCTGACAAAGGTCTATACAGTCAAAGCTATGGTTTTTCCAGTAGTCATGTATGGATGTGAGAGTTGGACCATAAAGGAGGCACCAAAGAATTGAAGCCTTCAAACTATGGTGTTGGAGAAGACTCTTGAGAGTAACTTGGACAGCAAGGAGATCAAACCAGTTAATCCTAGAGGAAATCAACCCTGAATATTCATCGGAAGGACTGATGCTGAAGCTGAAGCTCCAATACTTTGGCCACCTGATGTACAGGAGGAGAAGGGGATGACAGAAGATGAGATGGTTGGATGGCATCACCAACTTGATGGACATGAGTTTGAGCAAGTTCTGGGATATGATGAAGGACAGGGAAGCCTGGCATGCTGCAGTCCATGTGGTCACAAAAAGTCAGACATGACTGAGGGACTGAACAAGAAAAATGTGGAAAAAGATGGAAATACTGGTGAGAGCACCAAATCTTCACACAGGACACAGAACTTTAGGCATACTGAACTCACAGAATCTTTGTAATAACACAAGGTCATACTGGTGTCATCAACATATCTTGGAATCAGCAAATGGCATAGTTTGTCACATTAAACCTATGTTGGTAATCCAAAACACATTGCTCAAATCATTTGTGTCTCATTTGTATATTTTCTTCTGTTCTGTAATTCTACAGAGGCAATAAGCAGAGAGTTGCACTCTGTTATAATGTTTGTACCTTTTTAGTTCAGCTCAGTTCAGTCACTCAGTCATGTCTGGCTCTTTGTGATCACATGGACTGCAGCACACCAGGCTTCCCTGTCTATCACCATATCCCAGAGCTTGCTCAAACTCATGTCCATCAAGTCAGTTATAACAAAAATTATTTGTCAACACTGTAAGTCCAAGACAGTTTCCTTTCAAATGGGCCCATAAATTACATAAGTTTGAGAAAACTGCATGAGTAGGTGATAGTCAAAGCCTTCATGAGAGAGCTGCATCACAGCCAAGCTTTAGTACACCAAGTCTACAAAACATAAAGGTGAGGGTCAAAAGTGTCAAGAATTCCAAGTATGGGAACCACAGGTTTTCAGGTAAGAGTAAAATACTGAAGCTCTAAAGAGGTGTTCAAGGTTGGATGAAGTGGAGAATTCAAGATGGAGAAGGACGCTCAAGTCCTGAAAATGTTTCTGATGAACCCCTAAAATAACCAACCTCAACCAAGTCTTATGTGAGTGTACGCGCATATGCGTTCATGTGTTTTTGTACTGTGTGTGTGGCATATTCATGTGTTTGTGTGTGTGTTTTGTATGTTCATGTATTTTTATGTATGTGTGCATGTGTCCTGTGTCTGTGGTATGTTCACATGCTTATATACTATGTGTGTGGGGTATGTTCATGTGTTTATATGTGTGTGGGAGGGGTATGTTCATGTGTTTGTCTGTATGCATTTCTCCCTTCCTCAGTATTTTGGAGATCCCCTCCCTACTAGGCTGCTTTTCTAAATTCCCAATCAAAAATTCTGTAGAAATAGTACTAATTTTAAAGAAATTCACTTTGCACCCATATTTTCCAGAAAGTCTTTTTCAAACAAGGGCATCCTTATTTCACCTCTTGAAAGCTGTCCTCTATACTAAGAGACTGTATAGGCAGTAAACCTGTGTTTGCTAATTTCTAAACTTTATTTTCAGCTTCCTGTGTTTATAAACGTTTGTTCTCATTTAGGGTGTATATAGTACTTGTTAGAAGGACACCCTTTTTTTTGTTTGTTTTTTTCTTACCCTTTCAAAGTTGAGAAGAATATTTGTAAGAGTGTGAAAAGGTCTAAGCATTGTACCTTTGACGGAGTATTGTGTTAATTGCAAGCACTGCAAACGTGGGTTGCTATTTTATGGCTGTTGTCCGTGGTGTCAAAAGATTTAGCTACATCCTGACCCAGTCCTAGTTATTCAGGAGCTGCTGAGCAGAAATTTGAAATTGCTTTTCAGACCATGTTGGAAGAGGGCAAAAGGGTAAGTAGGGAAGTCAGCTAGATCTTCCTGGTTTAAGCAGAATCCTTCCCATAATTTTCCCCAAATCCAGTTTAAGCCTCATTTTATATCAGGATTTTTTTTTTCCTGACTTTTTTATTGACTTTCCTTAGGGCATGGAAACAGGTTTACTTTGTAGACCACTTTGAGCTTTTCAAAACCATTCCAGGGATATCCACCCAAGAAATGGCCAACGTTTATTAGATACTAACTTGCCACTCAATACTATGGTAAATATTCAAGGTGTCCCAGGCAGAAAAAAAAAAACAAAAAAACAGGCTCTCTCCTGGGCAGTGAGGGAAAGGAAAGCAAACGACTAGTTTAAAAAGGCAAAAACATCTAGGGCTGTATGTCTTTAATACCGAGTGAAAGTTCTATTGCTGAAGCACGTGACTTCAGGAAGGAGCTGGAGAGAAGTGAGAGAAAGGCTTAAAGGGCTGATGAAAGATGATTTTAGGAAATGGCTCTTTCATTGCAAGAGGCTGGGTACTCCATGTACGCTGCTATTTTTCGGAACTCACAAAACGTGGTAGAGGTCAAAGAGGGTTCCTGAAACTGGCAGATGATTCTAGATTCCACTGAATCTCTGCCCACACACCTGGGCATAAATTAATTTTATTGCTTCTTCTCCATCGAGAGTGGACAGAACCCCAGGCTGCAAATCAGGAGCCCCAAGTCTAGTCCTGACTATGGCACCATCTGCTTTTTGTGATTCTGAGCAGGTCACTTGACCTTTCACATCCTCTGTCTCCCCTTCCAAAATTTGGAGAGAGAGGATTACTCACTGTTCCAGTCATTGCTGGGGAGGATCAGAATATTTTTAAATTACATTTTCCCCCTAAGTAATGCATTACAACTTATAAAACCAAATTGTATTGTAAGTAATTTTAAAAAATTCAGCATTTCCTTCCCTCATCCGATCCTATCTCAGATTCCAGCTCAGGAGAATCATTCTAAATTTTTTGCTATTTTTTCTGATATTTCACCTTCCTATCCTTTATACTGTCTTTTCCTGATTTCCTATTCTAGATACTATTTATTGAATTTCTACTATGACACATGAGGCATGAGGGTTGAGCTCACACATCCTTGACCCATTCACCCCCCATTCACATGGCTCCCATTTTCACAACATCATATTTTTGTGACATTAATACTTATATAACTATACATGTTTATAACTACATAAATACCTTCACAGTGGAGCTAAATAGTGTACTCTGAAACTTTGGTTTTCCTACTCTGTTTATATCATTGTTTGCTTGTTTTGTTGATTTTTTTCTATGTATTTTATCATTGACTCAGACCCAAACTTGCAGAGCAAACTGCAGAACTCCTCTTAGCTATATGTGCACATATGAGATCTCTCAGTTTCATTGCTTCCTCTCTCCTAGATCTCTCAGTTTTCACTGTTTTCCTGGAGACCCCCACCCCGTCCCTGGTCCTTCCTGCTCCAGCCTGGCCTGGCTGGACCTGTTGGGCCCAGCAGGAGATCTGGCTTCTGGGACTGGATCTCTCATTCTCTAATTTTGGCTCTCCTGGTCTCCATATGTCATCCTTCCTCATGTTTTCATCGACTCTCCCAGGTCAGTGGATTGTGTCCCCTGGTACCTCCTTAAGAAAGAGTAAGTGAGAGAGAAATTTCTAGGTCTTGCATATCTGAGAAGGCTTTTATTCCACCTCAAACTCCATTGATTGGGGATTAAATGAAAGCTTGGAAATAATTTTCATTCAAAAGCTTCCAGATATTTCTTTTCAACTTTGCAGATATAGCTCCGTTAACTTCTCTTTTCCACTGGAGCTGATGATAGACAAGCCTATTCTGAGCACTCCTCCTTTCATGTGATCTCCTTCCCTTCTCTCCCTGCAGAAGCTGTAATGATCCCCTCTTTGTCCCTCAAATTGTTAACAGATATGATGGACTGTGGTTTACAGTGTTTTTCATTCATGGGTCATTCGTGAGGCTAGGCATTCTGTGAGATTTTTCAATTTGAGAATTCAGATCGTTCACTTTTAGGAGAACGTCTTCTGTAATTTATTTAACAGTGTCTCTCTCTCTCCATTTTTTTCTCTCCTTCACTTTCATTTCCTACTAGTTGTATGTTGGACTCCTAAGACTCTATTTATCAGACTTTAAGCTATTTTCTAGGTGCCTCCCTGATAGCTCAGTTGGTAAAGAATGTGTCTGCAGTGTAGAAGACTCGGGTTCGATTCCTAGGTTGGGAAGATCCCCTGGAGAAGGAAATGGTAACCCACTCCAGTATTCTTGCCTGGAGAAACCCATGGACAGAGGAGCCTGGCAGGCTACAGTTCATGGGGTCGCAAGAATTGGACATGACTTAAGCTATTTGCTGGGTGTTATCTTCAACTTTATATTTCAGCATTTTTATTAGCTAATCTATTTATTTATTGTATTGAATTTCCAGAGTTCTTCCTTATTTCTTTATTATACCTTCATAATAGCATCCTATTTATGCTTCTCATCTCTCAAATAAGAGTATCGTTTTTTGAAACATTATTTTGGTCCCTGAAATGTGCTTGTTTCCTGTGATTTACATTTTTCTGTTTGTTCATTTTAGTTGCTATCCTCCCATGCTTAGAGACCCTTGACTTTATTCTTAAGGGTTCCCCAACAGCACTAGTGGTAAAGAATCCACCTGCCAATACAGGAGATGCAGGAGATGTGGGTTTGATCCCTGGGTCAGGAAGATCCCCTGGAGTAGGAAATGGCAACTCAGTCCAGTATTCTTGCCTGAAAAATTCCATGGACAGACAAGCCTGACAGGCTACAGTCCATGGGACTGCAAAGAGACGAACACAACTGAGCACACACACACACAACTAAATATTTTTATAAATGCCAAAAAGTCAATAGGATGGTCTGCATGAGAGGAGGAAGATGGCCAATAGGTGGGCATACCCCACACCAGGTATACCTAGCGACCCAGTCTAGAATCCCCTCACTTCACCTCCACTGCCGCCTCCAGTCTGTTGCTTGGCTGAAAAGAAGGCTGCATGCGTGGCTACATGAGCTGGGAGAGGGGTTCTGTAGCTTTCTATCAGGTTTCATCCTATTGTACCTCAGCACTTTGAGTCTCTAGTACTAAATTGCTATCCCTTTCTGGTGACCTGCGGTATTACTAGCTTCTCTTACTGTCTTATTGTCATCCACCCACTTTCTCTGCCAACAGGTAAGCTTCAGCTTTACTCACCTTGCTTATATCAGTTACCTTCTATGTATCTGCTTTACATCCTGCAAATGTTTTACTTCCTTTGCCTCCTCTTGCCTTTTCTCAGTGTCTCTTTGTTCTGTGGGTTCCCACCTGTTTCATTCTTTTGCTGTGATTTTTGTGGGTTTTGGGGGAGACAGCAAAGACAAGCAGGTATATTCAATACAACATGCATTAGACAAGCACACAGTTGTGAAACTACCTTTTTAATGAACTTTAATCATAGTTTTATATTTATAGAAAGGTCTTTATAGAAAGGTCTCTAAGATAGAGCTGCCCCCTGGTATCTATGATGGGATATCCCTCAAATACCAAAATCCACAGATGTTCAAGTCACTTACATAAAATGGCACAATGCAGTTGGCCCTCCAAATTTGAGACTTCTGCCTCCACAAATACAGAGGACTAACTGTAGTTCAGAGAGTTCTGGTATACCCCACACCCAGTTTTCTCCCTATAATTAAAATCTTACACAAGGATGGTCATTTGTCAAATTAAAGAACCAGCAGTGATGTATTATTATTAACGAATAAACTAAATATTTGTTTGGCTAACTCTTTGGAAAGAAGTCCCTATGCCCAGGCTACATTTAAGGAGTGGAGAATGAGGACCCATTTCTTTAAAGGCAGAGGACTTACATAAATTACTTGGAATTCTGCCTGGGAGACTGTCTATTCTTACCCATTTATTTACCTATTTAATTATTTACTTTTTTTTGTTTGTTTGTTTGTTTTTTTTTGTTGTTGTTGTTGTTTTAATTTTTATTATTATTATTTTTTTTTCCAGTGGGTTTTGTCATACATTGATATGAATCAGCCATGGATTTACATGTATTCCCAATCCCGATCCCCCCTCCCACCTCCCTCTCCACCCGATTCCTCTGGGTCTTCCCAGTGCACCAGGCCGGAGCACTTGTCTCGTGCATCCCACCTGGGCTGGTGATCTGTTTCACCATAGATAGTATACATGCTGTTCTTTTGAAATATCCCACCCTCACATTCTCCCACAAAGTTCAAAAGTCTGTTCTGTATTTCTGTGTCTCTTTTTCTGTTCTGCATATAGGGTTATCGTTATCACCTTTCTAAATTCCATATACATGTGTCAGTATGCTGTAATGTTCTTTATCTTTCTGGCTTACTTCACTCTGTATAAGGGGCTCCAGCTTCATCCATCTCATTAGGACTGGTTCAAATGAATTCTTTTTCATGGCTGAGTAATATTCCATGGTGTATATGTACCACAGCTTCCTTATCCATGCATCTGCTGATGGGCATCTAGGTTGCTTCCATGTCCTGCCTATTATAAACAGTGCTGCGATGAACATTGGGGTGCACGTGTCTCTTTCTTACATAGATATGGATTCATGGATGTTTATATTATACTTTGGGTTATAATCCAATACAACTTTATTGATTTTGTGCCTCACATTGAGAAATGCTTTTGAATTGTAAACTCCTGTTTAAAAGTAAGATATGATTTAGATAATATAATTCTATGTCTTAGAGTTCTTGAGCTCCGTATCACCTAACAAAGTGCTACACACAAAATAAGAGGCACACGGGATTTGAACATGAAATATTTGAGTGGCAAACTTATTAATTTTAAAGATGCACTGAATCATTTCCAAAATGCCAGTGTCATATTCCATGATAGATGCATAAAGCCTCCCTCAAGGACCTGTAATCTTATAAAGAAAGTAAACAATACAGAATAATAAGAAAACAGGTCAGCACTTTACAAAGTACCAAGTTGTGTCACTTTCACAGTTTAAAAGCAACAAATCTCAGTGGCCTGGGTAATCAGTTTGGATAGATTCATCATGGCATCCCAGAAAAGGCTTGAAATGATTTAAAGGGAGCAAAAGGGAATGAGGAGAGAGACTTTTAAGCACACAGAGTTTAACAAGTTTCCATCTACTCTATTTAACAGCTCCCAAAATTGTAAAATAGAAAACATTTTAAAATACACTTTCCATTTAGAAGTATATCCTACAGCCCATTGTTTTGTATTTGCTTTTGTGTCTGCATGTGCATTACAAAATCCCACAAACCATGATCCTTTGTTCATTTTACTGTGGTCTCCAGCTGACAAGACCTCTTCACATGATGGTTCAATGATCCCCACAGTAGCTCCTGTTAAAGAGGCAGATACAACGGTTGTCGCCTATAGCTCAGTTTTGCAGACGGGGAAATGGAGACCCTTGATTTGCAGCAGGTCATGTAAGCTGCAAATTGAAGATGCAGATCTAAAGCCCAGGGTTCCCAGCTCCAAATCCAGTGCTCTCTGTTCACCACCCTAGTAGGTCCTGTTGTGACACCAGGAAAGCTGGAGTGGAGAGAGGGCGGGAGGAAGAGAGAGAGACCCTGAAATCTCAGCTAATGGCTTATGAATTCCCTCATGTCCTTGCTCTCCCTTCTCAAGTGATATTTGCTGCAATAGCCTCAAAGAGCAGAGCGGGTTAAGAGCGCTTTCTCCTTTCTTTAGCATCCCTTCTGCATCACTGCCAAACATTGACTAGCAGTTCAATGGGAAAACACATGTGGCTTCCAAACCTGCTCCTATTTGTGGAAGCCCAGTCTGGATGCAGCTCAGCTGTCGTTCAGGCCAGTGGACCAGGCGAGTGGGAGAGACAGGTCTCTCCTCACCTGACACGCAAGCTTGCCCGGCTCCCCAGCCTCCCCAGCATCCTGCACACTTGGCTGTCTGCTAGGAACAGAGCAGAGAGAGCAAGCAAACATCAGCTGGAACGCTTCACCTTCAAGTGAATCCTTTGAAGGGTTCACTCTGTGGGAGAGAGACGGTTTTGAAAATTTCAGCTCAGCAGAGCCTTATGCTCTGTTTTGAAGGGGCGCTTTGGTCAACAGAAATCTGGTCCTTAGAACTTGCTTTCCCTCTTTTCCTTTGTCTGTTTCAACACTTAGGGGACCACTTGAATATGAATTGGTTAACGACATTTTTAAGAGTCAGGATCTCTAGAGGTCTATGCTGTGGTTCCTGCACCCCCTTTTGTTATTTTTGAGAGTCTGTTCTTCTCTCTAGGACTGTTGCCCATGGAAGGGTCACCAAGTCCTTTTCAAGAACTCAGGCTCGGTAGTCAGACTGCTAGGGTTGTACTCTGCTGCCTCTGTTTCATAGACAAGATACTTAAGGATATCTCTTACTTTCCTCATCTGAAAAAGACAACAAGAAGAGTTCTTGCTTCAGGGACTTCCCTGGTGGTCCAATGATTAGGAATCAGCATGCTTTCACTGCCATGGACCTGGATTCAATCCCTGGTCAGGAACTAAGACTCTACAAGCTGTACAGTGTGGCCAAAAAAACACAAAGGGCTTGCATCATTGTATCAGAGGGTCATGGTGAGCATTCATTGAGATAAGGCATGATTCCTAGCACCCAGAAGTGCTCTGAGAATGTTAGCACTATTATTAGCCTTTGTTGAGTAAACTTTGCTATTTCTAAGTGCCACAGGAAACATCAAGATAGATAAAAGACCACCTCTGCCCTGAGATTGCAGTCCAGGAGGAGCTCTTGAGAATGGCATGCAAATAATCAATCACAAATTATATATATGAGCCCAAACATACAAAGATTGTCAAAGAAGTATAGTCAAATTATCTGCTGGAAAAAATTCTGGAACAGGGAGATCACAACCTTTTCCTTTGATTCGAATGGTTTCAGAGATGAGGTAGCTGGAGCTTAGATTGTGGGTTGGGTTTAGTCTATCTTAGAGGGAAAAAAAAAAAAAAAAATATATATATATATATAGAAGCAAAGATAATAGGAGGGTTTTAAAACTACATTTTGAAAATACCAAATAGTCCATTTTCTGGAACACAGGGCAAATGGAGAAAATATGATAAACAAAACTGGCAGAGCATCTGTGCTTAGAATAGGGAGAGTTTCACATGAAAAGATGCTCAGTATCACTAATTTCTGGAGAAATACAAATCAGAACTGCAAAGGTGCCACTTCACACCAGTCAGAATGGCCATCATTAAAAAGTCTATAATACATGCTAGAGAGGGTGTGGAGAAACGGAAACCCTCCTATATTCTTGCTGGGAACATAAACTGGTGTGATCACTATGCAGAACAGTATGGAGGTTCCTTTAAAAATTAAAAATGGAGCTATCATATGATCTAGTAATCCCACTCCTGGGCATATATCCAGAGAAAACTCTGATTTGAAAACATACAAGCACCCCAGTGTTAATAGCAGTGCTACTTACAATACCCAAGACATGGAAGCAACCTAAATGTCCATCAACAGATGAACAGATAAAAAAGATGTGGTATATGTATACAATGGAATATTATTCAGCCATAAAAAGAATGAAATAATGCCATTTGCAGCAACATGGATGGAAATTATCATATTAACTGAAGTCAGAGAAAGACAAATATCATGTGATATCACTTACATATGGAATCTTAAAAAAAAAAAGTAAATTAACTTCTTTACAAAACAAATAGACTCACGAAAAAAACAAACTTATGGCTGCCAAAGGGAACAGTGAAGAAGGGAGATAAATTAGGAGTTTGGGATTAACATGTACATACATACATGTACATACACATACACATAAAATAGGTGAACAACAAGGACCTACTGTAAAGCACATGAAACTATACTCAATATCTTATAATAATCTATAATGGAAAAGAATCTGAAAAAGAATATATGTACACACACATATATATGTGTAGCTAAATAATTTTGCTGTATACTTTAGTAATTTAATTTTTATTTTATATTGGAGTATAGTTAATTTACAATGTTGTGTTAGTTTCAGATGTACAACTTTGCTGTATAATTGAAACTAACACAACACTGTAAATTTAACTACATGTCAATTTAAAAAAGAAGAAGAAAATATGAAGAGCTTTGAATGCCCTGCTACAGAGCAGAGGGAATAACTGAGATCGGAGGGCAGCCTCAAGAACTGATTTTAATAATCTATCTTATTTATCAGCCTTCCTTAACTACATGTGAAATTATACTTCCATCTTAGGAATCCCTCCATCCTTCCATTCATTAAGTATTAATATTTATTGTACTCCTGAGTTCAGTGGTCAACTAAAAATCACACAAAGTTGCCTGTCCATTTAATTTAATGGAATTAAAGTCAAACTATGGTAACTGGCATTAAGTAGTTTAGCTTTAATTGAGTTGACCAGAGTGGGGCTGCTGATTTCATATAATTTCCTTTCTTTGTGGCTGACTTGAGGTCCACTGCTAGTTCTAGCTTAATACTGTCTATCACTTCAAATAGATTCCTTTTATCCAAAGAAATTTACTAAGCATCTACTGGGCTAGGCACTTAAGAAAATATGAAAGAAGTATAAGTCATAATACTTAACCTAAATGACCATAATACTCATAAAAATACTACTCATGAACAACACGTATGAAATTATTTCACAGTGTTCAAGCCTGCCAGTGAAGTTGCCACCAATTGAAAACTAAAGTGACTGCATCTATATTACTGGGTGGTTGGGAAGGGCAAGATCATAGATGGTTAATGGTCCAGAGAAAGTGGGGCTTTGAAGTAAGTAAAAGGCAGGAAAAGAGGAGATGCTATGTTTGCGATACCATGGGTAAAGGTCCTTAAGCATTAGTGTCACAGGGTAAAATGAAGAAAGCTACTAGCTTGACTAAAGAGTCTGTGCAGGGTGACAAAGTTGGTTAGATGAAGTAGGCAGAGTACTGAGTGCCCTGATGACCAACAGAGTTGGTCACAGGTGGTCCGTAGTGTGCATTTTCTCATTATCTCCTACTGACTGAGGACAGAAGTAAGGAGATTGTAAGGACTAGGTTTCCAAATACTAGGAAAAGAGATTCTCTCTAATCCTGAGTTTCTTGAGAAGAGAAATGTCATGCATCCACCAGATTTTCCACCATAGGGGTTCATAAGGATCTCAGGCCATTGTACTCAAGGGGCTGACAAGTATAGGAAATGACAGTCTCAGATTTCAGACTGAAAAGGAAACATTCTGAGTGGACTAAAGAGAAGTACCTGTCTATTCCTGGCCAGGTTAGGGGCTGGAGCCAAACTCATAAAGGAAGTAGCTAGATGTCCGCCACTTTGGAACCCTGCTGCTAAAAACTTATTTCAGAGTTCCCCTCTGTCTGGCAGCCCAGTAATCTGGGTTTAGGTGACCTTTGCACAGACACTGCCAACCCAGCAGACCAGCCTTCTGTTTATCTCAAGTTTAACTATAGGCTCGACTGTCAGAGTGGCATTGCACTCTGGGATCCCACTGGAATGGTCTCATCTCAGCCTCCAGGGACTTCCTTGTCTCAAGAGGAAGGCAGAAGTCTCAGCTAATCAGATGCTTGAGGATGAGCTGATTCCCCCTGAGGTAGTGAGTTCTCCATTCCTGGAAATTTTCAAGCAGAGAATAATTTGGCAGGGATACCGTCAAGAGAATTCATTCAGCAGCTGGTTGGTCAGAATGATTATAGCTACCACTCACTGAGCACATCCTGGCTGCCAGGCTCTATATTAATATTTTATATACTTTCCCCATTGTGTCTCCAGGAGGTAAGGGATGCTGTATCCCCATTATACAAAAAAAAAGAAACCTGAAACCCAAAGGATTTGGGGTCTTGCAGAAGATCTTCTAGTCAATGAGTGGTAGAGTTAAGATTTGAACTAAGCCTGTCCACACTTTTTTTTTTTTTTAACTTTTTATCTTCAGAAAAGTATCCTGACGTTCACACTCTGCACCATGATACCACACTGGAGATGACTTGTAGCTATCCTCCAGCCCTGCTATTTCATAATCCCACTGCTAAGATGAAGGTGTCTTTGGTTCCTGACCTTTTACCGGGACATGAAGGGCTTAGAATTAACTTTCAACTTACTCTCATGTGTGGGTGTGTGTTTCCTGTTGTCAGGGTGCATGTCCAAGGCAAAGGTGAAAATCAAATCAGAGTTTAAAAGAAACAGGAGAAGAAGAGCAGAGAATGCCTCTCCATACAACTCTGGAGAGCCAGAGCTTGAACTGAAGAGCTCAGAAGTGAACTAGCTCATGGGCCAAGAGGCCAGAGACTGAGTCCTGGGACCCCAAAGTGCCAGATGGGAGAGCCAGTTTGCTACCCAGGTCTGCCCATACCTTGCTGTTAGGATGATCTTAAGCAAGTCCCTAAGATGATTAGAGTTTCTGAGTTGGAAGGGAACTTAAAGCGCCCTACCCTAGATTGTTGTAAACTATGCTCTCCAGAAACACAGAAAACTCACACTTCACTCTTCAAATATTCATTGTGAACCTACTGTGTGCTGGTACTGGTCCAGGGTATTGGTCCAGGAGCTGCCTCCAAGGCAGCTCTGAAGGAGGCAAATTCCTCGTACTGGAATTGCACTTAAGATTTTTCAGAAAGAAAAGCTTAAATTCCTTTATATATATATATATATATATATATATATATATATATATTAAAAAAAACCTTCTATTCTAACACTCCCATTTGAAAGATAACAAAGTCCAAAGAGATGAAGTGACTTGCCCAAGTCCAGGTCCCATTGCTAGCTAGTCATCATGTGTGGAGTGAACATCTTCCCACTATTACCCCAGGTCCCCTATCACCCTGAGCCTCAATTCCCATGTTCTAGAATGGAGAAAAGGGACCAGACCACCTCTATTGGTATTTTCTGAGACTAAAGTGTTTTAATTTTCTAAATTTCTTTTCTTTAATGATGTTTTATTGTGGTAAAAGTCACATAATATAAAATAAAATATTTTAACCATATTTAGCCGTACTAAGTGGCACAAAGAACATTCACATTGCTGTATAACTCTCACCATCATCCAGCTCCTGAATTTTTCACTTTCCTAAACTGAAACTCTGGCTCCATTAAACACTGAGTCCTCATACCCTTCCTCCTAACCCTCCTCCCTGGCCCCTGGCATCTCCCAGTGTACTTTCTGACTATGACTTTGACTGTTCTAGGTAACTTATACACGTGAAATCAAATAGTATTTGTCTGCACTTACCATATATCAGAATGCATTTTTAAGAATAGCTTGATATATGTCTTACAAACAGACTGTACCTTCTTTTTTTCCCCCTGTGCTATGCTTGAACACTCATTACTTAGTCTGTATTGTCCTTGTTCCTACAGCAAGGGTGTACTGACTACTATGACTGCGACTTTAGTATAATTCTGGTCTGCTGCATGTAAACTCTATGACTGCTAGACACCTTTTGTTTCTGTGTGCTATGTGTGCAAGCTGGGGAGCTGGTCTGGGCTTCGTTCAACCACACTGAGCTTGTTCCAAGGGTCTCAGGAAAACAGGGAGGATGAACAGATTGTAACAATTACCCATATGAGTGCTCAAGGTAGTTAGGGCTTTAGCAGCTGGAGCCCATTTTCATGTGGAATATGCAAATATGTCTATGTTTCTCACATGAGGACTGACGGCCTCACGAGGATGACGTAATGATTAGTAATAAACCGCCCTGAGCAAGAATTCTGTCTCTGCCATTTACCATTGGCATGCTGAGTTCTTGAGTCTCAACTTTCCCATCTGTAAGACAGATCCAATAATTCCCATGGCACAGGAATATTTAAATGGTATGATCACTAAGTGATATGCCAATAATCTTGTACAAGTTTGGATGTATATTAAGCGCTCCATAATGGTAATGTTATTACTATACTTTTTCTCTTCTGTCTTATCATCTCTAATAAGCCTCAGAAGCTTCAGAATGAGTGCTATTTCATTTCTGAGGTTGCTATCATGCATGGGCTTCCCTGGTGGCTCAGATGATAAAGAATCTACCTGTAATTCAGGAGACCCAGATTCAATCATTGGGTTGGTAAGATCCCCTGGAAAAGGGAATGACAACCCATTCGTATTCTTGCGTGGAGAATCCCTATGGACAGAGGAGCCTGGTGGGCTACAGTCCATGGGACTGCAAAGAGTCAGACACGACTGAGCGACTAACCCTACTACATTATCATTCATGGACACATCAGAAACAAGTTTTTAAAATGTCTCCCTGGAACTTTCTTCAGGGCTCTGCTACCACTGACAGAGAGGAGAGAGAAAAAAGGAAAAGAGCTGAGAGAATTAAGTTTGACTTGTTCAGTTCAGTTCAGTTCAGTCGCTCAGTCGTGTCCGACTCTTTGCGACCCCATGGACCATAGCACACCAGGCCTCCCTGTCCAACACCAACTCCCAGAGTTTACCCAAACTCATGTCCATTGAGTCGGTGATGCCATCTAACCATCTCATCCTCTGTCATCCCCTTCTCCTCCTGCCCTCAATAATTCTGGTCCTCTACATGTAAACTCAAGTGGTGGCCCCTTACTTCCTCAGACTTACGCCCGAAAAGAACCAAGCCCCCCTGCGCAGAACTGCCAAACAAACACAAGTTACCTTAAGGAGTTACACAATGGCAGCTCATAGATAAAATAGATATGGCCCACACAGATGTCTAAAGTTTTCAAAATTAGTAGGTAATATTTTCAATCCAGGAATTCCATTTGAAAATCTAGGTTTCTTGTTTCTCTCTCATTTTTAACTTTCATAAATTGTAAAATCTAACATACATACTCAGAGCAAAATCATATGGCAAAATTGAATAACTAGCACAAAGTTAACACCCAAACAACCACCACCCAGGTCAAGAAGTAAAATGTTTCCAGACCCACCAGGAACTTCCATGTACCCTTTTTAGTCATGTACACTGTCCCACCAAAGAGAATTTTCTATGTGACTCTTATCATGATATCTTTGTTTTTCTTCATAAATTTACCTTCTAACATGCATTCCTAAGAGTTGCTTAATTTTGCCTGCTTTTTGAAATTTATATAAAGGAAATAATCCAGCATGATTTTATGTGTATCTGATTTCCGTTGCTCAATATCACACTTATAGCATTTGTCCACATTGTTCTATATGGATGTAGTTTACTTGTTTCCATTTCTATACAGGATTCTATTGAATGAATATGTCAAAATTCATCCATCTGTAGTCTTACTGTTGAGGGACAGTTGAGCTGCTTACACTTTGAATAATGAGTTTATAAATATTCTTATATATGTCTCTTGCTGCACATGTGCACGCATTTTTGTTGGATGTAAACTGGGAGTGGTAGGAGAACGTTCAGTTTTAATCGATCCTGCCAAGTAGCTTCCAAAGTGGCGGTACCAATTTACACTCCCACCATCAGTATGTATGATTCTCAGTGCTCCAAATTCTCTCGAACACTTGTGATTGTCAGTCATTTTAATTTTAGCCATTCTGGTGGGGGTGTAAGTGACAACTCATTGTGATTTTCACTTGTATCTCTCCTGAATATTCGTGAGGTTAGCTTCATTTCTATGTTTATTGAAATGTTGATATGTGTTTTAAAGGGATAAACAGTTCATGCCTTTTTCCCATTTTGCAACTTGCTTTTCTGTGCTTTTCTTACTGATATGTAGATGTCTAGATACGAGCCCTTGGTTAAATGTGTATGTTGCAAATATCTCCTTCCTTTCTGTAGCTTGTATTTGTGCTCTCTTAATGGTATCTCTTGATGTACAGTTCAACTTACCAGTTTTTTAATGAATATTTAACATCCTATTTAAGAAGACCTAGCAGCAGCAGCAGCAGCATACCACCCTGAGGTCATCGAAATATTCTCCTAGGTTATCTTCTGGTGGCTTTATGTTTTCCATTTAGATTATCTCACCTAGAACTGATTTTTTATATGGTCTGATACAGGGAAGGGATTTTTTATTTTAATTTTGATACAGGGGTTAGCATCAATTTTTTTCCATACTGATATCCAACTGATGGCATCATTTATTGAAAAGCTCTTCCTTTTTCCACTGAACTTCAGTGGCGTCCTTATCATAAATCAAATGACCAAATACACATGTGACTGTGTTTATGGTCTTCCTTTTCTATTACATTGGTCTCTTTGTATATCTTCATGTCTTAAATTTAATCTAAGTTTTCATATATGGGACAGTAAGTTTTTTCATGTTACTCTTCTTCAAAATTGTTTTGAACTTGTTAGACATTTACAGTTTATACATAAATTTTAGAATCAACATGTCAAACTATGAAAAAAAAAACTACAAGAAATGAGATGACCTTTAACTTACATGTCCATTTGGGAGATTTGATATCTCTAAATACTGTCTCTCAATCCAAACATATAACATATTGCTCTGTTTATTTGTTGTGGCTTAGTTGTTAGGCTATGTCCAACTCTGGTTTTCCTATACTTCTTTTAGTGTTGTTATGTAGTTTTCAGTATAGAGATTTTGCACATTGGTTGTTAGATCTATGTTCTAGGTATTTGATGTTTTTTGATATTATTATAAAGAGTATCTTTAAAAATCTTATGTTATAATTTTTGCTGCTGATAGGTCAAAATAGAAATAATTACTCTTATATTGATTTCATGTCCAGTGACCTTGCCATATTCATTTAGTAATTCTGATATTTTTCAATAGTATTTTGGGCTTTTCTATAATCTTGTCACCTATGAATAATGACAGTATTATTTTTTTCTTGTCAACTTGGTCATGATATTAACTCCTATATCCTGTTTACTAGTGTTAATATTTTGTTTAGGATTTTCATTTTGATTATGAAATAAAGTGCCTGTAATTTTCTTTTCTATTATTGTCCCTGTTCAGAGCTGTCTTGACCTCAGAAGAAGAAATGAGTGCTCCCTCTTTCTATTCTCTGGAAGAGTCCTATAAAATGGTGGTTATTTATTTCTTAACTATTTTTTTAGAACTCAGAAGAGAGATATCTGGGTCTGGAGTTTTCTTTGTGCAAAGCATTAAATGTCTTGAAGACTTATCAGTTCAGTTCAGTTGCTCAGTCGTGTCCAACTCTTTGCGACTCCATGAATCACAGCACACCAGGCCTCCCTGTCCATCACAAACTCTCGGAGTTTATTCAAACACATGTCCATCGAGTTGGTGATGCCATCCAGCCATTTCATCCTCTGTCGTCCCCTTCTCCTCCTGCCACCAATCCCTCCCAGCATCAGGGTCTTTTCAAATGAGTCAACTCTTCACATGAGGTGGCCAAAGTATTGGAGTTTCAGCTTCAACCTCAGTCCTTCCAAAGAACACTCAGGACTAATTTCCTTTAGGATGGACTGGTTGGATCTCCTTGCAGTCTAAGGGACTCTCAAGAGTCTTCTCCAACACCACAGTTCAAAAGCATCAATTCTTCAGTGCTCAGCTTTCTTCACAGTCCAACTCTCACATTCATACATGACCTCTGGAAAAACCATAGCCTTGACTAGAAGGACCTTTGTTGGCAAAGTAATGTCTCTGCTTTTTAATATGCTGTCTAGGTTGGTCATAACTTTCCTTCCAAGGAGTAAGCGTCTTTTAATTTCATGGCTGCAATCACCATCTGCTGTGATTTTGGAGCCCAAAAAAATAAAGTCTGACACTGTTTCCACTGTTTCCCCATCTATTCCCCATGAAGTGATGGGACCAGATGCCATGATCTTAGTTTTCTGAATGTTGAGCTTTAAGCCAACTTTTTCACTCTCCTCTTTCACTTTCATCAAGAGACTTTTTATAGTTCCTCTTCACTTTCTGTCCTAAGGGTGGTGTCATCTGCATATCTGAGATTATTGATATTTCTCCCGGAAATCTTGATTCCAGCTGTGTTTCATCTAGCCTAGCATTTCTCATGATGTACTCTGCATATAAGTTAAACAAGCAGGGTGACAATATACAGCCTTGACATACTCCTTTTCCTATTTGGAACCAGTCTGTTGTTCCATGTCCAGTTTTGACTGTTGCTTCCTGACCTGCGTATAGGTTTCTCAAGAGGCAGGTCAGATGGTCTGGTATGCCCATCTATTTCAGAATTTTCCACAGTTTATTATGATCCACACAGTCAAAGGCTTTGGCATAGTCAATAAAGCAGAAATATACATTTTTCTGGAACTCGCTTGCTTTTTCGATGATCCAGCGAATGTTGGCAATTTGATCTCTGGTTCCTCTGCCTTTTCTAAAACCAGCTTGAACATCTGGAAGTCCACGGTTCACGTATTGCTGAAGCCTGGCTTGGAGAATTTTGAGCATTACTTTACTAGCGTGTGAGATGAGTGCAATTGTGCAGTAGTTTGAGCATTCTTTGGGATTGGAATGAAAACTGACCTTTTCCAGTCCTGTGGCCACTGCTGAGTTTTCCAAATTTGCTGGCATATTGCGTGCAGCACTTTCACAGCATCATCCTTCAGGATTTGAAATAACTCAACTGGAATTCCATCACCTCCACTAGCTTTGTTCATAGTGATGCTTTCTAATGCCCACTTGACTTCACATTCCAGGATGTCTGGCTCTAAGTGAGTGCTCACACACCATCGTGATTATCTGAGTCATGAAGATCTTTTTTCACTATAGCACTAGTCAATTTTGCTATTCTTGTGACAGTTTTGATAATGTATATTATGTAGATGAAATTTTCCCATTTCATCTATATTTTCAAATACCTTGTTTATAATGTCCTCTACTGTCTTCTTCATGTCTGTATAATTTGTAAGTGATGTTACTTTTTATACTCCTGACACTGGTTGTTTCTGTGCTTGGTGGCTCTTGCACTTTCTCTAAGATTCTTTAGGGGTTGCTTTTGATTTTATTGATCTTTTCTATTGTAAGCTTCTTATGTAACTAATTTCTAGTCTTCTCTCTTATGTTCTTGAAATGGATGCATAGTTCACTGATTTTTTTTGTAACAGTTTTCTTCTTTTCTAATGTGTGAATTTGTAAAGCAATACATTTCCCTCTGCTGCTGCTGCTAAGTCACTTCAGTCGTGTCCGACTCTGTGTGACCCCATAGACAGCAGCCCACCAGGCTCCCCTGTCCCTGGGATTCTCCAGGCAAGAACACTGGAATGGGTTGCCATTTTCTTCTCCAATGCATGAAAGTGAAAAGTGAAAGTGAAGTCGCTCAGTCATGTCCAACTCTTAGCGACCCCATGGACTGCAGCCTACCAGGCTCCTCTGTCCATGGGATTTGCCAGGCAAGAGTACTGGAGTGGGGCGCCATTGCCTTCTCCGACACTTCCCTCTAGATATAGGCTTAATTACATCATTCATTTGTTGACTTTTCAGATTTACTAATTTTTTTTTTTGATCTTTCCAATTTTTACTCATCCTATTAATTTGGAAAGTTGACAACCCTTACCTATTCTTTTTGCAGTTACACTAGACATCACAATATTTATTATTTCTTTAAAAGTATTTATTTACTTATTTATTTGGCTGCATCAGGCCTTAATTGCAGCACATGGGCTTAGTTGCTCCACGGCATGTGGGATCTTAGTTCCCTGACCAGGGATCGAACTTGAATTTCCTGCATTGTAAGGCAGATTCTTAACCACTGAACCACCAGAGAAGTGCCACAACATTTATTCCTGACTAACCAAATGTTATTGTATATCTCTACTTATTCCATCTCCACAGACATTGCAAAGATCTTAGAACATTGCAGCTTTATTTTTTTCTAGCCAACATACATAACATGATTGTTGTATAAGTTTTGTATTTTTAAACTCAACAAAATAAAATATGTGGGAAATATGGTGGGTACAGTGGAAAACCCTAACATACATGGTAAATGGGATGTCATACAGAGAAAGTAAGAGGATTCAGAAATAATTTGTGAAGAGTCAATTGCTAACAGCTTTCTAAACCTGATAAAAGATATTATAATACAAATTCAAGAAGTCCAATATACCCAAAGCAAGCTAAATGAAAGAAATAACACCTAGCTATAACCTACTGATGTTGCTGAAAACTACAGACAAGCTCTTAAAAGCATTCAGAGTGAAGAAAGGGTGAGAGACTAATTGCTACAAAATGATCAGCATTAAGACTGACAGCTGACTCTTCACAAGAAACAACTGAATTATATTTTTAAAGTGCTGAAAGAAAATAACTGCAAATATAAATTCTATATTCAACAAATATGTATTTTCAAGAGAAAGTGTAAAATGAGGACATCTTCATAAAAATTTAAAAAAAAAACTATTTGTCAATAGTAGACATACTCTAATGGAAATAACACAAGGATATTACTCAGGAAGAAGCAGAAGTATTTGAGATGGAAACTCAGGAATAAAAAGGAACTAGAATTATAAAAATATGGGTAGATACAAACAAATATGGACTGAGTAAACAGCAATCACAATAACTTTCCATTCTTTTTGCTTTCTGTGCTTTAATCTTGTTATTTTATTTTGATCTATCTTGAAGTTTACTGATTCTCTTTTTTTTTTTTTTTTTTACTGATTCTCTTTTAAGAAGCATCTGATCTACCATTATGTCTATAAAATTCTTGAGGTCAACCTTTTATTTTTCAAATTTGAAATTTCCTGTTTATTATTTTGCAATGGTTTTCAGTAGTCTGCTGAAATTATCTATCTTGTATTTTATTCCCTGAAAGGTAGTAAGCATAGTTGACTATAAAATACATGCCTGATCAATCTACTATCTTGAGCCCCTATGGATATGGCCCTATCTTCTCTTCTGTTCATTTATACATACATTGTTTTATCTTCTGATGTAACTGGTTATTTTTTATCATGTTCTAAACATGGTATTGCAGAATTTTTCATAGAAATAATTTGATGCCTAGGGTTATGTTAGCTTTTTCCCTAATAGATATAGTTTTGCCATGTTAATATCAATCTATTAGCATTTCAGTTCCATTTCAGAGATTGAGATGATTTAAAACTAAATTGCCATCTCTACAAGCACTTATTTCCAGGTTCATCCTCACTTCTACTGGGCAGCTATTCTGAGTCCCTACCCAAAATGAACATTCTTTAACAGCCTCATTCCACTGCCACCAGTTGTTTCTGAACTCCAATCCCCACATTCTTATTCCTTTTAGTTTATTTCTTCTAGTTTATTTGTTTCTTCTGGAATTGGTAAATGTCTCCAAGGCAAAAATATCTCCAAACACAAGGGTTACCCACTGACTTTCCTCTAGCCTCAGATCTGTGCTCTGTGATTCTTCACTCTCTTGTTAGCCTTTTAGATATTCGAGCAGATTTTTAAGTATTTTGTCCAGTTTTTCTTTTTGTCCCCACTGGTCCAAGTTATATAGTTTCTCATTAAGATAAGTAAAAGTCCTATGCCTTCTCTTTAAAAAATTCACAGACATGTCCACAAGAGACTGACTGCAGGCAGTGGTTTCCCCCTCTAGATGATTTTCCCAAATCATCAGTTTCCAGCTGGTCACTTCTCATTTACATCAACTCAGTCACTGTGTGTTTCAGGGACTGAGACTCTTGCCTTAAATCCTTTCTAAAACAAAGCAAAACATAAACATTCTGATAGCGCACTATTTGGTCTTCTAAGTCAAATTTAGACTTCTGAGTCTATTTCTTCTAAATCAGGCTTTATGTACTTGGTAAATGAAGGTTAGGTTGTTTATTATTTTGCTGGGAAAGAGCTCCTAAAGGTTTTATAGTGTTGCTATCATTCTTCTCTCCATGTGCCTGTAAGATATGTAATGTTTAATGGTCCCAGGCTTGCCCTGTGAGGACAGACTGACAGTCTCTTCTGAGCATCCAAATATCTGCTGGTTTCTAGCCTCAGTCATGGTGTGAGACCAGGACAGTGCTGAATGGAAGACTGAAGGCAGGATTACTTAGAAACAGATGGTGTATAGCTCCCACAGGGTGTAGAGTCCACTTCCAGAGTCAGTAGGAGGAGTATTAATGCCACTAGGATGCCACATTGAGTGAAAACACACATACACACACACACACACACACACACACACACACAAGACAGAAGATTCATCTCTTCCTGTCAGTAATCAGGAAATCTATCTGTTCAAGGACTGACTAGTAGATTCAGAATAGACTCTCCCAAAGGGTCAATAAAATGGAATAAAAGCCTACAAAGGTTTTCAGATACCCTGGGAAAGACAGACGGGTGTGATCCTTTTCTAAAAAATGAACTCCTGTCCTTTGCTCAGTCTAATTCAATGAAAAATTTCTGAGTACAGCTGTTTTGTGAAAAATAATCTCTACTTTCAGGAAGAAGGTACTTTCCCTAATTGTGGTTGAGTGTGCAGTTTCCAGAACCAGGCTGCCTGGATTCCAATCCCAGCTATGCAGTATACCAGCAATGTGATCTCAGGCATGTTATTTAATTTCTCTGTATTGTCATTATCCCACACATAAAATAAAAATACTAGTGATACTTAGCTCACAGAGAGAGGATTTTAAAAAAGTAATGCAGGTAAAGTACCTAGAATAGTGACTGATCTAAAAAAAATGCTATTTGTAATTAAATTTGTTGTACTAATATTATAATTATTACTTAACAATATCTAACATGCTTATCTTGTGGCTCTCAGAGCCATGGGTTTCTTACCTCTGTTCTATACTGTTTTATTTACCACTATAAACAGGCTGAATGTTAGAATGGTTTCTTTACTAGCTGAATGTGGGGATTGCATTGGGGATTCTCACATCTTGCTGCTCATTTCAGAAGGCTCTTTGAAAACACTACTTCCTAGGATCCAAACAGAGTCTGATTTAGTAGATCTGGAATGGGCATAGGAAGCTGAATTTTACTGATGAACCTAGATGTAAAAATCCTGAACAAAATTCTAGCAAACAGAATCCAACAACATATTAAAAAGATCATACATCATGACCAAGTGGGCTCTATCCCAGGGAATCAAGGATTCTTCAATATTTGCAAATCAATCAATATGATACACCATATTAACAAATTGAAAGATAAAAACCATATGATTATCTCAATAGATGCAGAGAAAGCTTTGACAAAATTCAACATCCATTTATGATAAAAACCCCCCAGAAAGCAGGCATAGAAGGAACATACCTCAACATAATAAAAGCCATATATGATAAACCCACAGCAAACATTATCCTCAATGGTGAAAAATTGAAAGCATTTCCTCTAAAGTCAGGAACAAGACAAGGGTACCCACTCTCACCACTACTATTCAACACAGTTTTGGAAGTTTTAGTCACAGCAATCAGAGAAGAAGAAGAAATAAAAAGAATCCAGATGGGAAAAGAAGAAGTAAACTCTCACTGTTTGCAGATGACACGATCCTCTACATAGAAAACCCTAAAGACACCACCTGAAAATTACTAGAGATAATCAATGAACATAGTAAAGTTGCAGGATATAAAATTAATACACAGAAATCCCTTGAATCCTTATACACTAACAGTGAGAAAACAGAAAGAGAAATTAAGGAAACAATTCCATTCACCATTGTGACGAAAAGAATAAAATACTTAGGAATAAATCTACCTAAAGAAACAAAAGACTTATATATAGAAAACTATAAAACACTGATGAAAGAAATCAAAGATGACACAAATAGATGGAGAAATATACCATGTTCATAGAAGACTCAATATAGTGAAAATAAGTATACTACCAAAAGCAATCTATAGATTCAATGCAATCCCTACCAAGCTACCAATGGTATTTTTCACAAAACTAGAACAAATAATTTCACAATTCATATGGAAATACAAAAAACCTCAAACGGCCAAAGCAATCTTGAGAAAGAAGAATGGACCTAGAGGAATCAACCTGCCTGACTTCAGACTATACTACAAAGCTACAGTCATCAAGACAGTATGGTACTGGCACAAAGACATAAATATAAATCAATGGAACAAAATAGAAAGCCCACAGATAAATCCACACATCTATGGACACCTTATCTTTGACAAAGGAGGCAAGGATATACAATGGAGAAAGGGCAATCTCTTTAACAAGTGGTGCTGGGAAAACTAGTCAACCACTTGTAAAAGAATGAAACTAGAACACTTTTGAACACCATACACAAAAATAAACTCAAAATGGATTAAATATCTAAATGTAAGACCAGAAACTATAAAACTCCTAGAGAAAAACATAGGCAAAACACTCTCTGACATAAATCACAGCAGGATCCTGTATGACCCACCTCCCAGAGTAATGGAAATAAAAGGAAAAATAAACAAATGGGACCTAATTAAACTTAAAAGCTTTTGAACAATGAAGGAAACTATAAGCAAGGTGAAAAGACAGTCTTCAAAGTGGGAGAAAATAATAGCAAATGAAGTGACTAACAAAGAATTAATCTCAAAAATATACAAGCAGCTCATGCAACTCAATACCAGAAAAATAAACAACCCAATCAAAAAATGGGCAAAGAACTAAACAGATATTTCTCCAAAGAAGACATACAGATGGCTAACAAACACATGAAAAGATGCTTAACATCACTCATTATCAGAGAAATGCAAATCAAAACCACAATGAGGTACCATCTCATGCCAGTCACAATGGCTGCTATCAAAAAGTCTACAAACAATAATGCTAGAGAGGGTGCAGAGAAAAGGGAACCCTCTTACACTGTTGGTAGGAATGTAAATTAGTACATCCACTATGGAGAACAGTGTGGAGATTCTTTAGAAAACTGGAAATAGAACTGCCATATGACCCAGCAATCCTACTACTAGGCAAACACACCAAAGAAACCAGAATTGAAAGAGACATGTACATGTAAATCCATGGCTGATTCATGTCAATGTATGACAAAAACCACTACAATATTGTAAAGTAATTAGCCTCCAACTAATAAAAATAAATGAAAAAAAATCTTCAAATAAAAGAGAGAGAGACACTTGTACCCCAATGTTCATCACAGCACTGTTTACAATAGCTAGGACATGGAAGCAACCTAGATGTCCATCAGCAGATGAACAGATAAGAAAGCTGTGGTACGTATACACAATGGAATATTACTCAGCTATTAAAAAGAGCACATTTGAATCAGTTCTAATGAGGTGGGTGAAACTAGAGCCTATTATACAGAGTGAAGTAAGTCAGAAAGAAAAACACAATACAGTATATTAACCCATATGTATGGAATTTAGAAAGATGGTAACAATGACCCTCTATGCAAGACAGCAAAAGAGACACAGATCTAAAGAAAAGACTTTTGGACTCTGGGAGAAGATGGCAGTGGGATGATTTGAGAGAATAGCATTGAAACATGTATATTACCATATGTGAAATAGATCACCAGTCCTCGTTCAATGCATGGAACAGGGCACTCAAAGCCAGTGCACTGGGACAACCATGAGGCATGGGATGGGGAAGGAGGTGGGAGGGGGGTTCAGGATGGGGAACACATGTACACCATGGCTGATTCATGTCAATGTATGGCAAAAACCACTACAATATTATAAAATAATTAGGCTCCAATTAAAATTAATTAATTAATTTTAAAAAAAACCTCACTGGTGAACCACTGGACTTCAGCATACCAATTATTAAATATCTTAGCCAACTATTAAATGTTCATGAATTTTGCAAACTAGTTGCTCAAGTATAAGTAGCTATTGGCTATGGTGGGAATATTTACTTTATGAAAATTGGCAAATGCTACACTTTTTCTTTTTTTCTGGAGAGGTAGTTGACTACCAGGAGAAATATCAACAGCCTCAGATATGCAGATGATACCACTCTAATGGCAGAAAGTGAAGAACTAAAGAGCCTCTTGATGAAGAGGAAGGAGGAGAGTGAAAAAGCTGGCTTAAAACTCAATATTAAAAAACACTAAGATCATGGCACCCAGTCCCATCACTCATGACAAACAGAAGGGGGAAAAGTGGAAGAAGTGATGGATTTCCTCTTCTTGGGCTCTGAAAAATCACTGCAGATGGTGACTGCAGCCATGAAATTAAAAGATGCTTGCTTCTTGGAAGAAAAGTTATGACAAACCTAGACAGTGTATTAAAAAGCAAAGACATCACTTTCCTGACAAAGGTCTATATAGACAAGGCTATCGTCTTTCTAGTAGTCATGTACAGATGTGAGTTGGACCACAAAGAAGGCAGAGTGCCAAAGAATAGATGCTTTCAAACTGTGGTGCTAGAGAAGACTCTTGAGAGTCCCTTGGACTGCAAGGAGATCAAACCAGTCAGTCCTAAAGGAAATCAACCCTGAATACTCATTGGTAGGTCTGATGCTGAAGCTGAAATTCCAATACTTTGGCCACCTGACATGAAGAGCTGACTCATTGGAAAAGACCCTGATGCTGGGAATGATTGAAGGCAGAGGAGAAGAGGGTGACGGGATGAGATGATTGGATGGCATCCAATGGACATGGACATGACTCAATGGACATGAGTTTGAGCAAACTCCAGGAGATGCAGAAGGACAGGGAGGCCTGGGGTGCTATAGTCTATTGGTGTGCTGTAGTCTACTGGGTCACAAAGTGTCAGACAACTTGGTGACTGAACAACAACAAGTTGACTATCACACTGCAGGTATACTCTTCTCCCTCCTGGGAGTGTTTCTGCTTGACCAAAATTTTCACTGTTCTCAGGATTTGTTGACTGAGATTTGGATCTCCCATGGAATGGGGATTCCCATGGCAGAAAGGGCTGTTAGCCAGATATCTCTGCATCCATATTCAAACTCTCATATCTTCAGTGTGAGGCAGATGTGGAAAACTGCCTATTGGTTACTCTAGCTTATGGATGTGTGATAGTCGGCTCTCAAAAAGATTTAAAATCAATTTTGAGGCAGCTTGTACAAAATCATGGCAGTGCACATTAAAATCCAGATTCTCTTTAAAGCTTTTCTTTAAAAAGATGAGGGACTTCCCTGACAGTCCCATGGTTAAGACTCCATGCTCCCACTGCAGGGGACATGTGCTTGATCCCTGGTTGGAGAACAAGATCCTATATATGTCATGCTGTGACCCAAAGAAAGAAAGAAAGAAAAATAAATAATCTGTGGAGAATTTTTTTAATGGAAAGATCTGGGCCTGCTTCTCATTTGAAAAATTCTGGCTAAAGCTGAGTGACCACTGGCAGGATGGAAAATGTTCTCTCACCTGCCCATTTGTTCCTTTATGCTTCCTGCCTGGCCCCTGAGTCTGCAGCTTACTACAGCCATATGCCTTGCTGGAAAAGGTGACAGACCAGGACTGCGCAGATGGAAGCTTGTCGTCATGATGCTGCTTTTAACTCATTGTGTAGCCTTGGCTGACTCACTTTCCCCATAGGAATCCTAGTTTCTCATTTGCAACCTGGGAGAATGCACACCTTACCTGCCTCTAAATGACCTTGGGATGATCTGAAATGGGAGAGTATGAGCCCCTGACTGCCAGTTGCAGGAAAGTAAAGAATTATTGGTATCTGTTGATTTCTATTATCTACTGTCCCCTTAGTGGGGATGAAGGATGCCAGAACAAGATCTGATAGGAGAAAATGTCTGACTGCATTGGCACACTGAGAATGGATAGGGAGAGATGGCTTCATGGTGAGAAAAGCACATGTAACAGAAGGACCAGTGAACTTGCTGAGTCTGCAGTCTTGCTCAGGGAGCAAGACTTTATAGATATGAAAATATGGGTTCAGAAGGAACATGGGCTTAGAATCAGATCTGCGTATCAATCCTAGCGACATTCCTTAACCTCTCTGAACCTCTGTTTCCTCGTGTATAAAATGGGAATGCAAGAATCTGTCTTCTAACACATTATGAAGATTCAGTGAGATAATGTGCTTTTGTTACCTAAAACATATTGTAAATGTCCATTAAGTGACAGCTGCTGTTATTAAATCAGGCATATGCTAATTGAACCACTGGCAAACCAGGAAGTAGTTAAGAGAATAAGACGTATTGCTAGTGGATTAGATCCCTACAGGAAAAAAATTTTTCATCAACCAGATGGGGCTCCTTTGACTTCCCATTACATTGAGATACTTCAAATCAGTATTTTTCCTAGCATTTACTATAAGAAGCATGAGACACCCAACCATACAAGCCCAAGTTACTGGAAAGTGCTAAGAGTCAGAGGTGGTATTATTAATAGCATTATAAAGCATTTGCAGAGTTGAACTGGAGTGTGTTTACCCTTCAAAACTCCTTAAATATTGGCCCTACTCAGCTGGGAATGAAAAATTGGGGCTCAGAAAACACTTATTTATTTTTTATTTTCCCTGCTTTTCATGCCTCTTTTCACCAGCAGGTCTGAATATCAAGGCAAAAGTGTTCAAGCTCCTCTGGGCTCCTGAAGGCTGGAACAAATTACAAATTCTTGGAGCCAGTCCTTCTTTTGGATTAAACTCCTTTTTCTATTCCTCTTTCCCAATAAAATTTTCGGTTCCAGAGAGTCCCTTTTCTCACCCACTCCTCTCCTAATGCAATTCTGTTTGATTTCTACTGAGCACCTCCTGAAAGGAGCTGCTGAACCGTGTGGCAGCCAGCATTTCAATTCCTTAACACCCGGAGCTGTTTCAGATGCTTCTGTAGATCCAGCAATCTTGCATTTAACCAAAATGATTGACACAGCATTTTCCCCCTCCCCAGCATTTCCAGCTCATTAGTCTTATTTGTCTTCCACAGAAGGACTCTCTTGGTCTGGTTTCCTGCCAAATCAGTGAACTTGTACAAATACATGCATAAGTCAAACACACCTACACACACATAGATGTAATAGGTACTTAGTCTGTATCGGTGGTGAATATTCAACAGTTCATTTCGAGACTTCATGTCTCCACTGAAGTTTTAGTCACTTGCTCTTTTCTTATCTCCCCTTCTTCTTCCTCCCTCCCCTCCCTCCCCACTTCTTTACTTTCTACTTTTCCCAGAAACTGTCTCTTTTTTTAGTAGTAATTATAAAATCTCATATTCTTCAATGTCAAAGAGGCTTGAGAAGCTATCTTATACAATCCTCTCACTTTAGTTTTGAGAAATCCGTGCGCTGGAAAGGAACCCATGTGCCATCAGTGGTTTTTCTTTGCCTGTAGGAAAATTTTCAAGCTCCACAGGCATCACCCAGCACTGCGTGGCTCGGGCACTCCACATTGTGTCGGCCACTTCTCTACCTCAGTCTCCACACAATAACCACACAGATCCTTCAGTTCCTGCCTCAGGGCCTTTTCACACACTTTTCTTTCTTCCTGGACAGTCTTTCACACCTGGGCACACACCTCTTCTTCACCACTCTACATTCTATTTATTCCTTAAATCTCAAATCAAATGGTACTCCTTAGACCACACACTGTTCCCTGTTCATTTCCTTCCTGGCACTCATCAAATTTATAACTATGTATTTAGTTGTTTAATGTCTCTTCACCTATTAGAAAGCAAGATCTCTGGGGCCAAATACCATGTCTTGTCCCTTCCCCCTACTACTTCTTCAGTGCCATATACAGTGCCTAGCACTTGATAGTAACAACAGATAGTAACAAGAAAGTTAAAAGTGCTTTCCAACATACAGTAGGTACAGACAAATATTGCTTGATTCCACTTTTAGAAGGTACCTAGAACAGTCAAATTCATAGAGTCAGAAAGTATACTTACTGGTAGATGTCAGGGGTAAGGGGTGAGGGGATCAATGAGGACTTGGTGTCTAACGGGGACAGAGTTTCAGTTTAGGAAGGTGAAAAATCTGGGAGACGAATGATGGTGACAGTTTACACAGCAACGTGAACGTACTTAGTGCCACTGAAATGTACAGTTAAATATTGTTAAAATCATATGTTTTATATTATATGACTTTTACCAAATTTTTTTTAAAAAGTTAAAAAATCCAGTGAATTTTTACAGTAAGGATCATGGCTGAGCTATTCATATTCCTATCAAATGAATAACTATTGCCTATTAAATTTTTACTTGTGATTATCTATGTTTTGCTAGACAGCAAAAGAATATATGGTTTGTTACCTTAATTAAAATCTATTCATTCTGTTTCTTTTGTTAAATATATACATGGTGTAACTTATCTAAATGTAATCAAATATATCTCAGACCAGTCACTTTACTGCTTTATTTAAAAAAGGAAAGTAATAGTGTCTAACATTTACTGGGACCTTGCAAGTTTCAGAAACATTGGTCTAAGTATTTTATATGTATTAACTCATTTAATATTTAACAACTATCCTATGAGGAGGGTATGATTATTATCCCCATTTTGCAGGTAAAAAGACTGAGTGGTAAAGTCACTCACCCATTATTACACAGCTAGAAAGTAACAGAGCTAGTTTCTAATCCAGGCAATTCTGACTCCAAAGCCTGAACACTTATCCAGGCCATGCTGTGTCTTTATGAAGTGTTCCATTAATATTCATTGAAAGAGTAAATGAAAAATTTATCCAAATTGATTAGCAGCAAAACTGAGGTTAAAACTTAAATTGCTTGATTGATAATCCACTCCTCTTTCTATGCAAACAGAGAGCTTCTCAAGAACTAGCAGAGTGCAATAAAAAGAGAAAGAAGAAATTAACAAATTGGTCTGTTGCTGGTAATTACTATGGGAGGGGCCTTGTGTTGTAGATTGTGGAGTGAAACGGAAATCATCCTTTTAGATTCAAGCAGGACCTAGTGGCAGGTAGAAAAACACTGAACTATTGAAGAGGACTTAGGATAAGGAATTAGGTTCTCTAGAAACACGAAGTGGATTTATAGTTATTATCACTAACGATTCTCATGTTTCAGATGAGATTTTTCAAACCTGTTTCTAAAGTATAAGCTACCATCAATTTTATGAGAGTGCTGGTCAGAATCCTATTTAGGATGAAAGCTCCAGCTGAGTGCCTTGTTCACTGCTGCATCCACAGCATGCGGAGCATTGCCTGGCACATAGTAAGTGCTCAGTAATATTTATTTAATGAGTTAATGGAAAAGGCACATCCACAAATCCATCAGCATGTCCTCACTGAGTACCTGTTATTAAGTTTATGCAGTCAAGGCACAGTAAGGCTTACAAAGAAAAGTAAGTCAGATTCCTTTCCATGGAGAGGTCCTAATCTAGGTGGACCTCATAACAACTACCACTATTAATAAAAGTCACCATCTTAGGGGTGTGCTTTGTCTATATGCTGTACTATGTCCCTTTATGTATTATGTCATTTTCATACTTCTAACACCCTTAGGATAATGACGTTAGTACTAGACTCCATTTATAGATGTAGACACTGAAGTTTAGAGATGCCAATTCCTTGATCACAGTCACAAAGCAAGGAACTTGTGGAGCTAGGATTTGAACTCAGCTCCATTGACTCTGGCATCAATTATGCCAAATGCATTCATCCCATTATTTCAAGGTCACCATCTATGGGTGAGAGGTGTTGGGACCACCAGTGTTTGCAGCATTAGAAGGTGGGGGCAGAGACGGAGACAGTACCACAAGAAACACCACTCAGCCTCTCCAGGTCTACATATGCTGCTGACCTGGATCTGAGATACTCCCTTTTTTCACCTGCCACAACCCTATTTGTTGCATAGGACAGATTCAGTGACTCTCCTTCCTGGAAGCCTTCTCAAACACTGTAAGATCGGCTTAGCTCTGCCATCCTTCACGACCCCTCATTATAATGCTTCTCATCCCACATTCTAATCTCATGTATTTCCTACCCACTATTCTTTGAGTTCTTCCAGGAAAGTGTTTTATCCTTTCAGGGCTAGTATAGTGCCTGACCGACCTATAGTGTGTTATTTCCTAAATATTTATGGAATAAACGAATTTTTGGTAGAAAGTGCCACATATGGATCCAACCAATATACCACAGAATTTAAAGGAAGGAATACATTTTAGGGTGTTAATTAAAACTCCACGCAAAGAACTGCTGAGAAGTTGGGTAAGATGCTCACGCAGTGCTGCACTGAACATGTGTGGACCCAATGGCCTCCGCAGATGAGTGGTGTGCAGTGTGGTCCTGGCAATGTCAACATGGTGAAGACACTCTGCATGTACCTGCTCGTGGCCTGGGAACTCATGCTGCTGTCACTGGTGCTCAGTACTGCCCCTGCCCTAGGCTTGGGGCCACAAAGGTCAAGACCAGGAGAGAATCAAGAGTGGAAGTCTATCATGCTCAGTCACGTCCAACTCCTTGCGCCATGGACTGCAGCACACCAGACCTCCCTGTCCATCACCAACTCCCAGAGTTTACTCAGACTCATGTCCATTGAATCAGTGATGTCATCCAACCATCTCATCCTCTGTCATCCCCTCCTCCTCCTGCCTTCAATCTCTCTCAGCATCAGGGTCTTTTCCAATGAGTCAGTTCTTTGCATCAGGTGGCCAAAGTCTTGGAGTTTCAGCTTGAGCATCAGTCCTTCCAATGAATATTCAGGACTGATCTCCTTTAGGATGGACTGATTGGATCTCCTTGCAGTCCAAGGGACTTTCTCAAGAGTTTTCTCCAACACCACAGTTCGAAAGCATCAATTCTTCAGTGCTCAGCTTTCTTTATAGTCCAACTCTCACATCTATACATGACTACTGGAAAAACAATAGCTTTGACTAGATGGACCTTTGTTGGCAAAGTAATGTCTCTGCTTTATAATATGTTGTCTAGATTGGTCATAGCTTTTCTTCCAAGGAGCAAGTGTCTTTTAATTTCATGACTGCACTCACCATCTGCAATGATTTTGGGGCCCAAAAAGATAAAGTCTCTCACTGTTTCCATGGTTTCCCCATCTATTTGCTGTGAAGTGATGGGACCAGATGCCATGATCTTAGTTTTCTGAATGTTGACTTTTAAGTCAACTTTTTCACTCTCTTCTTGCACTTTCATCAAGAGGCTCTTAACTTTCTGCCATAAGGGTGGTGTCGTCTGCATATCTGAGGTTATTGATATTTCTCCTGGCAATCTTGATTCCAACTTGTGCTTCATCCACCCCAGCATTTCTTATGATGTACTCTGCATATAAGTTAAATAAGCAGGGTGACAATATATAGCCTTGACGTACTCCTTCCCCAATTTGGAACCAGTCTGTTGTTCCATGTCCAGTTCTAACTGTTGCTTCCTGACCTGCATACAGATTTCTCAGGAGGCAGGTCAGGTGGTCTGATACACTTAATCTTATCAAAATGAATGGAAGTAAAGCCATCTGAAGGAAATTCAAGACCAGAGAACTTACTGAACTGAAATCCTGGATTGGCCAAAAAGTTTGCTCAGATTTTTCCATAACATCTTATGAAAAAACCAGGATGAACATTTTGGCCAAACCAATACATCATACTGTTTATACCAAGAATAACAGTGTTGTGAGAAAGACCATCCTGCTAAATCATGACGGAGGTGGAAGACAAACAGCCCAGGAAGACAATCTTTCCCTTGGAATTACCTAAAATGGAACTTCATTTTCATTTGAGTGGATGGATCCATTAGTTCTAATGCCATGAGGAAATTAATACACAATAAACCAGGTCTTAAAATCCATGACTCGATGACTATGATTAACAAGGGAAAGAAAAGAACTTTGGAGGAATGTCTCCAGAAGTTTCAAAGTATTCATCAGCTTGCTACTAGCCCTTAACAGACTTTCATGGCCACAAAAGATGCTATTAAAGAATTCACAGATGATGGTGTCAAGTGCCTGAAACAAAGGAACACACCCAGAAAAGAAAATACTACGGAATGACTGAAAAGACTTATGTGGAATTTGTACTTGACACTATAAAACAGTCTGAAAAAAGAGAACATAGACACTGATGCTAGGTATTTCACAACAATCAACAGAAGAGGTGGCCCTTCAGTAGCCGAGGAGACTGTTAAGCTTCCTGAAGAGTTCTTCCTTTCCGCTAAGGACACAGTTCTTGGGCTTGACCTCAGTGGAGACCCTATGGTAGGACAAACAATATTCTTTGGAACTTTTTTAGAACCTGATAAAACATATCTTCATTTGCTATTACATTTTACAGAGATCCCAAAGCAAAATGAATGAAGGAAGGAAGGACGGATGGACGGATGGATGGATGGATGGATGGAAGGAAGCAAGCAATCAATGAAGGGAGGGAAGAAGAAGGAAAGGAAAGGAAAGGAAATTAGGGAAGGGAAAGGAGGGGAAGAAAAAAAGAAACTTATGTATTCCAGGACCTGCCTCCTGATAGAATTAGGCATGGGACATTTCTCAGTTTCTCTGAGGGAAGATCCCTGGATCCAGTGAACTTTGTAAGGCATCCCTAGACACCACTGGGTAAAGCTTAGGGCTTCAGTTCCTACAGACAATCCACTGTTCCTCTTGCCCCACCCCCAGGCTGCAATTCATATGGAGAGAAGTACTGTTTTAAAAATACAAATGTCATTTAGAAAAAAAATGATTTAAAGTAGAGTTGGGGGTAAAGTGGTCATTAAGATTCCTGTCTGGATGTTTAGACTATGTTAACCTAGGAAAGTTATCCTCTATGAGCCCCAATTTTTACATCTATACCGTTGAGATGACAAAAACTACTGTTGGGAAGTCAAAATGAAGCAATACATTAGGAACTCAGCTGAGTGTTCTGTCCTTTGTAAGCACTCAAATGTTTGTCATGGTCACTGCTGCTGCTGTTGCTACTTGTCTCCCAGCATTATTATTAGGTAAAATTGGGAGAGTAGGCATTTTATGCAGAAGTGCACTTCTGAGGAAAAGTACAGAGACATGAAGAAATGTCCTGCCCTCAGGTATAAAGACGACTCAAGGCGTTGGCAAAAAGGGCTATAGATATTTCATGCCGAGAGAGAGTGACTCCTCTGAACCAAGGAATCAAATGCTCAGAAAATTAGAGAGCTGGTGAAACCATGCTGCATTCTTGTTTTAAAGAGCTAAATATCAAAGTGAAGAGCCCAACATATGAGCCGAAGGTGTGTGTCCTTTCCACTAAATATACAGGTGAGGCTCTGTACCATGACTACCATTTTGTTCTCAGGAAATGATCCCCTGGGAATGTGGGATGCTGCCTCTCATTCTTTCTGGAGAAGAGTGGTGAGTCATTAGACATCTTTTCGTCTAGAAGAGTGATACCAGTTTCGGCTCTATGTCTAACCACCTAGTCTTTTCCTAAGGCTGCCCAAACAGAAATGTGAAAAGATGTGACTTGGTCCTTATGACTAGGATTAGGGGAGAGTGGGTGTGCTGGTATCAGTGATCCTTCAATTGGCTCTTTCTATGAAAGTTGGGACATGCATAGAACCTATTAAGAGGTTTTCAAAATATATGAAATTATTTAGCTACTTACAAGATAGATCTGTTTACTACGTTCTCAAAGATGCCATTTCCTGACGATGCTAATTATGGAGGCATTTCAGAATAATAACCTCATAAAGTTCAAGCAGCTGTCTCTGTGCAGACTTAGATAACACACAGCTATGACCTCACTCAGGCTAAGGGCAGGTCTTAATAGCTTGAAAGGACTATGGTCAGAAAAGCAGTTTGGCTTAAACCATTTTCCCTCTTAACCGTTTAATAAAAGGAAGTGTCTCATTAAAGTAGCTTATTTCCCCCATGATTCCATGGAGTTAGGGCCGTGGTACCTTCAGGTCATTAGCCAAAATGAGAGTGATATCTTGGGATAGATTGGGAACCCCAAAACTCAGCCTCGTACTCCAGTCATTGTAACACTTTGGTTATTTTATTCTATCACACCGGTCATTTAGAGTTGAAGAATCTAAAGATACTAGTCATTTCTAAAGGCTGATTAGGGCATTTTCCCTGGGGAATAAGCTTCTCTACAGAGGAACTTCAAGATGTCCAAGAAGATGGGCTCTGTGTTTATTGAGAGACAGGGGAGGTGATCAGGCAGTGACAGAGCCCATAGTACTGGAGAGTAAAACGAACTGCTGCCCATACATAATGGAAGGTTGGAGGCAGAGTGAGTGTAATGGGAGCCTTATAAAAGCAAAAGGAAAAACTAGGACCACCCACCTATTTAAAATGGAAAAAGGAATGTGTGTTTTTATCCCAATGCCCATCAAATTTCTTTTAGGAAAAAAGAAGCAAGAGTAGGAGGAAATTAGGAGTAGGAAAATGTTATACAATTACTTGGCCTTTCAAGCATCTTAACATCTGAGGCAGGTCAGGAAAACCATGGTGGAATGAAGAATCTGGATTCAGGAAACATAAACTCAAGTGTAGATTCTGCAGCTGACACCATCACTGTGTGACTTGAGGACAACATTCCCCTGCCCCACAGCCTCCACCCCTTGCCTGTCATATAAGGAAGTTAGATAAAGGCTCTGTAGGTTCTGTCTTTTCTGACATTCTAGGGTTTAATAATAAGCTAAAACAAGGATCCTGTTTTCCAATGTGTAAAACACAAGAAAAAGTATGCAGTGAAGTGACCTATAAATTCTGCTGAATTTTAAATGTGAATTAGATGCAAATACAGAATTAAAAATTAGCATGAAAATCATTACCCTCTGTAGATTAGGAAGTATAATGCCGTTGCTTGCACGTGCTGAAATAAGCACTGACAAACGTTAGAAGAGATAGACGCTACAGTAGTCTGGGCTTTTTTCCCCTTTGTTGAGACTTTTTCTTTTCTCATTTTGCATCCATGGTTAGACGGGGGACAAACATCCTTGAGATTCTACACGGGTCAATGGTACAAGGATGCAGAAGAACCTCAGGTCACCTGAGCACAGTCATAAGTAATGACATCATACACAGGTTTATATGACCCAGATGACCTGAGGATATACAGCCTCTGGTCAACCTGAGGTAGTATCTACCTGTCCTGAAAGAAAGTTTATGCAATTGTTACACTTGAACTTAAACTGAGAAAACAGCCTTGGGGAATTCATGCTTACTGAGTGCCACAACATATGTTAGCATTTGACACATTTTGTTTCATTTAACCCTTATGCTAAAGGCACCCTATCAGAATGGGGCTGATTCCCTGGTGGCTCAGTGGTAAAGAATCCACCTGCAATGCAGGAGACACAGGTTCAATCCCCAGATCAGGAAGATCCCCTGGAGGAGGGCACGGCAACCCACTCCAGTATTCTTGCCTGGAGAATCCCCAAAACAAAGAAGCCTGGTGGGCTACAGTGCATGGGGTCCAAAAGAATCAGATATGACTGAAGTGACAGTATGCACACACCCTATCAGAATACAGTTTTTAAACATTGTTTGATTTTCTGATTCCTATTTGTAAAATGGGGATGTGAAACCTTGAAGAAGGTAAGTAAAGTCTTACAGCTTCTAAATAATAATGGATTGGCCAAAAAGTTCACTCAGGGAGCTTACAGAAAAACCCAAGTGACCTTTTTGGCAAACCCAATATAAGCTGAAATTGAAATCTTCCCTGACTCTGAAACCTGTCCTCTTCCACAGTACCTCATCATCTTCTGAAATCCTAGTTTTCATTCTAGTTCTGCCTTTATTTGACTGCGGTACCTGAAAAACAACCACTCAGCTTACTCATCTGTTAAAAGTCACATAAAACCACCAGCCAACTGACCAAAACAGTGACTATATGGCCTCTGTTCATCTTCCACGGTATGTGGATAGACATTACAGTACCACATTTAATTCTCTAGGAACAGTGCCTCTGACAGTCATGAAATATGGTGGCCCTCGACTTTAAAAGGTCCTTGTACAACCTGAAACTATATGTAAACTGTATCATATATTTATATATCAGTAATGTTTTAGAAAAGAGTCCAAAGCTTTCCTGAGGTCTCAATGGAATTCATATCTCCAAATGCTTTAGAACCTTCTGATCAGTAGATCTTGTGATATCTTCTAGCTCAAAGCATCTGTAACAAACTGAAATAAATTAAGGTTTGGTACATGAAGGGAGTTCAAAGACAGAACTTACACTTGAACCAAAGATTATGCGATGTCATGGAAACAGACCTGGCAAAGAATCGAGGACTCTGGATCCTGGCTTACTCTGCCTTATCACTCAAAGAGATGTTAATTCCCTATCTCTCCTCTTGTAAACAGTTATTATAAAACCAAATGTGATGATATGGATGAGTACACTCCGGAAAATATAAAGTTTCCTGCAAAAGTATGACATTAACTGCGAGATATTAAAGTATCATGTCATTTCACTAGTTGTCAACTAAGAAAGAGGGAAGATGGTGAGCTTCATCAGCAAAGTTTAGAAGCCATGCTTTTTCATCCCTCAGCAAGGTCCTACATCTGATACTTATATGTAAATTTCCTTGACTTTAATGAGAATTAGTTGCGAATACAGCTTGCAGGGTTCAGATGGAGATCACCACCAATCTGGGAGCTGATAAATAGAACTTAAGTTTTCTTCCCTAGACAACAGTATTTCATCTTTTTTTTAAATCTCCTTTATTCCATGAAGCAGTGGTTCTTAAAGAATGGTCCAGAGCCAGCAGCAGGAGCATTACTCAGGAACAAGTTAAAAATGCAAATTCTCAAGCCCCACCCTTAACCTACTGAATCAGAAATGCTAGGGGTGGGCTGTGCAGTCTGCATTTTAACAAGCTCTCCAGGGAATTCTGATATACTATAAGCTCAAGTTTAAGAACCACTGTCATAAGTGATTATCCCAGGACAGACCTCCTGGGCTACTGTGTTGGTTATGGGAACTCGAAAGAGAATGTCAGAGCTCCAGTAACCCGGAAGAGGATCTAGCACAGTTCACTAAAGGGCAGTATAGGCCAGGTTGGGCTGGAGGACACCAGGGCAGCAAACATGGCAGGCGCATGTTCAGGGCTCCCCTGGTGGTCGAGTGATAAAGAATCTGCCTACTAACACAGGAAACACAGGTTTGACCCCTGGTCCGGGAAGATCACATATACTGTGGAGCAGCTAAGCCCATGTGCCACAACTACCGAACCAGTACTCTAGGGCCCAGGAACCGCAACTGCTGAGCCCATGTGCTGCAACTTCTGAAGCCCATGTGCCTAGAGCTGGCGCTCCGCAACGAGAAGCCACCGCAATGAGAAGTCTGCACACTGCAACTAGACAGTAGCCCGTGCTCTGAAACTAGAGAAAGCCCACGCAGCAGTGAAGACCTAGAACAGTCAAAAATTAATAAAAATAAATCTTGAAGTGCAAGTTCAGGGTGTTTTCAGAGGTCTAAGTGAGGCAGCTACACTCTGTCTTATGCAAACAAAGGTTTCTCAGAGAAGGAAATGCCTAAATTTAGGTTTCCGAAGGATGAGAGGAACTGGTCATTTTAAAGTGGAGAAAACTGAGATTTAGGGCACTCGGACAACTGTACTCTAGGCCACACAACCTGCAAGCAAGTGGTAGTGTTGGGGTTTGAATTCAGGTCAGTCCAATTCCAGAGTTCTTGCTTTTAACCATTACAGTTAGGCTGGAAAATAGGTTTTATCAAGCCTGTCAATCCTGATAAATTGATAATGGCTTTCAGGAAGGCTGGTGATGAGGACTCTGAGACCTGGACTGGGCTCAGCAGGAAAGGATGCCACAATCAATTAGTGATGTCTGCCTCGGGTACAGAATAGGGGAGTATATGTGTCATGCATGCATTTGCTGACCCTGCACTGCAGAGTACTGCCTCCAGGACTTTGTACAAAGAGGGACAGACCTGCAGAGCTGTTTCATATTCATGGAAGATTGTCTTTGACTTTAAGGAACTTACAGCTCTGTGGCATCAGTGGGCACCTATTATATGTTACTAGGAGGTAGTCAGTGACAGGAGGATGTTATAAGCTGATGAAGCATTCATTGAGAAAGGGAATGAAGTTTTCTTCAAAAAAGTGAAGCTGCTGATTAAGTGTAACAAACAACAATAAAGAACAATCTTATGAACCTAAGCTTCAAAGTGTGTAGGACAATTCACTTTCATTTTTTACTTCTGTTATTTCCATCAACATGGCAGATGTTGATATGATAGAAAATGTCACTGTTCGCAAGTAATGTGTCAAGTTAGCACTCTCGTGCCTAGGGGAAACTTAAATTTAGAAACGCCACCCAAAAAGTATGCATTCACCATACCTAATGGCTCAACTGCGCAGTAGTTTAGAAGTTACTATCAGACAAAGGGACTGAGAGAGTGGCTCTTTAAGGCAAAGATGGTACTAAGTTAGTGCCAATTTGTTTCACACATGGTTTATGGTGTTGGGAGGATGGTAGGTGAGCTCTTTGAAGGGTAATCAAATACTATTTTCACAATATATTTGTTAAACCAATGTATGGATTGAAACAACAGTAACAACACAACAACAGCAATTGGTTCTGATAATCAGAGGAAATCTGATGGGTACCATCAAGTCAGCGAGTCATGGGAAATGACTTCTGGATGAATTTCCTTTGCAAAACTTCTTTTTCACTTCTCCCTGTCTCAACTTCACACTGAACTGTTATAAAAACACTTTTTATCCTTGAAATCAACAATTTTTTGAAGGAACTTGTGCCCTGGACATAGAGATCAAAAGAAGATGACCTCCCCCAAAATCGCAGGTCAGAGCTGTTGGCCACCTGGGCATTTCTCCCCAGGTGTAGTGAACATTCATCTCTCAGTAATCATGACTTGGACAACCCACGTGCACCCCCGCCCCCATTATCAGAGGCTCACTTTGCAGTTATGGGCAGCCTTGGGTTTCGTCATCTGAACAACTAGGGTGTAAGCCTCAGTGGTCCGCTACCTCAGGGCTCTGCCTTCTGATAGAGCTCCCCTAACCCCCACCTGCAGTTATCAGGAACTGGCTTCCCACTGGTCCTCCCCCAAAGCATTTACACCAGAGATGATAGGGGAGCTTATCACCTTAAGATTTGTTTACCTTATCTCACATTGGGAGAAGAGATTTGACAGTACCAGGAATCAAAACATTTCTCTGCCCAAGTTCTGCTGACCAGTGCAGAATTATCTCTGATTCACTTTACATTTTAAACATTATCTGAAACCTCAACAAGGAGAAAAAGAAAACATGACAGCCATCTGTGGAAAACAGGCTCTGGGGTACAGGCTGATAAGGACTTCACCTTTAGATAATCACCTGGAGAACCATAAGAAATGGACTCAATATGCAGAGACTGTGTATCTTTCTATTGTAGCATCTTCTAAGGTACAAATCCCAACACGAAGAAGGTGCCCTGGAGACCAAGGCTGGGGGTCTTTAGTTTAGATTACATGTTCTGAAAGAGGAAGAGAACCATCTGAAGGTTCATATTGAATACACTGAGCCCTGAAGCTTCTCTTTTGCAGGGCTCCTGATCCATTCACAGAGCAGCGAAATACCAAGTCAGTTCAGAGAAACTGCCTTATTGGCTGTGTGGGTGATTCACGCCCTTCACCCCTGGTAGGTTTTGTAATATGTATCCCAAATACATCCCTCCCCACTGAGCAGCTCTGGTGCTGAAGCTTAGCTATGTGCTGTCATTGTCCAGCCTCCTCTCTTTAACTCAGGTCCATGGATCTTTTCTCCTTCATTCCATGGAGAGAGACAGCGTAGTGCTTTGGGTTGAGCCCAGTGCTGAGGGTAGTAACAAGATCCGGTTTCTATATCTCCTTCTGCAACTGTGATCTTATATGACTTTGGACAAGTATCTTCCTCCTCCCTGTAGCCCAGTGATCTGCTGTTAGTGCAGGACTGGGCTTCCCTGGTGTCTCAGACAGTAAACAATCGGCCTGCAATGTGGGACACTCAGGTTTGATCCCTGAGTCAGGAAGATCCCCCGGAGGAGGGCATGGCAACCCACTCCAGTATTCCTGCCTGAAGAATCCTATGGACAGAGGAGCCTGGGGGCTACAGCCCATGGTGTTGCAAAGAGTTGGACATGACTGAACGACTAACACTCATCTCTAAGGAGACTTTCCACCCTAACATTCTAGATCTTCAAGGGAACTGGAATTCTGGGTTCAACTGAAATTGGTGTAACCAGAATTTGCCAACTTTCTTCCTCTCTGGCATGAAGCATCACACTAGGCATCACAGGGGATATGCTTCTATCAGATCTCTCTCTCTCTCTCTCTCTGAACCACAGCACTCACAGGCGAGGGGCAAGTGGGAGAGAAAAACAAATTTACAGTTATCTCTGGTGCACAGCAGAACATACTGTGTGCTATGAGCAAAGTACAAAAGATTACAGGGTCTAAAAGAGGCAGAAATTGCATCTATTTACAAAAAGTCAGACTCACACTTCACGGCATTTCAGATGAGCCTTGTCAGGGAGGGAATTCAGACAGGACACAACTTAGTTTCTATAGCAACATTTACTGAGCAGATCTTTTGTGCCAGCCACGGTTCTGAGTGCTCTGCACACAATAACCCTTTATTCTCCTCAGTCTTTTGATATTGAGACTGTGATTATTATTCCCGCTCTGCACATGAAGAAACTGAGGCATACACTGCTTAAGTAACAGGCCACAAAGAAAGGGGTATGTGTCAGGATTCAAACACAGGCAATCTGGTGGACAAGCTCCCATTGTCAATCTGGTGGCTCTACTGATTGTGACACGTGGAAAACCACTGACTCTGGAAACTGGAGAATGAAGATCTGACTTCAGGGATGAGCTCTGGGGCCGTGGGCAAGTCCTTCCATGCCTCTGCTATCCCAATTTCTTACCTGTGAAATAGCAGTGCTAAGTACTGGCCTCACTGGATTGTCATGACAATTCAGTAAAATGGTGGATGTAAATATGATTTAAATGATACAAAGTTCTATCTATTTTTCTGTTTGTAAAGGCTTTTTTGATGTGGACTGTTTTTAAAGTCTTTATTCAATTTGTTGCAATATTGTCTCTGTTTTGTGTTTTGGCCACAAGATATGTGGGATTTTAGCTCCCCAACCAGGGATTGAATCTGCATCCCTTGCATTGGAAGGTGAAGTCTTAACCACTGGACTACCAGGGAAATCCCTATATACTTCTTTTGAATTTATTTATTTTTAACTGGAGGATAATTGCTTTACAATAGTGTGCTGCTTTCTGCCATATATCAACATGAGTCAGCCATTGGTACACAGAAGCCCCCACCCTCTTGAAACTCCCTCCCATCTCCCACCCCATCCCACCCCTCTAGGTTGTCACAGAGCACCAGGTTGAGTTCCCTGTATTATTTACAACAAATTCTATATATTTTTAAATAATAGAAGAAAGCAGAAGGAGCAACATGAAGAGAAGTCTGAAGGTGGTAAAGTGCAATGTACATATATTTAGGCATGTGTTTAGAGCAGAGTGGTCATCCAGAGAGTGCCATGAGTAAGGGCTACCTGATGGGTCAGGCCTGGGGTCTCTTCCTCAGGGTTACACCTTGGGTAGTTTCCACTCAAAGCTTTACTTCATCTCATCTCTGCTATCTATGCTAGGCCTTGACTGTGCTCTCTAAAGTAGAGAATGACAAATGTAGTCCATTTTCCTCATGTTTTGTACTGTTGAAGCTCATGCCCAGAATGCCAACACAGTTCTCATCAGCATTTGAGTTCAGCCACAACATTTGAATGAAAGGACTAGACCCTTAACCCACAAAACTAATATAGGCATTGGAACATTAGTTTCAGCAGAATTAGCCCATGTAGACGTGACACTAAGGGACAAACCCAGCATAAAGAAATAGACTCATCTCAGGAATGTCTGTGTAGTGAGATGTGTTACCAACATCTTCTCAATACTGGCCAAGGCAGCATCTTCAGATGGTATCCGGGTTACCATAGGAGCTGGTGGTAAAGCTGAAGGGATACACTAAGAAAAGGGCACCAGTTCAAGAGATACTCCGTGGGAAAATACACTGGACTGGCACCAGAAGATCTGAGTTTGAGCCCTAGCATGACTGATTTTTGACTGATTGCCCCCTAGAAACTGGAGGAGGAAATAGCAGCCCACTCCAGTATTCTTGCCTGGAGACTCCCATGGACAGAAAAGCCTGGTGGGCTACAGTTCATGCGGTCGCAAAGAGTTGGACACACCTGAGCACGCATGCACGACCCTAGAAACCTCATTTCCCCTCTCTGAGCTTTTGTTTTCTGTAAAATGGCACAACTGATATAGGTGCTCCTTAAAGCATCTTCGAGTCTGAAAGCCCAGAACATGCAGGTTATTTTGAGCAGAAACTTAACTAAAGCTATTCTTAGGCTCCCAACTAGAAGCTACATGTAATTTTGCATCTCCTACTAACTGCAGAGGTCACATTTTCAACTGCTTCTTGCTCTTATCTCTCTCAGCTACCAGATGCTGCCATTTACAAAGCAACAACAATAATAACGTGACAACAGCAACTGTAGCAACAGACATAGTGGTAGACAGGAACTGTGCTAGCAATACATTTTCAATGCATTTAACTCTCAGAGCAACCCCATTGGGTGGGTATCATCATTATTTCTGTAACACAGATGAGGAAGCAAAGGTTTCAGAGTTAATAATTAACTTGCCCAAGAGACAGAGTGGGGAACTGAGTCCAGTCTGTCCATGGCAAACCTTGTGCTCTTAGCGACCTAGATATCCAGCCAGGACTGAACATAAGGGTATGAACCTTAAGTGTCCCAGGTGGCCCTGGAGGGCACTTGCCTTTGAAAAATGATTTCTAAAGATTTTCTCATATGGATCAGAGCTTTTCTTCCTCAGGAAGAAGGAAGTCACTAACCCCAGAGTGAGAGAACAGGACACGCAGTCCTTTCCCTAATGTGAATTCTGATGATACAAGAGTGGACAGGCCTCCATTGGAAGAGAGAAAATCAGAGGGAGAAAAGTCGCATGAGGAAAGTTCAATTACCCACCTTCTTAGTGATCTGAGAGATACTCCACACAGGAGTCCCTGATCTCTGCCCGACACTGTTCAGTGACCCTGACTGAGGGTGCATGGAAAAGTAACACCAGAATGTGTGGGTGTCAGTGGAGGGGGAGTCACAGCTCATAGATTAGACAGAATGAAGGAACCGCGGCATGGACCAGCCTCACTTAGAAAGCATCTGTTCCCAAAGCCCTATTAAGTGCCAAGCCCAGAGAACCATTCCTAAGACAGAGCCCCTGTGCTCCTTGTGTGAGACAGGAGACAAATCCAGGCTTGGCTGGCATTAACGCCAGACGCTAAGTGCCATATGAAAGTCTAAACAACTTGCTTTGGGTGTAGAGTGGAGGGAGGATCCACTCCACAGTTAACTCCAACACAAGGCAGAAAGTGCTACGAGCTCTAATGAGAGCACAAGCTGAGAGCTCCGAGAGCTCAGAGAGGGATGGGTGGATTCTGACTGGGGTTCACACAGAAACAGTGGTGTTTCAGTGGAATCTTGAAGAACTGAAATGAGTGGGAAAGGGCTGAGATGAAATTCCCTTCATCTCGGGGACGTCAGTATAAAGAAAAAGTCAGTTTCTCTATGTTTGCTTTTCTGAAGGCAGAATGGCTATAAACATCAGAGTCGAGGTTAAGAATGATCTGATTTTGACTTCCAGATCTGCCGTGTCTGTGTGACCTTAAATCTTGGTATCAACATCTGTAATAGGAGATACTAGTATCTTTTTCATGGGATTGTGGTGGGGAATACAGAAATTAACTATGGCAAATGTTTAGCAATGCAAGTGTCTAACAAATAATAAATGATAGCTTTTACTGTAGTACGATTACTGATGCACTGAACATTGTCTAGCTCATCTGGACAACATGTGACTATTCAGCCACTGCTGGATATTCAGACAACCTCCAGAATTAACTAAATGCACCTGCATATTCCTTGGCACTTGTCTTCATCCTGTGTGCATTTTCCCTCTCCCCAGACCCTTGCACTGCCAGCCCCTTTGTCTACTCCTGAATCACAGTTTTGCCTTTTTGATTTGTGTTTTGGTGTTCTTATCCGTACAATGGACTAAATTACTGGGTCTAGTTTTCTCACTTCTTTATGCAGTAAGGTTCTACACTGGAGGGTACACTCTTTGAGGTACTTTCAGATCCAGCAGTAAAGGCACAAGAGCCATTATCACAGTCAGCTTCTCGAGTAAAGTCCTGTCTTGTTCATAGCCAAGCTTGCTCTGTCTCCTGTTTATCACCATGCTATTGAGAATCAACAGAAGACATTGGAACTGCAGGGAACTAGAGCCAAATCTTCTGTTTTACCAAGGAGCACCACGCAGGCCAGAGAGAGGAAGACATTTGTCAAGTTCCTGCAGAGAGGCAGGCAGGGGTGGGTCTGCACACTAGACCCCAAGTGTGGGAGCTCACAGGTCAGTGCACCCCGAATGACTTCCCATGACCTCTGCGCCTTTGCTCTGCAGACCCGGGCTCTGATAAGGTCAAAGATGCATTTCTTTCTCTCCCTTCATCCACCTCGCCCTCCCTCCTGACTTTGGGTAAAGCCCCCTAGAGGTCCATTTGGACACACACACACCACTCCCACAAGCATCCTTGGATGCCGCTTACATACCACGTACTGACTTGGGGCCTCACAGTCTGGAGACCAGCTGACAGGAAGAGAGGCAAGAAGACCGAAAACACTTTAAATGGCTTTGGAATTAAAGAAGTGAGAAGGGAGGCAGGAAACATTTGTGATGACCAACATCACAGAGAAGTGATAAAAATGAGGAGACCTTAACGCTTGCCTGCTACTCCCCTGAGATCAAGGATATAAAGGCTTTTCATCTCACACGGCAGCCCCAGCTGTTTGGTGGTGGTGACCAGGCTGCAGAAAATTTCAAAGCAGCGCCTGGGCTCCACAGGCAAGAAGGCTAGGTAGAATCCTGTGTCTGCCCCAGGCTCCCGCTCGAGAAGCATTCACCCTTTCCTCTGAATATACAGAACATGCTATACTTCTACTTTGGAATTTATTTCATTTTCTCATGTCCAGTTTTTATTCATGGATCATGGGTCTGTCTTCCTCTTCACATTAGAACGTTCCTCTCAAGATGCAGATGGAAGAACAGCCTTGTGGACACAGCAAGGGAAAGAGAGGTGGCAGGTGAATTGAGAGAGTACCGCTGACACACATACAAAACAATAACACTATCGTGTATAAAACAGGGGCAGGAAGCAGGTGTAGAGCACGGGGAGCTCAGCTCGGTGGTCTGCGAGGACCTAGAGGGGTGGGATGGGGCGGGGTGGGAGGGAGGCTCAAAAGGGAGGGGCTACATGTATACTTAGAGCTGATTCAAGCTGTTGTAATGCAGAAACCAACACAACATCATGAAGCAATTATCCTCCAATTAAAATAAGTTTTAAAAAAAGAACATCCCTCTTAAAGGTAGGCCCCCTGACTGTATGTTGTATTACATATGATACAACAATACAATATAATTATACAATACAGTTGCATTGTATCATATGTAATACATGATACAACAATATTGTATTGAATCACATATAATGTGCTTATGATGTTATTTATATGATGTTTTATTATGACATTAATTATATGATGTTAATTATTTAGTGAATATTATGGTTAGATATACTACAAGGTACTTTAGCTTAATAATAAGAACTCACCTGGGAGGATCAGACATAGGTTTGAATGCTAGCTCTGCCTTTATCAGTTCTCTGACTTCTACCTACCTATGCCTCAGTCCATTTATAAAATAATAACAATAGTGCATACTTTATAGGATTGCCACACAGATTTTAAACTGTTTATTACTTTAAAATGTGTAGTTAGTTCCTAGCATTAAAGGGCTCAATATATGCAGCAGCTATTAGTAATATCAGAGATCACCACCATCATCACCATCATCGTTTGTTGACAGTTATTATGCTGGTAACCAAAATCCCCAAATCCTCAATCAGTTCCTGTCTTTCCTTAGATAGGAGAGGGAGAGATGCAAAGGAATAAACTGAAGGAAAGAAAACAAACCCAGTGCTTCTTACTCTGTGGTTGCCACACCAAACCACACAGTGGGCTTCTGTGCGCTGAAGGATCCCTGAAAGCTTCTTTCCTGAGGCTCTCCCCTAACCTTGGCTCTGTGGATGCCAGCCCTCTGGAGACAAGAAAAGACTAACCTAAGGCAATGAAGGGGCTTCCCAGGTGGCTCAGTGGTAAAGTATCCGCCTGCCAATGCAGGAGACACAGGAGACATGGGTTCAATCCCTGGATCAGGAAGATCCCCTAGAAAAAGAAATGGCAACCCACTCCAGTATTCTTGCCTGGAGAATCCCACTGACAGAGAAGTCCAGTGGGCCACAGCCCATGGGGTCGCCAGGGGTCAGACACAACTTAGCAACTAAACAACAAACAACAAGGCAATGAAGGGGTGAGGGGAGAAGCTTTGCCAAATTCCTCAAATAAGGCAGTCCAAGCTTTCCACTCAAATCTTCAGGGTGAAAGAGGTCCATCCTACCCACACTCAAAGCTGCCCCAGGCTTGCCTATCACGTCAAAGAAACAAAGCCAGCAGCTGTGGGACCAAGGCCCACACTGGTCATGCGACCTCCTTACTTGCTTTGAGGGGAGGAGCAAGGGGAGCGGGTTATCCTAAACCAACATAAACCAGGTGGGAGAGTAGGTACTGGCGTGGCTGTAGTGGTGAGTAGGCGTGTGGGTACAAAGAAGGTCACTAGCATGATGCTCTAACCTGTGTGTAGAAAGTATGGAGAAAAACAGAATCTGAAACACAGAAATGATTACTGGATATAGTTAGTGGTAACAGAATGTGGAGCTGAAAATGACCATGCTTGTATAGTACATGCCTATCCTCTCACAGCTGAAGAAACAAAATTCTTCACTTAAGAAGGGAAATAGTCCACCTACTTGGTTATTCACTTACTAGGCACCGACTGTACCACTTAATGCCAAGGACTATGCTATATGCTGTGTATACAAGCCGAGAAAAAGGGAAAGAGGCCCTGCCCTCACAAACGTACACCCTAAAAGAGGGACAGATAATCAACAAGCCAACAATCCATCAGATGCAGTGAAGTCTCTCGTGACCAACTTCTATTCAACCATGTCTCTGGATTGACCTGTATTCTCCATGATCTCTGTAAACCCCACTCCTTCTGGACAGTAGCCTCTTCTCTGATCAGTCCCTGTATTTCTGTTCACTTTAGCTTTGTTGAAGATAGACTAGGAATCCATTCCATTTGTTTCCAAACCTATTTATACTTCTGTGTTTTACTTAAATTTTTGCCATGTAACTAGAAGTTATGTAAAATTTGCGTGCAAAAAGAAAGTTGATTTACTTCTCTGGAAAGTCAGTTATATGCTTTTGAAAGGCTCAAAGATGAATCACTAGAAACATTACAATGCTAGGTGTAGGCAAGGAAACTATACAAGATTGGCGGGGGGGACACAACAAAAATTCTGTGCTTACATTTATGTTATGTCTTCAAGTTCCCACTACATCAAAAGTTTGACAAATGCGTGTGCACTTAAGTGTTTTAAGTTAGAAGAAAATCCTCGTGATGAATCGTTTTTTGTAATTCTCCATTTTAACCATCTTTTCCAAATAATCTAATAGCAGCCCCTTATTGTATCAGATGAAAGGATTTCTGCTGCAATTACAACTTGAGTAAAGTGCTGTGAGGGGAGCCAGCTGAGTGAGGTGACAGAGCACAGTGGATGACCTACTTAGGGCGGTCACTGAAAGATGCAAAGCAGCCAGCCAGACAAAAGTAGGAGAGAAGAGTTCTAGGTAGAAGGCACAGCCTAGCAGGGAGCCTTAGTATGCTGAAGAAGGTGCAACAGTGGATAGAGAAAGGGAGAGGATGAATGAAACTGTTCAGATTACCAGGGTTCAGTCAAAAGGCGGCCCCTGACAGGTCATGCAAGGCAATATAAACATTACTGACAGGGACTTCCCTGGTGGTCCAGTGGCTAAGATTCCACTCTCTCAGTGCAGGGGGCCCAGGTTTGATCTCTGTTCGGGGAACTAGATCCCATATGCTGCAACTAAGAGTTCACATGCTGCAACTAAAGATCCCACAGGCCACAACTAAGACCCAGCACAGTCAAATAAATAAATATTTAAAAATTACTGAACACATGCTGAGGACCCTCTCAAAGCTCAAGGGGACTATGTCAGGACCCCATTTCCATTTTCAAAAGAACATTCTGGCTGCTATGTGAAGAATGGAGGAGGGTGAGAAAAGAGAAAGAGAGCAAGATGGAGGCAGCGATGCAGGAAAGTGATAAAGAAAGCAGTAAATACAGCTATCCCTCAGTATCTGTGGAGGATTGATTCCAAGACCCTCCTCAGATACCAGAATCCCTGGATGCTCAAGTCCTTATGTAAAAATGGCACAGTTTCTGCATATAACCTATGTGCATCCTCCCATACACTTTAAAGCATCTATAGGTTACTTATAACACCTGATGCAAGTAAACTCTGTGAAACAGTTATAATGTTAAGTGCTATGTAAACAGTTGTCGGCACACAGAAAATTCAAATTTGGCTTTTTGCAGCTTTCCCAATTCTTTTTTGTGAGTACTTTCAATCCATGGTTGGTTGGTCCGTGGACATGGAACCCACAGGTACGAGAACTGACTATGCATGGTGAACAGTGATGCAGCACTAGGCCGCTGGGGGCCGGGGGTATAGGAGATGCGTTCGTGGCATCTTTAGAAGGATGTATATCCATGTTTTCTCTTGTCAATCAATCAGCATGGCCAAACTTACAGCTAATTTTTGAAAGGTATTTATGATCCAATCTGGGGGGAGGTGGGAACCCAGAAGTCAAGTAAATTGGTTTTCTTCTCCTAGTTTGATACTTATTGACTGTGCTACTTAAAGCAAGACTCTGAACCCTTGGAAGCTGATCTGAATAAAGAGAATAATAATATCCTCTCCAGTCTCTATTATATTTAAGTTATGCAATTTGAATAAGATGATGTACTACATCAATGTGTATACTACCCTTTATAGTGAATCTAAGGACTTGGATAATCTTACAACTGGTAAGGCAGATTTTATTGCCTTCACTTCACAGGTGAGAAAACCCAAATATATTCAACAGTTACTGAGCATCTACTCTATCAAGACCAGGGCTAGGCCCTGAGACTTTAAAAACAAATTAGACCCAGCCCCACCCTGTAGAAGTTCACAGTCTGATGAAGCGACAGACATGAAATTACAGAATATCAAGAGAAGTGCTAAGAAAGAAAGCACAGTAGAAGCTCAGAGGAGGAACTCATTTTTTTCTGGAAAGGTTGGAAGACTTCCTACTGGAGGCAACATCTAACTGGGGTCTTGAAGGAAGTGTAGGAGTTTTTCAGGTGCAGAGGGGCGTTTGTAAGGAATGTCTACAGAGGTATGAAGACCTAGCCGTGTGATTGTGGTCTCCAGCATTCAGTGGGCTGTTAAGAAATGAGGCTGGGGGTGGATCAGGGCCACTGAGGCTCTCCCACATGGAGCCCTGTGGGTGCATTACACCCAAGCAAAAAAAAAAAAAAAACAATCTAGTACAGTAGCTTCATGAGTATGTTTTCTCCAAATTCTGTCAGCAGTTCTGCATTGTATCTGTGTCTTTTACTCTCTCCTTCCTCACTTACTATTTTCCCCAGAATGAGTTTGAATCTCAGCCTCTCCCCTCCCACACACACTCCTGGATCTTAATTCGGGGCAGGGGCCGGGGGGGGGGGGGGAAGCATACAAAGAGAACACCCCTAGTCGGTAAGAACTGCTATTATTCTCAGAATTTCTTTTAGAAATCAAGGAATCTGGACTGTTTCTTAGCAGGAGCCATTTCATCCTATTTCATGGATGGACATCAAAACTATTTCATGTTCTGAGAAACCTTGAGAAGGGACTCAAATTTTGGAACAAAGGGAACTAAATACCAGGGAGTTGGTTTTGGAGGGGAGGCATCTCTGCAGAGGAGGAGGCTGGGCTTTTGCTAAAGAGTGTCAGTTGGAAATTGTCTAGGAGACCTGCGTTCTCATCCCTGGGCACAGCATGCTTTCATGCCTCAACATTCCCATCTGGAAAATGACAAATAAGAAAATGTGTAGTTTTAGAGGTGGAAGAGTGTTATAGCTAAATGAATCTCACATTTTTTAAACAAATGAGGACATGAACTCCAGAGAGGGGGACTAACTTGCTAAAGGTAATATAGAGAATGGGCAGTCTGTTTGATCATTCACTCATCCATTCCATTCAGCAAATGTCTTGGTGAGTCCCCGGCGCCAAGTACCTTGCGAGATGCCAGGACTAAAGCAGGAGATGAAATAATCATGATCTCTGCTGTGCTGGGAGAAATGAAATGACGCCAATAAACAAAACGTTAAAGAGGATAATTAAAGACAGAGATAAGCTATGATGTAAATAAACACAGCAATGGTGTAGAGAATAAAAGGGCAAAAGCACAGAGAAAGCCTCTCTGAAGAAAGAACCTAAAGTGGAGACCTAAAGACTACAGACTCAGCCACTTGAAGAGGGTTTGGAAGAACTTTCTAGGGGAGAACTGCATGTGCTAAAGCCCCAGGGCAAAAAAAGTTTGGACTGTCCTGAAAGGTGAAAGAAAGACCAGTGTGTGGATAGACAAAAGGGACATGGCCTGGGTAGGAGATGTGGCAGGAGAGATAGTTGTTGTTTAGCATTAAATTTGTGTCTGACTCTCTGCAACCCCATGGACTGTAGCTCACCAGACTCCTCTGTCCATGAGCTTTCCCAGACAAGAATACAGGAGTGGGTGCCGTTTCCTTCTCTTGGGGAACTTCTCTATCAGGGATAGAACCTGCATCTCCTGCATTGCAGGCAGATTCTTTATCACTGAGTCACCTGGGAAGCCCAAGGAGAGGTAGGCAGGGAGCTTAAAATTCAAAGTGCCCTTATTGGTAAATCCTTGATTGACCTTCACGTCCTTGTTGGACTCTACTGGTTGAGGGTTTGTTTAAAATTCACTATTCTCAGTATGCTTTTCTGAGACCTGGATTAGACGAGCAGGAGAGGAAATAAAATGTTGAGCTTTTCTTCTGTATCCACCTCTCCCCTTGCTTAGGGTTCAGCTCAAGAATTCAGCCAGGGGCAGAGTCAGGAGTGGATTCAGATATCAGGCAAGGTAGAATTTGATTCCTGGTGGCGTCATATAGTTTTGAGAGCTGGAACCTCTTGTTTCTATAGCCTTATTCCTCCTTCATTTTTGTCCTTCCCCTCCTCAGTAGATATACCCTCGCTAGAAAAATGAATTTCACTGATATAGGGCACCCTCAGGCAGTCATCTGCAGATTTTCATGAAGGTTTGCCTTGATGGGCAGGTGCCAGTCAAGTTTGTGGTGTGCAGTGCATTGCAGGCTTGCCACTTGGCTTAGGAACACCTATTTATATGCATGATTTTCATAGAAAAAGAATAGCAAGCGAGAAAATATTTTTCCCACTCACCCAGGGAACACAATCAAGATCGTCGGAGGGTGGGTCTAGCTTCATTTCCGGAATGATTTACCTGGTGTTCCTTGCAGGGACTGTTCATTCATGAACCATCAGAGATGCTTTGTGATGCGGGGGGAGGTGGCACCGGGGGGTGACGGGGCCAGAGGCAGAGGCCGCTATGAGGCTGATCTCTCCGCTAACCCCTTCCCTTTGGCTAGTGTCTCACTCCCATTCCTTCTGCTCTAGTGGGTTTCTGTGCTAGTTCCCCAAGGCTGCACGGCAGCAGAGCTAGATAGATGTAATCTCTACCTGGACTTTTGAGTTAACCCTACCTCCTACCCACAAATGAGGCTGAGCGAGCACATGTCCTAGCGCTGGTCTGCAGCCTTGACCTTGGCCCCAGAACTCGACCCAAGAATGAGCCCTGACCTCATCCTCAAATCCAAGTCCCAACCTTGTCCAGCCCCTCCCCCAGCCCTGGACCAAGTGCTCTGCCTCAGCCCCTCTGTGTGCCTGAGCCTTGGCCTTGAAGGGTGCAGCCACAGTGACGTGCGTCCCCTTTGAAGGAAGCCTCTGAAAGCCCCTGGCCTCTCGAGACCCAGGTCTCCCTTGCCAGAGCCACTGCAGAAGAACCACAAGATGTGGAAAGGAAGACACGGGTTCACACCTGTGTCCCTGGTTCCTCATCTGTATGTGGGCTCGAGGGTCATCAATCCTGCCTTACCTGTCCCAATGGGTAGTCTCAACAGGTAGTGGATGAGAGAGATTTAAAGCTCATATAATGCACTGTGAACTTTTACTACCTCTGCTCAAAATGTCAACATTTCAGCCTTCTTGCTGTCCAGTAGCAGAAGCCCACAGAGTAGGAGCTGGCCACAGACCAAATCTAGCATAATGTCTGCTTTTGTAAATAAAGGTTTACATGGTTAATAAAGTTTCACACTCATTTTATGTACCTATTGTCCTTGGCTGTTTCTGTGCTACCAAGCTTCATAGAACAGTTGCGGCAGAGACTGCAGGGCCCACCAAGCCTAAGATACTCTGTTCCTTTGCAGAAAAAGTTGCTGTCACCCGGCATAGAGGAGCAGAGCAATGGCTCTGAAGCTAGAATTCCTGTGTTTAAGAGGCTGAATCTTCTACTTGGTGGCTATGTGACCTTGGGCAAGTAAATTAGCCCCAGTTTTTTTATCTCCATAAAATGGCAATAAGAACTGAGTCCCTCTACACTAGTGAAATGGCAGTAAATGAGTAATTCGTAGAAAGCAGGTAGCAGAGTCCCTGGCGTACAGTAAGCGTTCAGTGTTGCCTGGTACTATTATCAGGGAAATGAGAGCTCTGGTTTGTGATGACAGACTTTCTGGGGACCAGAGTTAATATGGTTCAAGGCACAGGGGAGGGGAACCGACCTGGATTCATATCTCAACTCTGTCACTTATCACACGAATGACTTGTGAGAGATTAATTAACCTCCTTGAGCTTCAGCTTCTTCATGCATGAAATAGGACAAAAAAAAAAAAATTATAAGGTTGTTGTGGGAAGTAAATGATAGTGCTTAGACCAGGATTTGGTGCATAGTAAACCCTCAATAGGGGACAGAACTATAATAATAAATAAGATGAAGAACAGTAATTTTCCCCAAGTAGGGACAGCCACCCAGAACAGATAGGTAGTGAGAAGTCTCCAGGATGCCACCATTTTCAGGAGGTTCTAGCTGTGGCTAGTGGTGACCTTGACATCAGGTTTTACATATTCCAAGCACATTTAAATTCTACAGACTTCAAAGTGGAGTCAGGCAGACAGACATCTTTTAGGAGACTTCTCTCTAGGTTAAAAGGCCCTCAAGACCAAGTACCTTTCAGCTCTAACAATCCTACAACAGTTCTTGGGTTAAGTTAGAGGCAAGGAGAACAGCACAAATGTGTGTGTGTGATTATATGAACTATCTCTGAAAGCTCTTCTGCCCATAATACTAAATGGTTACCTGGTTTGCTATACAAGGGTGAAAAACGCCCTCGTTTTGAATCCTTTAGAAAACCTAAGGGTTGAGTCATATAATAGGATGTAAATCTTCTTGCCTGGGGAGCACTGGTTAAGGAGACTGACTGCTGCAGGTGGAATATATTAAGGGTGGCTGAGTTTTGGACACCAGCCTAGGAGAAGTTCTCTCATTCTCTATTGGCCTAAGATAACAGGAAGTGACACAGTTCAGTGGGCTGAAGCAGGGGGAGTTTGGACCAAGGGTGGGGGTATAATGGATATTCCCCAAGTTCATGGTTGCTAGATGGTCATCTTCATTTAGAAGACTGTGAAACAAAGCAGTATCACCAAGCATTTATGGTTATTCCCTATCCAACTGTATACAGGACACATCACATTGAACATGCCGAGAAAAATCATAGGAGTTGAGAGGCTTCTACCTTCAAGGGAGCTTACACCTCAATTGTGGGTGAAAAATGTACACATACAAAAAGTCATTTGATAATACAAAGAAAAGTCTACCCAATGTAAGAAATGCCATGGAAGCAAGATTAGGTTAATTGTCAAAAAGAGTACCAAGTAGTATAAGTGAATGATAGGCATTCATTCATTCAATCAGTCTTTAGTCTCTCATTTACCAGAAATACTGTGTAGTCATTGTGTGATGCCCTCTAAGGATTGTAAAGAATCAAATGAGCTTTATGAAAGCAGGGCACCATCTATCTTATTCACCACTCTGTTGCATAGTGTCTAACCCATAGTAGAGAGGCAATAATGACTGAAACAGACAGACGTGGTGTTTAGATGATTGTGACATTTATGGAGCTCCTAATATGGTCTTAGACTTCGACTTGTATTATAAAATACTGGCAGATAGAAATGTAGTGGACATCAGTTGGTTTGATATGCCTGACATCTGTCTTCTCTCTGTCCACAACACATTCATTTTCCTTTGGCTGATACCTTCTTAGTAAGATGGTTACCTAATCTTAGGAAGATAATTAGTTTCTCTGCCTTCCCTTGACCAAGGGATGACTCCTACTCTGAAAAAGGCCTGTCTGGAGCCGTGTGGAGCAGTGATCACAAATGGCTGAAGCAACGGTGATATTCTGAAGACACCATCTATGAAATTCTCACACCTAGATTCCCCAATCTCATGCAATTTCCATCTGCCTAAGTTTCAGTCTTTGAGCTGGCGGTCCCCCCTCCTTTCTTTTGTCTTCAGTTAGGATGCATTCATTTCTGTCCTTGCAATCAAAGAACTCAAACTAATAAAGCATGCGGGCTGCATAAAAATTGATGAGGCATATATTTCTGTGGACATTTAAGAGAGGAATGGAGACTTTTATAGACTACAGTTAGGAAAAGGGAAGCATGAGAGCTTCATGGAAGAGGTGGCATTTAAGCGGAACCTTTAAAGATTGGAAAGAATTTGTAGAGGGAAACGGCAGAAGTCTCAAACCCCATGAAATCACCGGTCCATGTTTGTAGCCCCCTACACTTAAGTCAGATTTCCTTTTCCCATTTTGCACTGGATCAGAACCAGCTTTCCCTCCACTGTGTCTCTTCTCCATTGCTTTTATCTATAGGATGTTAGAGCTGAGGGCTCAGTTAAAATCAGACCTAGACTATCTCTGAACAAGGTGATATTCTAGAGCTCAGCAGGTACCCGAGCCACACATGAAGCACTGGGTGCCTTAGGGGAGCATTAAGGTTTACTCAGAAAGTTACATGTGTCCTCCTTCACCTCCATTGCTACTATTTTTCTCCTTTGGCCTGCACTGCATCTACCCTGGCCTTCTTTTTATTTCTCAATTTCACCAATATTTTCCTGAACCTTATTGCGAGCCTTTGTACTTCCTGTTCCTTCCACCTGAAACTGTTTCCCTGGCCCTCTGCCTGGCCAGCTCCTCCATATGATTCATTTTCTCAGCTCAAAGGTTACTACCACAGAGAGGGTCTCCTTCACCCTGTATGTAAGTAGCCCCATCAATCACACTCCCATCATCTCATATCATTGCCTTCCTAACACTTCTCAGATCCTAACGATCTTACTCACATGTACATCATCTCTCTCCCCTCTCTAGATCCTAAGCTCCATGATGGAAGGTTCTCAGTATTGTATTCCCCTGGCACCCCCACTGTCTGACATACACTGTGTGCACAGTAAACATTTGTTGGAAGGGTGGGCAAGTAGTTAGATAGAAGAAAGATGGAAAGAAGAAAGAGAAAATCCCTGTCTGTAGAACTACACATCTTCAGGGAGCATAAATGTTTTATTAGAGGTACTCCACACACACACACACACATGCACACAACACTGATTTAGTAGAAACTCCATTGTCCAGATGGGGAAAATGAAGCTGAGAGAGGGAAAGGGGCTTGTTCCTAGTCCCAGATTTGTTTCTCTGTGTTTACTTTTCCAGAACCAGGTCAGGCTCCTGAAGAGCATTCCCATAGAACCTATGATCTCTCCATCTATTTGTCCTTCCCCTGCCCCTGGTTTCATATGTCAGCCCACAAGGTGAATCTAATTCCAGGACCAGTGAGCCCAGCCTGTAACCAATTCTTGGCCTCATATACCATGTCACATCTCATTGACTTTCAGTGCCTGGTAATTAATACTCATGTTTCATAATAAATACGCAAGTCTGAGCAGGGGAGGAGGCCTCCTCTTCTGCATCTCCCTCTGTTGCCCGGTCCCAGTTGGGTTCCAGGGTCAAGGTGAAGAGAGAGGCTCTAGGAAGCTGAGAGGAACCCAAAGTCAAAGTATACGCAACATGGACACATGACTCAGGGGCTTAACACTGCTAGTCCTGGCAAGGCCCTTGGCAGTTTGGTCCCCCACCACCACCTCCAACTCTGCCACATCCCTGTCTCAGTTGTACTGGATTTTCCGGACTTTCTCTAAGGCCCCTTCCTCTCTTTCACCTCATTGCCTTTGGATAAACTGGTCCCTCTTCCTGGATATTGGCACAGGTACTTAGCACCATGACTCCCTGAAGTAAGTACTCAGTAAACACTGGCTATCATGATAGTAAAAATAATTTGTTATATGTTTAATACTTATTATTTTCTCAAAATATCCTTTCTTTCCCTTAATTTAAAACTTACAGAACACTGATCTCCTGTCTAAGCTCTGAGAAGGCAGAAGACACACCTGTCTTGTGTCATCACTGCTTCCCAGTTTCCTGGTGCTCAATAAATATTTGTTGACTTAACAAATGAACAATAAGGCTTTATCTAGTAAGTGACAGAGAAGCCCTAGACATGTTTCAGAATCCTAAATAATTGCTATTTAAAGGAGATGAGGACAATTTATATCTATTAAGGTGACATATGATCATCAGATCTTGGATGTAAGAGAGTGTAAGGGGATGGAGGGGCACTCTCATTGTCTGAAAGACAGAAATAAAGCACCTTTGATGTCACAAGGTTAGAGTCAGATCAAGAATGTCATTTCTACCCGTAAGGATAGGATTATTCAAGGAGCACGATGAGTGTCGAAAAGTCCCTCCATACACACACACACACACACACACACACACACACACACACACACACACACACTTTCCATCTCCCTCCCCCTGAATGGAGCCACCCTGTCACCTCATTAACCACCATTTACAATGAGGCTGCCACATTTCCAGGGACCGCAGCCAGGAGCCAAGGAGAAATGTCGGTGTGGGAGGCCTTAAATGAAGTGACAATAAAAAAGGAGTTGCTAATACCAGGAGATCCCTCCCTGAGAGAGAGCTGTCAGGAAGAGTGCCCAGGGCGGGGAGATTTATTGATACTAAGTGGATGGTGCCTTAACCAGAAGTGATTATCAAAGAGGTTTGAGCCGAGTGAGGATGGAATTGGACAGCCTGCGCCTTGCAGAGCGGGGGTTTTCCTGCCCTCGCCAGGGCCTGCCCTCCTACCTCCCCAAGAGGGAATTCCTGGCCTTGTTTCTACTCGCTCTGATTGTTGGCCGCATTCTGCTGCAGAAGCTCTTGGCGGCAGGGACCTCGGAATCTGACACTCTGGCGGGGTTCCCTGAACGTGCGATGGCTTTTCTCTCCGCCAGGTCTTTGCTGCTGTTCTTCCTTCCACCTGGGATACCCTTTATGCACAAGCAACTGCAGTCTACCCTTGCCCCACACACACACCCCTTCTTCTGGCTGATCTCCGATTATCTTTCAGGGTCAAAGCTGGCACTTCTTCTCAGAAGCCTTCTCTGAGGTTCCCAAAGTCTGAGGTTGGGTGCCCCTGCATGAACCCTGACCTCATCCCTTCCACAGCACTTACATGAAGTGTAACTGACTAGTTTGATCCGGGTCTTTCCCATTTTCCAGGCAATGGTCCTTGAGGTTGGACCTTGCTGATTTCACCACTGCATGTCTACTGCCTAACATAGAGTCTCACGAGTGGTAGATGTGAAATGTTGAGAAGTGGACGCATGGGCGGATGGACCAATAGGAGAACAAATGTGTGTATATATGCTCTGCATGATCCCCAGGGACCAGAGGGGGCTGAATTGAGCACCACCCAGTTTCATTTTGTTTTAATATCAATAGATCCTAATGCAGTAATGCCTCTTGATCTGGCATCAGGGGAAGGCAATGCACTACAGGAGAGGATTTTCTAGAAACTGAAGCTGTCCTCTATGCCATGACTGTCTCCTTCCAGTATTATAGGAGGGAGGGAAGGGATGTCATGTCACAGTAGTCAAGAGTTCAAGCCTTGTGGTCTGACTGATAGAGTTCAGATCTCAGTTTTGTCTTATGCTGGTCTTGGACTTGCCCTTCCCAATTTGTAACCTAACTCACAGGATGAAAGAAGTCATTGCCAGGGAATGTCTTTGGCATGAGTCTGGTACTTCATAAGTGCTCAAACATCAGCTCTTAATTCTTAGTATCAGAGGCACTATATAAACCATTGCTGTCTTAAATGGAGAATACACACACAGTCCCGCCTACTCGGATTCTCCATCAGCCTAGGAATCTGACCAACCAGTACATCGCAGGTTCCCCAGGCTGCTTTCCAATGCTCCCATTTCTCCTCAGATTCACTGTATCTAATGACACAGGGTCCACCTCTAGCCTGCTTTCTGACTGGCCTTCACTCATCTACTCTCTGAAAGTGAAAAATGTTAGTCGCTCAGTCGTGTCTGATTCTTTGCGACCCCATGGACTGTAGGTCCCACCAGGCTCCTCTCTCCATGGTATTCTCCAGGCAAGAATACTGGAATATTTCTTTCTCCTAGGTAACTAACTCACTGATCACATTAAAAACTGTATCTTAAATACAACTCAAGACTCTGAATGCATCTGGATTTAGTGCCAGGATTCTATTACAATCAAATTTAAGAACTCAGAACATTTATCTGATTTCTAGGTTTGAAAAACTGCACTGGAGTTTGCTAAAATTTTACTAGGAAATAAACAAAGTATGTTCAGTTAATATTTTTCAACTAATTTGACTAGAACATAGACTGTAGGAGCCTGAAGGAACATTTATTATGAAGTCTGAAGCCACCAATTTACAGATGGGAGACTGAGATCCAGGGAGAGCCTGGGGTTGGTCCAAGGTCACATAGTTCTGTGTTGTGATAAAAACCAAAAAGAGAATCCTCTAGGTTTCTGGCATCTAGTTTAGTACTTTTTCTACAAGACCAGGTTATCTTTTTTAATTGAATATTTACTGTGACAGATTTAAGGAAATGCACTACAACTAGTTATATTTCTCAACATTTAACCAATTATGCAGCACCCCACAGGTCCTGGGCCCACAGAGTTTTAGTCTCAGTCTCTCGCTGGCCCTTTCTCTGCTGCTGCTCAGGCTTAGTTGAAATAAGGAGTCAGATTGAAGATCAGATGCTGAACAAGTCTGGGGTCAGGGTCCACTTCAGTATGTCCAGAAGGCTACCTCCAAGCCATGTTCTTTTAGGGAGAAGTGGGAAAATGTACCCTCTTAGCCTTAGAGGATAATATATTCAGTTCAAGGGGGAAAAACAGACTTGCAAAAGGCAAAAATAGGAAGATAACTTGAGAAGGGAAAATATCCTGGCCTCTGTGAGTATAAAGATTCTATCATGCTTACCTGCACCCATTTCTTCCATCCCATCTCATCCTTTCCTCTTCCACTTCTAAAGTTCCAGCAAGAAACAGTGGCCACAAGGGCCCTAGAGGCCCAAGGAAAGGTGCAAACCAAGTAGGTGATGTCAGGGAATGGACTGGAACATGAGATATATATCCCACTGGATAATATTTCATTTCAGCAAGGAAAGAGGAGATCCTAAAAATACTGCAGAGAGCATATTATAATATTTTAATGGGGTTTATGTGCTCCTCATATACACTTCACCCAGTAAGATGGATTGTGCTTTTTGACAAATCTATATTTAACATGAGGAGAATAATATACAATGTATGCTTCCTGGTGGAGAAATCCATATTTATGGAAGTTGTGATTCTGACAATTACAACAGACATTTAAAGACAGTGCCTACTATTGTCAGCTGCAAACAGACGGAGTGGCCTCATTAGGGCGAAAGAGAAAATAGTGTGAGCAGTAAAGGATAAATAGCTAATACGGAGACATCAACCCAGAACAGAGGTGGAGGAAGAGGTCCAGAGTGACGCACCAGCTCCTCCTCATCCCTTACTGCAGGCCATGTGACCCTCTCATCAGCACTCATCTACCTTGTCCTGGGTATTATGCTGGCTTTGGGGCATAAATGAGACCCCTGTTTTTTGGGAATTAACATTGACCTGAGCAGTCACAGATATATACAAGCGAAAAAAAAGAAAAACTATTTTAAACAATAATCATTCAAGTATGAAAGATACAATGGGAGATGTAATAGAGATTTATAGAGGGTTGAGGGGAGGATGGAACAACCATCTAGAAGAGGTGATGAAGGAAGGCCAGTCCAGGCAGGAGAGATGTGAGCTGAGACACAACTGCTGAAAAGCAGTGAGCATTGCAAAGACATAAGGGAAGGGTGCTGCAGGCGGAGGCAGCCCAGCTAGGGCAGAAGGAGTGAGGAGGCCAGAGAAACAAAACAAAGGCCAGTGTGGCTGGGGCAGGAAGCAAGGACAGGGTGTGAGATAGGGGCGCAAAGAAGAGGTTACTCTGGCTCTGAGTCACCATCATTTTTCCTCTGTGCAATGGGAAACCTCAAAACTTTGGAGAGGTTTTGCACACAAGAAAGGGCAAACAATGTGTTTTGTTTTGTTCAATTAAAAGGATCCCTTGGGTTTCTAGGTGGAGGATGGCATAAAGCTGGAATCCATGAGGGCCACCTTCATACACCAGCAGGGCCACAGAGTAGGTTAAGAGCAGGCATATGGGGCTCTGGTTTCAGAGAATGGTCAGTCAATGGACTAGACACCTTGAGAAGCACTGAGTACCCAGTAACTCAGTATGCAAGCAGATATTATGAGTTTGGGATTAACATAAACATACTACTATATACAAAATAGGTTATCAATCAGGACCGACTGTATAGAACAGGGCACTGTACTCAATATTCTGTAATAACCTATATGGGAAAAGTATCTAAAAAAGAATCAGTCACTTTGCTTTACACCTGAAACTAACACACATTGCAAATCAACTACAGTCCAATACAAAATAAGAATTAAATTAAAAAACATATACAAACACACAAAATAAAGGGCGCCTGCCAGGGTTCCTTAGATGATATGCTGGGTTACACTGGAAGTTAAACAGACGGCTTGTATGGCTCCATTACAATCTTTAAGAGATCATCTTGCAGGGGCATGAAGGGAATATCCAGGAAGTAACTGAGAACTGAGACTTGGTAGGCAACTAGGTCCTAGTAGCTAATGGCATTCTTCATTTCAGCCTGATCCAGTGTATCAATTACGTGTTAAAATGTATTCCCCAACAAAGGGCCCTGGGAGTGTTTGAATTTGACAAAAATCTGGACTTTTTAGAACAGGATTCCTCTCAATCTTTTATGTGGCTAGTATGTAGCATGAAACTGCAAAGGGAGGACAGGGTTTGCACCATTTCCAAAATGTGTTTACGCAAAGAAGTCTTTTCTTTTTAAGGAGCACGTTGTGGTACTATGGAGAAGGAAATGGCAACCCACTCCAGTATTCTTGCCTGGAAAATCCCATAGACGGAGGAGCGTGGTAGGCTATAGTCCATGGGGTCACAAAGAGTCGGACACGACTGAGCAACTTCACTTCACTTCACTTCACTTTTTGTGGTACTAATGTTTCATGGAACACATTTGGGCAAGGCTATAGTCCATGGGGTCGCAAAGAGTTGGACACGACTGAGCAACTTCACTTCACTTCACTTCACTTTTTGTGGTACTAAGGTTTCATGGAACACATTTGGGCAATGCTCATGGAGCATAGTTTGAGAGCCCATCTACAAAGGCAGTGTGGGGTCATGAAAGCAGGTGATATGGTCAAGAAAGAATCTAAGAACATCATCTAAGAACATCAGCTTTTTCATCTTAAAATAAAACTGATAATACCAAAGTCACAGAGTTGTGATGAGAAATGAACAGCCTAACATATACAGCAAAGCACCCTAAAATACTGTCACCATGATGAGAATGACTTGTCTACCTCACCATCCATATTAGGACAGTAATTTGGGGACACTGGGGTTGGCATTACAGTTGGTCACTTCATTGGGGCAAAGTCTAGGAACCCTGTATCACATATTAAAATGAAGTTTCATTGCTGAATGACCTGAACTTGGTCCCATAACTTTGGTCTTTTTTACCATTATAGTCTAACCAGCAGTCTAACTGAACATCAACCAGTGTTGGTAACTTAACTTACAAAATGACTCCTGTGGGGATATTCACACAGCTAAGCTATTACTGTGGCTGATACACCAGGGGGCCTGAAAAATCAGCTAGCAGGATGTACAAACACACGATGAACATCAGCAGGGAAATGTACACTGAAAGTTAAGGGTAGACTGGGAAAATCAACACTTGTTTTCTTAAACGGGCATCAGCAGCAAGCTGACAGACTCTCTTCCTGCAGGCACCTTATTATGCTTTGCCTTGAAGTGATGGGCAGTGTCATACAAAAATCGTTAGATTGGGCTCAAGATACCTGCCTAACTCAGATATGGTCTATCTGTGATACCTCGGACATGTTCATTACCTTTCTAAGCCTTGGTTTCTCCCTTTAAAAACTTACCTAGTCATCCTTTTCCTACCTTAATAAGGTTGTTGTACAGATAACATGAAAGAACATACAAAACTGCATTGTATACATTTATAATGAATAACCATGACAACGCTTGGCATGGAAATGGCACCTAATAAAGACTGCTTCAACAGATGGATGGGTGGGTTGGACAGATGAATGAGTGAATGGATGCACAGATGGGTAAAATAGATGGACAGTTAGATAGGTTGGTGGGCTGAAAGGATGGAGGGATAGATTGCCTGAGTGGGTAGAAGGCTAGCTAGATAACAGAAGGATGATGAGTTGGATGGATAGGCTAGTGGATGAGACAGTTTTAGAGTCACTGACAACATGTTTGCAGCATCTTCCTCTATTCATTAATTTCTCTCTTCTCCTTTTCCAGTCTGTTCCCAGTTCTCTAAAGGAGTCTATGCCATCTTTGGGTTTTATGAACGGAGGACTGTCAACATGCTGACCTCCTTCTGCGGGGCCCTCCACGTCTGCTTCATTACACCAAGCTTTCCCGTTGACACATCCAACCAGTTCGTCCTCCAGCTGCGCCCCGAGCTGCAGGATGCCCTCATCAGTATCATCGACCATTACAAGTGGCAAAAATTTGTCTACATTTATGATGCTGACCGGGGTAAGCCAGGGGCTAGGGGAGAGAGACGTTGAAGGGATGGAGAGAAAATTACCAGCAGGAAGAAGAATGGGGCCTCCCTGCTTTCTTGAAGGCAGGGAGGAATGATCCAGAAATGCTTTATGTCTGTGGACTGATTTTTCAGTAGCTAATCTGTAACTCACTGTGTGGAAACACATCCTTGGAGAGAATAACCTTTTAACGCACCATGTCACTCTACAGCTCTCAAAGCTTCCATTGTTCCTGAACCCACTCTCAATGTCCAAGGACCTCAGCTGACTGGCTCAGGGTTCAGGGCTCAGGGCTCATGGAATGGCTTTTAGGAGCATATGGAGTCAGACCTGGATCTGAATTTCCTTCCTCTCCAGCTGTCTGACTTTAGGCAAGCTCTCTCTGCCTCAGTTTGATCACTTCTGTAATGGGAATAAAATTCTCTATTCCTTCCTTTTTTCATCTCTATAATGAAGATAAGGCCAGTCTCTATCTCATAAAATTGTGAGGACTGAATGACACAGTAGCTAGATGGGCTTGTATGGTACCAACAACACAATCAATGCAGAGTCTTTTATACATGTTAACCTCTATCAGCATCATCATAGCATCACCATCAACCCTCCCAGGCCTTAGTAATTCTGCCTCCACCTAAATTTCAAATTTTCCATTCCATTTTTTAAATGTGTCCAGTATTTGTTTTTCTTCTCTACATCTTGAACCAGAGGATTCTAGTTTCTGGGGAGCACTTCCCTTTTCAAATCTACATATGCAAATTATTATTCTTTTTTTTTTTTTTGCAACAGAGAACACCACTTTCTCTATTTCCTGACCTTCTAAATGGAAACTCTCTTCTTTTCTCTAACTCCTGTGATGGTTGTATTATACTATCCTACCATCCCCTGTTATACTCAATGGTCCAAAAAGAACTTAACCATTATTGGTGTGAATAAATAAGTGGATCATACAAGGTCTGCAAAGTGAGGCACAGAAATTCTGCCCTGTCTAAAAGAGGTTTTATAGGGGGTTGCCTTTAGAGATGGAGAAGGCAATGGCACCCCACTCCAGTACTCTTGACTGGAAAATCACACGGACAGAGGAGCCTGGTAGGCTGCAGTCCATGCGGTCGCAAAGAGTCGGACATGACTGAGCGACTTCACTTTCACTTTTCACTTTCATGCACTGGAGAAGGAAATGGCAACCCACTCCACTGTTCTTGCTTGGAGAATCCCAGGGACAGCAGAGCCTGGTGGGCTGCTGTCTATGGGGTCACACAGAGTCAGACACAACTGAAGCAACTTAGCAGCAGCAGCAGCAGCCTTTAGAGAGGCTTAGAAGATTTTTCAATAGAAGAGTGACTGGCGAAATGTTTTTTCAGGAAGAGTTAGGCAGGCGTTATTTAAGGAGAATTAGCTGGCAGGGGAGGCCAGAAGCATTCTATTTCCTTTGATTTTCCCTTCTCTTTCCTTATTTGGATGATTTCCCTTGTCAGACAAGCAGGCATTATAAGGATGACCTGCAGAATGGCTATTTCAGGACAACTTTGCAGCATAAATAGGTCTCCCCTGGTGGGGATGATAAAGCGTCTGCCTGCAATGCAGGAGACCCAGGTTCGATCCCTGGGTTGGGAAGATCCCCTGGAGAAGGAAATGGCAACTCACTTCAGTACTCTTGCCTGGAAAATTCCATGGAGGGAGAAGCTTGGCAGGCTACAGTCCATGGGGTTGCAAAGAGTTGGACACAACTGAGCAACTTCACTTTTGCAGCATAATGAGGCTTGAGGTCTAGAAGTGGCAAAGCCAGAAAAATGTCACTTTTAATAGAGGATCATCTCTGGGGTTAATCAGCAAAAAGCGCCCATACTCTAAAAGGGGCTCCACCTACCTCACAACTCTGAGCTCAGAGTTCTGCCATTTGCTAGCTGTGTGACCTTGGGCCAATGACTAAGTCTCTCTGAACCTCCATTTCCACATTTGTGAAACATGGATAACAATGGTACCTACCTTACAGAATTAAGTGAGTTGAAAACAGGAAAGCTAATGGAGCAATGGCAGACACATAATAAACTTTCAGTAAAAGGAGTACGTCAAGGCTGTATATTGTCACCCTGCTTATTTAACTTATATGCAGAGTACATCATGAGAAACGCTGGGCTGGAAGAAACACAGGCTGGAATCAACATTGCTGGGAGAAATATCAATAACCTCAGATATGCAGATGACACCACCCTTATGGCAGAAAGTGAAGAGGAACTAAAGAGCCTCTTGATGAAAGTGAAAGAGGAGAGTGAAAAAGTTGGCTTAAAAAGCTCAACATTCAGAAAACTAAGATCATGGCATCTGGTCCCATCACCTCATGGGAAATAGATGGGGAGACAGTGGAAACAGTGTCAGACTTTATTTTTTGGGCTCCAAAATCAATGCAGATGGTGACTGCAGCCATGAAATTAAAAGACGCTTACTCCTTGGAAGGAAAGTTATGACCAACCTAGACAGCATATTAAAAAGCAGAGACATTACTTTGCCAACAAAGGTCCGTCTGGTCAAGGCTATGGTTTTTCCAGTGGTCATGTATGGATGTGAGAGTTGGACTGTGAAGAAAGCTGAGCACCAAAAAATTGATGCTTTTGAACTATGGTGTTGGAGAAGACTCTTGAGAGTCCCTTGGACTGCAAGGAGATCCAACCAGTCCATCCTAAAGGAGATCAGTCCTGGCTGTTCATTGGAAGGACTGATGCTGAAGCTGAAACTCCAGTACTTTGGCCACCTCATGTGAAGAGTTGACTCATTGGAAAAGCCCCTGATGCTGGGAGGGATTGGGGGCAGGAGGAGAAGGGGATGACAGAGGATGAGATAGCTGGATGGCATCACCGACTCAATGGGCATGAGTTTGAGTAAACTCCAGGAGTTGGTGATGGACAGGGAGGCCTGGAGTGCTGCGATTCACGGGGTCACAAAGAGTCGGACACGACTGAGCAACTGAACTGAACTGAACTGAACTGAACTGAAATGTGAGGCTTAAGAACACCAACCTTGTACTTAAATAAAATAAATAAAGCAAGCAAAAAAGAAACAACAGAATCAATCTACAGATGATTCTTTATGCCGGGCACCATATTGGTCGCTATCAGAGAGATAAGCAATGTTATATGGAGATAGAAATGATATACGTGCACAAGATAGATTAAGAATGCGTGGGTAAAATAACAATTTGTTGCAGGCAAAATTATGACCTCCCCCTTCTTCCCCCACAAAGATACCCATGCTCTAATTCCTGGAACCCCTGAATATGTTATGTTAAATGCAAAAAGCATAAAGGTTACAGATGGAATTCACATTGTTAATCAATTGACCTTAGACAGATTATCCTGGATTCTTTGGGTGAACTCAGTGTAATCACAAGGGTCCTTAAACATGTAAGTTGGAGGCAGAAGGGTCAGTATCAGAGTATGACATGAGAGACTCAACTAGTCAGTACTGGTTTTGAAGATGGAAGAGGCTATAAACCAAGGAAAGCAGGTATCCTCTAGAAGCAGAAAAAGAAACAACAATTTCCCCTCCTAGAATCTCCAGAAAATAACACAACTCTGACAATAACTTGAACTTAGCCCAGTGAGATTCATTTCAAACATCTGACCTCTGGCAGTTTAAGATGATAAATGTTTTCTTTGAAGCCACTAAATTTACAACCTCATGCAAAGAGTTGACTCATTGGAAAAGACCATAATGCTGGGAGGGACTGGGGGCAGGAGAAGGGGATGACAGAGGATGGGATGACTAGATGGCATCACCAACTCGATGGACATGGGTTTGGGTAGACTCCGGGAGCTGGTGATGGACAGGGAGGCCTGGCATGCTGCAATTCATGGGGTTGCAAAGAGTCAGACATGACTGAGCAACCGAACAGAAATATGCAATAATTTGTCACAGTCGCAGTAGGAAACTAATACACCATCTATGTCCCAGAGATGAAACAAAACAGTATTTAGTCATGGATTCCTCTATCATTTAGCTGTAAATCAGAAGAGAGTAACTTAATTCAGTACATGGTGATCGAATACCTACTGTGTGAGAGGCAAAGTGCTAGGACTTGAGATATACTGTACATTAGTAAATGTGGTTGACAGTTATAAGGTGCTATTTAGATATCAGATCAGCACATTTAATAAGCAGTTACTAAAGGCCGAACAGTAATCAATATTTATAAAACCCCTGCCATGTTTGAGATACTCTCATTCAATCCTCATGATGACACTGTGAGGTGGGCGTTATTAACATCACCATTTTACCACTGAAGACACTAAAGTTTCACAAGGTGAATTAATCCATACAAGATCATTTAACCAAGTATATTGTGGCATTAGAATTGGAGCTTCAGATTACACTTTTAATCACTAACTACTGCCTCCTACGTTCTGCAAACAGAAACACAGAATAAACACAGAGTCTGCCCACCCCAGCTCAAACTGGCATAGAGCAAGCTGGAGCTGAGTTTAGTGGAGGAGTGGGGAAGATGGGGGTAATTCCTGTGGATTCTGACTGCCACCTCTCTGTCCTACTCACCCCACCTCCAGGTCTGTCCGTCCTGCAGAAAGTCCTGGACACAGCTGCTGAGAAGAACTGGCAGGTGACAGCCGTCAACATCTTGACAACCACGGAGGAGGGTTACCGGATGCTCTTCCAGGACCTGGAGAAGAAAAAGGAGCGGCTGGTGGTGGTGGACTGTGAATCGGAACGCCTCAATGCTATCCTGGGCCAGGTAGTGAGTGCAGCGAAGGTGCCCTCAGGGTGGCTGTGGGGGATGGTTCCAGAGGACCAGATGACCTCTGGCCCTCGGAGTTACAAAGAGAGTTCTTGACTAGGTAAAACCACAGGCTGTTTCTCACATCCTGTAACTGATAACAATTTAACTCTGAAACATTATGAAATAGTACAGAGTAGGAGCCATCACCTAGGGCTTCCCATGGTTCTCAGATCAGTTAACCAAAAACTTATCTCAAGTGCTTCCTTTTCTTGTTAAAAAGAAAAATGCATTGCACTTTAGAGTTTGTGAAGTGTTACCACATCCTTAGAGCTTCCTGGATTCCTGGGTTTGGCTCTGCATTCTGTCACCTGCTGATCCTGCATTTGGTTTCTCATCCATGTGGCCCACTGACCCATTTTGAGTTCAGGAAGGCACCGAGCACCCCCCTTTATTCTTTCCTGGAACACATACCAGTGTCTGAAAGATGAATTAACTGACTGTCCATTCTAAGAAATTACACCTTAACCTTAGCAGTCTTTAGCCAGATGTCTCTAAGTCATGGTTCCTCCTATTCTCAGAGGGAAAGCATGTGGCACTGGATAGATCACTTGTTTTTTTAAATTACATCTGTGTATTCAGATGAGCTAGCAAGGAAGGAGATGCTGCAATTGTTTTTGAACAGTACTCTACAATTAAAGATGGCAGTTTTAGGTACTTGACAACAAGACAGCGCTTGTTAATAGTCCTCAAGATCCCCGGGGCTCCCGCAGGGAATCTCAGAGCCAGCTCAGCGCTTGTTCAGAGGCCTCGGCAATTGAACAGGAGAGATTTTGAAAGCCGGGGGTTCTTTGAGGCGTTCACTCTGTGTTCTACTTTACAAAGTGTGAATCTGTGCCTCCCTCTCAGAGAGAAAAAGCAGCAAAAATTGTTCCCATTGTGATGGGAGTTTTTTGAGCCAGAGTCAGAGGACTGGAATTCTAGTTACGTAAAGCAGAATAGAGTATTAATAACAGTTAAACGCAGAGACCCTGTAGTCAGATTCACATCCCCAGCTCTAATGTTCATGAGTTCTGTGACCCCAGGCCAGGTTTTTAATTTCTACAACTCAGGTTCCTGACCTGTAATTTGGGCATAATATCAATAAAAATGGCTACCTTTAGAGAGCTCTTGTGAGGGTCAGAAGAATCTATGTATACATGCACAGCACTTAAAATAGAGCCTGCCCCACTGAAAGTGTTAAATGTAAAGATTTACCTGTTTTTGCTATTCATAATGCCAACTGATACTGGTTTTGCTTTGTGTTTCTTTTTTTTTTTTTAGTTAAACTTTTTAAATTTTGAGACACAAGCTCATATGCATGTGCAAGATATAATGCAGACAGATCCCATGCACCACATGTCCAGTTATTCCAATGATAACATCTTATAAAACTGTAGCAACTATAGTGCAATACCACAAGCAGGAAATTGACATTGATACATTTTAGGTACAGAACATTTCCATCATCACAAAGATCCTCTGTGGTCATCCCGCTTCCCTTTCTCCCTCTCCTTTTCCCTTTCCCTAGGCACTCACTAATCTGTTCTCCATTTCTGTGATTTTCTTATTTTAAGAGTGTGATATAAATGGAATTACACAGTATGTAACATTTTGGGTTTGGCTTTTTTCACTTGGCATAATTCCCTAGAGATTCATTCAAGTTGTTGTGGGTACGATCCTGGCTTCTTGAGTCATTTATTTTTTGGCGTAAGTGTACTCATCTGTAAAATAGGAATGAAGATCCCTGTTCTACGAAGTTGATAACAAGATTAGATGAAAGGTAGGGAAAGTGTTGGATGATAAGCAGGTATTCTTAACAGACTGAAGACTCCAACAGTAAAGATAAAGCTGTTGGTACTATTTTCTGAGTACTTACTTTGTACCAAACACCATACCAAGCCCTTTCCATGTATACTTCCACTTCATCCTCACATCCTCTCTATAAAACTGCTTCCATTAGCGCCCTTATTTTATAAATGGAGAAACAAGGGATTACACTTGCCTGGGATTTCACAAGTAGCATGGAATGAAAGTAGGAAATAAAATCCATCTTGGTTTAGCTACCATGCCAGACCTCTTAAAAACTCAATTGTCAGCATCTGCTGACTATAGCCATCCCCTCTGTCAAAGGAAAAACGTGTGTTTTGGAAGAAAGTAACCTGTTTTTCTGAATATTTTAGATTGTAGTATATTATCTTTTTAATTGTTGGACTCTTCTATTCTGAAAAGTAAAACCAAAATGCTGAAAGGATCTTATAAGTTATTTGGTTTATCACTTCCATTTAGACTTTACAGATGAGATGACTAATGGTCATATTTGTTGAATCATTTGTCTTGGGTTCAGACTAGTTAGTGAAAAAGACAATGTCACTTAGTTAGTGACAAAGGATTTCCATCTTCTGATTTGCAGTCTGACATCTTGGCATCATCCAAGACTATCTCACACTCAAGAACTTGGATCTTTTCAGTCTAACACAAACGTTCTGCCTAATCTAAGGAGGAAGACAATGATTCCAAACTCCACATAGTGAATTAATGGCCTGTCTCAGTCTCTAGTGCTCCACCTGGAATATCAGCTGTATTAGGATTCTTGTTCTGTTTTCTTCCCTGCTGTATCCACAGTGCCTTGAACAGTGCTTGGCATCTAGCAGGTATTCAATAAATATTTTTTGAATGAATGAGAAGAATAAGGAATCAATGAATGCTCTAAGATCCTAAATGTGAGATGGGTCTAGATATCTACAGGTAGCCTTTGACTGAAAAAGAGCCTTTAAGCTGGAGGTAAGAGCAGGTAGGGAGGCCCAGAGGACTTGTAGGAGCCACGGTTCACAGAGGGCTTAAAAGGCCAAGTGGAGGATGTCAATTGTTTACTGGAAGACAATGATCTTTGGAAACCATTCTAAAGAGTCTGGGGTTTATTTTATAAACAGTGGAGAGACAGTGAAGGTCTGTAAGCAAGGAATAGGGTTATCAAAATATAGCACGCGCGCGCACACGTGTGTGTGTGTGTGTGTGTGTGTGTGTGTGTGTGTTCAGTTGGTCAGTCATGTCCAACTCTCTGGGGCCCCAGGTACTGTAGCCCACCAGGATCTTCTACCCATGGAATTTTCCAGGCAAGAACACTGGAGCAGGGTACCAGTTCCTACTCTAAGGAATCGTTCCAACCCAGGGATCAAACTGCATCTCTTGCATCTCTTGCACTGGCAGGAAATTCATTAGATTATAATACTTTATCAGTATATGGCACTTAATTATGTAATACAGTTATTAAATTCAGAAGGAGTTGGAGATGGATGAGGGAGACCAGGACCAGACCATTCGTTTACTCTTATTGTCTTCAAAGTGCTTTTTACCTGCTGAAATCTTGTTCATTTATTTGTTTATCTATTTACCATCTGGCTCCCTGCCAAATTGTCAGCTCAGCTCAATGAGGGCCTGGGGACCCTGCCTCACTTGTTCATAGCTTGTCCCTAGTACACAGCGTGGGGTTTGACATATGGTCCACGTTCAATACATATTTGTTGAGTGAATTAATTAATCATAGAGGCTTCACAGAGCAGTTGGAATTAGAGCTTAGCCATAAAGGTTACGAATAATCAAAGAGAATGGGAAAGGGCACGCCAGACACAAAGACTGTGAATTAAAGCAATCCAGTGAAAATGAGCTTTGAAGAGATGGGGTCGGTGAAGCAGTGGACTGCAAGTGTACATTACGTTTGTATCAACTTTCTCAGTGCCTAACCTTTTATCTCTTTATCTGTTTAGTATTGCTCTTCTCCCGGTAAACTGTGACCTCCAGCAGAGCAAGCACCATGCTTTTTCATTTTCTACCATATTCTCAGCACAGTGCTTGGTAGATAGTAAGCACTTAATATTTGTAAAAGGGAAAGGAGGTCATCAGGTAGGTAGGTGAGAAGATGGGTGGAAAGGTTGGTGTTTAGGTCCAACTATATGAAATTACTAATCTTTATTGGTCAAAAATCATTCATTATTGTTTCTTATGTTTCAACCTGTAATTTCATCCTGCAGAGACTATTCTTATCTATTGCCCTGAGGCAGTGGGTTTCAATCTGTCTTTTGTTTGCTGTTTTGTGTTAATTTGAAGCTGAATAGGTTTCTGATAATGGTATCTCATTGTTGAAAGCGCAGCAAGCCATTTGACAAGAAAATGAAAAAGCAATGAAGAATTATTAATAAAACTATCATCCCAATAGTATTTGAGCTCCATGGTCTGGAATTTCACATGCTAGCCACTATTTTAGAGCATTCATTGTATGCACTTGCATTTAATTATTCTCACCATAAAAAAAAAATGTGAGCTGCTATGCACATACATCCAATTAAGTAGATATCTGAATGTGGCTGTTAATAACCTCGAAAATTTATTCAGTTGGAGAAGAAGCCCAAATGCTTCTCCTCTGTTTTATGTCTCCTTGTTACAGTGCAGGGGGAGGGGCACTGAGCAGGCTGTACTAACCTCATTTTGATGATTAAAAAGAAGCAGATCAAGTTACCTTGCTGGCTGAGCTAGGGCTAAACCAAGGTCCACAGTCTTAGCTGTTCCCAGCTGGGTAGTGTATCTGGATGCCCAAGCAAATCTCTGGGTAGTTCTTTCTACAGATATTTTCCTGCCTAGAATGATTAGAGACAGCCTGTGCATGCAAGATGGAGGGGTGTTTGGAGACCCTGGCTCTTATTTCAGATATCCTATGGAAAGCCTCACAACAGCCAGGTCCCTGTCCTAACACTAGAGATTTCCAGGTGGCGCAGTGGTAAAGAATCCGCCTGCCAAGGCAGGAGACACAGGTTCAACCCTTGGGTCAGAAAGATCCCCTGGAGAAGAAAATGGCAACCTGCTCCAGTACTCTTGCCTAGGAAATCCATGGACAGAGGAGCGTGGTGGGCTATAGTCCATAGGGTCTCAAAGCGTTGGACATGACTGAGCATGCGTGCCACACAATGCAATGTCCTGACACCGCTACCATACTGCTGTGGGATCTGATAGATCACGCCCCAACTCTGGGCCCAGACTTCCCATCTGTACAGTGAGGGGTGGATCAGATGATCCTGACATTCCCTCCCAGCTTCCGGCTTGCACTCAAAATTGCAGAAATGTCTGAATACCCAACTGGTTCAGGGAAGAAGGCACAAAGGAAGGAACTGTATCTGAATGTGACCCATGCAAGGATGTGAAGTTCAAGAACCGGGGTGCAATCATCCAACCACCCATTTGACCACGCATCCACTTCTCTGTCCACTCAAGCAGCAGATATCATTATAACAGTGAGAGGGAATCCAATACAACAGATGATTCTCACTGTGTACAGAAAGAATCTCCATGAATGGAGAAGGCTTTATGGAAGAAGGAAAGAAGTGAACATTTTAGCCAGGACCTTGGGTTGTAATAACACTACTCCATCCCTGGAATCAGGCAAAAATGATTTCAAATCTTGTATCTGCACTTAATATCTGGGTAACCTCAGGGAGTTTATTTAACTTCTCTAAGCCTCCATTCCTATCTGTAAAAACAAGGGTATCAGCAATGCCACCATCACTGGGTGGCTGTGATACTGTAGCTTGAGTACTTAGGATAGGACAGGGCAGTCAGCATTCAATGTTCATTGCTATTATTATTGCAGGTGTAGCTTTAATGGGCAGTACGATTAATGCATGTATCCTCCCTGGTTGTGTTTTATAGATTGTAAAGCTGGAAAAGAATGGCATTGGCTACCACTATATCCTTGCAAATCTGGTGAGTAGAGGACACTGCAAGCCCTCACCTGGTGAGTCTTTCCATGTTTGGGGCCTGGCTTGCTACTGTGGTCCCTGGCTGGTAGGAACTGCATGTATGGGACAGGCAATTTCAAGCTTCAGCTGTGCCCCTGCAAAACCCACAGCACACTTAACGTGACTCTCTAAGCTTCCTTGTAAGAGATCACACTGGTGGACAGGCCTTTATTAGTCATCATAATTCCAGCTTTAATCGACTCTGCCACTTGGCAGTAACAACAAAATCACCACATCTTTGAATGGATACAAGATGCTTTAACCTCACTGGTTTTGATTCTCTGTTTTGACACCAATGATAGTTTGACTGTTTATAAATACAAATGTTTAAATCATAAGAATACTAGCACTGACAAGTATTTAACCAGAAACAGTTTTATACCATGAACAATATTATGACAATTTAGTTTTTATTCTCTTTTTTTTGTGGCATAGATAAGCTGTCTTTTAAAGAAAATTTTTACTTTCATTTTTATGTACTACAGTTATTTTTATTGGGTGCAATTATTTTTCAGGGTATGAAGACTTGACTCATAAGATAATTTTTGGTACATTAAATTATTCCTAGTGACATGTATGTATCATTATGAATTTTCTTTGTGGCCATCCATTTTGGCAAGTCTATTTTGGCAAGTCCTGGGTCATGTTTTCTCATCTACCTTTTTAAATTATGAAGTTTGAGACTTCCAGTGTTTTGTTTTGTTTTTTCCCCAAAGCCAAATTTATTTTTACTTTGCCTTATTTTTAAAGAGTGTTATTAAGATGCAATTCACATGATGTAAAGCTCATCCATTTAAAGTACACAAGTCAATTCTTTTATGTATATTCACAGAATTATGAAACACCACCACAATCTCATTTTTAAATATCTCCATCATCCCCCAAAAGAAACCCCATACATTAGCAGTTACTCCCTATTTTCCCCCAAATTCCTCCAGCCTTTGGCAACCAGTAAACTACTTTCTATCTCTATGGACTTGCTTATTCTGGATATTAGAATCACAGAATATCTGACTGGCTTCTTTCACTTAGCATAATGTTTTCAACATCCATCCATGTTGGTACCACATATCAGTTCTTCATTCCTTTTTACTGCCAAGTAACATTCCATTATACAGGTGTATCCCATTTTGTTTATCCACACACCAGCTGATAAACACTTGAGTTGTTTTCGCTTTTTGACTATCATGAATTCTACTTCTACAAACATTTGTATACAAATTCTTCTCTTGAGCACAAACCTAGGAGTGAAATCACTGGGATACATGGTAACTCTATGGTTAATATTTTGAGGAATGCCAAAACTATTTTGTAAAGTGGTTGCATCTCCCAGCAAATTTTTAATAAATAACAAATTTTGCCATGTGACAGTTTAAACAGTTGTCAGATTTCCTTAATGATAGCTTTTTCTACAAAGTTTGCTTATTATCCTAGCCTTCTTTATGATTTTCTGTGTTTCCTTTAAGATGTGATTTTTTAGCTTTTTGCCCATAACAAATTATATCACTCAGTTTTAGCCATGTTATTTGTGGTAATTATTCCTGTAATATTAACTGAATAAGAGATTGATATTTTCCTACTTATCTTTAGAATAAGGATCACTAACAGGACAAAGGCACAGGGTCTGGGCATGGTAAAGGTCAAAGTGGTAGGAGTAAAAAGTGGGACCAAAATATCTTGCCTAATTCTTAAGCTCTGTCTCTCTTTCTGACTGATCTCCAGCCTCAGAAATATTCCTACCTGAACCATCTTTCCTCTTGGAAACTTCCTAGCCTTAGCAGTCTTGGTATTTCATGGTCAAGACGAGAAATAAGGACTTATTAAGATAAGTTAATTAAGGTCTAGCTATTAATAGATAAATATGTTACTTTTCTCAGACATACTTGCCTTTTAAATGGATAATAACCATCCAGACACTTTTGGGGGAACCAAGAGTTGCATCCTCAAAAACCATTTGCAAGGATGAAATTGTTGACTTTGTAATGAAAAAAAACTCTTGACATCCCTTGAATCTCACTTAGATCCTTCATCCTAGAAGAGACTTTGGAAGTCAGCTCTATCTAAGTTTCATTTGCTTAGAGGGAAACATTTGCTTATGGTTAAACCAGCAAGGGGGTATGACTTGGCCAGGCTCACACAAGTCAGTGATAGAGCTAGGCCTGGCACCAGGGTTAGCAGGCCTATGCCTTTTCTACTATATCAGGACATCTCTCAGCACAGATCATGTGGGCACCCTGCTGCTTGAGAATACACAGAATAAGGGTGGGGGCATGCATAATCATCTCTCCAGGATAAGATAGAAATTACACATCAGTGACCTCAAAGCCACCCAAAGACCTCAGGTAATTACATTGCCAGCCTCCATCTGTTGCCAAGTGACCCCTTAGTCACAGCATCACCAAGTCAGCCCTTAGGGTGTCTGCAGCCTTCTGATCTGCATTCTTTTTTTCTCCCCTGACCTAATGAGCTCTCAAATTCTTACAACTGCCAGCTAATAGGATGCAAATTGAATATACCATCCAAATACAAAAGACTTGCATGTTCCAATAGATTAGTTGATAATTGGGCTTCAAATTACTAATTAATTCAGTTTGAAACAGTGGAGTATGTGGTGTGTGTGTTCTTCTTCCCCCTTCAGAGGAATCACACAATTTATAAGATGGTAATTTTTAGAAATTCTGCCACATAATTAGCCCACTGCTGCATGGAACTGACCCCCTCCTTCAGCATGCTTGTGATTAGGGTGTAATTATAGAGTTAGAAACTAAGGGAGCTTTTGAAAGGTTTAACAAAGGAGGGAGCTACTTTTTATTTCAAGGTTCTTTCTGTCCCTGTCAGACTGTGTGAGCTTCAAAGAAGCCAACAGTGTTCCTGTAACAGGTCACTTTGGAGGGATGCTTTTCTGGGTTTGGAGGGCTACTGGAAGAGAAGACGGAAGGAGAACCCTGGGTCAGGGAGGAGAGCTTTATAACAGGAGTCATTAAAAAAACAAAGAAAGAAAAACCCTGCTTTTTGTCCAGACACCATCCTCGGCCAGCTTCTTTGTGATCTTAGGCAATTTGCCAGCACTCAGTTTCCTCACTGAGAATAATAGTTCCTATTCTATGCTCATAGAATCACTGCGGAAGGCCAGTATGTTGCTGAATGCCACCATGCCTAGAAAAAGTTAAATTGCTCTACATAGTGGGGAATCCTTGCTTCATATATTAAATGTGCCCATCTAAACATACTCACATGTGTCTGTACGTATATGTGCATGTATATGCCCATGCACATAAATGCTGGTGTATGCATTCTTATTTTATATATGATGGATAGATGTATATTTCTATTTCCATAGTATTGGGATGTCCATAAAGTGAACTTGAGTGCATACTCAGTTGCTCAGTTGTATCCAACTCTTCGCAATCCTATGGACTGTAGCTCGCCAGGCTCCTTTGTCCATGGGATTTCCCAGGCAATACTGGAGTGGGTTGCCATAGAAATTGGTGAACTATACCATTACTACTTAAAGAAGCTCCTGGGTCCTGGAATCTCCTGGAGAATCAAACTCTCCTGTCTGGCTGTCAGGCCTCCTCCAAACCCAGCCCTGACTCAGCTCTCACTCACTACTCGGAGACTGTGATCAAAGCAGACAGTTATCAGCCGGAGCTCTCCAGTTATAGCTCTTATCTCTACAATGCATCAGCAGCAAATCTTAGAACAAACTAGTGTTTCTCAAAAGAAAGATATGTGGACCCCTAGAATGCATCTGCACAGACAGTTTGGGAAACACTGAGCTAATGATTAAATTTTTCAGTCCACTGGGACTGCAAACAAGAGTACTCACAGCGTGAGACAAATGATTAGATAATTAATATTGATGATTGAGTTTCACTGAAATAAATAAGCACAACATTTAAAAATTCTTGCAGAGAACTAGCAGACCTCTGAGAATTTATAAAGGGTCCACCAGATCCCAGTTTGAGAAGCACTGAAAGACTGAAGGTATTGGTTGTCTTTCAATATGGAGCAGTTCATGCTGCCTAGGGCATTCATGGGCTTCGCAGGTGGCTCAGATGGTAAAGTGTCTGCCAGCAATGCGGGAGACCCGGGTGTGATCCCTGGGTCGGGACGATCCCTTGGAGAAGGAAATGGCAACCCACTCCAGTACTCTTGCCTGGAAAATTCCACGGATGGAGAAGCCTGGTAGGCTACAGTCCATAAGGTCGCAAAGAGTCAGACACTTCACATTCACCTTTCAGGGCATTCATAACAATAATAATAACAGCAATTCCTCTCATTTTTCCACCATGCTATAGCTAATGTGACATTTTGGCATGCATCACATCCCACAGTATCCTTATGAAATAAGCAAGGTAGACTCTATCATGGAGAAGGCAATGGCAACCCACTCCAGTACGCTTGCCTGGAAAATCCCATGGACGGAGGAGCCTGGTAGGCTGCGGTCCATGGGGTCGCTAAGAGTCAGGCATGACTGAGCGACTTCACTTTCCCTTTCCACTTTCATGCACTGGAGAAGGAAATGGCAACCCACTCCAGTATTGTTGCCTGGAGAATCCCAGGGACAGAGGAGCCTGGTGGGCTGCCATCTACGGGGTCACACAGAGTCAGACACAACTGAAGCGACTTAGCAGCAGCAGACTCTATCACCCCCATTTTACAGAAGAGAGAACTGAGGTTCCAAGATGTTACATGACTGAGCTGCAGAGGAAGAAGGCAAGCACTACTGGTCAATGGAGTTTGGCTCTGAAGAATCTGACAGAAACCAAGTGATGTGATCCTGAGAATAGGATGACCAGGCTAAACTTAGGCCAAACCACTGGAACCACTGAACTAGACTGCCTTAAACCCCTAATAAATAACTACAACAACAATAACAAGCGTGATAACTCAGCTATTCACTGAGTGATTGCTATAGTCCAAACATTATAACTGGTTAACCATTAAATCTTCATAATAGTCCTCGAGGTTGATAAAAACCCCATTTATCAAATGAAGACACCAAGGTTCAGAAAGTGAGCTTTCTGGTCACTAAATTGATAAAATCATGGAGCTGGGCTTCCCCTCCAGGACTACAGAACTCCCAAATCCATGTTCTTACACTGTGCCATATGACTGCTGAGCAAGAGGAGGGGGTCAGGTGCAGCGGGAGGATGGGCTCTTGACTAGAGGGTTTGAGTTTAAATCTTGCTACAATTGCAGCAATAGACCTGGAATTCAGACTCAAGCTCTCAAATCCCCATTTCATTTTCCACTGGATACTGATGGAATTTTATTATAATTATACAGTTGGTCCTTCACATCCATGGATTCTATATCCATGGATTCAACCCACCACAGGTCAAAAATATTTGAAAAAAAAAATCCAGAAAGTTCTGAAATGCAAAACTTGAATGTGATATATATTGGCAACGATCTACCTAGCCTTTATATGGTATTTCCAGCTAGTGACATAGCATTTACATTTTATCAGGTATTATAAGTAACCTAGAGATGGCTTAAAGTATTCAGGAGAATGCACATATATGCACAGTTTATATGCAAATATTATGACATTTTATATAAGAGATTTGAGAATCTGAAGATTTTGGTGTCTTTAGAGGTTCCTCAACCAATTTCCCATGGATATGGACTGCAATTTCTAGTGCACAAAAGCTGAGGGAAACACAAACTGAGGACAGGTCATCTCACATCTTATTGGGGTATCTGGGGACCAGGGTGGTCAGCCATTTCCCCCACGTGGTTGCAGATGACCTCCTGTGAAATGTTAGTTAGAAGTAGTTCTGGTCCATGTGGCAGCTCATCCAAGACGCAGCTCATCCAAGACTCAGCTCCACGCTGCTGCCCCTCTGCTGTATGAGTCCTGAGAAGAAGGTACTTTCATCTCCTTGCTCCCCTGTGCAGAGAAATCTGTCTATGCCTTCTATAAGGCTAAGCGTGTCTGCTTTCTTCTGCCCACGTCATCTCAATACATGTTCATGTTTGGTTTCTGCATTGTTTCTTTAGTTAGGAAGGTGGTGCAGTTGTTGGGGAGAATGGCTCTGGGTCAGACAGACCTGGGTTTGAATTCTGGTTTTATATTTATTAACTGTGCAGTATTAGTAAAATAACCTACCCTCTCTGAGCTTCCACTGCCTCATCTGCAAAAAAAAAGGAATGTAGTATCATCTACCTCCACATGGGCTATCATGTGAATTAAGTGAAATAATAACTTTGTAAGTCCTCATAATTATAGTCGGCCCCCCAAAAACACTCAATAAATGTTAACAATTACCACCATCATCATCATTGTAATCACCATCATCATTATCATTTGGGGGGGAAAGAAAACACAATATCTGGGAACAAGATACCATCCTTGAGGTCCCTCAACCCCCTTCTAGACTAAATCTCATCCACCACTATAATAATAGTGGTAATTATAATAATAACTATCAATAATATAATACTATAATTATATATAATATAATTATATAATATAAATATATATTATATAATTATATTGTTATAATAATATAATAATTATGGTAAAATAATAATAGAAATACAATAATATAATACCTTCCTCCCTGTTGTCTATAAGCTCCTGGAGGAAGGAATTTGCCTTTCTCACTGATGAATTTCCAGTTCACCAGCCAAAATGAGCTTCATGTAATGGTGTTCTTTAAAAAGTCACCGAATGAATGAATGAGTGAGTGAAATGACTTCTCAGGAAATAAACAATGCTGGTATCCATTTATCACATGAACTTACAGGCAAATTCCTTGTGTCTTGCTAAAAGAGGCAGAGATCAATGGTAGACTATAAGTACAGCTATGAATATGCAAATGAGTAGGTAGATATGAGACTCAGAGGGCAGCTAAACCACTTCCCATAAAAGGCCAGACTCTCCTCTACAACGTCCCTAACAGAAGCACATCCACCTGGTTCCTGTTCGAATAACACCCACTGAGAGGGAACCACCTACCCTGCTTGCTCCTGGCATTTGCTCCTCTAGCCTGGATGCCCCTCATCGTCGCATCCCCCCAGGGCCTTCTCACAGGGCACGGTTCTAACAGCCCACCAAACGAACATCAGACATGAACCGAGCATACCTCCCACCACACCAGGCTCACACCAGCAGCGCTAAGAAGCATTAAGAAGCATGTGGCTTCATTTTTATCCCGGAAACAACTTGGCTTTGTCTTCCAGCTAGAACATATCAATAAAGTTTTAAAAGAATGCCAGAGAAAAATCACAAAATAAATACAAATTTTAAAAAAGAGGGACAAGTAAGGAAGTGAGGGCCGAACCTTCCAAGCTGTACACTACCCTAACCTACTGCCAAAACTGGCACTTAAGGGGTCTGTCCCTCCTGATGCTAAGCTGATGTGTACATGCGATTCCTCTGATTCACCACCCTTGGTCACTCTGACTTGGAATCTCCAAGCCTGTGTGTTTTCTGATTAGAGAGTTCTTCCTTGCACTCTTCACCCAACCAAAGCCTCCTATTCTTTCAGCTTCTGTGTTTCCATTGGGAAGCCTTCCCTGAGTTCCAGGGCCAGGTTTTGTCCTACTTATTTTGCTCTATAATTAAATGGGCAATACTGGTCTTTCTCACTAAACTTTAACTAACAAAAACAAGGACCAAGTGTATCTTATTCTCTGCTGTATCCCTTTGTCCCATATGTGCTTGGCGATATTAGATACAGATGAATGAATGAATGAATGAACTAGAATATTCCTTTACCCATCCTGCTAGGTTTCAATTTTAATGCTATGTTTGAATTTTCATTCCTTTTTCACCAAGCATTCAGAGGGTGCCTACTCTTGGGGAGCCCCTGAGGATGTTTAAGCTGGTGTTTTATTTAAAAAGTAGGTTGATCCTTCGTGGACAGAAAGGTTTTGATCATATGAAAGGGAGACATTGTTGGTTTCAAGTCTGCCAGGAACTCCAGGCATAAGCCCCTTCATGGGCCTAGACAGCATATTAAAAAGCACAGACATCACTTTGTCAACAAAGTTCCATACAGTCAAGCTATGGTTTATCCAGTAGTCAGGTACAGATGTGAGAGTTGGACTACAAAAAAGGCTGAGCACTGAAGAATTGATGCTTTTGAACTGTAGTGTTGGAGAAGACTCTTGAAAGTCCCTTGGACTGCAAAGAGATCAAACCAGTCAATCCTAAAGGAAATCAACCCTGAATATTCATTGGAAGGACTGTTGCTTGAAGTTGAAGTTCCAATACTTCGGTCACCCAATGAGAAGAGCCGACTTACTGGAAAAGACCCTGATGCTGGGAAAGATTGAGGGCAAAAATAGAAGTGGGTGGCAGAGGATGAGATGGTCAGATAGCATCACTGACATGATGGGCATAAATTTGAACAAACTCTAGAAAACAGTGGAGGACAGAGGAACCTGGCATGCTGCAGTCGATGGGGTTCCAAAGAGTCAGACACGACTTAGAGACTGGACAACAGCAACAAGTAGGCATAGGCATACTCCTTAGGCTGGATTTTCAATTGGTCTTTGGCTCCTGCTCTGAGGTGGCCATGGCCAGGTGGCACCTCTGACTGCAGACAGAACAAAGTTAACATTAAGGGAGATTCTGGAAGACCAACCAATACCAGGCCAGATACTGTACTTCTTTAATCATGCATTGACAGCCTAGTCTAGGGGCCCCCTGACTTTCTGCCACAAAGTGTCATTTTATCCTAAACCCCCAGACTGTGAGATCCCAACCACCTTTAAAAATCATTTTAAACACAAGTGGACTTGTGTTTGGGGGATATGTCTGATTGTGTGTTTGAAGGTATCTAAGCATATAAGCTTCAGCAATACGTGAACCGTGAACTTCCAGATGTTCAAGCTGGTTTTAGGAAAGACAGAGGAACCAGAGATCAAACTGCCAACATCTGCTGGGTCATCAAAAAAGCAATAGAGTTCCAGAAAAACATCTATTTCTGCTTTATTGACTATGCCAAAGCCTTTGACTGTGTAGATCACAATAAACTGTGGAAAATTCTGAAAGAGATAGGAATACCAGACCACCTGACCTGCTCTTGAGAAACCTGTATGCAGGTCAGGAAGCAACAGTTAGAACTGGACATGGAACAACAGACTGGTTCCAAATAGGAAAAGGAGTACATCAAGGCTGTATATTGTCACCCTGCTTATCTAACTTATATGCAGAGTACATCATGAGAAACGCTGGGCTGGAAGAAGCACAAGCTGGACTCAAGATTGCTGGGAGAAATATCAATAATCTCAGATATGCAGATGACACCACCCTTATGGCAGAAAGTGAAGAGGAACTAAAAAGCCTCTTGATGAAAGTGAAAGAGAAGAGTGAAAAAGTTGGCTTAAAGCTCAACATTCGGAAAACTAAGATCATGGCATCTGGTCCCATAACTTCATGGGAAATAGATGGGGAAACAGTGGAAACAGTATCAGACTTCAATTTTTTGGGCTCCAAAATCACTGCAGATGGTAATTGCAGCCATGAAATTAAAAGACGCTTACTCCTTGGAAGCAAAGTTATGACCAACCTAGACGGCATATTAAAAGCAGAGACATTACTTTGCCAACAAAGGTCCGCCTAGTCAAGGCTATGGTTTCTCCAGTGATCATGTATGGATGTGAGAGTTGGATGGTGAAGAAAGCTAAGTGCCGAAGAATTGATGCTTTTGAACTGTGGTGTTGGAAAAGACTCTTGAGAGTCCCTGCAAGGAGATCCAACCAGTCCATCCTAAAGATCAGTCCTGGCTGTTCATTGGAAGGACTGATTGCTGAAGCTGAAACTCCAAGACTTTGGCCACCTGATGTGAAGAACTGACTCATTGGGAAAGACCCTGATACTGGTAGGGATTGGGGACAGGAGGAGAAGGGGGCGAGAGAGGATGAGATGGCTGGATGGCATCACTGACTCAATGGACATGGGTTTGAGTAAGCTCTGGGAGTTGGTGATGGACAGGGAGGCCTGGCGTGCTGCGATTCATGGGGTCACAGAGAGTCAGACATGACTGAGCGACTGAACTGAACTGAACGGAAGTATATAGGTGCCAGCCCTTCTTTCAAATGTACTTGGATAAGAGTTAACACTAGAGACTTTTTTCTTTTTTCCAATTCAAATAATGTTTTAGCTGTTTTAAGCACAGCTGCAATGTCTTATTGACTTGGCGGGAACCAGATAAGCCTGTGTTATGAGGGATTATATAGGGCGAGAACACATTCAAGTTCCAGTCAGTTAAAGTGGCTAAAATAGGAAAATCTGAACACTGTATGCAGAGACATGGTTATTTGAGGACAGAACAAAGTCCTCATCTCAGGAATATTCCATGAACTCACGTATCTCCATATTCATGTGCACACACCTGTGTGATCACAGAATTGTAGATCAAAGCTGAAAAGCCCTTAAGGGAAAAATCAACTGGCTCAGAAGTTTCCAAACTTTTTAGTTTAAAGCTCTATTTTCAAATGGAATCTTGAGGAGAACCCCGTATGTGAAACAGATGAAAAAGCAAAGCTGCTTTGATGGTAGAGGGAGAGTAGGAATCTAGAACCCCATTCTTCTTCCTTCCCCCTAATTCAACTTGGTAGACTCTAAAATGCCTACAGCCTGGGACAACAGTTGGAAAGATCACTCACTGATCCAGCCAAGGGCCTCACTGTGCAGATCAACAATCTAGTGCCTGGATCAATATTACCCAAAAAAAAGTCAATAACAAAACTCTTTGGTCCACAAGAAAGTTAAGAGGGTGAGAGATGATGGATGGAAACTTAACAAGAAAACCATGAGAAGGATAAGTGAAGACATGATTGTTTATTGCTTCACTCCTTGGTGTGAATGAATTAAGCCATTAGCCTGCTCCAGGTACTGTGCTGTGGATACTGGGAGAGACCCTGAGAGAGAGAGAAATAAAGAGTTTGGAGGTTCACATCCCAAGAAACAGCACACATTAAAATTTTAAGAGACATGGATGAACCTAGGGACTGTCATACAGAGTGAAGTAAGTTAGAAAAGGGGAAAAACAAGTATCATATATTAATGTGTATATGTGGAAGCTGGAAAAATGGTATACATGATCTTATTTGAAAAGCAGAAATAAAGACACATGTAGAGAACAGAGGTATGGATACTGGGTGGGGGTTGGGGGAAGGAATGGATTGGGAGATTGGGATTGGCATATATACACCACTATGTATAAAATAGATAACCAATGAGAACCTACTGCATAGTACAGGCAATTCTACTCAGTGCTCTGTGGTGACCTAAATGGGAAGGAAACCCAAAAAAAGGGGAATACATGTATATGGATGGCTGATTCACTTTGCCATACAGTAGAAACCGACAGGACGTTGTAAAGCAACTATAATCCAGTTTTAAAAAAGAGTTGAAGACTAAAACCCAGGTCGCCTAGAAAACTGCTAATTCCTTCTTCTTAGTAGTATAGAGATACAAGCCATTCCAAGGGCTTAGTTCATTGCAGGACAGGAGACAAATGAATCAGACTGACTAGTGATGAGGAGGCAGAATGTACAGTGGTTAGAAAGAGAGCACAGAGTCTTGTCACTTGCTATGACTGTGGTCTCTGCCCCTCACTAGCTATGTTATATTGGGCAGAAACTACTGCATTCATTTAAGACTCAGTTTTCTAATCTGCCATGTGGAAATGATAAAAGTACCTGCTTCACAGGATTATTCCAAGGATTATATGAGATCATACAAATCAAGTTCTCAGCATAGTGCCTACTATGTAGTTCAGGTCTAATACATGTTAGGCGCTGTGATTGTCATCATTATTATTTTAGCCTAATTCTGACTCCCATGACTTCTGTCCATTGGTTGGTTCTGGCCTACCTTAAAGAACAAATATTGCCCCCCACCCCGCCCCCCGTAAAGCCCTTCTGGGATTGGAATACATCCTTCACTTCCCCTCTTAGTCTTTCATTATTTTCAGGTTGAACATCCCCACTTTTTTCAAGCATTTCTAACGTAACGAGACTTTTCGAACTGTACTTTCCTATAACTATCCTCTCTATGGAGCTGTCACCTAAGAATTTACCTGATAATCTGGGGAAACTTGCCATGTTCAACTTGTGCTGTTCAGACTATAAAGTGCAAGTTCTTCAATTTGTTCTAATCTTACCTCTTCTAGATCTCAGGTGGATGAGATGGAGGGAGTTTTCTTTCCCACCTCCAGGGCTTGTTAAGAATCCTTCTCTTTGGCCCCTTTCTCTTCACAATGCTGGCTGTTCCCTCTTCCATCTAATGGGCGTGGTATCAGCCCAAGCAGGATGATGACAGCTGAGCAGCTTGTGTGTGACCCCCTGAAAGAACCCCAGAGAGAAAGGAAATCTGGCTTTGAAGATAAAAGCTTTTTATCTTTTGAAAGCTGCATTCCTATACACCTGCCTCCTGTGGGCTCAGGTGTCTTGCCTGACCCAGTGCCTGGTTTTAGGGTTTTTTTAACTTTGTATTTTGTATTGGGGTATAGCCAATTAACAATGTGTGACAGTTTCAGGTGAAGAGCAAAGGATTCAGCCATACATGCACATGTATCCATTCTCTCCCAAACTCCCCTCTTTTCCAGACTGCCAGGTAACATTGAGCAGAGTTCCATGTGCCATATAGTAGTTCCTTGTTGGTTATCCATTTTAAACATAGCAGTGTGGACATGTCCATCCCAAACCCCCAGTGCCTGGTTTTCAAGTAGTTGTAACACCTAACCTCTTTGGACTGCATCATAGTGATGATGGTAAATATGATGATGATAATAATAACTAAGATTTATTAAATGCTTACTTTGTGCCAGACACAGCTCTAAATATTTATACACACTTTTTAAAAAAAATCTTGTACCAATTCTATGCTGTAGGTGCTATTATATCTGCATTTTGAAAACCAGAGAGCTAAGCCTCAGAGAGCTTAAATAATCAGTAAGCACACATCCTCAAGATGTTTTGTTTCCAGGCACACATGATAATTAAAAGTCATAATGATAGCCCAGAGCCTCCTCACAATCCTCAAAGCATTTTCTAAATCTTTTCAGCAACGTGAAAGTACATCTAATATAGTTATGGTGTTAAACATCTCTTTTGGATATCATAATTATTTGGCATGCCTTTTTGCGCTAATCCTTTGAAAATGATCATTGAGATATGATAGATGGGATGACTACCTTAACTGGTTTAATTAAGTGAGCACGTCCTCCCCTCCCCCAGTCACGCTGTTCTAACCACGGGTCAGCAGTGCATGGCCTCCTACAGTGAGAGCTTAGGGAATACAGATCCCAACCCCAGCTCACACTCTAACCAGCCTACAACCTTGAGGCCAATAGTCTCCTCTCTGGACAACAAGGGGTTTGGTCCGATCTCTAACATCTTTCTTCCTGGCATCAATAAACCTAAACTGTGGCCCCTGGGTCAAATTCAACCATTGGGAGTGGAGGGGACACAATCATGCTATTTCATTTTCTATTATCTAGGCCTGCTTTCCTGCTCTAATAGCTGCATTGAATAGTTATGACAGAAACAACATGACCTGTAAACCTAAAAAATTCACAATATGACCACTTATCCAGAAAAAAAAAAAATTGCTGACTCCTGGTATGGATATGGAGTAGGTGGGTACTAAAAAACTTCATATAAATCAGAGGCTTGAGAAACATCTAACCAATCTGTAACCCCTCTTTGGCAGAGTGAGACCTCTGTTCTAGGCTACTAACTGTCAGCCATGCTGTCTGAGCTTCTTTGTCCCTCTTAATCTGGGGCAATCTGGAAATCCCTTACTAAAGTTATGTTCCCGTGTTCCACGGCTGGCAAAGCAGTGTACACAGACGAAGATGACAGATTTGATGGCTGGACCACAGCTGGAATCCTTGCTTCTGGGGGATCTCGGGTTGGGGGGCGGGGGGTGGGTTCCAGAGGTCTTTGAATCACAGCTCCGCGCATGTAAAACTGGGACAGATACTCACTCATTTATGCAAATGAGTACCTAGCACCTACTGTGCATGTTCACCCCTCAGGGCTGTTTGGGAGGATTAAATAGGATTATGTATATAAAGCATTTAATAGAATGCCTGGCTCAGGAAAAGAGCTTGGGGAATGTTTAATAAACCCAGCGGTGACTGCTGATGGATTATTTCATTTTTCAACTTTAAATGACAACAACTTCAGAATTCTCAAAGAGCTATATAAATGAAGTTATATGATGCACAAGAAATAACAGTTGCGCCATTGTTGTCATATCTGTCATCCTTAGGAACAATGTTTCTAAAACTATGTTTCAGTAGAATATTTAACGGCACCAGTGTTCTTTAATTCTAGGCCAAGAGACAACAAATTAAGCAGGGCTCCCTTAATAGACCATATCAACCCATGCAATGACTTCTCTTCCCTGTTCTGTCACTGACACTCCCTCTCCCACTTTCCAGGGACTTACAGGTGATTCTGAGCCAGTAAGGTACATCAAAATTATCTGGGGATCTATGTTTATTTTTCAACAGTACTAAAAAGAAAACATACTCACATGGTTATAAAAAAGAAAAAAATTATTAGGGAAGGTTATAAAAAAAAAAAGCAAATCCTACTCTCTCTAGTCTCATACTTCTTAGAAAAAACTATTTTAAACATTTTCTGTGTTTGGTGATTCTAGTAGTTCCCTCTATACACTTCTATGTAATATGTCTATGTCTCTTTTTCTTGCTTTATCAACTTTCATTCCATGTGTGTCTCCTCAGTTAAAGATGAACCACTTCATACTATTTTCCACATCCTGTCCTCAATGTTCATTAGTCATGCTATTGTTTGGAATTCTTCTAATTAGTCCCTTTATAATATGTTTTACCTTGATTTTTGATTGACCAGCATTGTTGCTATTTAGTTGCTAAATCACATCTGACTCTTCTGCAACCCCATGAACTGCAGCCCGCCAGACTCTTCTGTCTGTGGGATTTTCCAGGCAAGAATACTGGAGTGGGTAGAGATTCCTTTCCTACCATTTCCTTCTCCAGGGGATCTTCCCAACCCAGAGATCAAACCTGTGTCTCCTGCATCACTGGCAGATTCTTTACCGCTGAGCCATAGGACCAGCATCAGAGCTTTATAGAGATATCTGGTTTCCTCTCCAGAGTTCCTGCATGATAACCATTATGCAGAACCTCTCTTATGTATTGTGATGGGTCCCACAGATGAAGGACCTCTATCCTAAGAGCCTGTTCATTTGCACTTGAATGAAAATGACAGGCAGACCATTCTTCTGTCCCCCATTCATCAGTAGGACATGGGAGAGTGTGAAATGTCACAGAGGAACCGCAGAAGCAGACAGGGACACCATGATCTAACAGCTCCAGGAGCTCACTTATCACAGAGGGTTATCTTAGATGATAAACAGTCACTTTGTGAAGAACAGCATTGGGTGCAGTGCTGGAGAGACACTGAGAGGCATCTGGGTTTAGGAGACCTGAATTCTCATCCTGAATAACTTGAACAGAGCATTTTGTGGATTAATTTCATTTCATTCACTAGTCACAGCATACAGAGCAACAGACTCCACATTTGGGGGCATGTTATAAAACAGGCAAAATGACTCAAAGACAGTGCTTAAGATCAGACTTCATCATTTAATCTTTAATATAATACAATTAGCAATGTTGAATCCTTTTATAATATTATATAATTAATAGCACGGATAAAGCAAAATGTACTCATTACCAAATATTACCCCCTAAGGTTTTTTAAATAAAATGGCAAAGAAAATTAGAAAATGATTTAATTAAACCATGTTTAATGAGCATGCTCGGGGGACTAGAGTGGGTGGGTTGAATTTCCCAGCTGACCTGTAGGCAAATATTTCACACCTTTATTTCCTCTTCTTAGTCAAGAACAGTTTTCTCTATTGGAATGGTCTGTTTTCTTGCATTATGGAGAGATCAAGTCCAGTAGCTATAAGAGACTGATTTAATCTTCATGATTAAAGACATTGTGGAGATTCAAGATCACCATTCAAGCATGAAATCTTCCATGAGTAGAAGGCGAGGATGTCTTCTACTAGGTGAATGCATGTTGATGCCAAGTTAGTCCCTCATTTCGTGTCTTCCCTAATAGTGCAGATAAGAGCTTATTTTATATTCTTTGTCCCTTCTTTCTCAGGGGAGCTGAGAAGTTCAGGTAGAGGTCCCATCAGTTTGATTGGAAATAACTTCAGGTCTGGCTCCAGTCACCTTGCAGTCAGACATTCTGGTGATAGAGCTGAGTGGCATTTATGTTTGAATAAACTCTGCCATTTCCTTTGGCCCCCATTACATTGATGGGGGCAGTCAGTACAAAATACCCGGGAGCTTATTACAGATTTTCAAGCGATGGAATTTGACTGCAGGAGATGGCTTTCATTTTATTCTCTCAATAGTTATTTTATGAATAAGATGTTCTTTTTAAAATCTCTAAAAATTATGGGAAATCTCTCCACTGTGCATTAGCCTTTAACCAGGGGTGGGGTGGCTGTACTCTTAGGTGGTAGAATGTCTTAGGATGCCTGTTGGGTATAAGAACCTAATTCCAATTTCATCTGCACTAAAAGCTTGCTAGAATCCTTGCACAATTCAGCAGACTCCTGTGAATGTCTGTAAACTATAGCTGTAGGTAAAGTTAGTCACTAAATGCATTTCCAACATGAGCTTCCCTTGTCAAACAATTTAAATCATCCACTGGATTTATTGCCGGAGATCATACTTTCCCTGACAAATTAGCATTGTTGCTTGAGAAATGTCTTTGGCTTTTTTTTATTCATTCACCCAATAAAAATGTATTGAGAACCCACTTTGTGTCAGACATGGTGCTAGATGTTGGGTTCTAGGACACAACCATGAACAAAACAGAAAAATATCCCTACTCTCATGGAACTGACATTCCAACACAAGGAGAGAGGACAAGGAAACAAATGAGCAAACCAGATCATCTCAAATGGGTGATAAGCAGAGCACTGAGAAGGAACTGACTAGACTGCATGTTGGAAGTAACTTGATTGAGTTCTACTAGAACCAGGTCTTAAGACAGCAATTCAAATACAAGTAGCTTCTTTGGATGCTAATCTGAGAAATAACATCAGGGAATCAGGGATGTGAGGTAGGAATGTAAGAGTTTACAAATTGAAAAAGGCCCTGACACTGGGAAAGATTAAGGGCAGGAGGAGAAGGAGACAGCAGAGGATGAGATGGTTGGATGGCATCACTGACTCAACGAACATGAGTTTGAGCAAACTTTGGGAGATAGTGAAGGACAGGAAAGCCTGGCTTGCTGCAGTCCATGGAGCTACAAAGAGTCAAACACCACTGAGCAATTGAACAACAACAAGAAGGTAGGGATGGAAAAGCAGGCAGCTGAAAAAGGTGCATAATCAAGGCACTTATCTCGGGCTATGGGACTCCATCCCTTACAGAAGCTCTAGACTTGGCTGTAGAGTGTACCTCATGGTAACCCACCCAAGGGAGAGGGCTATGGATTCTACTAATTCCCCAAGAGCAGAGAGCTGCTCTGGGTGTATGAACTCCTCAATACATCTGGCTTACCCTACCTGTGGGTGAAGTAATAGGTAGCTGTAGTTAGTATAAAAAGTGGAATATCAGTGTCTATTGGGGAGATGTGGAAATGAGCAGAACACCAAGGGCATCTATCAAGGATGAGAACTGGGTCTTTAGATAAGGAGTCCCAGGTGGCTCAGATGGCGAAGAATCCACTTGCAGTGCAGGAGAACCAGTTTGATCCCTGGGTCAGGAAGATCCCCTGGAGAAGGGAATGGCAACCCATTCCAGTATTCTTGCCTGGACAACTCCATGGACAGAGGAGCCTGGCAGACCCTAGTCCATGGGGTCACAAAGAGTTGGATACAACTGAGCAACTAAGCACGTTACAGGAGAAAGCTCTCTGAAGACACTGCATTTTAGCTGAGACCCAAGGATGGACATGAGCTGGCCAGGGAGAACTCACTTCCAGGCATAGAGAATAGCTGGGCAAAGGCTCAGAGTAGAGCTGAGCTCAGTTTGTTTATAAAATAGGAATAATAAAGAATCACTGAACTTTAGAGGCATAGGGTGGGGGGAAGGTCTTTGAGTCATGAAGTTATTAATGACCAGATATTTTATTTTTTTAATTCTATTCTTTTTTTAAAAATTAATTAATTCATTTTAATTGAAGGCTAGTTGTTGTGGTTTTTGCCATGATCAGCCATGGGTGTACTTGTGTCCCACCATCCGAACACCCCTTCTCACCTCCCTCCCCACCCCATCCCTCTGGGTTGTCCCAGAGCACCAGCTTTGAGTGCCCTGCTTCATACATTGAACTTACACTAGTTAATGACCAGATCTTTTAGGTAAGGAAGGCAGATTGAGTCAGGGAGAAATCAAGAGACTAGGACAATGTTTTAGGGTCTCCAGGCAGAGCTGAGGCAGTGATGGGGGCTCAGAGCTGCCAGACCACAGTTCTTCCTAGCCTCAATCCACCAAACTACTTCCTGTGTTCATTCCCCCATTTCACCCCTTGGGATCTGGCAGTTTCCCTAAGCCACAGAGTTCAGAGAGCAATGGCTTTGTGATCCCTGCTCAAATTCCTGAAATGGGCACCAATTACACCTAAAGAGAAACCCAGATGATCACAAGGCTTTCTAGGATCCAACTCTGGGCTGCCCCCCACCCCCCAACTGCATTTCCCACCCTCTCTCTCTCTCTCTCTCGTGCTGTGCTAGTCACACCAGTCTTCTTACTGTTTCTAGAATATGCTAAGGGTCCTCCAATCTCTAAGCCTTTGCTCAGAATGCTCTTCCCCAGATTCCCCCAGAGCTCATGCCACAGCTTCACATCAGTCAGGTCCCTGTGTCGACACCACCTCCTCAGGGCAGCTCATTTGGATCACGCTTCCCGGGGCCAGGCACAGCTCTCCTCTCCTCATCCTCTTTCCCCTCTTCATCCTCCTTCAGAGAACTCATAGCTACCTACCGCACAGTGTCCTCTACTGGATTCTACCCTATACACTGCTGCATGCTTACTTTTTAAAAAGTGAAATATAGTTGATGTATAATAAATACCACATTGCTGTTGTTCACTTGCAAAGGTGTGTCTAACTCTTTGTGACCCCATGGACTGCAGCATGCCAGGCTTCCCTGTCCTTCACTATCTCCCGGAGCTTGCTCAAACTTATGTCCATTGAGTCACTGATGCCATCCAACCATCTCATCCTCTGTCGTCCCCTTCTCCTCCTGCCCTCAATCTTTCCCAGCATCAGGGTCTTTTCCAATGAGTCAGTTCTTCGTATCAGGTGGCCAAAGTATTGGAGCTTCAGCTTCAGCATCAATCCTTCCAAAGAATACCCAAGACCGATTTCCTTTAGGATTGACTGGTTTGAGCTCCTTGCTGCCCAAGGCACTCTCAAGAGTCTTCTCCAGCACCACAATTTGAAAGCATCAATTCTTCATGATTCACAATGTTTAAAGGCTATATTTCATTTATAGTTATTATAAAACATTTGCCCTGTATTGTACAATATATCCTTTTAGCTTTTTATTTTAATTTTTCTTTTAGCTTATTTTATACACAATAATTTGTTTATGGTCCATTCTTCTCACTAGAAAGTAAGCTTCATAAGAGAAGGAACTTATTTTACTCACTATTAGAATAATACACTGCATTAGGATAGCATTAGAATAGTACACTGGCTTTCAAAAAATGTTTGTTGAATTTATGACAAGAGAATAAGTAAGCATAGGCCTTCAGAAGGCCTCAGTTCCTGTCCCCTCTATGCCACTAAATCACTGAATGACTTTGTGCAAGCAATTCTCTAACTCAGTTTCTTTATCCGGCAAACAGATGTACAATTTCTACCTTTAGTTCAGTTCAATTCAGTTGCTCAGTCGTGTCTGACTCTCTGAGACCCCATGAATCACAGCACACCAGGCCTCCCTGTCCATCACCAACTCCCGGAGTTTACTCAAACCCATGTCCATCGAGTCGGTGATGCCATCCAGGCATCTCATCCTCTGTCATCCCCTTCTCCTCCTGCCCCCAATCCCTCCCAGCATCAGGGTCTTTTCCAATGAGTCAACTCTTCACATGAGGTGGCCAAAGTACTGGAGTTTCAGCTTCAGCATCAGTCCTTCCAATGAACAGCCAGGACTGATCTCCTTTAGGATGGACTGGTTGGATCTCCTTGCAGTCCAAGGGACTCTCAAGAGTCTTCTGCAACACCACAGTTCAAAAGCATCAATTTTTCAGTGCTCAGCTTTCTTCACAGTCCAACTCTCACATCCATACATGACCACTGGAAAAACCATAGCCTTGACTAGACAGACCTTTGTTGGCAAAGTAATGTCTCTGCTTTTTAATACCTTGTAAAGGCATTAAAGTGAAATGCAGCCATAGATTTGAAAGTACAGTACACTGTGGAATACATTATACAGATACAAGGTTTCCTTTCTATCTTGAAGGCTTCCTGAGTTTAAATGAACTCGCCAAATGGGGAGGAAAGTTTTCCATTCCCAATAAGAAATCCTTTGTGGATAGAATTGATCGGGCCTCACTTGCAAGACCTTGCCTGCAGCACAGGAAAAAGCACCAGGTGGAGAGGGTTGAGGGGAGGCGGGGAGGCATAATCAGCATCCAGCCTCTTCCAGACATGCTGGGGACGTGCTGGGGACCTTGGGGCGCCCACAGAAGCTTGCCCCGGAGAGACTTCAGATGCCTCTCCAGTCAGAAAGGGCACAGTGATGATGGTAAAGGACAAAGGTCCCTCCTCATGTTTTTTAAACTATCACATATCTGTGTTGTTATAATAATCCCAGCCACTGTTTATTGATCACTCAGTCTTGCAACATGGACTTGACATGCATCATTGCACTACTTTTTCTCCCCAGCCTCCTAACCTCCATTATTCATACAGGAAACCATCAGGGAACTTGGTCCAAGGTAGAGTATGTAACTCATAGCTCTGAGTAGCAGAGCCTACTCTTCAGCCTAGGCATGGCTGGCTCCGGAGCAAGTGCTCTTAACCAATGAGCTAACTTCGCACACCAAGTAAGTGATAACAGAGGTCAGAAGGAAGGGAACTGCAACTGCCTCTCCATTAAGTCAGTTTCACCTTAAGTCTGAACAGGGTAGAAAATGCTGTGATTCTGTAACATGGTTAAATTGATGCATCCAGGCAGCATATTCTAACTTCTTTCCCTTCCTCACCACCCAGGGTTTCATGGACATTGACTTAAACAAATTCAAGGAGAGTGGAGCAAACGTAACAGGTTTCCAGTTGGTGAACTACACAGACACCATCCCGGCCAAGATCATGCAGCAATGGAAAAACAGTGATGCTCGGGACCACACCCGGGTGGACTGGAAGAGACCTAAGGTAAGAGACCTAAGGCAAGAAAGACCCCTGCTGGTCCCTTCGCCTCCCCTAGACTCCTGGGTAGTATTCGCCGTGAGAAAAGGACAGACTTTCTAAGAGGAACAAGCTTAGGAAAGTAGATCCATAAAGACTGAGGGTATGAACATTCCAGAATGACAAAGGTTTTAACAAGATAGACATTTTGCTCCTTTTTCATATAAACAAAATTTAGAAGTGGGGCTTGCATAATGGTTTCACAATCACCAAGCACTTAGAGACTTTTTCTATCTTCCTATTCTGCTATCCTCAGCATATAGCTGCTACCTGATAGCCCAAAATGGCTGCAGAAGCACCAACAGTTACCTCAGTATTCTACCCACCAGGAAGGGAAAAGGAAAATAGAAAGCAAAACTGTTTCCCTTAAGAACTCTTTCCATCAGTCACATACAGATCTTCCCCTCACCTGCTATTGGCCACATCTCAGGAACCTACCCCAGCTAGCTACAGCAGGAACTAGAAAATGGTGTCTCTACTCTGGGCAGGACCACCATGTTGCACAACTCCAGGGGGATGATATTAGCATTTTTTTCTTCATGAATTGAGCCTCCTAGATTTGTGCAGTGGGCTGGTCCTTCTGGTCAGCTGCATATCTGGCTAAAAGTCAAGGAAATTTAACTAAGCAATAACCAGTACATTTCTGCCTCAGAAAGTCAACTCCCAAATATCATGCAGACTACCAGCTTCTCATTCCCAGCAAGGCAGCTTTAAACCCTGCGGCTAAAATCTATTTTGTTTTCTATTTGATAATGGTTTAGAATAAAGATGGGCTTCCCTGATAACTCAGTTGGTAAAGAATCTGCCTGCAATGCAGGAGACCCCAGTTTGATTCCTGGATCAGGAAGATCCACTGGAGAAGGGATAGGCTACCCACTCCAGTATTCTTGGGCTTCCCTTGTGGCTCAACTGGTAAAGAGTCCTCCTGCAATGCAGGAGACCTGGGTTCGATCCCTGGGTTCAATCCCTGGGTTGGGAAGATCTCCTAGAGAAGGGAAGGGCTACCCACTCCAGTATTCTGGCCTAGAGAATTCCATGGACTGTATAGTCCATGGGGTCACAAAGAGTCAGACACAACTGAGCAACACTCACTTTCACTCCAGAATAAGAATAAAGGATAATTTCTCTTTCCCACATCAAATCTAACAGTTTGGCAGTGGCTGTGGGGAACAATGTGTTGAGAAGGATTCTGAGGCTAAATCTGTTTATCCAGGGCCAACTGTGGATCCTTGCCAACTTTCTCATTCCCCTGGTCAGTTTCATTTTGTAAATGTCAGGCCACTGAACCAAGACACTGTCATCCCAGTTTTGCTCAAACTGATTCGGGAACTTAGAAATAAAGGCACTTCAACATGAGCTTAAGCAAACAAAATCACAAATGTGATTTCAAGCAATGAGTAAACTACAGAACAGTTTCATTAATTAACATGTGACTATCCCATCCAATTTCCAAAAGATTGGAAATGATTATAAAGATAACCAAGTGTAATGTCTTTACTTTAAAAAGGAAGTGTTTGTGTATCTGTGTGCATGCACACTCAGTGGCTAACTAATGTCCAGTTCTTTGCAACCCCATGGTCTATAGCCCATCAGGCTCCTTGTGACCATGGGATTTCCTAGACAAGAATACTTGAGTGGGCTGCCATTTCCTTCTCCAGTGGATCTTCCCAACCCAGGGATTGAACCCATGTCTCCTGCTTGGCAAGTAGATTGTTTACCATTGTGCCACCAGGAAAGCCCCAAAAGCAAAAGGAACAAAGTTAAAAGCTGGAAAAATACCTATACATTCATTCTACAAGACTGAACTGTGAACTTTAGGATGTACCAGAGAACATGCTAGACATCAGAGACAAATTAATGAGAATAGATATGATTGCCAGTGCTGGGAAATGTTTTTCTGGATTCTTATCTTGCTTTTGTTTCAATATTTTAGTACCTTCTTAGATAAGATGGGGATAAAATTGAAGCTTAGCATGAAGAAGCACAAGAGGAAATTTTGTGGAATATAAACTTGCCACTTGAGTGAGCTGCATGCAGAAATAATTAAGAGCTTACCCGTCTCAGATTATTCTTTTTTTTTTTTTTTTTTGCTTTTACTGTCACCAGGGATGGTGGAGTAAACTGTTCTTGGCTCCCAATTGGTGACAGAGAGAAAACCAAGTCGTTTTCATGGACTGTATCAGACAGATGCAGATGTGTTGTATTTAATTTCGGTGTTTTGTATTCAGTCTATGCCTTTTCCCCCCAAATGAACCAACATCTTAAAGTGGATTGGATACAAAATTCTAGAATTCTCTCTGAGCCTCACAACCAGCAGTAATACTGAACTCACAGTTCAGGAGGGCAATACTGGCTAGGGAGGTGGAGCAGCAGCCCCCATCTGAGAGACAGGTGCTTCCTGCTTACAGCTGCTCCCCGGCCCCACCATACCCCCCACCCCTGGCTCACTGCAGGCACCCTCATCACCAGCAAGCTCCTTCCCAGATGCAGCTCCCACCTGCCTCCCTGCCAGCTCTCTCTCTGACACCCAACTGTCTCTGTTCCTCCCACCAGTACACCTCTGCGCTCACCTACGATGGGGTGAAGGTGATGGCTGAGGCTTTCCAGAGCCTGCGGAGGCAGAGAATCGATATCTCCCGCCGGGGGAATGCTGGGGACTGCCTGGCTAACCCAGCCGTGCCCTGGGGCCAGGGCATCGACATCCAGAGAGCTCTGCAGCAGGTGAGGCTGGCAACGATGGTGGCCCCAGCCTATGGGAGCCTCGCAGGGGATGTCAGCATCAGTGTCAGGTGGGATGTAGCTATTGAAAAAAAAAAAAAAGGTGGAGCACACCGGAAGTTTGGACCACCACTGCATTGTGTTTGTGGCTCTGACATATAAGAAAAGTCATGTAGAAATTTGAAAAACAAAATTAAAAAACTTAATAGTATGGACTAGTCATTCCTGACAGCACAAGAGCTCTATTTTCTGCTTAGGCTTTATGCTAAGAAGGGGAAGCCAGTGATGCTGTATTTGAAAGGGGACTTGAGATACACAAGGATAAAACTGAATCATTTTTGCAGGCTCTCAGAGACTCTGCTCTCTTGCCCTGATTTTCTAGATTTCTTCATTATCTTTGCTGTCTGGGCACATGTCAGGATGGGACCCTGAAAATGTTTCTCAACATTTCTGATTCTATTTTCTTGCTTCTCAGCATTGCAATCATCAATTTTGTTTGCACTGAAGAACGGGCAAAGAACAGGGATAGAAAATGGTCAGGACCTTCCAATCAATTGACTCTGCAGAGGATTCTGAGGCTGAATCCAGACTCAACAGGGAGGAATAGAAACGCTCAGTGATATGTCTGTTGTGGAAGCAGGATTAGACAGATACACGTGAGCCGTGTGTTTAACATTCCTGGTTTAGAAAGTTCTGGGGACTTGCCCAGCTTTATCTTTCCCTGAATGCCTAGAAATCTCTAGAAGTTTCTAGAAGCACCTCAAGCACAGACTAGTTCTCCAAGTCCTGACACATACCACACTTTATGATGCCCCTGATGCCTCCTGAAAGAGACTGTATTTCCAAAGGGGACTGGGCACAGAGGGCAGGGCTCACTTCAGAGGAATGTCCAAGGATCAGACACAGTGGTGAGCTGGCAACAGCAAGATGTTTCGGAGCAAATGACTCTCAGGACCTGCTCTCTCCATCCAAGAGAGGAGAGGAGCATTTCTGAATGAGGGAGAAATGTAGAGCAAAACGTACAACTGTTCCCATTTGTTTTCCAACCACACATGCACAGCTCCAGCAATTTTTACAACCTGGAGAAACACACAAGACAGGAATATCATCAGTTGTTCTTTAGCTCGGATGAAGCGCCTGCACGTAGAGGAGAACACAGACTTCTGTCCTTTGGAATGAAGCAAAGCAATTGCCCTGTGGCTAGATGTAAACGGGTCCACCCACAGCCCCTTTTGCCCCACCCCCCATCACTGTGCAGGGTGGCCCCGAATAGCTAGGCAGCAAGAGCCGACAACCCAGCAGCTTCAGAATGATTGCCAAAGGTGTGGTGCCTGCCTTCTGGCTTACTTAAAATGCTCTTCCAGGCTCCACAGTCGAGACAGCTTCTGTTTGCAATGTGAAGCTGGTTTCAGAAGGTCCCAGGGACTTGCCCTCAGCTTCCCAACCCTTCCAGCTCCCTTGCCTCTCTCATCTTAAGGATGTCCCTGGAAGGATACGCTGACATCACCATGACAGTGATGAAGCCTGGAGACAATGTGATTGGCAGAAAGGACTCTGACTCAGGAGACCTGGGGTCCAAGACCAGCTGGGCCCCTGAGTCTCTGGGTGACCTTGAAATACTCATTCAGATCTCCCACACCCTTCCCTTTCCTCACCCATGACAATGAGGCAGTCAGAGAGACCACTCTCAGTTCTCACGAACTCTAAGCATCTAATTAATGTTCCTTATGCTCTAACCCATGTCTTTCTGATTGTAACATGCTCAGTCTTCTGCTTCTGCCTTCAGTGGGGTTGAGAGGAGGCAACTGCTTTCACCAAAATAATAATGATCTCCTCTATACCAGGGGTCCCCAAACTCTAGGATCTAATGCCTGGTGGTCTGAGGTGGAGCTGATGTAATATTAATAACAATGGAAATAAGTACAAAATAAATGTAATGCATTTGAATCATGCTGAAACCATGGCAGGAGCCACTACCCTGGTCATGGAAAAACTGTCTTCCACAAAACCAGTCCCTGGTGCCAGAAAAAAATGAGAACCACTGCTCTATACCATCTTGAGTCAAGACATGTATGGGCCAGTAAGCTTGTTCCTGCGAGCCTACTGTATGCTCTGGCCTAGGGCCAAGCTCTGGGGACAATTAGAGAAGGCAAGGCCTGTCCTCAAGAAACTCTATTTAGTCTCTATTGTGGCTAGAGGTAGGGTGGGGAGAACTAGCCACAGAAAGAAAAACAAAATATAATCAACATTCTGATCCAAAGATCAGCTGTTCAAACTGAATCAAATCTTTGTTTATCACTTCAAATCACAAAAATGTATGGCAGAAAGAGACCTGAGAGATGATGACTCCCACTTTTCCTTACATTAGCGATGAAGCAGCTGACCCAGAGTGGGCAGTAACTCCCCCAGGATCACACAGCAGCTTAGCAGCAGGGAAGACCCCCAGCTGGGGCTCCTCCTCCTGCCCCTAGCCTGTCCTGTGACCCCAGGGACCTTTGCTTGTACGTACTGAGCCTCAGGGCCTCCCACACACAGTCGTGGCCATTTCACCCTCTAGACCCATCTCTTTAAATAGCCATGCCACTAGGGAGAACCTGTGTGCCCACAGTACACTGGGTAAATCCCAACTCCAGTCAGTCCTTGGACCCTAACTTGGGATCTCAAGTCACTTCTACCCTGATCTCTGACCTTCAGGTCACAAGTGGGGAGGGACCTGAGGGTCAGCTTGTGGTCGAGCTGGGAAGTCTGTGAGTTAGACCAGGAGGAATAAGCACATTATTCTAAAACTTAGGGTCACACCAGCTATGACATGTCCAGGACTCACTATGCACAAGGTTCTGAACATATTTTATATGATTGATCTCACTGAATCCCCTATAATATAACCCTCTGCGGTAGCTGGTTTTATTAGCTGTGCTTTATAAATATAGACACTGAGCTACACAGATATTCAAGAACGCCCCCAGATTATACAGCTAGTTAGTGGTAAAAGTGGGATCCCACCCCACATCTCCTTGCTATCTCACTGTACCCTTAACTGCTCTGCTCTGAAGCCTCAGTCCAGCAGATGAGAATGAGTTCTAGCCCAGCCGGCTACAGCACATGGCCTTGGGTAATATCCAAGGGCCCTGGCTCCCCCTCACCCCACCACAGTTTCCCCAGGGGCAGAGTGAAGATAACTTAGCCGCCTGCCTGCCCCCATCTCCTTACCCTGCCTGACATCCAAGGAGCCACTCAGAATATTAATGATCCCACAATCCTGGAACTCCTCAATGCTCCAGGAAAGAGGAAGCATTAGGGTACCTATAAATTGGGTTCTGGTTGGCAGAAAAGAGTGAATTCCCCAAGTCAGGCTCTTAGCATTTAGGAGGTCATCGGCCCTTTGAGGATATGACAGGACAAAAAAAGCTCTGTACCATCCCCAGAAAAATGCACACACGTACACATATATTTTCGCATGACCGTGAGTCAGGGAGACCCACAGACACTTCCAGAAGCCCAGCTAAGAAGTTGAAGAATTGAAGTTGAAGAATACCTGCCCTAAATAATGATCAGCTCTCTCAGCGTTTGTGTTTGCAGTTTGTCAGCCAATGATCACACACATCAAAGTGAAGATTAACAGGGCACTTCGCTAGATGAGGTCAGGGCAGGGAATAAGGGTGTAAGACACAGTCCTGCAACTCAAACTGAAGACCCAGTATTGAAGGAAATATAAGCTCCTAAGAAATAGTAGCCATAAAGTTGTGGATTAGGAGCTAAATCACATACATAGCCAGGCTCTTGGTACTCTGGATGGTCAGAAAAGAATGCTACGACTGAGGACCGTGGACATTACCAGACTATCTGTAGGCATGTGACTGGGGATTTAAATAGGATGACCATATAATTTATCATCCAACCTGGGACGCTGAGGAATGAAAGGGAGAGCTATTACCAATTATACCACAACAAGAGATGTAGACTGGATCGATCCCAAGCAAACTGAAATGGATGGTCATGCATGCCTTAAAGGAAGGATGACTTTGAACAAAGAGTGGTTTGGGTTTTGGAGGGTCTGGGTGAGGATGTAAAGGACACCAGCAGGAGTCTACAGTGAGGGTACAAGCAGGACTTCAGGGCATTGTGCTTGGTTATTAGTATGTTAGGAGGACAAGAGCTCACCATGCCTCCACCAAGCACTATCAGGAGGATCCTGGATTAATTGCTCAACTTTTCTGGCATTAATTTCTTCATCTCTTAAATGAGTATAATCCTCATAACACTGCCTCCCTTTCTGACTTGTGACAAGGCTCAAAAAGAAATTTTTTAAAGGATAATAAATAAGTTTCTTTGAAGCTCAGGGCAACTGCCTGAGATAGCTAGAGCCAGGATTATTCTTCCCATTGATCAGGTGGGAAAGTGGAAGCTCAGAGGGGTCCTGAGACTTGCTTGCCCACTAGAATAACCAGCACGTGGTCCCCTGGGCCCTGGTCCACAGACTCTGGCTTCCCACACCCAGTGGGCATTCAGGAGGAGAAGCCAAGAGAACAGACCCACCTCAAGGCAGCCACAGAGAGGCTATAGAAGCCCTGGGCCAGGGTATCTCCACCGCCCCCACCTCCAGGGCTGGAGATGCAGTAATCAGTTGTCAAGGCTAATGGCTCAACTAGTAAAAATGCTAACAAGCACTCTCCAGGCACCAGCAAGAAAGAACAAGTATGCTTCAGCATCTCATGGATGGCAGACACTGAGCTGGCACCCAATACAAATGACAGGAAATTCAAAGTTAAATCCCCATCTTTCATGGAGGGAGTCAGCAGATGCCAGGGTAGTGATGGGAGGTCCAAGAGGCAGGAACTCAGGGATACTCCAGGTCTCCCATGGCCTGACTCCTGTCACCCCAGCATGGGGTGGCATGGGGAATGGGGGCTCAGAGGCTCAGTACTGATGGACAGGATGGCAGTTTCCAGATGTGGCCAAAGCATAAGTTTCTGAGAAGCTTAATCCTCTAAGAGTCCAGACTGTCCTCATAAGTGGTTTGAGGCTAATCTAGTCTCTTGACCTCCCCCCTTGCTCTGCCATCATGGAAGGGTAGTTCTGGGACATTTTCTTTCCCACACTTTAATTTATCTCAGGGTGTGTAAGTCCTGGCTTCTACAACTAGACAGTAAAGAGCCCTCAGCTCGCCAGGCCTCTCCTGCCTTGCTGTGAATCCTGAACACAGGTGCCAGGGCTCTGAGTCTCAACAATCCTATCTGTAGAATCAGCAAAATAACCTCTGCTTTTGCCATTCATTGGGTTTCTGGGAACATCACATAAGCAGCATCTTGGGAAAACAGTGTGGCAATGTAAGAGGCCCTCAGGTCACAAAACTTTGCTGCTGATGATTTTTTTTTTGGAAACTGAGAAAGGCATGTATAAATCACAGCGACAAGACCCTCATTTCTGCTGAAAGAATCCCCTCCTGTGAGGCCACAACTTATCATGCCCACGTTAAATCTTATTGTCCATACTTCGTATCCGCTGAACACAGTACATCAGTAGCAGGAATCATCATTATCTTCACCATCACCATCACTTAAATAACAGACACCATACACTGAACATTTATGTCCCAGACAACATGCTAAACACTTCAGTCCTTTGAAGAGGAAACTAAGAAACAGATAGGCCTAGTGACTTGTACAGAGGAATTAGAGCGTGGCCTGGGGAAGGCCCAGCTAGAACAGAGGGGCAGCTGAATGCATGGAGAACACAAGACTTCACACATTTCTGTGTCACCTCTCAGAGCCAAGGACAGTAGTGTGGTCCTCCATTTGAGAGGCCACTTGGTATATGAAGTGAAGAAACCAGAATATGTCAGAAGCTCTGGATTTCAGACCTGCCTCGGACACTTTTAAGTCCTAAGTCATGAGCAAATCACTTTGCCATCCAGAGTCTGGGTTTCTGCCACGAAAGTGAAGACTGGGACTTCCCTGGTGGTCCAGTGGCTGGGACTCCATGCTCCCAATGCAGGGGGCCCAGGTTTGATTCCTGGATGGGGAACTAGACCCCATATGCTGCAACTAAGACCTGACATAGCCAAATAAATAAAATAAATATTAAAAAAAAAAAAAGAAAGTGAAGATCCTAATCTCTCTCTAACTAACCTATCTCAGGGGTTCCTCTGAATGAAGATAAAGTAATATGTGTAAAATGCTTCATAAACACTTGGAAAATGGTGGTAGTTTTAATAACACTATTAGTAACAATAAAAATAAGAGCTAGCCTTTGTTGAATACTTGCCATGGGGCAAGCATTGATCAAAAAATATCTAATTTCATCCTAAAACCAACCTTAAGACATAATTAACCCTAATGGGTCCCATTAAACAAATGAGGAAACTGAGTCATAGAGGCATTAGGCAATTTGCATATGAATTATGACATAATGATAATTAGTATGACACTTGACACTGGGGCCAAAAATAGATGCCTGTTTGAATCATTAATGACACATTTCTGTTTCTGCAAATCATCTGCACATCTGTCCCAGTCTATTTTTCCAAATGAGTCACTTGAGCTGGCACATTGCAATGAATGGGAAGCTAAAGATGGGCCAGAGAGGACCAAGGAGAGACGGTGAAGCTGCTGATGGATTAGAATTGCTCTCGTCTCATTCTTTGTAGCAGGATCGGTGCTTTGCTTTCCCTTTGAAAAGCAAAAGTAGCCTAGATTTTCCAGCATGAGAATTTCTCCAGATTTCATCTCAGAGAGTGAAGAATTTGTTGCATAATTTGTTCAGTGCTCTAGGCCTGTTGTGACCTCCCTACTGAGACTTCAAACCAGGAGGTAATAAGAGGGTCAGCCTGAGAAGAGACACACTTTTCTTTCTTCCTTCCTTTCCTTCCTTCCTTCCCTCTCCCTCCCACACACCCCATCTCAAATACATACACACATCTCTGCTATTCTTATAACTTCCAGAGGCAAAGGGGTTGGTCATTCACTGTCAGAAAATGGTAAAACCCCAAGGCTTCCTTTGAAGCCTATTTGAAGAGGCGGGGAATAAATAATGCTGGGTTAGAGGGCAAGGTGGAGAAGGCAATGGCACCCCACTCCAGTACTCTTGCCTGGAAAATCCCATGGATGGAGGAGCCTGGTAGGCTGCAGTCCATGGGGTCGCAAAGACTGAGCGACTTCACTTTCACTTTTCACTTTCATGCATTGGAGAAAGAAATGGCAACCCACTCCAGTGTTCTTGCCTGGAATCCAAGGATGGGGGAGACTGGTGGGCTGGTGTCTATGGGGCCGGACAGAGTCGGACACGACTGAAGCGACTTAGCAGCAGCAGCAGAGGGCAAAGTTCATATTGGTTTACAGGTACAGACTCATCTCACTGGCCTTAGGCCAGACAAATGTGAGGAAACGTGATAGATTATGGTTGAAGAATGTGATTTCTAGTACCTGAGCTGATGACACACAGCTAGACTCATCCCCAATTTGAGAGTGGACCAATTTTATTGGTCACCTCCAGAGCAGCAGGCTTGGTCCCAAAGATCCTGGATCCCCCATGCTGACCACTCAGTCTTTAAAATGAGCCTAAAGATAGGAAGCCATGAAAGTTTAATCTGACTCATTTGTGGAGAAGAAATCCTATGAGGCATATTTGGGGGCTTCCTATACACATGTTGATTCAACAGCTGAGACCCGTCTAAAGTCCTACATGATCTGGCCTTACCACAAAGAGTTTCCTCAGATGCTTTAAAGTTTGCATAGCACTTTCACATTTGCTGTGTCATGTAAGGTAGAGGGAGCAGGAATTTTGGAAACTAGAGGCTTGGAGAGGTGATCATCCAGTCACTTGGCTATTCAGAGGAAAACTGGGGTAAAACCCAGGTCACCCAGTTCTAGGTATTCAGCTTCCCAGGTATTTTATTCCCTGGCCTCACAAAGGAATTACAAAGCAACACTGAGGCATGGCCCAAAACATCTCAAGGCTGGCTCCTAGTCCTGGGTCTTCCCCTGACTCACCAGGGAGGGCACACCAATCTCTTCCTTCACGGGTCTCCTTCAGTTTCTGCATCTGAAGGTGTGTGTCTGAGGAACAGTGATTCTCACAGTGGTGGTCCTAATAGGGGTATGGGATGGAGGACAGCACAGAGATTTCCTATGAAGATCGACTTTGATCCACTCTTACTGTTGGCCAAAAGCAATGGGTGAAGCAGTTTTCAGGAAGAATTTCATTTTAGTAGGAACACTGTTCTCCTGCTCCAGGCAAAGGAGTAGAGAGGTGTTTAGGATTGATGCTACTCTAAGACCTCATCCCATGTAAGTTTCTCAGGTTCTGGGCTTTCAATTCAGCAGGAAAAGCCAACAAATGGAAAACATGAAGCGCAACTTCAGAGTTCACTGGTCACCACCTGGCTTTTTCTTGCAGGTGCGGTTTGAAGGCTTGACAGGAAATGTGCAATTTAATGAGAAAGGACGGCGGACCAACTACACCCTCCACGTGATCGAAATGAAGCATGATGGCATCCGAAAGGTAAAGCTCCCTTTGCTTCCATTGCAGAGGGATGAGAGGGCTGACCAGAGGCTCAGGCCAGAGCTGAGGGCCTGGGGAGTCCTGGACTGGATCTCTTAGAAGAGAAGCAGGCAGTGAGGATTCTAATCTGGGCTCTATGCTAGCCAGCGAGGATTCTGGGCAAGTCAGTTGTTCCTCTGAGAATTGATTTGCTGCAAAATGGAGATTAAAAAAAAAATCTCTACCTTTGCCTTGGGGTGCTTGCAAAGATCCAAGGGATGGGAAAATATTTTGAAAAAATGAAGTAATAGATGTGTATAAAATGTCACTACTGTTCCTGAGGGGTTTCAAGTAAGAACTTGAGAATGATGGTTTATTGAGGAAGTTAACCATCTTTTCCTAATCCACACTTGGTCGTATTCTCTCTCTCTCTCTATCTCTCTCTCTCTCTCTCTCTCTCTCTCACACACACACACACACACACACACACACACACACACACACACTCTTACTAAACATTTTAGAACAACGTTCAAATTCTTGGAGAAAACATTCAGAATTCTACCAGACTCTGCATTCTGGTCTTGGCCAATTTCTCTGACCTTGATCCCTGAAACTCACTTTCTTCGTCCTTCCACTCCAGTCATTCCAACCAACGTTCACTTTCAGGAAAATATCATGTTCTTTCTCACCCCCAGCCTCCAAATGTGTTCCCTCTGCCTAGGACTCTTCTATCCCATCCCCCTATTCTAGCCTGACTTCAAGAGTCAGGGTAAATGTTGCTCCCCAGGAAAGCCTTCCCTGGGCTTCCTTGTTACGCTTCAAGGCCACCTCTATTTCCTGTCCCTGGCCTTCACCACATCCCTAGTTCCTTGGGGTGGCACAGTGTGGTAAGTAAGAGGCTGTGCACACATACCATGAAGCTGGGAGAGTGTCAGAGCATTAGCCCCAGAATCCTGGGATTCCATCCTGGCGTCACCACTTACCAGCCTGTGACTCTGGACAAGTAAATCAGGTTCTTTGTGCCCTAAGTGGGGATTAAATCATCTAACGGGTGCAGAAGTTCTGAGGGCTGGGCCTGGCACACTGCAGACTAGGTCTTAGTCTTTCAAACTTGATACTCTCTATGCCTGTGCTGTCAAATACAGTTGCCACTAGCCATGGTTGGCTATTTCATTTTAATTCTCAATAATGAAAATTTACAGTTGCACTAGCCACACTTCAAGTGCTCAATAGCCACAGGCGGCTAGAGGCTGCCACACTAGATAGCACGGATGTCGATCATGCCCATCGTCACTGCAGGGTCTACCAGACAGTGATGTTCGTGTTCTCTATTCCCAGCCTGTGGGCTTCACGGCACTCTGGGTGGTGTGGTGAGAAACACTGGCAGACTGGTTACAAGTTGGGGCACTGAAGGCAGACACACCACGAGTTAAGTCTCTGCCTTACTCTCTGCTACACACATGACCTTGAACAGCTGAGCCTCCCAGAACCTCAGTGACATCATCTCCAAATGGGGAATAATGCCCTTTATCTCACAGGACTTCCATCAACAGTGAAACAATGTCTGCTACCCCCTTGCCTGTGTGAAGGGGTTCCCCAAAGCAGCCCCTGGCATGGATTGGGCATTCAACCCATGTTTTGTTTGTTCAACTGCCTTCTTTAGGCCACAAGGATTTTTATATCGGCCTTGACTATGAGTGAGTCAGGCTGTGCAAGCCCATGGAATGGATAAATCAGCAAACTAAAATAACAGAGTAACTTTAAAATCCACGAGCAAATGGCTGTGCTTTATTTTTCAGGTCTCGGGGCTGTTTTTCAACTTACTTTCCAATGACTAAATCCTTTCTTTGAATGTGGGTTTAGGCATCCTTTGGTTACAGGGAATCTGACTTTCAGAAAATCAATTCCTCCACATCTGTGGCTTCAGGTCTTTTACTCAATCAGCCTCCTAACAAAATAATTTCTCAGAGTCACGGGCAACCTTGTTGTGCTGGTTTCCATGAACAGTGCATGGCCTTACCTGATGTATATAATAAAAAGGGACTGCTGCTATTTAACTGGGAGCGTTGGGGACTCTCTCCTGATCCTTAGACACGTATCCTGGCCACTGACTGATATGCCAACACACACTCTAGGTGTCTGGGTCCAATTTGACATTCTACTGAAATGTGTGTGGTCTCTGGGCATACATTCATCCCACACTTCGGAGCTTCAAATGCCAGAATGTGCAGTGGCTCCACTAAATCTAAAGCCTTGTGAAATGCCATTCAGAGATTCCACTTCGCCATGGGGTACTGATTCAAATAGGGATCTCTATTCAAATAAAATGGCTTGTCAAATTCAAGTAGGATCACAAATTCTTAAAGTGGCTGCCAAGAGAGAAGGGCAGGAAAATTCTTGAAGGTCTTTCATCAAGGGACCATCATTAATGATGTAACCATCTTTTCTCATCATCATTGGTCCTGTAGCTATGTTTTGTCTTAAAAAGGACAAGTCTCAACTTGAATTCAGTCACCCCTGCCCTGTCTCAAATTTTTCATTCCCAGTTATGACCCAAATGTAACTGGAAAGGAAGGACCAGATAGTAAAGAAAGTGACACAAAGTCCTCCCTATGTCAAAATTAATTAAAAGTCCTGAAGCATTCACAGCCCTCCAATCCAGACATCCTTTGGAAGTTTTTTCCTTAAATCTTTGCTACCCAACTTTAGACATACTAGTGGTGGTTTAGTCACTAAGTCGTGTCTGACTCTGTGACCTTTACCACCAGGGAAGCTCCTTAGACATACTGAGTTCTGTTCTATTCAATCCAACCACTTCTCTCCATTTCCACTGCTGACTCCAGAACTCAAGCTACCTTCTACACCTGCCTGGACTCACACAGGAGCCTCCTTACTGGTCACTAGTCCTGCTGGCCAGGTTCTTGTCCCTCTACAAGGCTGTTTTTCAACACAAAACCTGATCATCTTCAGGTTATATCAGGTTATATTGCTTCTCTGCTTAAAGCCTTTGACTGGCTTCCTACTGCAGGGGCTTCTGGTAGCTCAGACAGTAAAGAATCTGCCTGCAAGGCAGGAGACCCGGGTTCAATCCCTGGGTTAGAAAGATCCCCTAGAGAAGGGCATGGTAACCCACTCCAGTATTCTTTCCTGGAGAATTTCATGGACAGAGGAGGCTGGTGGGCTACAGTCCGTGGGGTCACAAAGAGTCAGACAGACACGACTGAGCGACTAATACACCACTGCAGGTGAAAGGTAACAGAACTCCTTACTGTGGCCTTCAGACCCAGATACTGCAGCCCTCTGAACTCTTGCTCCTCTTGTTCTAGCTCAGAACTCCACAGCTACCCTGGAATGTCTGCTCCTTTACCCGACATTCGCCATCACTGTAGTTTGATGTCCAGCATCTCTCCTTGTCATTCAAGTCTGGCCCAGCTGAAGTCACTCTGGAAAGGCCGTTCCTGACCAAAATATCTAAAGTGACCCCCATCCACCGAGCACAATCCCATTATCCTAATTTTTCATAGTGCTTCCCCTATCTGAGATATTCTTGTTGGTTTACTGATGTCTACTGGGGTTGGTAAACCAGCCTGCAGGCCAAATCCAGCCAACTGCCTGTTTGTTTACAGCCCATGAGCTAATGATTTTTACATTTTTAAATGGTTGAAGTAAATCAAAAGATGAATACTTCATGATATGTGAAAATTACATGAAATTAAAATTTCAGGGTCCATAAATAAAGTTGTGGGTTGGTTTTTTTTTTTTTTTGGAATACAGCCAAACTCATTTGTTTCGGTATTGGCCGTGGCTGCTTCTGCATTGTGACAACAGAGATGAGTAGTTGCTACAGAGACTGTTTCACCCACAAAGCCTAAAGTATTTACTGTCTGGTGCTTTAAAGGTGAAGTCTGACAACCCCTGGTCTGAATATGTATTGTCTTTCTTCCCCTCTTCTCCACCTCCTCCCACTAAAATGTCAGCTCTCTAAATGCAGGGACATGGTTGTGTTATTTATTATATCCTCAGTGCCAATAATATATTGATGCATAGTGAGCACTTGCAAATAAGTGGTTGTTCATTAAATGAGCAGGCAGCATATTGAATGTTGCTTGGCAACCAGGAAGCATACTACTCTGGCCCATTTTTCCATAGATCTGCCAGCAAGTAAGGAAAAAAATGCTGATAAATTTAATGAAATAACACCTCAAGCAGAACTCAGATAAAGTCACATGCAAACTTAACAAAGTTCAAATTCTTTAAGTATGTTAGTTAAGGTGCAATAACAGATAAACTCTAAAAACTCAGGTGTTTAATGCAAGAGAGGTCTAATTCTTATTCACCCAGTGATCAGTTTGGGGAGCTGGGGACTCCGGTTAAGACTCAGGCTTATGGAGGCTCCATTGTCTGTTTGGGTCTTCCTGCCTATCAATAGCCAGCTAACAAGTGAGGAAGAAAGATATCAGAAACTGTGCTGGGGATTTGGGGGAGTCAGGTTAGGGAAGACATGCATCACTTCTGTGTTCCACTGGCCAACCCAATCTCTTGGCCCATCTAGACACATGGCAGGCTGGGAATTGCAATGGCAGTCTAAGTAACTACTTCCCACCATACCTGTAGGCTATGAAAAGTGAACAAGAATCCTTGCTGGTCATCAGGTTGTCTCTGCCACAATAGGCAACTTCCTTTTTAGAACTTTATCATAATGGATCTCATTTTTGGAGGCTAGGAGTTGTGGCTTCAGAGGCAGCTTAGAGCTACAAATGACACAACTACAAATGTGTCAATGTGATTTGATGACTGTGTAAGGTAGATCTATTGTATATACTGTTCAATGATCATCTTTTTAGGCTGTATTTACTTTAAAAGATCTCATCTATCATCTCATGACAGACTCATTTCTATATTCAAAGAATCTTTAGAGGTAGGTGGAAAACAGGAGATCAAAAATTCTAACTGGCTCCAGGAGAAGACCTATCATGCTCAGAATTGTTTAAATCTTCTCTTGAACAGTGGGGCCCAATTTTTACCAAACTACTAACTCTGATTTACTTTGAGACAAAATCAAAGTTCCTCCATATCGTTAGTAGAGAATCAAAGGGCTATATAATAATCCAGTCCATTTCTCCAAGAAAAAGAAAATTGCTCTCATCTCTGAAGTGCAATGTCTCTTCAAAAAACTTTTCCAGTTCTCTTTTCATCAAAATGTGGAACTAGATTTCTTAGCCTCCTAGCTGACATGGGGGGCAAAGCTGGATTTTGGCATCACCCTGCTCTTCCGACTGGTAATATTTTTTTTTATTTCCCTACAAAAGGGTTAGGAATAAAATAAGCTTGCTTATAACATTTACGTGTTCCTCTGGCTTTTGATATAAGCCAACCTAAACAATAATTTTTATAGATACCAATTTAACATTAGTGCTAGGATACTAACTCTGAAGGATCCTTACCCTTTAAGTCTCTTTCTAAGCCATATAAATCTTGTCTACACAGATTTAGCTTGCTTTTCCCCTCTCTCTTTAATCAAAACAGCTTGTGATTTTAGAGTGGTGTTTTGTGGGGTTTTGCACCATTTATCCTAGGACATGCTGCATATCAGAAGGGTTACGTTGTCAAATGAGTTTGAGAAATGTTCCATAATATCTACTTCTTTTGGAAACTGGCAACATTCAATAGCAAAATGAAACTGAAATGTTCTATAGCACAGAAGCCTATTAGCCTTCAACTAGGCGTTACCCTACTGAATATCATTTTTTAGTTTAATAAGAATACGAACCACACACTATGATTATTGTTATCAATGAATTAACTCATTTGGTTCTCACAGCTGCCCTGTGAGACAAGTACTCTTGTTGTATCCCCTCTACGGGGCAGAGACTGAGGCCCACTGATGTCAGGTAACTGGCCCAAGTCATACAGTTAGTAATTAGGAAAGTCTATCTTTTAAACCAGGTCTATCTGATGCCAAAGACCAATCTCTGGACCATCAAGTCCCCACTTTTAAAGATAATTCCCATGAAGGGACTTCCCTGGTGGTCCAGTGGCTAAGACTTGGTGCTCCCAAAGCAGGGGGCCTCGGTTTCAACCCTGGTCAGGAAACTAGATCCCACATGCCTCAACTAAGAGTTCCCAAGACCCGGTACAGTCAAATAAGTAAGATAATTCTTTTTTTTTAATATTTGAAAAACTCTATCAAAACTCAATAGATTTTAGAGAACTTAGTTGCATGTCAAAGGAGGCAGCTACCTTGATACCGATGGTATAATTGATGGCTGTAGAGATTAGTAAGAACAGCTAAGCCGGTGACAAACCATGAAGAGGGTAGAAGGAGGAAAGGAAAAGAGGGAGGGAAGGAAGAAAAATGAGGAGGAAGTGGGGAGGAAAGGGCATGAAGACACCATAGCATCATCTACAGGAGGAAAAACTGGTGATTAAATTTGCTAGATCATCTCCCAGCTTTGTACTGATTATATTAAACAATACTACTTCTGAGGTCCATGACCTGGCTTCTATGCTTTGCCACTCATCTGCTATATAAACTTCATAAGTTTGATCATCTGACCTCCCTAAACCTCAATTTTCTCATCTATAAAACAGGGGAAATAATTCCAGCCTGTCTGTGTTATTTGAATAGTGTGAGGAGCAAAAATGTTAAGTATTGGGTAAGTAGTTTGGAAATTATTTTTCTAAACTTGCACCACAATATACTACAATAATGATCTGAAACATTTATTTCTCAATTAAAGGTCTCCTTGTAAAAATGAACTCCTAAGGGGAATTCCCAAGGTGTGAACTTGATTAAAAGCAGAGCTGACGGTTGAATCAGGGATGAAGAATCCATAGCTTCCTCCGTCTTCCCTGACCCCTTGCCCACATCCCGTGGAAGTGGCAAAGAGGCTTCACAGATGCCCTAGGGCCCTGTGAAGCACAGGCCTAGCAAAGTAGGGGAGATGAGGTTGCACTGTGGTCTTGAGCAGATCCCCTAGTGCCTGAGCCTCTGTTTCCCTCTCTATAAAAGGAAGAGGTTAGAAGAAATGATTCTTTAGGCCTCTTCCAGCTCTGATATTTTTGAAAATCTAAGTTTCTAGTTCTTGTCTTTAGAGAGAAATGTCTCCCTCCAGGCTAACTTAAAGTGCCCCCACATGAGCAACATGGTACCCATGCCTGCACAAGGGCAAATCCTGACCATGTTCTGAGAGACAGCCTCCCACCCACCCTCACACCTCCAAACTGTCTCAGCATGAACAGTATCCACTGTCTCCATGTTGGATCCACTCATCCTCTCAACAAACCTTCTTCCCTGAGCTGCTTCTCTGTAGAACAATCGGCAGCCTGGGATGAACAGACCTCTAGCTTTGTTCCCGAGGAGGGCCATGGAGAGACAGGGACAGATGTACCAACAGCTAGACCATGGGGCCAGTGGGAACCAACACGAGGCTCTCAGGATCAGCTGGCAGCCTAGTGGAGCATGAACGCACACAGACCTGTGGCCAGCCTGCCCCGCTCCAATCCTGGCTCCACAACTCTCCTGCAGCCTTGGCAAAGTTATTCCACTTCCCCGCATCTCAGTTTCTTCACATTTAAAATGGGAGTGATAATTAATTACCCACTTCATAGGTTTTTGGGAGCATGAGAGAAGTTAAAACATTAAAAAAAAAACACTTATTAATATTTATTTTAATTTGTTTGGCTGCACTGGGTCTTAGCTGCAGCACACAGGTTCTTTAGTTGTGCATGTGAATTCTTAGGTGCAGCATGTGGGATCTAGTTTCCTGACCAAGGATCAAGGCTGGGACCCTGCAATTGGAGTTCGGAGTCTTAGCCACTGGACCACCAGGGAAGTCCCTGAAAAAATACTTAGAAGAGTGCCTAAAATACAATAAGCACCCAAATACTGTTAAGTAATATGCTTTCCAGCCCAGGGCTAAGTCCCCTCTCGGCAAGAACAGCATCATGGTGAAAAGCTGCCCCTGGAGACAGATGACCAGGGTTCCTGGCTGGCCTGAGCCACTTAGCTGCATCACCACCCTCACCATGCAGGTTAACAAACTCCTTTAAGCCAGATGCAGTGGCACAAAACCTATCATACACAGCCTCTGACAGAGCAAAGACATGATCAGTGTTGGCAATTAATACTGTTGCTGTTAACAGCAGGGAGATTGAAGGGAGAACTATTTATTTCTAGCTGAGGGGACTGGGAGAAACATCAAGGTGAAGATGACCTTTGAGTGGACGGTTGGCATGTGCCTCGGATTCCGTGAATCTGGACTGACTTTGGAGAACTGCTCTTCCTTCTCCACGAGTCCTTCAGTTCTCCTTCCTGTTTGCCTTTTACAACTGCAGCCAGCAGAACAACCACAAAACACAGTGGTCTAAACTCAATAGAGACAGAGGTAGAGATAGGGTGTGTGTGTGTGTGTGTGTGTGTGTGTGTTAGCCATGCCATTCTGTTCTTCCCAAACCTTCCATGACTTTCTGTTGCCTTCAGGATAGGCCTACACCATTTAGCTTGGCCTGCAAAGCCCTCTGCTACCTAGACCCAGGCACCCACTTTCCTCTGGGGCTAACGCTATCCTCCACCCAGGACCCACTGAACTTACATATCTGGGCAGATTCCTGCGTCTACATCTTGGCTCATCTTTTCTCTGACCTGACGGATTTGGACTCAACCTATCTATCCCTTGTGACTTCCGCCTTGCCTCCTCCAGCTACCTTCTTCCCAGCATAGGTTTCATACTTGGCTCCTGCTTCTCCAAACTCCTTGGGCTCAAGCTACCTGAGTCACTCACGGTCACTTCTGGGGCCACATGCGTGTGTGTGTCATGTCTTCCTGAACAGAGTAGAGAGACTGTCAGAGCAATGACTGTCTCTGAGACTTCTGTATATCTTTCTCAACTCTGCCACACAATACCACCAACATCTTAGCTCAGAGTCTTATGCACAATAGGGATCCTATAAATATTTGCTGAAAAACCTTGGAAAATGAGTCAGTATAAATAAGTACTAACTAATCTTTAAAAAAATAATGTTGTCAACCAGTATTTGAAGGCACAACTGTATGCTCAGTATTATAATACTTTAAAAATTGGAAATAAGAGAAATAAATAAACAGTAAAATAACCATCACCTAGCAAGTTGAATCTAGATGGGAAAATATATTTAACCTAAAAAGAAAGCAACAAAAAAAAAAGCTCTAAATCCTATGATTGCAACTATAGTTCAGAATGAGCTAAGGAAGAGAAGGATTACTAGGCATGGAACAAAGAGGAGTTTAACCTTGTGAACAAGGCAGGGAATTAAATCTCTATGACCCTGACTTACATTGGCAAAACAATTTGCCACATAAACAGTTAAAACCTCATGCCTCAAAAGAGGCAATTTTCAGGCTTCCCCATCATGATGAGGATTTTCATGGGGGTGGGGCTGGGAAGACCAGACCTGGAGAGCATCTTGTCTCTTGCTGTTTATATCTAGCATACTTTAAAGTCTGGTGTGTCCAGCATTGCTGGTGTGACACTCAGCTCCTTGATTCCCTATCTGGTCTTGGCTAGAGGGTGTAGAGTGGGACATTCCTGAGAATCCTGGTTCACCCTATGTCACCACACCCCTCTCCTTAACAGATTGGCTACTGGAATGAAGATGACAAATTCGTCCCTGCAGCCACAGATGCTCAAGCCGGGGGGGATAACTCAAGTGTCCAGAATAGAACATACATCGTCACCACAATCCTAGTGAGTACTCAGTCCTTCATAGAGGTTACCTGGGATGTGAGCCAGGCCAATACAAAGGCTTCCCCAAGAGTGAAAGCTGGTCATTCTTCTGGCCAAGATTGTGCAGTAGGTAGAAAGAGGGGGTTAAAAATTATCCTGAAATTCAGAGGGATTTTCGCTCTCTGACTCTGCCATGATTTCACTTTGTGCCCTTGGATAAGTCAATCACCCTCCTATGAGCCACAGTTTTCCCGTCTATAAAACGTTAAGAGATTAAATTGTGGTGCTTCTGACTACTCTTCCTCAGTAGAAGTCATTTTCAAAGAAAGCCCCTAATGTACATTGCCTAGAGTGGATATAAGTGAAGCTGCTGTGATTTGCAGTGGTTGATCATGAGAAACTTGGAACCTATTTAGGGTCTACTTCCCCACCGTCACACCCCGAAATGTACCTTCAAAGAAACACAAGAGCTCCTGAAACATCACTTGAAAAGCTATGCACGACATCTCAATGAAACATTCTTATTTTAACAGTTTTCTTCCTTAACCCAAGAAGTTTTGTAATGGGGGGAGCAGAAATGCAGGAAGTGGGTTTAGGGGCTAGAGAGACTCCCCCAAAGTTAACCAATGTTAACTCCTCTGCCATGCCAAAGGCCTCCCTCTCCAAGAGTGAACCCCAAACCCACATTCTCTGTCTCCCATTTCTCCACCAGGAAGATCCTTATGTGATGCTCAAGAAGAATGCCAACCAGTTTGAAGGCAATGACCGCTACGAGGGCTACTGTGTGGAGTTGGCGGCAGAGATTGCCAAGCATGTGGGATATTCCTACCGTCTTGAGATTGTCAGCGATGGAAAATATGGAGCCCGTGACCCTGACACAAAGGCTTGGAATGGCATGGTGGGAGAGCTGGTCTATGGAGTAAGTCCCCCATAGGGTAGGGAATTAGAGGCAGAGACAGATGGTTTGACAGGAAATTTTGGTGGTTAGATGACCCTACCCATAGATGCCTATTAGACCCTAGAGTTTAGTATTGTTGCTGCTAGAAAGATGAAGAGTCCAAAATCCAATGTCTTAAGACATTTTTTGCTCAGGTTCCTGGTCCCAGCTCCTTCAGCCAGACTCAGTTCAGTCCTGTGACTTCAGTTGATCATCATCCAATACAGGTGATAGTTTAGCCTTAAGGTTAGTTTTCCCAAGGCAGACTGCTGAGTGGTCACTTTCCTGTTCAGTCACTTAAGACCCCCTCAAAATAAATTTCTTCCCTGAATAGATGTGCCCTGGATACAATCAAACTTTCTAGTCACTTGCCCTTTCCGGCACCTTCCATTTCAGCCAAACCACCCCAAGTCACTCTGTTCTCTAGGGTGCCCGCTTCCATTTTGCCACTCTGAAATCTTACCCTTCCCCGCAAACCTGTATCACATACTGTGTTTCCCAAGGTGTCATTCTCTCCATAAAAGGTATGGGGAGAACCCGTTTTAACTATTCTTGCCTTCACTGTAGGATTTAGTTTCTGCTTCTATTATGGCTTACCTTGCCTTGGACACTTGTTATCTGTGAATAGGGATTGGTCTACTCCATTCACTACACTTGAAATAAGACCACACACAATTGCTATAACACCTTCAATAAATTGAAGCATTTTGGAGAAGTCACTGAATGCCCTGAATTGTTTTAACTATTTCAGGAACCATTGAGAACTAAAAGATTTGATCCCTGTCCCCAAGGAACTTAGCATTTTCTGACATAGAAAAGACAATGAGGGAGAATGGTAATTTAGCAAAGAATCGAGGTCCATGCAAAAGGCTAGCATGAGGTAGTCTAGCCCACAAGAAAGATGTGTAGCCTGAAAAGTGGCCATATTCAGGTACAGAGGAAGGCAGCCCACAACTATAAGATGGTGATAGAAATAAGTTGTGAAAGAAGAATGAGAAAACACTGATGATTTTTAGTAGAGGGCTTCATTTGAGTAGTCAGTGACAAGACTGAGCAAGAAATGATAAGGCAAAGGGTGTGGATTGACTCAGCAGGCACCGGAAGATCATGACGATACTCAAGGAGAGAAACAACAAAAGGCAATAGAAGAAGAATCCTGCCGCCATGCGCAGGAAAGGCACCACCACAGCTTCATCATATAAATCAAAGACTCCGGCCTAGGGCTTTGAACAGAAGCAAATGCTGAGCCCCCGTATGGTAAGAAGTTCTGGTCAGGATAAAGCAACCATTTAGGAGCTTTTAAAATCTCATTGTCTCAGATCGAGGAAATAAGAGTCATGATGGCCATAACAGCCATAAAAAGGGAATTCAAAGAAGAAAGAGATAGAATAAAGAAAATTCTTTCTAAGAAGGTGGCTTTTGATATGACCTGGGAGGATGGTTAATGAGTTAAGAAGGGGGTTGTGCTTCTACCTTCTCTCTCATCTGCTGCCTCTCGCTTTTGGGAAGTGTCATCGATGAAAGATAGAAGATCTAGATGGTTAATGCTGCATTGGGAAGCTCGTTTCCATGGGAACCTCCACCAAGTCCTTAAGGTCATCCCCATGGCAACTGCTGTGAACTTTTCACCTCCACCAGAATTCATCTTCACCTTCACCCAATGTAATCTGGTTCCTTTAGTAAAAGGCCCAAGATCTGGGCAGAACAACAGTATGATTATCCTGAGGGAAAGCCCCCCAATACACAGCCATCAGCCATGGGTCACTGGGTCATCAGTGACAGAAATCACCTCTGGGTGCCTCAGCTGCCAGTCTTTCTTGTTCCCTCACCTCCACCAGGCCTGTCCCTCTGCCAAGTAACAGCTGTATTCTGAAGACTCTATGATGGGCCCAAATGGATGCCCTCTCTTGAGGGCATTTTCAGTTTGGCTTTCCTTGTTTGTCCCATCTAAGAAAGAATAGAGGGGTCTGAGGAGGCATCTCTAGCCACAAATGACCAGCAAGGCCAGAAAAAAATTTACTTGGAGGGCTCCAGATTTCTTCTTTCTGTGCCTATCAAATAAGCCAAGTCAATCAGGGCATCTCATCTTCCGTATGCTCACTCTTGCTCTTATCCACCAAGGTAATTATAGCATTTCAGCACATCGTTTATGCTGGGCACTGTGCTAAATACTTTACCCAAGTTGTTTCACTTTCTCCTCATAACAACCCCAGAAGGTGGGTATGATTCCTCTCCACATTTGATCAACGAGGACACTGAAGCCAGGGAGATTAGGCCATTGGGCAAAGGACACAAAGTGATGAGAACAGCCTCAGTGCATTCTCAAATGCCATAGGCTACAAATGAAGGCCCTGCTTATTGCATAGGCACGGCTGTGTGCCTGGGCTGCCATGACTTTCTGGCCTGTTCTTTGTCTTAATGAAGCAGAAATAGAGTGAACTTTGGACACACACACACACACACAAATCCAGATTTGAATTCTGACTCTGCCTGCTCACTAGCAACATGACTCCTGCGAGCCACTGATCTCCTCCCAGGGTTCCCCTGAGTTCTCCGTCCCAGGGCTGGGTGGGGAGTATTACCCTCCACAGTGCCTGGCTCAGGCCCATCCCTGATGGTTTTCTCCCATTTTTGCTTTTACCTACTACATCAACACTGTTTGCTGTTTTCCCAAGATTGTTTCCAGACATTTGGTTTGGGGATCTCCTAGGTCAGTGGTTCTCTAAGTCTGGACCAGCAGCAGCAACATCACCTGGGAACTTGCTAGAAATACAAATTCTCAGGTCTACCCAGACGCAGTGATCTAGAAAGTCTGCCATGTGTGGTTTAAAAAATGCCAAGGTGCTTCTGATGTCTGCACACTCAAGTTTGAGAATCACTGTCTCAAGAGGTCAGTTTCAGAAAATAATTTTGAGTACCTGTGAGATGCCCACAGTTCACAGTGCTCTCACGTATTTGAATTCTTTTGACTCTCACAAAACACTGCTGTCCAGTAGATAAAGCAAAATTTATTATGCCTCTTTTTCTAAAGAGGAAACTGATATTCATAAGGACAACTGTCTCACTCGAGGGCACATGGTCAGTGAGTCACAAAGCCAAGAAGTCAGGTCTACTTTCCCAGATGAGCCTTGCCCATAAGTGGTCCTGCAAAGGTCCAGTGACTTCCTCAGGTGCTGGAAATCAACTCCTAAGACCTTTCAGTCAACATCAAACAAGCTAAAACTTGTTGTTCAAAACTCATGCTGCTTTGCACAAACCACCTTCTCTCTCTGGACCTGGGCTCCTATCTGCAAAATGATGTCACTGCATTTCCCACTGTGTGTATCCTATGCATATGGGTGCCTTCTGATGCTTGGGGCTCAATGGACAAAGGATTTTGGAAATACTAAATCTGCTTACCCCTCTTAGAAATTCTCAGTGCACAATAGTCTGCTAAAGGTTCTGAGAAGTTCTGCCAGTTTAAATTCATGTTAATTTTTATGTTATAGTTAGTTACATCCTTCCACAAATAATGTTACATGGAACAAATCTTGGAACTGCTAAGTTAAATAAGAACTAAGATGATTGGTTTTGTGATTTTTTTTTTCCCAAGTCACAGTCCCTTTTATTAACTCACATCAGGAGGCATCAGACAAATCCATTCAATTCCCTTTACCATCTTTGAAGACAAGTCTTCACCCACTTCCCTGTTGGGTAACTTGTAGTTATTCCCTCTGAGTCATTTCTATGACTTTTCTCCCTTATTCCTTTTCTACCTATGAGGAAAAAGGAGATACTATCTCCCTGGCAATGGCTTGTAAGTGTTTGTAAAAAGTATCAAGATTTAGGCAGTAGGTGTTAGCGGGGAAAAAAACAGAACTGCTGAGACACATACTCAATCCCACATTGCTTTACAGAAAGTTTCTTTCCGTAAGTGAGAAATTTAAGTCATTCTAAAGCCAGGCTTTTTATTCCACTTAAAATGCCTTCTCAAAAATCTCATCCAATGAGAGTAACCAGAGGAAACCCCTCCTGAGCAATACCAGCCGGCAGCTGGGTGTGGCTGGGGTCTGGACAGCATCTGTCTGCAGCCTCACATCTGGACTGTTACACAGCATCATAAGAGAAAGCCACCTGCCGTGAACAGATTTGCACAGACATGCCTGTCATTTCAAAAATGAATGTCATGGCATCCCTCCATGGAACTGCGTTAGATTTCCAGGATCGCTTAATCTCAGGCCAGGAGAGCAGTGGATTTTTAGAGCATAGATGGCAGTGCTCCTACCATTAAGTAGAGAGAGAAAAGACAGAAGAGCAAGGCTGGTGCTGTATGCCCAAAGATGAACATTTCTTGCAGCTATTTTATGTTTATCTACACAAATTTTAAAAACTGAATTATTTGTGCACTTCTTAGCAGTCTTCCTGGAAAAAAAAAATAGTTGTGATACTACTTTATTCTCTCTGCCAGATCTTCCTCACATGATTCTCTCCTCTGGGAATGTATTCTGTATCTGAGCAACCCATTGAAATCCTACTCCCTCTTCAATGTCAATATATACGTTACCTCTTCGAGAATGCAGTCCCTGACCTCCCCAGACAGGCACTTTGTATCCCTTAGATACAAAACGTATCTCATGGTATCTAGCACTTAGCCAATCTACCCTGTAGTTTGGGAAACTACCGTGTGTGTGTGTGTGTGTGTGTGTGTGTGTGTACCAACTTTTACTAGTCGTAGAGATGACAGTTTTCTTTTCAGTCTAGGGCTTGCATATGAGTGCCCAATAAATATTTATTGAGTTAAACTTGCCTTCACTATCTATCTTGTTAGCCAGGACTGTCTTGGTTGCAGGTAAAAGTACCCCAACTCCAACTGGTTTAGGCAAGCAGAATGATTGGTTCATGTTCCTGGGGACAAACAAAAGAGTATTTTGATGCATGTTTCTACCATGTTCCTAGAGATAGCAGGATAAGCTATGAATTAAGGGTCACCCAAGTTATTTCATCATGAATCATCTCTCACTCTGACTTTCAAGGCTCATGCTCATTAAAGAGACTTGAGTCTTGTGCCATCCTTGAATGAGCCACTGTGGCCAGAGGAGTGGAGTACACTAGTGGCCAGATCTGGGGGATGTGCTTCACCTTAGATTAAGGGTTATCAGCCCCACTTGAACTGGAGGACAGACAGTGGAGGAGTAGTTCTTTCAGGGAAGAAGGCATGATTGCTGGGTAGACAAAAAAAATAAGAGACATTACAACAGCACCCTTCCTTCCATAAGGTGAGGAAGTCACCCCTAACAATTTGAACTGTCAAAGAATGGGATAATCTCTCCTGTGAGATATTGAGCTGATCAGCCATTTATCATAAATATTTTACAGAGGCTAGGAGGAGTTGCATTTCTGAGGTTCTTTCTCTCATATCCTTTAAGATACAAAAGAATATTCAGAGTGAAGAGGAAAATGAGGGAACAGAGAGCTGATGAACTCAAGTGCCTGTTTTCTTCTCTCCACTATATTTTTTGCAGAGAGCAGATGTAGCCGTTGCCCCTTTAACGATCACCTTGGTCCGGGAAGAGGTGATAGATTTCTCCAAGCCATTTATGAGTCTCGGGATTTCCATCATGATAAAAAAGCCACAGAAGTCCAAGCCAGGGGTCTTTTCCTTCCTGGATCCTTTGGCTTATGAGATCTGGATGTGCATTGTATTCGCCTACATTGGAGTGAGCGTTGTTCTCTTCCTGGTCAGCCGCTTCAGCCCCTATGAATGGCACAGCGAAGAGTTTGAGGAAGGGCGAGACCAGACCCCCAGCGACCAGTCCAATGAGTTTGGGATATTCAACAGCTTGTGGTTCTCCCTGGGAGCCTTCATGCAGCAAGGGTGTGACATCTCTCCCAGGTCAGTCAGCTCTTCTTATTACCTTTACTCAATGCCATATATACACATGGGGAGTTAGCGACGGCAATTTTTTCCAGACTTTATTGTATTTAGTCCTCAACTACGCTTTACTGTCAACTGTCCATTGCATGCTATGGAGGACCTGGACACACTTTGACCGGTTCTGTCTTCTGTCTGGGTGATGTGTTCTGTCAAGATTAACAGGCATAATTGTGAGTCTAATGCTCTGTAGTTATAGTACAGAAAAGGGATTGGGGGGCGGGGGGGCGGTATTGTACCAGTAACATTTTTGAGCACATGCTAAGCAAGGTTTTGAGTCCTCTTCATGCCTTATTTCACTGAATCCTCACAGAAGCATTAGGTGGGGACACTTGTGATACCTCCTTTTACAAATGAGGAACCATGGAAATGTGGAATATCTTTCCAAGGTTACACAACTGGTAGTTAGGTGAGTCAAGACTCAGACCACAATCCCAAACTATTTCTGAGTGGCAGAAGGAACACTGAATTCTGACTGGGTTCTTGCTCTGGTTCTAGCACTTTCTGTGTGGCTCTGGACAAGTCACTTGACTCTTGTAGACCTTGGTGTCTTCATCTCTTAGAGAAAATGGTTCTTCTTTTCTTGGTTCTGAGTAAGATCTTGGAAACTATCTAGTTCCAATGGTGATGTAAATTTATTTCTTGTGGTTGGGGAATGAAGTTTCTTGGAAATGCCTCAGATATCATATTGAGAATACTGGGGTGGCCAAATTAGTGAGGTTTCAGCCCTCATATTGGACATGAGTAGCTCCATTTTCATCTGTTTTACATATTGGACTTGTGAATACAATTTCTTTTGAGAAAGGTTTTTGGAAGGGAGAGAGGAAGGAAGGAAAGGAGGAAGGGAGGGAGAAAGAGAAGAGAAGAGAGAGAGGGAGGGAGGGAAAAGGTAAAGGAGAAGGGGGGAAAAGAAATTTGACCATCACCCTGGAGAAGGGAAAGGCTACCCACTCCAGTATTCTGGCCTGGAGAATTCCATGGACTGTATAGTCTCTGGGGTTGCAAAGAGTCGGACACACTTCACTTTCATCTAAATCAGTTCCCATAGTTACTGGTCCCCCTTTCCATCTCTCTGTGTAATGTTCTTTCAGCTATATTCTGGAATGTTCATGTCACAAATCCCCTCCAATTTACCTGATAAATAAGCACTGATTTTACTTCCTTTTACAGTTGCTTAATATCTATGAGCTCTTTAATCAGGCAGTCCCTTATCGATTACCAAGCTTCTAAAGCATGCGGGGAGACATGGCTTAGCACTTGGCTGCATGAATAGATTTGCACACACTCTCACTTTCTGGGGGCATAACTGCATAAATACGAAGGCCTCATACACATGTGCCGGAGGCATCGGTACCACCTGTCTGGCTCATATTTGAGTGTCAGCGAGGGCCAATATTCCTAAGTGGCAGTGGAATGAAATCTTCCTAAGGAGCTTCCCGCAGGACTCACTTCACCTGCTGTATAATTTAGATCATCTCATCAGTCACCATTATAATCTTGTTTTTCTCTAAATAAGAAGACAGTCGGGGGAGGGGGGCGTTGTGTGGGAGAAGAGGTGTGAGACTGGCTGCCTGGCCAGTGCTGGCAGACACATGGTAAAGAGCAGAGAGAACCCAGCAGGGGAAAGGCTTGCTTAAAAATAACTCAGGCCAGTAGATAAACTGTGGGAAGCAATGATTCAGTGTCACGGGCCATCCAAACATGCAGGTGTCTGAGAAGGCCCATGGGCTTATTTTCTCTCCTGTATTCCCTTCTTGGCTGGGCATCTTACCTCCTAGAGGCACCCGTGTGGTCTGACCTCAGGCTGCGTTTTCACACACCCCACTGTTCCTCCTGAAGTCTCAAGTTAGTGACCCACAAACTGAATCTGCTACCAGGCATGCTTCTATAACCTGCACAATCTGCCAATGACGCTCCAAAACCGAGTGATAGCTGCCCTCCGGAGCTGATCCATGACATCCCCACGGACCGCAGCCCCCAGCGAGCCGCTTCACTCCTCTGTGGCTCAGCTGGCCCCTGAGAGGGCGTGTGAGTTTGCAACTTCTGGCTAGAAGAGGGTTTTCATATGGTGTTTCCAGGGCTCCTGAGGGTTCCATGAGGCTATCTTAGGAACTGACCTTGAGGTGAAGATGAGACTCAACAGGAAAGTACCCAGCCTCCTTCCTCCTCACTGTTGATAAAACAACTCTTCTCTGTGATTCTGTATTTTCACTGGTAAAATGGCAAACAACCTCTAGTATTGTTGTGAGGTTTAAAAGAGATTGATACAGGGACTTCTCTGGTGGTCTAGTGGTTAAGAATCTGTCTTACAATGCAGGGGACGTGGGTTCCATCCCTGGTCAGGGAACTAAGAGCCCATGTGCCATGGAATAACTAAGGCACCCCAACTGCTGAGCTCGTGGGCCACAACTAGAGTCCATGTACACCATAAAAGTTCCAGCACAATTCAGCAAAGGTCCCAGCTGCCACAACTATGACCCGACAACAAATGAAGACCGAAACATGTAGAACTCGAAACACACTATTTAGACAACACATAGGAAACACAATAAACGAGAAGCTACTTCAGTTCTTCTATCAAATTTCTGTATTGTAAACTTCACTAGAAGGAAGGATGCCATGGCTCACAATGAAAAGCCAAAGGACCTCTCTCTCCTGGGCAAACCCACAGACAAAAAGGCGCAGTGATTCACTCCTGGATGCCTGAGACGCCCCTAACAGGGACTGGGCAGAAGGATTTGTCATTTTGGTTTTGAGGGTCTGACAGGCAGCGAGAGGAGTCAACCTGCCAGAATAAGGAGTTGTAGCCACGTGAGATGGACTCATGCTTACCAGGCCTAGCTTGGCCAACTCCAGCACTTAGCAGCCTGTAGAAACCCTGCTAAGAGTCAGAATATGCATCGCAACATTTGATGGGAATATATGCTTTTAAAAAAAGGCACATACTTGTCAATAGGACCAGACAAAAACACAAGGATGCTAAGACAGTGATGAAAGCCAGGGCCAAGCAGACAACTAGAAGCTTCTGTTATTTTTGTTTATATGTTTGACACAAACAACATCAAAGTCCATGGAGCTTTAAGAGCCTCTGATATACATAGCACTAGACACCCTTGGGTTACAGTAGGAGGTATTATATTTTTAAGGGTTTTTTTAATACTCAAACATCCTTTCAAATCAGCTTCAATTAATTTTTCTTGCTATTTATTAACAGTGTATCATAAATTCTCAGAATTTAGAATTTGGGAGACTAAATTCCACCTAAATTGCATATATCTGCATACATACACAAGTAGCTTTGGTTTTTTTCCCTTAATTTGTTCAATATTTATATGAATGTATACTAACAACAACAAAAAAAAAAAAAAAAAACAATGAAATGTGGCCAAATACAGTTAGTTGTAAGTAGCTCAATCATCTGACCAGAGTAATGTGACCAGATGGAGAGCTATCTTTCTTAGATGAAAAGGAAAGTGGAGGCAGACAGTAGCTCATGGTTCAGTGAAATGAGGATCTGCTATTGTGTGGCTGCCCCGGCGTTTACTCCCATGCACAAGTGGCAGCTCCCAGGTGCCGTGTCCAGGTTCAAGCAGGAAGACGGGGAGGAAGTACTGCAGCCTGTTCTGCCTCTCTGGATCAGGAAAACAAAAGCTGAGCAATATACTTCCCACCCTAAGCAGACGTCTCCTATCCACCTCATTAGTCAGAACAGTGGCCTGTGATCACTTCTAGTAGCACTGAAGGTAGGAAAGACAAGAATAAGGTTTTTCAGCCTCTAAAATGGGGAGGGTGAGAATGGACGTTGATGAGTGAGCCAACAGCATGGGCCACGGTGCCTATGCTAGGCTGTACTATGTCGCTCAGTCATGTCCGACTCTTTGTGACCTCAGACTCTTCGTGACCTGGACTGTAGCCCGCCAGGCTCCTCTGTTCATGAAGATTCTCCAGGCAAGAATACTGGAGTGGGTTGCCATGCCCTCAAGCTGAAGTTTTCTACACCAGTTCCACAAACAGACAAAATAATCTGTCATTAGCACTTTCAATGATGTATACCAGGAAATGCTACTGATTGGCTTTCAAGATTCTTCCCTCCTCCCTTTAAAATATTTATATGAGAAATTGTCTTTGTGTAGCCTATTTTAACTTTGAAAGTTAAAACTCAGTTGAGCTGTGATCACAAGAAATAATTTTTTTAAATCTGGTTAATGGTAAGATAGAAATGCCATCATGAATTGCATTTGCAGGCCTATGTCTTGTGCCCAAAATACCTATTTTTAATAGATATTTTAGATTTCTTTTTTCATAGATAAGAACATTTTCAGAAGGGATATATGAAGAAAGAAAGAACAAAAATCACCCCAGGCAAAATTTATCTTCAGTTCCCACAACTTTCATTTCTATAGCTTTCCACCCATTTGTGTCCCCTATTTGTGTCATTAATTTATTCAACAGATATTACTAATTGCCTGTAAGGTACAGCAGAGATTGCTGAGGATATAAAGATATGTTGATGATGGCGTATGAGGGTATGGGAGTCATTGCTTCAGGGAGCTGGCAAGTACAGTGAGGTAACACAGATGTTAAATAAACAATTGTGAATGTACAAACTGTGATGCACTATGAATAAAATGAAACTGCTGCGGCAACAGATAATAGAGGAAGTGGAATTAAAGGGGACTTACTTAGGGTGTCCTGAGAAAGCTTCTCTGAGGCGCAGAGAGGTAAGGAAGAGCTAGGCTGACACAGAACTGTATCATTAGATAAGCAGGCAGAGGCCAGATCTCACAGAGACTCGGGGCCATAGCATAGATTGAATGTTTTACTCTAAATACATAGGAAGGCCCCGGGGAGTTTTAAGTAAGAGAAGGATTGATTTACATGCTATAATGCTACTCTGGGGAGCTATGAGGAAAATGAATTAAAGAAGAAAATAGTCAAGAGGGGAAGCAGAGGGACTGAGCAGCAGGCTCTCACAGCTGTCTAGGGGCAATTACAGTGATGGAAATTATGATGGTCATGGAGATGGATTAGCGGTCTACTCTGAAACTAGAAATGACAGCACTGGCTGATAGATTGGATATCTGAAGGGGAGGAGAGGAAGAGTCAGTGGTGCCTCCAAGAGAAAGGGGGCACTTGGAAAACATGGCACCACACTTCCAGGGACCTTTAGGTCTGGCTCTGATCAAGAGAAGGATCTAATTCATCTACCCCATTTACACAGGAGTAAACTGAGGCCCCAAAGCGGGAAGGGATTTTCTCTAAGGTCCCCAAGGCAACGCCTCTGGCCTGTTGCTGCCCACCCTCCAGTGTCCTCCCAGGCTCCACCGCCTGCAAATGGACTGAGAGTGAACCTTTCAACTCTTTATTCCCATGGCCCTCTCCCCTCCCCACTGGCTTCCACTTTCCTGGGATCAGATGACCTAGTAAGAAAAAGGAGAAGGGTGTGGAAGGTCCTAGCGGAAGAGAGGAAAATGGGAAATGATGATTCCAGCTTTCAGAACTCTTACTCCTGATCTTAGAATGTGACAGAATGCATGATAATTATCTTCACCTAGGGAAGATAATCACTCTCAGCAAGAAGAATTCTAAAGCAGGAGAGTGGTGTCACTTTGGAGATCTCCAGGAACCCTGTACTACCACTCTGCTTCCCCCCAACCCTGGTTAATGTGCTTGCTGAGGGCCCTGAGACTGATTCACCATGGGAACAGAGTAGCCAATGAACAGAGCCTAAACTGATAACCAATGACAGTCTGACTTTCACATTCACACACAAATCCACAGCAACCAGGACTATAGTGCACACAGGGGTGATGAGGAATCTCCCCCTTCCACCTCATGTTCTCCCCACTTCCCTCCCAGAGACAGTCATGCAAACCCCTTCCTCTGGCCAATACTGGTGTCACTGAAGTGTTGCGGGGGAGAAAAGGGGGCAAATATTCAAGGAAGTTGATGGAAGCAGCCTGAATTTATAAAATATTTCATCTTCCCAGGCGGTGCTAGTGGTAAAGAATCTGCCTGTCAATGTAGGAGATGTGGGTTCAATCCCTAGATCAGGAAGATCCCCTGGAGTAGGAAATGGCAACCCATTCCAGTACTCTTGCCTGGAAAATTCCATGGACAGAGGAGCCTGGCGGGCCACAGTCCGTGGGATTGCAAACAGTCAGACATGACTGAGCACACACACAATCCTAATCGTCTTTAGAAAACATAAGCCTCATTTAGGACACAGACTCGGTGCTGTAAGGAAGGATGTGTGCACAGCGATGATGCAAGAAATGTGTGTTTGATGCTCTTAGGACTAGGTATGAGGGTTTCTGCTGGGACTCCTGCATCACAATCACCTGGGATGCCTGTCAAAACATGGATTTCCAGGCCCCACCCTAAGTCTGAGGAACTGGAAATTCTGCATCTAGAGAGAGGAATACACATTTCACAAGCCCTCCTCATCCCCCAGGGCAGGTGGGCATTAAAATTGGAAAGCCACTGAGCTAGGATGTTGTTTAGTTAAGTCAGTTTGAAGTGTAAGAAGTGAGGTCCATGGTTCAGCCAGAAATCACGCTAGTCAACTGCCACAAACGCTGAGCCCAGCATCTGCCTGCCCTGCATGTGTTATCTGCCAAAGGAGTGAGACCTTGGGCATGGCCACTGAAGGCAGACGCCTTGCAGGGACCCTGCTCCCTCCACAGGCCAGGCTCCTGGGAGGAGCTCCTATAGGATTCACCAGAGTACATCTCCCTGGGTAACAGGAGCTGCAGCTGTGACAGGGTGATCTGGGCAGAGACAGTGATCCTCCATCACTGGGGACTCCAGCTCCATGCCTCCTTCCTTTTCAACTTTAACCCTCTGCTACCCAGTGGCGAGACCCAGAGCCAAGCTCTGACAGTGATCAGTTTCTCAGACCGTGGAGAAGCACAGGAGTAGAACTTTCAGAGCCTGCACAAGCCACATACAAGTGATCAAATGAAGGCAGTGACAGGAGGGTAAAAGCTTCGCTGGACATGCAAATGAAAAGCACCATTTTCTGCCCCTCAGCCAGCAGTTCTGGCCATCAGCAATGGGCAAGTCAAATCTCTAGACTGTCATGGATGTCCAGGGTTTGAACAGTTTAATTGAAGGAGAAAGGTGTTTGGTTTTGTTGTTTTCCTCCAAAATCACAATAGGAAAACACTCAGAAAGTGTTTCCCGAGCTGAAAAGGATGTTTAGGACAATTTCTCTCCTGAAATGTTTCTTTAGCACCTGTTACATTCAGACATGGTTCAGGTTGCTACAAGAGACATCACCAAACAAAGCAGACAAAACCCCCATCCTCCTAGAGCTTAGCTTCCAGTAAGAGGAGGCAGGCAGTAAAAAAAAAAAAAAAAAATGTAATCACACCCCCATCCCAATTCCATAGATGAAGATTCTGGCTTACAGGGAAGGGGAAGGGACTCAGAAGAGATATTTAGCATAAGCTTCCCTGGTGGCTGAGACAGTAAAGAGTCTGCGTGCAGTGCAGGAGACCCAGGTTAGATCCCTGGGTCTGGAAGATCCCCTGGAGGAGGAAATGGGAACCTACTCCAGTATTCTTGCCTGGAGAATTCCATGGATGAAGGAGCCTGGTGGGCTACAGTTCATGGGATCGCCAGAGTCAGACATGACTGACTGACTAACACTTTCAGTAACACAAAAACAGGGGTCAGCTGGGGGTTGTGTTGACCTGGGCAAGCCTGCATCAGCTAAAAGGGGACCACTCCCACTCAGCCCTGGAAAGTCACTTCCAGCAGAGCTCTGTAGATGAAGCCAAAGTTCACCTGGATTCAGCTTATGGGCCAGCAGTTGGCCACCCCTGGAAGAATGATGGGGAGTATAAAACACCACTGTACCTTTAATGCATTTAGACACATTCAGAATATCATATTCATAGATTTTTTAAAAGGAATTCTCCTCTCTCTCAGCCCTCATTTTTGGTTCCAAGGATAAAAATCTGATTGCTGTGTTTTTCTTTCTTGTCACGTACCTTGGAAAATCCAGGCTGTGAATGGGACTACATTAAAACAAAGTCCTCACAGCTCTATATGCAGAAAGACTTGCCTATCTCTTCCTGAGATCTACATTTTCCTGGAGAGAACCCCTGTTTCTTTTTAATTCCCCTCCGGAAATACAGCACCTGAGATCCAGAGACCCAATCGTTCACCTGGAAAGAAGTCCTGAGTTCTAAAAAGAGAACAGTGAAAGCATCATTAATTGAATTGATGGAGAATGTGTGCTCAGAGTCCTGTGGGGACCCCCATGGTTTGAGTATGATTTAAGGACCACCATCCACCTGTGGCAAATGAATGCTTCTACCCAAGTGTGTTCAAGCAAGATCATAGGTTGCTAGCAGAAAATAGCGCGTTCCTCTAGCACAGAAACAAGAGATCTATGTGATGACAGTCACCATGTGAATCTGGTGGCTTAGGAAAGAGGACCTTCAAATGAGGAGACACAGTAGCTGCTGGGAGCAGAATGGAGCCCTTTCCAAGGGGGGTAATCAGGAGCAGCTGTGTCACAGGAGGTGTGCCCACAGGATTGGAGGAGGTGATAAAAGATCTTAGAAAAAAGCTCAGTCTACTAGCCCACTGGGTGAGTCACTTCCCACCCCTCTCACTTTCCCCTCTTCAAAATGGGAGAAGGATGGTACCTGGCATGTCTCCAGCCCCCATCTAAGACTGGTGTCCCTTTGATTCCCAGGTCCAGACAAGGCTCTAGCCAGGCCAGGTTGTGTATCAATCTGTTCCCTCAGCTCCAAGCTGCCTTTATAGTCTTGCCATTCCCTCTATTTGGAGCAGCTTCTATCATCCTTCTTGCTCAATGACCCTCTCTTTTGCAAATACTGACGTCCCATTGGTCCCCTCCTAACCCCAGTTCTCCCGGGAAGCTATGCATTGCAGGAACAGAACTTGATCTCTGGAATTGGCCCGCTTCCAGCTGAATCCTAGCTCTGCCACTTACTGGCCATGTCAGCGTAGGAAAGTAACTTCTCTGTGCCTCAGTTCCTTCTTCTGGAAGGTGGAGATAGTAAGAACACTGACTTCAAGGGTATTCTCTGAGTATTAAATGACATCATGTGTGGAAAGCTCTTCCTTTGCACAGAGGTGATGAACATAGTAAATGCTATTGACATAGTTGTTGCTATTGCCAAATTGTCATCTGAACCTCTCTAGGGGCATCGTCTATCTTCAATCCTGAGCTACTGTTGCCCAATTCTGTTCCTTATCAAAACACAAACCGGAAAACCTATCCTTGCCACTCATCCAGAACCTGACACAGGGGTTAGGCATTCTTAATACTCAACACGTGCTTGTTGAATGGATATAGGCACTTTCACAAGTAGCCTTCTAAGGACCATGTCACATTTTTCACTTAATGGAGAGAAAGCAACTCAAGAGAGAATTTCTGGTGGTCACTAACTACCTCTGTAATATGGGGAAAGTCAGTCCTGGGATCTCAATAGATGTGAGGAAAAGCAGGAAGAATGGGAGAAAAGGAAGTGAAATAGACCAATCCAGAAAACAAAGTTCCCTGTCTACTATGTATCAGGCACTCTCTTAAGTGTCATGTGATGTTACCTCTAATTATCATGACAACCACTGTTCAGGGATATCAACCCCATTTTATAGATGAGAAAACTGAGGCAGACAACAATTAACTCCCTTATTCATGGTTTTCTAGCAGAGCTGGGATTATAACCTGTGTCTTTTGGATTCAAAGACTCGTGATTTATTTTTGAGATACCATTGTCTTCCAAGATCAGAAATCTTTTGATGGTCCCTCAGGGCTCCCTATGGATTGTCAGATTTCATGGAAATAAAAAACATCCTTTTTCTTCTGTGGGGTTCTCTAGCTTTAAAAATATATATACAGACTTTTCTGGCTTTGAGTTTTTCCATTAATATTCCTTACAGTATCTTTTTCCTTAAAAGTCATCTCCTGGGGAAGAAGAGGGTGCCCCCTGGGAGTGCACTCCGCCCCACCCAGAGCGTGTGCAGCCCGGCCAGCTGGTGAGGGAGATGGTGGAACAGACAAGAGCAAAGATGAAACTCGTGCCACTTTGGAGGAGCCAGTCTCTTGGTTTCAGCTGGGAGGTGACTGTGGGCATAGGGTGGATGCCAGAGTCAGAGCCAAACGCTGGAGAGGGCATGTTTTTCCCTGTAGTATTTTAGACTTGCATGGAGGAAGGACAAGGCAAAAAGGATTACAAATGGCCTTAAAATTATGGTCCATCTGGAGTCGACACATTATCCTCTAGAAACGGTTGTGCACATGTGGCAAGAGGTATGTATAAGAATTTTCATTGCTCGAGTGGGTTCCAGTGTCCTGTCGATGGTTGCTCAGCGGCTAGTTGCAATTTTGGTGCTCTCACAGAAGGTGAGCACACATCCTTCTGATCCACCATCTTGAATCAATCTCCTCTCACTGTTGTTTTAAAAAGCTGGAAGTAGCCTGCTGCCCATCAGCTGAAGACAGTGATGGTTCATCATCCAGAGGCAGACAATGCAGCTATTAGGGTGGATGAACAAGCATGCCTGTGCTACTCTGAAAGGATCTTCAGGACTGCATAGCAGGGGAATAATGGGTTTTGGTCCCACTGATCCCAAATTGTAGGCTCTTTTCACTGCATCCTGCTGCCTCTTTGGAACACGGGGAACTAGGGGAATGTGTCTCTGAGGACTAAACTCTGTGGTATGTAGAGCTCATGCTAGGTTTTCTTCTGAGAAATGAAACATTAGTGTGGGTTGTAGTACAAAGAGCCTCTGGGAAGCGCTGGACTGCGCCTTGAAAATGAGCTAAGATTTTCCACAAAAGCAGAGAGAAATGAAGATGGAAGTCTCTGGTGGGGGAATCACTGTGAGCAGAGGCACTGAAGCAGGCATGTGTTGAGCCGGGGGACCTGTCAATCACGCTCATCGCTAGGGACTCATTAGCCAAGGGTTCAGAGCTCACAAGATTTAATGACGCATTCAATACCATGACTTTGGGGGCCTGATAAGATATTGTATAGCCAATAGAGAGTCACCCAAGAAACAGAAAGTCTAAAGTGGGCAGTGTTGGGCCAGTTCTTCGGTTGCTGCAGGAAGTAACTCCCTACTCCCCATGGAGCACCTTTCCTGATTGGTGTTAAGTCTTGGTCCACTGTGGACGAAACCATGTCAGCGAGGGTCTAATTTCTGAATCAGAGGATCTTGGCTCTTAAGAAATCCCTGCCACTGCTGCTGCCAGGTAATTCATCTCCCGAGCAGCAGACAGAAGGGGCTGTCAGGCAGAAAGATGCCTTCCCTTCTGTGCAAGTCTGGCTGGGTACTCAGCTGGTATCCATCTCCCCTTTCATGCCCTGTTCTCTGTGGCAGTACCCATTCTGAGAATGGGGAGAGAGAATGAAGAGGGAGTTTATCTTGCTTTGTTTCTGGTTAGTGTAGGTATGTTTTCCTACAGATTCAAGTGAGGATTCATCAATCAAATGTTTTCGTTGAGGACCATTAGGATATAAACTTTGCCTTAGGCACAGTGGTAGGCATTATGGCCAGTGTGAAAAAGAAAGCAACCAGAGTACAGACTTCGGACTTTGCAAAAATCAAGATACACAAGGAAAAAAGATAGATAATAAAGCAAAATGTTCATCTGAATAATTCCCAAGTGCAGGATTTATAGTCAACAGATAGAAAAGAAAATCACTGAGACCCAAAATAGTCTGGGTTAGCTTTGAAGAAAAAGAGGGACTTGGACTGGTCCCAAGGGATAAAGGTGAACTTCTAGAAGGAGCTTCGGCTAAGACATGGTTTGTGGCAGGAGAGCCCAAGCAAAGCAGAGTAGGACTGTGTTTCAAGACCAAGTATCCTGTTAATTACTCAGACCTGGGTTTTGATCTTTGGTGTTGTTGTTTAGTCGCTAAGTCACATCCAACTCTTTTGTGACCCCATGGACTGTAGCCCCTCAGGCTTCTCTGTCCATGGGATTTACCAGGCAAGAATACTAGAGTGGGTTGCCATTTCCTTCTCCAGGGGATCTTCTCAACCCAGGGATGGAACACACATCTCCTGCTTTGCACACAGACACTTTACACTGAGCCATGATCTTAGTTCATCAGTTCTTAGCTAGTAAGGCTTGAGCCAGTAACTTAACTGCCAAGTCTGTTTCCTCTTTAAAAAAAGAGGCCATTAAATAAAGATGTGGTACATACATATAATGGAATATTACCCAACCATAAAAAGGAATGAAATAGTGCCACTTGCAGCAACATAAATGCAACTAGAGATTATCATACTAAGTGAAGTAAGTTAAAAAGAGAAAGAAAAATAGCATATGATGTCACTTACATGTGGAATCTAAAATATCATACAAATGAGTCTATCTATGAAACAGAATTACGGACATAGAGAACAGACTTGTGGTTGCCATGGGGAGCAGTTGGGAAAGGGATGGAGTGAGAAGTTCGGATTAGCAGATGTAAGCTTTCAACAGAGATGGATAAACAACATGGTCCTACTGTATAGCACAGAGAACGATGTTCAGCATCCTGTGATAAACCTTAATGGGAAAGAATATAACAAAAATATTGTGTATATATATGTGTGTGTATATATATACATATATATGCATATATGTATGTATAACTGAATCACTTTGCTGTACCACAGTAATTAACACATTGTAAGTAAACTATACTTCAATTAAAATTTTTTTAATTGTAAAAAGAGGCCACTAATACAAATATCATGGGATCTTATAAGAATACATGAACAAAGAGAAGCTAAAGCATGTTGCCTAATACCTGGCATACACCAGGAGTTCAAAAATTTTTAATTTTCTTTCCCTTCTTTTGTGTTACCACTTTCCTTTTTTCAGCTTTGTCCCTGGCCTCCCACTAATCACTTACTCTCTGCTAAGAGCTTCCAGCGCTTGCTGACATGCAGTTCTTTATGTGCTCCTGGCCCAGCACTGGCCAGAGGGAAGTCTGGAGGCTGTTCCCACGGAAAGAGGGAAGGCTGCCAGGTGCAGTTACGACTCGAGCATGCTGGCAGCATCACTCCATCCCAGGGCTATTCCATGGCTCAAGCCTCAGGAACTGCATCTGAGCTCCTGCCTGCTTCCCTGGCAAAACTCATCACCGGGGCAGTGGCTCTTCCTGCTGGACCACACTGCCCACCAGTCCCCTCCTGATCTCCCGGGTACCTGGTTTTGTTCCTTAGCAGTCAGCATTATGATGGTTTCCTCTGTATCCCAGAGTGACAGACACTGGTTTTGCAGGACTTGCAACTATGTGAGGCTTTTTCAAGAGAGTAATTAAGAACCTCATGAGCTCTGGAGTGAGACCTATGCTTAACTCTGCTTCTTACACTAATTTGCTGTGTGATCCTGGGTAACTAGCTTTGCAACTCCGAGCCTCTGTTACTGTATAACAAGCCTGGATTTGTGGCACAAAACAGCAGCTTTTTTATTCTGCTCGTAGATTCCCTGGGTCAGGAAACTTGGATACGGGCACAGTGGGATGGCTTGTTCTTGCTTACAGATGCCTGAGACCTCGGATAGAGAAGCTACAAGGCTGTGGATCACTTGGCAGTGGGGGGTGGAATTACCTGCAGGCTCACTCACTCACATGGCTGGCAATGGAGGCTGCTGCTCTGACCACCTACCTACACATTCCCTCTGCAAGCTCTGCTGGGGTTCCTCACAGCATGATGGCCAGGTCCCAAGAGCAAGCAACCAAGAGGAAGCAGGCAAAAGCTGTAACACATCTCATGACCTACCCCGAGACTTCTGCCAGAGTCACCAGCCCAGCCATATCAGAAAGGAAGGAACATATATTCCTTTGTCCTACCTTTCAGTAGGACAAGGGTCAAAAGTCACATTGTAAGAAGAACATGTGGAATGGGAGAGGTTGCAGTGGTGGTATTTGGAAAAAGCAATCAGCTACACCTTATATATAAAGTAAAGATAATACTTTTGGAATAAGTATGAAGGTTAAAGAAACTAAGGAATTTAAAATGCTTAGTATGGTGCCTGACATGTAATAAGTGCTCAGTAAAAGACATAGTCATTCACATTCATATTCTCTCTCCTTCCCTTCCTCCTTCCCTCTCCCCTCATCCCTCACTCTCACCTCCCCCCAAGTAGAGGTACACACACACATATGTGACACTTCTGGATAGTGCTTATTAACGTGTTGTCTGTGCTTATTAGTTGTTTGTGTCTATAAGAGATGCTAGTAATTATTTAAGTTAATGAATCTATAGATTAGATCCCTAATGAATCTACAGAATAGAGCCTCAAAAGTCAGGTTGTTTCTTATCTAATTACCTTATTTTTATACTTTGGAAAACCAATGTTAATAATCCGTACTTGGATGAAGCAGTCTTGTTGAAAAGAACTCAAGTGACCCTTAGCAAACAATAAGCAATTTTTCAAAAGACTGAGATTAGATTTCAACATCTTTCGGGATTTATAAGGATTTGAATTTCATCATCACCCCTGGAGTTAAATGAAAAGGCACAGAAGGTGCACAAAAGCTTGATACGTTCTCATTTTGCAGATCTGAACACTGAATTGAGCCAGGTCACTTACTGTCTTTGACTTTTTTAAGACTATGCAGATTGTTCCTCCTTCCCAAAGCCAAGGAGCCTCACATTTAGGCAGTATTTGCTCTGTGAATCAGCAAGCAGAACAATCAGAATTCACAAAATTGAGTTACTGTATTTCTGCATCTCTGCACTAAGAAGTAAGGAAGGACCAAGGGAACAGAACAGAAGGCGCGTGGTTTGTTTCTCCTCACCAAGGCTGTGCAGGGATCTTGGCTGGACAAGGATGGAGCTTAGAAGACAATGATGCCAAGTGACTTTGGGCAAATGACTTACCTCCTTAGACCTCAGATTTCATAAACTCAGTGATCTGACATTCTATTGGGTTGGCCAAAAAGCTCATTCAGGTTTTTCTATATGATATTAGGAAAACCCAAACGAACTTTTTGGCCAACCGAATACAATGGAACATGCTTACTGAGCCTCTGTGGTCCATTCTCTCCTTATTATGGTAGAGATTGCACAGAAATAAGAAATGCCAGGTCTTGGTCTACATGATGTTCACAGTCTAACTGAGGAGATAAGACTAACACACAAGCAGCAATGTGTTACTTACAGTGTGAACTTACAAAGCTCAGGTATATCTTGAACACTAAGTGCCATTCACAGGTGACCCAAAGGGACAGATGCATGCTGGCAGAAGGTCAGTCTTCTTCCATCCATCTGGCTAGAGAGGAAGAAAGGGCACGCATGTTATTAAAACATAAGTCCATCTATCAGGTTTCCCCACAAAGCCAATGTTCTTACATTTCACCATATCTTCCACATCAAAACTCAAAGATAGAAAAGGAATTTTCCTACGTATATAGAGAAGATTCATAGTTAATTTTTTTTTAACTTCAACTCCCTTTTAAGTCAATGAACTCTTCCCTGTTAAATTTAATATACCATGCTGAGCAAAGGAAGATGTTAATTAGAACCTGGCTTTCCCCATATCCTCCCCATTTGACACACAACTGATTTAATTTTTCAATTTCGTTGAAGTATAACACACATATAAGTGCATCAGTCAAAAATATACGGCTCAGTTAATTTTCATCAAGTGAAAACACCTGTGTAATCAGAATTCAGGAAATTAAATACTGCCAGGGAGACTGGTATTGACATATATACACCATTATGAATAAAAGAGACATAAAATAGATAACTAACGAGAACACTTTTGAATTTCCGTTGCATATATACCCAGGAAAGGAATTCTTAGGCCACATTATTTATGGTTTCCTATCATAGATTCTGCCAAACTATTTTCTGAAAACAAATCTATGCTCCCATCAATAATGTATATGAGTTCCAGTTGCTCCACACCTCCCTTTTGTATTTGAGCAAGTGAGTGTATCATAATATATACACTTTTACTCAGTTATACACGGACATTACCATTTTAATCTGCATCTACCTGATGCAATTTAGGTACCTTTTCCATGTTTATCAGCCACTTGTAGAGCCTCTTTTAAGAATTACCTTTGTAAATTTCTTGCCAATTTTTCTGTTGTCTTTTTCTTGTTGTTCAGCAAGCATTACGTATATAACTTTGATACAGATCATTTTTCAGATGTCTATTATATCAGTATCTTCTCTTCTGTGGCTTGTCTTTTCACTGTGTTGACAGTGTTGTATGAGGAACAGAAACACAGAATTTTAACGTCGTCCTCTTAGCAAGGTTTCTCCTTTAGAGCTAGGATTCCGTGCATCTTGTATAAGAAGTCTTTGCCTAACTCAAAGTCCTGAACATATTCTTCTATGATTTCTTCTGAAATGTCACCTTTCACATTTGGTATATAGATATGTGCAAGGTCATTTTTTTTCCTTGCAGGTGTATATCCTATTGAACAAGCGTGATTTATTGAGAAGTCCATCCTATTCCCCACTGCATGCCCCTTTCTCAAATCACCAAATGCACATAGGTGTGTTTCTGGACTCTTGATTCTCTTCTATTGATATACTAGTCTATTCTTGCCCCTACTTCACCCTATCTTAATTACTAGAGCTTTATAATGTGTTGATACCCAGTAATATGCAGATATCTGGAGAAGCTTGCTCAGGGTGCTGGAATAAAAGTTGGATGATTCCGCTGGGTGCTAGAATATGGTGTAGAAGAGAATCTGTTATGAGACCATATCTGTGGTCTTTTTCTAACTGTGAGATGGACTATTCTGTTGAAGTACCAGTGATTGCGGGTTTTCTCAAAGCTCTAGAACAAATCAATAGCCGAGACTCTGTCAGTGCTTAAAAACCTAAATGTGATGGTTAAAGCTCAGGACAATCATGAGTGGAAATCCAAACATGGAGCATGTAAAACTCTCCCAGAGAGAAGGATGAATCCTCTTGCATGTCAATTAATGCAAAAGAAGAAGGTGCATGAAGCAGAAGCTAGTGAGGAACAGATAGGAATTTGTTGTGCACTCAAAACATGGTTGCTTTTACTAACCCTTAGTCTCAGCTCTCAACATGAGGAGAAAACAGGGCTGCATACACCATAAGAGAGATGAAAACATAAAAAATGTGGATTTTTTTTTTCGGGTATTAAGTTTTGTGCCAGTTGAATCTAAGGGTATTACTAAGTAATGGATGTGTTGTGCAGTTAAACGAGGAGTATTGACCTAGCTATGAATCACCCATCTCTCCATACATGATAAAAATACAAATAACTCACAGAAAGAGCAAACTCATCCATAGCCTCGAGCCTCAGACCAAAAACCGTCCTGTGCAAAATTTGATTCCATTGCATCTTGTGAATTCTCCCCCCTGTTTATGTCAACCATGGTGAAATGCTATGGCTTTGAAAAGGATAAACAACATTCGTTTTCTGCTGTGGCCAAACAAAACCCCCACACTTAATAAATCAAAACTATACTGGCAAAAATCGAACAACTCCATCATTTGCTGAAACCTTGAAAATTCTCAAATTGGTCTTAGTGCTTCTGTAAGCAATTCAATCAATCAGTGTTAGCAAAAGCGTGCATTAGTCACCCACAGTGGACTCAGGACAGGGCTAGGTGAGTAGGAGATTCTCAAGGAGAAAAACATGTGGTCTCTACATGCATACATATACACACACACACACCATTACTTACTTAATTCGGTGAAAAAACAAAACATGCTTATTAAATAATTGACCATTCAACAACGTGGCATTCGATCTCTTATCCCTGTCCCTCCAGCATCATAGCCATCCATATGCTATTGTTAACAGTTGTCTTTTCAATTCCTGTCTCTTAGAGCATTGCTTCTTGAAATTCTTTTGTGCATAAAAATTATCTAGGGGACTTCCCTGATGGTCCAGTGGTTAAGACTTCGCTTTTCAATGCAAGGAGAGTAGGTTTGGTCCCTGGTCAGGGAGCTAGGATACCACATACCCCATGGCCGAGGAACCAAAACATAAAACAGAAGCAATGTTGTAATGAATTCAATGAAGACTTTAAGAATGGTCCACATCAAAAAAAAAAAAAAAACAACTTAAAAAAAATTAACTATGGATCTTGTTAAAATGAGGTTTAAATTCAGCAGGTCTGGGGTTTGCAAGCTTGCTCAGTCGCATCAGTTGTCTGACTCTTTGTGACCCCATGGACTGTAGCCCTCCAGGCTCCTCTGTCCATGGGATTCTGCAGACAAGAATACTGGAGTGGGTTGCCATGCCCTCCACCAGGGGATCTTCCTGACACAGGGATCAAACCTGTGTCTCCTGCAATGCCTGCATTGGCAGATGGGTTCTTTACCACTAGCATCATCTGGGGTAGGGCCTAAGATTTTGCATTTCTAACAAATTGCCAGATGAAGCCAATGCTGCTGGTCCAAGGACTACATTTTGAGTAACAAAGCTCTAGGCCAATTCTGAGCTCCACGAGGTTCAGGACCTCGTTGTCTTGCTGACCACTGTAACTCCAGCACCTATCATGCAGCCTTACTGGATGTTAACAGAGACAGGAAGTAAATGAAGAAACATTTAAATAAATAATACCTATGATTTGCATTTGTCGATACATTTTTATACGTATACACATGAGAAAATTTAATAGTACGGGCATAAATACAAAGCTAGAAATCATCACAGTCTGATGAAGAAGACCTGATGCAAAGGTATACGAAATGAAATAGAAAAGTAGTATTAAATTAGAAACTATTTTGAAAACCAGGCATATGACTGAATATTAAGTAGGAAATAAAAGATGAATCAGAAAGTTTTTAACCAGAAGAATTATGGACCAAAAGCTTTCACTTGAAATCCTTAATCTGACTGCAATGGACAACCTGGTAGAAAAGCAGTTGGTAGTATATTGTTGCATTAATTCAAAGAGAAGACCAGACGGTTCCAGACTAGCTTCTAGGCAGTTACGAGGGAGGAGGAACTGATGAATACCACCCATATTTCAAGCGTATAATCCGTTCTCTTCCTTTATGTCTGACAGCAATTGCTCTGACTCAGGAAGTCAGCAGAGTGCTGTGTTCATGTGGAGGTTCAGAACTCGGGGAACTCACACACAGGGCTTTGTCAGTCATGAGGTCAGATGGGCCCAGAGACAAGGCTCCAGTAATAAGTTCTCCTTGCTTCTGGGTTTTCTCCCTAGAGTTTGCTCTGCACACTCAGATACAGCCCTTTAACCACCTTGATCAGACTCTGTTCATTCTCCCCCAACTCTGTAGGATAAAGCCTAAGCCTATTAACGTGGCCTTCAAAGCCCTTTAAAATCTGGCCCCTCCCTTCCTATCTTTGTCTGTATCCCTATTTGTTTCTGTGTGTGTATGTGTTTACTTGGGTCTTCCTCTTCACTCCTCTTCCTTTCTTCCTCGTTTCCTCTCCCTCTCTCCCCTCTCCCCTCTCTTTTTAATCTCTGTCTCTCTCCTATATTCTCTCTTATGTTTCTGTTTCATTCCAAATTCCTGGACCCTCTGTGAGTTTTCACCGTGCTGGCCTTTTGCCTGGAGAGTGCACCCCACCCCTTCTCAGTCTACTGAACTCATTCTCCACAGCTCAGCTCAAATATCACCTTGTCAGGAAATTCTCTCCTGATCTCCTCCACTCCACCTGCTATGACAGTCTGTGGTTATCTCAAAACTCTCAGGTATTTTCACATATTTCTGTTACTTCTTAGGATGTTATCTTCTACAATTCCTCTTGTTCCCTCAGCTAGAATGTAAGCTCCCTAAGAGCAGAGGCCAGTTTTCACCCATCTCTATTTCCAGCACAGGGACTTGGTGCATGGCAGTCTTTCTGTAATGTTTTATGTCTGTATATGGCACTCATGAAAGTCCAACAGCGTTGCTAAGGTCCCCAATAAGAAAAACCTAAACATATGCATGATTGTGGCATGCCGCACAGAGTATGAATAACCTAAAGCAGAAGCCAAAGGAATCCACACCACAGAACTCAAAGTCAGTAGACACTGGAGATACAATTACAGATACCAGGACCATGAAGAGCTCCCAGTGAAGGGCCTAACTTGGCCCTATAAGTTGAATTCACCATGAACACTGTTACTTTGGGCAGGCCAATGAAACAAGCTTCCTAGGTGGCACAGTGGTAACAAATAGGCCTGCCAATGCAAGAGATGAGGGTTCCATCCCTGGGTCCGCAAGATCCCCTGGAGTAGGAAATGGCAACCCACTCCCGTATTCTAGCCTGGAAAAATTCCATGGATAGAGGATCCTGACAGGCTACAGTCTGTGGGGTCATAAAGAGTTAGACATGATTGAGCATGAATGCATGTACAGACCAATGAAACTTAGTGGAGTAGTATTTACAAGTCACTGACATAAACCATGTGAATTATTGTAAAAACTGTATATTGTAGCATGTTACCTAGGTTAGCTACTGCCACTTCATTGTAGGAAAAAGAGCAAATAACAGTTTATTCATGTGACACCAAATTATTCATTTTCTGTAAATGTCAATTAAAATTAAGTGATAACACAAATAGGCTTTACTCTGAGATAGCACCATTCCTAGAAAGCTATATGAACAATTAAGTTGGGATAATTAAATTCTGATCTAACTGCATCGTGGGAGTGCGGCATTTAAGTCAATCTAATCTTGGATAAAGGCCTTCAGCATCTCTGTTGTACCAATTTCACTTTTCAAGAATTTCAGTGTCTCCACTCAGACTATATTAAGGGATCCATCAGAATTTGAAAAGGTGAATGCTTTAAAGATTTTCCCTTTGCCAGGTCACCTCTCTCAAGGGAAATCCTGTGAGTGAAGGAGAACTGAGATACTTTTAAAGGATCAAGAAAAGTTATTTCTCCTTGGAAAATGAAATACTTAAAAGATGTGGTAATCCCATGACTGCCTCAGTTTCCCTCACATTGCAACAGCACTTGGTTATTAGACTTCCTTGGTTCACCCTCCCCAGGAGGCTATTGAGGATAAATCAGATACATTGCCCTGTAATCCTGTTGGTATTTTCTTAATAGTTGAGTGAGAGAAGACAAGCAGTGGTCATTTAAGTCTTTTCTCCAACCAGTAAGATCCTTCTTATGTTTTATATATTTTATATAATTTTGGTCCCAGATTTTCTTCCTAGTCATACATAATTTTGAAAAATAAATATGCAAAGATTCTCTAGCAATGAATATCAATAATCCTCCATGATGTACATAACACAGTGCTAGATAGTTGCAGGGGAGAACAATAGTTATTCAACATTCCATGGACTACAGCCTGTCCTGCTCCTCTGTCCATGGAATTCTCCAAGCAAGAGTATTGGAGTGGATTGACATTTCCTTTTCCAGGGGATCATCCTGATCCAGAGATCGAACCCAGGTCTCCCACACTGCAGGCAGATTCTTTACCAGCTGAACCACAAGGGAAGCCCATTCAATCTTCAACAAATGTTTACTGAAGGCTGACTAGGTACCTACAGAAGAATTGAGAGCTGGTCCTCATTCATAAAAAAGATTGGGAGAAAAGGGAGAACTTGTAGTTAGTGATTATTTATCATGAGATATACATTGTTCTAGAATTTACATGTTATCTCATTTAAGGAGCTTACAGTTTAGCTAAGGATGAATGAGGAAGTAAAGTATGATGGTGACAACAGTAATAATGATAACATTTGTCTAACACTTATTGCACATGACACTCTGATAAGTGCTTTGCAGCATTATCTATTTAAATCCTTAATAACACTGTTACTCTATAAGAACTCTGTACCTATGAGGAAGGTATAATTACCCTTACATTAGAAACAAACAAGCAAGATACAAAGAGGTGAGGGAACTTTCTCTAGGTTACACAGTTAATGAAGCAGGGAGCCCAAACTTGAATCAGGTCTCACTAGCTTCAAAGTGTGTATTAACTACCACGATATTGTCTCCCTTATAAGTCACTTAGAAATACCAAAATCTGCCATAGTCTGACCTGCTCTCCATAGAGAGGCATCTTTTGTCCCATTTAAGCTGAACTGTTTACAATTTCTGATCTTATCTGTGCCGTTATGGTCTCCATGTTGGTGGTTACGTTTTGAGTTCTTGTTCTTTGTGATGGAGGAAGGGCCTGAGCTTGGCACTGAAGAATGAATAAGATGTCAGTAGTGGGGAAAGAAAAGTTGGCCCAAGTGAGGAGCATGCCAAGCTCACAGTTCAAGAAGGAATAAATATGAGGCTTGTAGCCTAAAAGTGAAGCCACTGGAGATAATTTTCGTAACTGTAGAGGGCTTGGAGAAGATAAAGGGTTCAGTCTGCCCTGGCTCCTGCCTGTCTCTACAGCCTCAACTCAGGGCACTTCTCTCTCCACCCCACTCTGTGCTCCAGCCACACCAGACTCCTTGGGTTCCTGAAATGCACAGTGTATTGTCTTGTTAGCACAGGACTTCTGCTTTGCAATTCTAACTGCATGTTTCCCTTCCCTGCCCCACTTTCTCTGGTGTTCACAGTACCAATTAAGTAACGTATTTCATTATTATACACTAAATGACCATCACCCATGCTGGAATATAAGCTCCATAATTCCTGTGTATGTAACTTCCTATCCACCAGCAGATGTCTGGCATCCAGCCCAGTGCCTGGCTGAAAGCACACACTCAGAGAGTATTTGTTGAATGAGGGGTTTCTCTCACCAAGGATTTCTCTAAGAGCAGAGATTGTTCTTGATATTTAACCACAGTAATTGTCTAACTACCGAATTTTAAAAGAGAAAATTGTTAAGACATTGTAATTTCTTTCTTCATAGTTGTATCTGCTTCCAAGGTCTTGACCAGGATGGATATAACTTTCCCATCTATAGTGCTGGAAAAGCACAGTCTGTTACCCCAGTCAGTCCACTGTATTATTACTTGAATGCACTGTTCCAGATCCTATGCTATGCACAGAGGAGAGATACAGCATGAAGCAAGGCGTGGTTCTGCCCTCAAGGAGTTTACAGTCTAGTAACCAGGCAAGGGCAATGCAGCATGATATGCACTATGGCAGAGGAAGAGCAGGATGTATGGGAGTAAAGAGCAGCAACCTCAACCCAGATTAAGGGGTAGGCCATGGAAGGCTTCCTCAAGGAAGCGACATTTAAACTAGGACTGGAAGAATGAGTAGATATTCCTCAAGAGTCAGGTAAAGTGTTTCAGGTAGGAAGAACAGCACATGGCTTGTAAGCTACAGTCAGGAACTTATTATGTCTTTTTAAAATTTCTTGTGATAAGAACACTTAACACAAGGTCTGCCTGTGTGTTTGTACTCAGTTATGTCCAACTCTTTGCAACCCCATGGACTAGTAACCCTCCAGGCTTCTCTGCTGCTGCTGCTAAGTCGCTTCAGTCGTGTCCGACTCTGTGCGACCCCATAGATGGCAGCCCATGAGGCTCCTCCATCCCTGGGATTCTCCAGGCAAGAATACTGGAATGGGTTGCCATTTCCTTCTCAGTCCATGGAATTCTCCAGGCAAGAATACTGGAGTGGGCAGCCATTCCCTTCCCCAGCAGATCTTCCCAACCCAGAGACTGAACTCACATCTCTTGAGTCTCCTGCATTGGCGGAGGATTCTTTACCACTGTGCCACCTGGGAAGCCCATTCTATTTTATCCACAGTATCAATAGCATACAAGTGTCAATTCCAATCTCCCAATTCATCTCACCCCCTCTTCCCCCTTGGTATCCATATGTTTGATTTCTACATCTATGTCTCTATTTCTGCTTTGCAAATAATATCATTGATACTATTTTTCTAGATTACATATATATATATTAATATATGGTATTTAATTTTCTCTTTCTGATTTACTTCACTCTGTATAGCACAAGGAACTCTACTCAATGCTCTGTAATGACCTAAATGGGAAGGAAATTTTTTTTAAATGGGATATTTATATACATATAGTTGGTTCATTTTGCTGTACAGTAGAAACACAATACTGTAAAGTGACTATACTCCAATAAAAATTAATTTTAAAAAACCTATATAGACTGAAGCTGGATAGAGAACCTGGGCAGAGGCAAGAGCTTTTTGCATATTGTCAAGATGTAATTAAACCCATATGACAGTGACTTATGATTCCTGTGTATCAGGGACACTAGCTCAGCCTCTAGCCTTTTGTATGACCTCTGGGGTTTAGGGGTGGCTGAACCTAGAACTCATTTTAATGATATCTCCCTGGATTCAAAGAAGCTTCTTTTTTCTCTGGTGCTTTAACTTTGACAGTCTCATCCTGATTACCTTTAATGGGGTAAACTACAATTCCCTGGGTTTCCTAGGTAGTGCTAGTGGTAAAGAACCCGCCTGCCAATGCAAGAGATTTAAGAGACACGGGTTTGATCCCTGGTTGGGGCTTCCCTGGTGGCTCAGAGTTTAAAGTGTCTGCCCGCAATGCAGGCAACCTGGGTTCAATCCCTGGGTCGGGAAGATCCCCTGGAGAAGGAAATGGCAACCCACTCCAGTATTCTTGCCTGGAGAATCCCATGGATGGAGGAGCCTGGTGGGCTACAGTCCACAGGGTCCCAAAGAGTTGGACACGACTGAGTGACTTCACTTTCTTTCTTTTCTTTTGAGAAGATCACCTGGAGGAGATCATGGCAACCCACTCCAGGATTCTTGCCTGGAGAATCCCATGGACAGAATCCCATGAACCTGGCAGGCTACAGTCCATGGGGTCATAAAGAGTCAGACACGACTGAAGCAACTTAGGACGCACACACAGTTCCTTAGAGTAAGATCCGAGCACACCTTCTGTGTTCTCTTCCTTTCCCAGTCTCTTCACATCTCTGAATACAGGATTTCCCTGAGAAAAAAGGATGGACCCTCTAACCCTACATCAATCAAATTACCTCTTCTACTCCCACCACTCCTCAGTTATTTGCTAGAACAAGGTACACACATAGCCCCTTGATGAGGCTTTGAACTAAGATAGATCATCTTAGGAGTAGACTTTTGGAGTAGGCTTGAGCAAGTATTGAAGATCATTAGAAAATGGTCTTCTCTTTGGCTTTATCTGATTCTATCAGTAAAATATACAAGCAAATGAATTAAGGTCAGGGGTGTACTCGGTTCGGTCAGAAACCTCTGAAGTTTAGAGTAGGTCAGTCTTCAATTGGAGGGTATGACATATGGCAAATATTCAAAATATGAATTTAATTATAATAATAATCACTACCACTTTTAACCAGTTTCTGCAAGCATTATGTCACTTTATCTTTATAACAACGCTACAAGTTATCAATTATAACTATTCCATTCTAACAGATAAAAAAGTAAGGCTCAAAAGATTACATAAATTGGCCAAGATAGCACAATTAATAAGTGGCAAAGCTGGAGGTTAAACCCCAGTCTGACTGCAATGCCCACTGGGTCAGTTACTGTGTTATCCTTCCAAAGCAATACAGTAGAAAGAACTCTCAGCCTGAGGTAGAGGATTTGCCTTCTAAACCAAGTTTCAACATTAATTTTGAGGGTGACATTGGGAAAAGTCATTTAATCTCTCTGAGCCTTAGCCTGATTTTCCTCACCTGTAAAATAATCAGGACGACCTTGATGATCCCCAAGGTACCTTCCAGCACTTGTGTCTCTGATCCTAACTTGCAATATCAAAACTTTCTATCGTCTCATTTGCAAGGAGTGTTTTGATTTTCAAAGTACTGTCATTTGCTATTGTATTTGATCCGTACAACAACCACGAGGCAGCAAGCATTATCCTCTCTCTTGTGTTTTATGTACAGATGAGGAAACAGGCTGGAAATGCGTTGGGGCCGCATCCATTGTTCACCCGGCTGCTCCCCAGTCGACAGTTCTAATATATTAAGTATCTCTCCCCACTTCTTTAGCTCAGGCATTTTTCTCCCCCCTGGGTCCTACCCCATTTCTTTCTCCCGGGAAGATTTTCAATACTAATTTCAATGTTAACTGTTAAGAAGCTTAAAGGAAAGTGCAGAGGTCCCCATCCCCACCAGGGTACAGGGGCTGAGAGATGGGGACAATAGCTTAGGGCCAGTTCCAAATTCCCAGGAATAGTGCCTCAGGCTTTCCTGGTGGCTCAGACAATGAAGAATCTGCCTGCAGTGCAGGAGACCTGAGTTCAGTCCTTGGGTTGGGAAGATTCCCTGCAGAAGGAAATGGCAACCCAGTCCAGTATTCTTGCCTGAAGAATCCCATGGACAGAGAAACCTGGTGGGCTACACTCCATGGGGTCACAAATAGTTGGACACAACTGAAGCAACTAACATTAACTGGGACTCAGGCTGACACCCATACAGGCAGGATGAGGAAGAGGAAACAGCAGACATTTCTATAGGTAGGGAGATGCAGGGATGTAGATGTCATCGTCCAGGGTGGTGTAGCAGCGGCATCTATAATAGCAAGTGCAAGAAAGAACCTGCCCACTCTTTCTGAGAAAATGTCTCCATCCTCTTCTGAGATGCTCCAACCAGAATCCTAGGAAGTTAGAGTAGGGAGACAAGATCACCTAGGGCTTAAGGGTAAATTCTGGACTCAGACTCTCTGTGTGTTGATGGGAGGACCCCTAACCTTGCCAAGTTTCAGTTTACCATGTACATAATGGAACCAAATCTTCCTTCACAACACGTGATGAAAAATAAATACATACATCTTATAGAATGTCTGGCACTAAATAAGTGCTCAAAAAATGGAGTCCTCAAAAATGAGTGAGCTCCTCTCTTCACCCTCTATACCCAATCAATCTTCAAATAGAAATTCAACCTAAATCTACTGAAGTCTGTTCATTTTTTCTTCACCCTCACTGCTATTACTTAGTCCAGGTACTCACCTCCTCCGATCTGAGCTCCTGAAATATTACTTTTTCATCCTCATGCCTCCATTCTTGTTGCCACATGATCCCCAATTCATTCTTCACTCTACACGGTAGAGTGATTTTGCCAAACTATGTGAATTGCCTAATGTCACCACCTGCCTTCCATCCTCATTGCCTTTCTGCCACAGACCTTCTCCAGTCCCCCAGGACCTGGCACGGCCTCCTCCTCAGCCTCATTTCCCCATTGCTCTGCTCCTTCCCCACCACGACTCCTACTGTGGCCCTCTGACACTCCTCCACTGGCGGAGGAGCGGGGTGGGCAGTGGTGGGGGAGATGAGCCATTATATCTTTCACTCTCACATCTTTGATGCTTGTGATTGTCTGTGCCCTTAACAACCTTCCCTGCAACACAGCTTTCCCTAGTGAACCAATAGGTTTCAGCTTCAGGTCCTCCCCCTGGTAAGCCCGGGAAGGAAGTATTGTCAGCACAAGGCCCAGCCCACAGAAAGGACCTGATAAGTATCTGTTGAATAAATGGCAAGAGTGACAGCATCAAATCTGATTCAACACTGACTCCTTAAATCCCTACGGACTGAAGACAAACTGGGCTCCCAGTCTGGGCCAGGGCTCAGCTTCTAGGTTATGTCAGAACCCAGAATAGTGAGCCATAAGATAATACAGGTTCTTTCCTGAAATTCCCACTGGGTCAAGAGCACATATGCAGTAAACAGCAAGTGATCAGCCCCCAGAGGCCCGGCAGGTATTAATACCTAAGACACACGTTCTCCTGTTAATCTTTTCCCAACTCCATCTTCCTTCCCACAGGCTTCCCTTTCTCACCTAAATTCAACTAGTGAGACACAAGACATCCCTTATGGGAAGAAGTTCTATCACATCCCTGGAAAAGAACTTAATAGCTGATAAAGCTATTATCAGCAATAGCTTTAAAAACTTACATTTTCATGATTGCTAATTAGAACTGTCAATTTAGTATAAATCACTGGAAGAAGTGGAGTCTCTTAGAAGAAAAGAGAGACTAAGAAATTACTTTGGCAGTTTTCAGAGTTTTATGAAATGTATTGTTGATGATCCTGTTAATCTCTTTTTCAAATACATGCAGATAGACAGCTAACATTCTCTATAATAAACTACAAAAGCACATGCAAATCCCTATTAATACACCAGTTTGGGGAACACATGTCAGGGGATATAAGCAGAGAACAAATGTTTGGCATCTAAAGTGAATTTTGTTTTCAACTTTGTATTTAATCCAAGGAACATTTGTTGGGTGCCTAATACATTAGAGATTGCAAAGGAATCAAAGTTTGAGATCCCACCCCTGCCTTTCAGTTGCTTGTGACCTAGTTGTGCAGGAGTGGAGGAAGATCAATCTAAAAACAGGTTGCACATGAGGCAGAGAGAGTGCAGAGGGGCAGGCATAGAGCCTGGACAAACACGAGCGAAGGGAGGGAGGAGCGCTTGTTCTCTGCCGCATCCCCAGCACAGAGTCAGGCACATCACAGCATTCACTAGAATTGCAGCAGGGATGAAGGAAGGATGGAAGGGCAGTCAGGTCCTAGTTCCAACCCTGTTGGTTAGAAAATATGTGAGCAATCACTGAGTCAACATGGAACAGTCTAATTTTCCATCAGTGGATGAATGAATACAGAAAATGCATTATATACACATATTGGAATATTATTCAGCCTAAAAAGGAAATTCGGCCATATGGGACAATAGAGATAAACCTTGAAGATATTCCCTGGTGGCTCAGATGGTAAAGCATCTGCCTACAATGTGGGAGACCCGGGTTCAATTGCTGGGTCGGGAAGATCCTCTGGAGAAGAAAATGGCAACCCACTCCAGTGCTCTTGTATGGAAAATCCCATGGATGGAGGATCATGATAGGCTACAGTCCATGGGGTCTCAAAGAGTCAGACACAACTGAGCAACTTCATTTTCACTTTCACTTGAAGATATTGGGCTAAGTGAAATAAGCTAGTCACGTAAGGGTAAATGTTGCATAACTCCAATTATATGAGGAGTCTAAAATAACTCAGTACATAGAATCAAACAGTGCAGTAGTAGCTGCCAGAGACTGTAGTGGAGGGGAAGAGGGGAACCTGCTAATCAACAGGCATAGTTTCAGGTAAGCAAGACTAGTAAGTTCTAGAGATCAGCTGTAGAGCAGTGTGCCTATAGTTTACTGAATTGTATGTCTGCAAATGTGTTAGGAAGATAAATCTCATACTGAGTGTTCTTGCCATGACAAAAAAAAAATTTTTTTTAAAGAAATTTGGTTGTTTTAAGAAAAGATTTGGGGAGTTGTTTTGTGATCACAATGAAACATCATAGCATACAGAATTTAGTAATAAGAGAAAATCCTTCATACAACCTAGGGCTTAAATAAATATAACAGCTAGCAAAGTGGCCAAAAAAATGTACTGCATTGGAAGCTACTGCACCCAACTAAATGGGGTTGAGAAAATCTCCTGGAGAATATGTCATCTGAGATGGATTTTGAAGTTGGAAAGGGTATCCAGGGACATGCACAGAGAAGTAAGAAGATAAGAGGTATGCACAAATGAGAGTGCTCAGAATAGATAGGGAAGATGAGTGTGGCCAAGCAGTGAATGACTAATAAAAATAATAGAAAAAATAGCACAGATTAGGCACTTCCTATGTGCCTGTCTCTATCCTGTATGATGTACATGTATTTATTCTTCACAACATTCCTGCATTTGTTTTCTATTGCTGCCATAACTTAGCTGCTTAAAATAACACACATTTGTCATCTTACAGTTATGTAGGTCAAAAGTCCAGTACAAGTGTCACTGAGCTAAAATAAGGGTGGCAGCTGGCGTCTGTTCCTTTCAGAAGGCTCTAAGGCAAAATCCATTTCCTCAGTCATTGAGGCTGTTGAAAATTTTTAATTTCTATGGTTGTAGGACTCAGGTCCTTGTTTCTTTGCTGACTTTCAGCTAAGGGCTCTTCCCAGCTTCCTTATTCCTTGGCATATGGCCCTCTTTTCCTATCTTCAAAGCCAGAAATGGAGGATCAAATTTCTTGTGTTTGTTAGGGCTTCCCTGGTGTGTCAGCTGGTAAAGAATCTGCCTGCAGTGCAGGAGACCCAGGGTTGATTCCTGGGTGGGGAAGATCTCCTGGAGAAGGGAATGGCTACCACTCCAGTATTCTTGCCTGGAGAATCCCATGGACAAAAGAGCCTGATGAGCTATATAGTCCATGGGGTTGCAAAGAGTTGGACACCTTACACTCTTAAAAACTCTCCTAGCTAGTCTCATCTATTTGATCAATTGTCTTCCTCTTTAAAGAACCAATGTGATTACACTGAGTCCACCTGGATGATCAGCCTGCTTTAAGGTTCCTTACCTTAACTCTGGGACTTCCCTTGTAGCTCAGTTGGTAAAAAAAAAAATCTGCCTGCAATGCAGGAGACCTAGGTTCAATTCCTGGGTCAGGAAGGAAATGGCAGAAGGAAATGGAGAAGGAAATGGCAACCCACTCCAGTGTTCTTGCCTGGAGAATCCCATAGACAGAGGAGACTGGCAAGCTACAGTCCATGGGGTCGCAAGAGTTGGACATGACTTAGCGACTAAACCTCCACCTCCACCTCCAACCTTAACTCTACTGGAAGTCTATTTTGCCATCTAAATGCAACACATTCACAGGACCTAGGGACTGGGACACAGAGTGTTGGGCAGCTGATTTTCTGCTGACTGCATCCCGCTTGGCAGGTGAGGAACTGAGGCTCCGTGTGGTTAGGTAACTTGTCCAAGGTCATCACCTTGTTGTTGACAGAATGGCTTTTGACCCCAAGCAGGCTGACACTGGAGGCTTTCCTCTTAACCACAGACTTCCATCAGAGAACATAAAGGGGAAGTAAAGGACCCGACGAGAACAGGATACTGGGGTAGGGATTTACTGTAGCCACCCTCAAAAGGCAGACACAAGAGGTGGATGGCTTAAAGGAACACTGCACAGTGATTTCTAGTCAATTCAGTTTTCCACCGCTGGGTAACAAATTACCACAAACTTAGTAGTTTGATATAATATCCATGTATTACCTTACAGTTCAGTCTAAATTTGTGGTTGGTCTTCTGTAATATTTTTAAAGAAACACAGTTTTATTATTTTAACTTTAGGCAACAATTTGCTCTATGACAACAACTTTGCAGAGCACGGGTCTGAGGAAACATGATTTTATGACTATGTAAGAATTATGGATGTATCTGAGATGCGTGTTTCTCAAAAATGAGTGCTCCTAAGATTTTTGAAATCAGTTTATGACCCCATAGAATTCCTCATGCAAATTCACTCAACAAATACTTAGGCTGTTCTGAGTTCTAGAGAATTATGAAGACGTCTAAAACCCCTTAAATTATTTAATAATTTAGCATGGTGCTAACAGTGAAAAAGAGCAGAATTAAGGAAGCTACTGGCCAGAAAACCAGAAGAGTTCAAAGAAATGAGAAGTGAGGAGAGGAAGCAGCAGCCAGGCAGACTTCCTGAAGGAGGTGACACTAATAGCTGGACTGTTAATCATTACATAGAGAGCCCATGCTCTGGCTTCAGATGCTCTGTTCCATCTAGTCCTTTCCTTACTCTCCAGACTCATCCTATGCTACCTTGAACACATGAAGCCCTTTTCTGTCCCTGAACCTTTGCTCTTCCCATCTCCTCTGTCTAGAATGCTGTTCCTTCAGATTCTTCACCCAACTGGATTATTCTCAACCCTCAGCTCTCAATTTAAATGTCACCCACCCAGAGAGACTGTCCCTCAGCTCCCTACTACGTCAGTCCCTTCTGTCCCTCTTCTTGACCCCCTGCCACCCACCAAATTACTGGAAAGAATAACAGCAGTATTCAATGCTGACATGAGGAGGTGTTGCTGTTATCTCCATTTTACAGATGAGTGAGCTAAAACTAAGTCACCGTCCCAAGGTCACACAGTAAGAGAGGAAGCTGGGATTTGAGTCCAGGTTGGATGATGCCACAGTCCTTAATTTAACTGTTACATTCTAGGTTTTTCTACATATTATAAATCCTATAGGTATTCATTTACAAAGTCAGAAAAATAGAAGAAAGAAGGTAGGGGAAGAAAAGAGCCCATAATCTAGCCTCCCAGCTGACTCAGTAATCTCTTAGATTACATACTCCTGACCACTTATCTGCCAAAGTTGACTTTGCAATTGGCCATACTGTAGGCCTTAAAATAGGCCATACCTACTTTTTTTCATTAACAGCAACTGAAAATCTCCTGCCAGGGCATCTTTCATTTCAGAACAGTAGTATCTGTTTGAACCAGGTACCTCCTCAGGTCCAGGTGGCCAGTGAAGCACATTACAGCTCATCCTCACAACAACGCTTTTAGGTTGGTTCTTTATTATCCCCATTTCACAGACAGATGAAACTGAGGCTCAGGAATATGTAATAACTTGCCTTAAATCACCATTAATAAATGGCAGGGATGGAACAGGAGGTCTGTACAGCTTCTGAATTCCTACGGCATAACTGTTTGCAATGTCTAAGAACCAAGTGTTCCCTTGATGAAATGATGGGGAGAGTTGTGGGTGAGGAAAGAAGACTGTTCCCAGCCTCCAGGTCTGCCCTGCCAGCTTGGTTGGGGATACGTGGGTGAGAAGGTCTGAGTCTGCAGGGAACTGGGTAGGGTGAAAAAATACCTGACAAATGGAGGATTTTCAATTGGTTATTTTAAGTAAAACAGCTTCTTGTAATACATGCCTTGTGTGGGAGCAAAACAAACATTAATTAAAGGAGACGCACGCACTATTATTTTCTCTCCCATTTGCTAATGGTTTAGGGTCTATTTTTAAAAAGCCCACAACATCCCACATTTAAATCTGCTGCCTACTCTAAGGACTTTGAATGCCAGATATGCTGAGCCACAGATGACAATTCAGACCCTCACGTGACCCACCAAAGCAGAGACCCAGTCTCCCAGCACCATTTCACTTCTAAAATCAGCTGGTAGATCAGCAAAGGGTAGGGGCTCTCAGGAGGGTACAGGAAAAACATATGTTTGAGTATTATGGGCTGTCCAGCAGGCAGCTAGCTATAAAGAGTGGTTTTTTCTAAGAACTTACCCCAAAAAGTGTATGCTGGAGGAAGTTCCATTTCTAACACAAGTGTGATGCCCCCAATCCTGTGTGTCTAGGAACTATGGATGAGTGGTCCTGGAGACCTGAGAAGGGCAACCTTGAGAGAGGTGGTAGCCCTGGTTCAAGCTGCACCCACTTTCAGCACAATGAAATCATACCATTGGAATTCAGTGGACCCAGGTTCACACATAAGCTCCATCACCTGCTTTGTGGGCTTAATTATTTCATCTCTCTGACCCTCAGTTTCCTCATTTATCAAAAGGGGGGTGGGATATGCTTATGTGGCCTGAAGAGAGTAATGGGCATTAGAAGAATGAATGTCAAGTATTCTATGCACTAACCAGTTCACAGTAGGTGCTCAGAGAACAGTAGCTACTGCTGCTGGGTGGTTAATATGCTTTGGGCATGTTCTTGTCCCATGTCCACACCATAGTACAAGCTGTTCCTGCTCCAGAAAATACCTTTCTTTCTATTTCAGAACGCCCAAAGCCTGCCTGCCCTGCATATCCCCAGTAAATGGCTCCTCTTTCAGATTTACCCAGTTGGGCATGGCTTTCTGCACCTCTGTACTTTCACAGCACTTAATCAGTGAAAATAGGATCATGTTGTTCCCCACCCGGTGCTGTTCTCCCCAGTCCAGGTATCACAATTGCTTCATGTGTGTCACGTTCATTCCATTAAATTGATCTTCTTAAGAAGAAACTTCTGAAGTATTCCTCATCAGGCTTGGTATGTAGTCCGTGTTCAATAAACATTGTGCCATCCTTCATTTATTCAGCATATGTTCAATGAGCACCTACTAGGTGCCAGGCACCCTGCTAGGTTCCAGGGATACAGCAGTGAATGACAAAGCCCCCTGCCCTCTCTGAACTTCCATTTTAGTGGGAGCAGACAGATAATAATGAATAAACAAATCAATAAATATATGGTTATTTAAAGAACACATTAGCCTTTGATAAACACTATGAAGAAAAGAAAACAAGATAAGATGAGAGAGATGGATGGCAGAGATAGTGCTTGGAGGGGCATATGTGAGGAGCTAATGTCTGAGCAGAAACCTGGGTACTGGGACAATTTCAGGGAAGTAAGTTCCAGGTTGGGGAACAACTGCATATGTCTTAATGTGGGAAAGACTTTGGTTTGTTCTAGGAACTGGAACAAAGCCAATGAGGCAGGGTCAGAGCCATGGCAGGAAAGATGGTACCAGTCAAGATTAGAGGAGGGCCAGAGGAAGTTGACCTGATCAAGGCATTTGGATTTTACTGTCTATGTGTGACAGATTTTAAGTGGGGTGGGGAACAACAAGATCCTATTTACAGTTTTACAAGGTCTCTCTGGCTATTGTGTGGACGTAGGTTGTTCAAGAACAAGAGAAGAAGCAAGGAAATGTGGTGCTAGTATATATTCAATAGTATCTAGAATGTTACCAGGGACTGTGGAGGATGATTGGATTTGATGGACTGGAGGTGAGGGAAACAGACAAATCAGAACTGTCCACCTGGTGTTTGGTTTAAATAGCAGGGGGCACCATGGTGTCATTTCCTGAGATTAGGAAGATGGAGAAGAATAAGTGCTTCATTTTCAGAAGGACAGGAGATTGATATTTAGGAGCTGTTAGCATCCACATATGAAAGTTATGGGCTTGGAGGAGATCATCTGTGGTAAGAGGGTAGACAGGGATGGGAAGAGGGCTGAAGCCTGAGCTCTGGACACAACAGGAACTTAAGATTAAGCAAGAAAGGAAAAGCCAGCAATGCAGGCTAAGCAGGACCAACATGCAAAGTACACGGAGACTAAAGAGAGCAGGGAGCCTAGAAGCTAAGCGGAATGTTTCCAGAAGAAATCATCATCACCACCACCACCACCATCATCATCGCTGTATCATCACCATCACCACCTCCATCACTACCACCACCACCACCACCACCATCATCATTATATTATTGCCATCACTACCACCATCACCACCACCACCACCACCATCATCATCACTGTATCATTACCACCACCACCTCCATCACTACCACCACCACCACCATCATTATATTATAACCATCACCACCACCACCATCACCACCACCACCACCATCATCACTGTATCATCACCACCACCACCTCCATCACTACCACCATCATCACCACCACCACCATCATCATTATATTATCGCCATCACCACCACCACCACCATCATCATGTCATCGTCATCAACACATCAAGTGAACATCTTGAGTCCTGCTGAATCTGTGCTAGATGCAAAACTTGACTTGCTCATCAAATTCTCACAATTCATGAGATGAAATTCAGGATCTCCATTTTCAATTATAGAGACTGAAACTTAGAGAGTGAACCAAAGAATCACCAAATATTAAAACATGGACAGATTGATCTACATTCATTCCTTTGTGAACTATAGCCACACTACACTCCTAAAGCTTATCTCAATAGAAAATAAAAGGAACATAAGACCGTCCCTCTTCGAAACACAGCTCGGCAAATTCTACAAGAAGAATACCAGGCTCTTGTTGGAGCTTGTTGTCCACCCCCCAGTTTTCCACCCTGGGACTCAGCACAGGAGCCCAGGCCCGCCCCTCCTCTGGGTCTGGAACACAGTGGCCAGCAGCTGGGCAATTAACATGACTCACTTCCACTCTACCAGGGAAGTGCTGAGTGATTTGCAGCTGGTGAAAATGGGATACTTTGCCACTCAGGCATAGCATCTTGGATGAAGGGGACTCATCAGTGGAATTGTTGTAGTTGGCCAGTTATTTACCCCAGTCTGGGAACTTCAATGTCTGATACCAAGTGAGCCTCTCTCTGAACATAGCTCAGCCGAATAATTAGTCAAGATGGACCTTAATCTCTCAGTAATTTAGAGGAGGGCCATCCAAGTCCTTGCCTTCATGCTCCTGTTTCCATTACTTTTTAAAAATAGCCATTTGAAGCAGATGACCAAGGGAAATAGCTTGAGCTCAGTGACCTCTTGAGCTCAGCTGAATGAAGGCACACAGGAGGTGTCCCTTCTGTCTCCTTCCTCTTGGACAAAGCTTTTGAAATAAAGAAGAATGTCCATATCTAACTCCTTGTGACAGATGTCCTGGGCAGGGGAGAGATGGATGAGATCAGGAGCTGATTTCTATTTAACGCCATTCCACTCCCTACACTGGCCCCATGTATCTGCTTTCCTAAAGGCCCCTGGCCACAGCACCTGCTGCCCCATCTGCAACCAGGACATTGCTCCAAACACTGTCTGTACACCTCCATCCTGAAACACTCTCTCCATTCCAGGCCCTGAGCTACAGGCTTCACTGGTACTTGTTCCTTTCTCAGTACTAAGAATACCTTTAAGATGAGTACTAGCACTCCATTTATGAAGAAACAAGCACAAAGAGATTGAATGACTTGCCTAATGTCACACAACCAATAAGTTAACACGGCAGGACCATCCTGTCTCGTCTGTCCCCTGAGCCTATTCTCTTAAACAACACCTTCACCTTTCTCCATGAGGATAGCACAGAAGTAACTGGCAAATGGATCACTGTAATACTTTATCTAGGTGTTTGTGAGCGGTACTAATAACTGGATGCATGCTCAGTCACTCACTCAGGTCCAATGCTTTGTGACCCCATGAACTGTAGCCTGCCAGGTTCCTGTGCCTGCCAGGAGGTTGCCATTTCCTACTCCAGGGGAACTTCCAGATCCAGGGATCAAAACCTAAGTCTCTCGTGGGCAGGCAGATTCTTTACCACTGCACCACCTGGGAAGCCTAATAACTGGATAGATGATTTTAAAAAAAAGTCAAAATAGTGTATTCACTTCAATCAAAGATCTCTGTGATTCAGAGTAAGACTGAGGGCAGAAGTCACTGAACTACAGGCCACAGGCTGCATCCAAGTTGTAAGGGAATCCAGCCATGTGCACGTGTGTGCACATTTTCTGTGGCTGTTTCCACACTACACCAGCAGGGATGAGGAGTACAGCAGAAACTATAAGGCCTTCATAGCCTGAAATATTTACTACCTGGCCTTTTACAGAAAAAGAAAAAAAAATGCCCACTACCTTGTCTAGAAAAACAAATCCAAGCTGTGAGATTAGAAATACACATTTAAAGGCCTGTGGTGAATCCGAATCCATGACCAAGAAGGAAATGCTAGCTATCAGAACCCAAAGATGGTCCAGCCAGATCCTTACTGCCTTTCATTAGCACCAAGTTATGCACTTAATGGTATGCCTAGTGTTTCATTGACCAAAGGAAAAAAATGTCATTTTCAGAGGAGACCAGCATCTAGCGGGAAGCATCTGGCTCCCCGGGCCATGTCAGAATGCATTTACCCGGTGGGCAAGGAGTGGCAATTGAGCATTTCTCTCTCTCACTGCCTCTGCCCCTATGGATCACCAAATCCTTATATGTCTTCACCTCTCCAGTCAGCCTGCTTCTCCCACTGTCTATGGGCCCTGTTTTAGTTTAACCCATCATCATCAATGTTAAAGAGTAAATACCATAAATAATCATAGTGACATCTTAAATCATCACCCCGGCATGGTTAGCATTTTAAGAGCAGAATGATCGTGGTATAACAGGGATACAGAAAGGGCTACCCAGTGCTCTGCTGACAAAGGCAGGGAAGTTCACAGAGAAGGTGATACCCCACTCAGCTCCTTCTAATCTCTAGCCCCCCTCTCTTCTCCCACCTTGGCAGTCTCCTACTCACACTTCAAAACCCAGTACAAGTTTCTCCTCTGCTGGTAACTTTTCCCAAGCTCTGCTTAGCAAGCACTTCTGTGTCGTAGTATTGCTTTCTTACTTGTCACATGATCAAGATAAAGCTATAATTACTGTTTATGATTATTTATATAACATAGTAATGATGGCTTTACTGAGTGATCGCTATGCTCCAGACTCTATGCTCCAAACATAGCACTCCACAGAGAATCAAAGTATCTGACCCCAAAGCCTATGTTTGCCCACCACGTTCCCATTTTCTTCCTGGAAGGAAGACACTGTGGTGTATTCACTTTTATCTCCCCCAGGCCCCGTGCCCAACAGTACCTATCATATAAGCAATGTTTGTAAAATGAGTGATTAATCAGTATGGTATATGCAGTTCAAAAATTTCCTGTCTCTTGGTGATCCAAACCCAAACCTAGGTACTTCTGTGAAGAGACTTGACAAATGTAATTAAAGTCCCAAGCCAGTTGAATTTAACATTATCCAAGTGGACATCACCCAATCCGATAAGCCCTTTAAAAGCAGAGCGTTTTCTCCAGAGCTAGAAGTCAGAAAAATTGGAAGAATTAAGGGGTTTGCCACACACTCACTTGCTTGAAGGTGGAGAAGGCAGATGATGAAGGATGCTGGCACCTTCCAGGAGCTGAGACCAGCCTCTGGTTGATAGCCAGCAAGGAAATGACAGCCTCATTTCCACAACCACAAGGAGATGAACGCTGCAAACAGCCAGTGAGCATGAAAGAAGACCCCAACCTCCAAATGAGGACCACAGCCCCAGCCAATGTGCTGATTTCAGCCTGGTTAGACACTAAGTAGAGTCTAGACACCCTCACTCAGACTTCTGACCCACGGAGCCAGGAGACCATCAGTGAGTCACCAAACTTACAGTGACTTGTTATTCAACAACAACAAACAAAATGCAAACAGGTTTCTAATTCTGTGGAGGTGATGGTGGCCAAACTGCTTTGTGTGGATTCCAAAGGTTCTGCGGAACATTACAAGAGGTGAACATTCCTGGGCATGTATCCAGACAAAACTTTAATCCAAAAGATGCATGCAGCCCTATGTTCATAGCAGCATCACTCACAACAGCCAAGACAGGGAAACAACCTATCCATAAAGATAAAGAAGATGGTACATATATGCAATGGAATACTGCTCAACCATACCAATAATGAAATAATGCTCTTTGCAGCAACATGGGTGGGCCTAGAGACTGTCATAATAACTGAAGTAAGCCAGGCAGAGGAAGATAAATATCATATGATATCACTATATGTAGTATCTAAAATTGGACACAAATGAACCTATGGGAAACAGAAAAAGACTCAAGGACACAGAGAACAGGAATGTGGCTGCCAAGGAGGAAAGGGTTGAGGAAGGGATGGAGTGGGAAATTGGGGTGAGCAGATGTAAACTATTATACACAGGATGGATAAACAAGGTCCTACTGAATAGTAGAGAGAACTATATTCACTATCCTATGATAAACCATGATAGGAAAGAATATTAAAAAAGGATGAATATGTGCATAATTGAATCACTTTGTTGTATAGCAGAAATTAACACAACATTGTAAATCATCTACACTTCAATCAGTCAATCAAAATAGTCCCAAAGTTAAAAAAAAAGAGGTGAGTGTTGGCCATGATCCAGCATCATAGAGTCGTCATGGGGTGAGGAAGTCCATGTCCTTCTACAGACAGATCAGAAGCTGGTGAAGTAGGGAGCACTCTGCAGTGACTGGAGTGGGCAGGAAATACCAAGTCCCAGGTCCTAGTCCCAGCTCTGCCTCACTGTGTGACCCTGGACAAGTGCCTTTACGTCCCTGACCTGTGGTCCTTTGATCTGTCAGATGGGGGGCATTCATTCCTCTCCTGTCTACTTCACAGGGGTATGAATCAAGTTCAAGTAAGATAAAAGTCCAACAAGCCACATAAATTGTGGTCAATTCTGGAGGAATATAGTGTTTCCTCAATCACCTAGGAAGTTTGGCGAAGAGCTATGCCATATTATAAGACTAATAAAATTCAGGTGAAGAGCTATGCCAAGCTACAAGACTAATAAAATTCAGGTGATTAGGCAGAACTTCAAGGGGTTCAGATTACAGTTGTTCCATTCCTACTAAGAAAAGTGGTTCTTTGCCCTGTGACTCCCTGGGGGAATCATCATCATCATAAAAATAATGTCTTCTGTTTCAACAGCACTTTTCAGAGTACTTTCCCCTCTACCATTTGAATTGCAATAGCTTGTACTCATTAAAGGGAAAAAATGGACTAAGAATCTTTCTAGTTCTGAAAGTTTTGGTTTCCCACCACAAGATAGGGTTAGTTTCACCCACTAAATGGGAAGGAGACTGAGGCCCAGCCAGGTAGGCAGCTTGCCAAGGATATGGGGCTGGTCAGTGAAGCAGCAAAGACTCTCACTGCCAGTCCTTGCTTCTAATATTAAATAACTCCAGCTCTGTGCCTCTGGGATGGAGCTGGGAAAATACAGACTTCTCACATAGAGGCTCGGCTTTGCCTGTGCCAGGTCTGAACTGAAAGGGGGTTCACTCACACTCAAGTTCCATATTATAGACTGAATATAAACAAAGCACTGGAATCATGTCTCATTTTGAAGAGCCCCTTCTTGCAGCCCCTTAGTTATTCCAAGATGACAGTTATTCTCCTGGCTGTGGAGCAGAATTTTTCTTTGCTATTTTCATCAAGTAGGGGATGTGTGGAACCCTCTATAGGGTATGCTACTCTCAATACCCAGCTGATAAATATTAATTAAAGAACAGGGAAAAAGGACCCACAGACCAGGACCTTTCTTGGAAAGACTTTGAGCTTCACCAGATGAGCCCCAAGTGGGGAGACCTTAGCTGGGTCTCAGTTCACATAATGTTGCCATCCTGAACACACAGTTTGGGGCCATGACTCCAGACATGGTGAAGCATAAGCAGGTTAGAATTATCCTGGCCCTGAAAGTTATTCCTGAGCTCTAGAATCTAACATGAATGGAGCCATCCGGTTCTAAAAGAGGTGGCATCCATGCAATTCACTTGTTATTGAGGCTAAGTGTGCACTGGGTGCTAGAGATTCCACATGGCACAAAAGAGCTATAAGTTCCTTTACTCTCAGAGAGAATGTGGTCGAGGGGTACAACTGACAGTCACTCACACAAACAGATGTCAGACATCAACTGTGATGTGAGTTGCATGGGGATCTGAAAGTCATAAGCTCGAATGCTGAAAGAGTGAGGACTAGGCTGAGGTCTGAAGGATGAATAGGGTTGATGCATTGATCACGGGAAAGAGCAGCATGTGCTAAGGGTGAGAGGCTTTTGAGTATGAAGGATCAAACAAATTTCCGTGTGACTGGAGTTACAGAATCCATGTTGTAACGGCAATGGTGAGAGAACCAAGGGCCAGACCACACAGGACCACTGAGGAGTTGAATTTTATTCCAAGTGTAAGAAGAGAGCTTTGATGGGTTTTAAGCAACAAAGAAACAGGACGTAATCAATGTTTTTCAAAAGATCAGGCAGGCTGCCTTGTGGAGAACTGATTAGGCAGAGGAGTGGGAAGATGGGGGGTGGGGAGGTGGACGGAAACAAGAAATCCAGTTCAAGTGCCCTTGTGATCATCCGGAATTGGAAAAGAAGCATCTTCTCAGAACTCTGCACACCTATAACAGCGCTAGTGGTAAAGAATCCGCCTGCCAACGCAGGAGACATAAGAGATACAGGTTCAATCCCTGGGTCAAGAAGATCCCTTGGAGGAGAACATGGCAACCCACTCCAGTTTCTTGCATGGAGAAACCCATGGACCAGGGAGCCTGGCAGGCTACCGTCCATGGGGTCGCAAAGAGTCTGACACAACTGAAGCGACTTGACACGGCACAGAAGGCGAACAGAAGACTGGACCAGTCATCAGAAGACTAGGATGATCTGGCGTACAACTACATATGATTCCTTGGGCAGTAGGAAAATGATTTGCCTCTATGTATCTTATCTTGTTTAACTGTCCAATAGAACCCAAGCATCCTGGCCTACATACTAATGATTTCAAATCACACAATGTCAGAGATAGGCATCTAAGAGGAAGCAGTTGGTCTCTGGTCCCATGTGATGCTTGGCCCTTCCTCTATCTGGTTTATTTTGTGTCCCCAGCACTTAGTACCCTGGAGAACCATGGGCAGGCACCAAGTACATCTCTATAGATGATTTATCACTTGAACATCTTCAGAAATGGGGAAACTCTCTCTCACCCCCAGAATAGCCACCGTTGTACTACACTCCCCATCAAAAATATCTTCCTCTTATTCAGACAGCATCTGTTTCCTGTAACTTCTGCCAAATGCACCTGGATCAGGTCATGTGGCACAAGCCTCACGTCAGTCCTTCAGTGAACACACCTCTCCAAGTCTCTTCTTCCTGTGCAGCCTCCCCTCTTCCTGCAGCTGTTCTTCAAAGGACATAGTTTTGTTGCACTCTCAGGCTTTCACTCCTTTGAATAAGTCTTCTTTTATTTCCCTCTTCCTCTGAAGCATCTAGGACAGTGCTGGCCATAGAGCAAGCAATAAGTATTTGTTGGTTTTCTTGGGGTGAACACTGTCTGCCTAGAGTGAAAAGGAATCTCCCAGGAACCAAAACAAAGTGGAAGAGACAGGAACATAAGAATAATACAGAGAGGGTTGACAAGGTCTCAACAATCAAGCCAGCCAGCAGGCCTGGGTGTTGCTCCTGAGTCAGTGTGACTTGGGACTCCTGAGTTTCTTTATCAGTAAAACTCAGTGGTTTGGACCAGTGATTGCTCTCGATGTTAAGCATGAGGTTCTAGTTAAGCATTGTCACCCCTGAGCTTGAGGCTGTCAGAGCACGTGTTATAAAGGGATTAAGGGTACAGCAGCTTCGGGATGATACTTCCTTAACAAACTGAGCAGGATGGAAGGAGTAATGGAATAACTTTGTCACTATCTGACTGAGTCTGACTTGATGCCACATCTGGCCACCACATAAAATCAGACCATATAACATCAACATCATTGGTAATATCTTTGGGAAGCTCTGGACTTGAAATCTAGCTAAATCCAAACAGTCACAGTAGAACTCTTGTCTGGTCATGTTTCTCTTCACAGCTTTGGGAATAAGAGAAGAGAATATGACAATAATCTCAAGGATGAATTTCTCATGTATGATTGTCATATTTGCCACTTTGATCCAGATTAGACTATCCTTTGTCTTTTATTTCAACCAAGTTCTCTTTCACCATGGTAAGAGGAGAACTGTGCCTGCACTCAACAATGACATTCCCCAAAGTGGCTGAACAGAATGCTGGTGGTGTCTTTTCTTTCTAAAATGTTCTCCCTTCCCTTCCTTCTAAAATCCATCATTTTGGTGGCCTTTGCCAGCCAGGAGGGCATTGGCTAGAAGGCAGTCTGAAAACATTTCTGGACATGATAAAATGTGTGCCACGTGTGTGTAAATGCATTGCATTCACATATGTATATTCAAACATTTGGCATATATGTAACTGCACATAACAGAATATTTATACATGTTGGTGATTTCATGGGCAGGTGTTGACATATCTCTTTGTTGGCATGTGTCTCGATATGTATGCATGTGTGACAGTGAGTGTGAAGATGTACCTGCAGAGCTGTCTCACCCCTGAGTGGCAACCCCACAAGTCCTTATCCACGATAAGGAACGAAAATGCACAGGAGGCTCTGACATTTGGATTCTCACACTCTGCTGACAGAAGAGACGGTTGCAATAGGGCTTGACAGCTCTGCTGATGAGCTGGGGCTAGCCCTTGGCCCCTCCCACATGTGTGTGTGCTAGGCTGATTCAGTCACGTCTGACTTTTTGCAACCCTGTGGACTGTAGCCCGCCAGGTTCCTCTGTCCATGGGATTCTCCAGCCAAGAATAATGGAGTTGGTTACCATTCCCTCTCCAGGGGATGTTTCCGACCCAGGGACTGAACCCACCTTTCTTATGTCTCCTGTATTAGCAGGTGGGTTTTTTACCACTAGCACCACCCATCACACAGCCTTCTATAATTGATGTCTGTGCTCCTGACATCTCTTCCCTTTGGCCTGCAGGTCCTTGTCCGGCCGCATCGTGGGCGGCGTCTGGTGGTTCTTCACCTTGATCATCATCTCCTCCTACACAGCCAATCTGGCCGCCTTCCTGACAGTGGAGAGGATGGTGTCTCCCATTGAGAGTGCTGAGGACCTTGCAAAGCAGACAGAAATCGCTTACGGGACCCTAGAAGCGGGATCTACGAAGGAGTTCTTCAGGGTAGGGACATCCCTTGTCCGGGGCACTTCCACAGAAGGGAACCAATACCGTCATTAAAATATCCCTCTCAGAGAGCATGAGATTACAGGCAACTGCTTAAGTGAGTGTATACCAGGGACACTGAGAACATTTCTCAGCTTTATACAGATCCCCCAAACACCCTCCATTTCTATATTCATGGACTTCAAAGCTCTTCCACTGAATTAGACCCCCTCACATACCCTTGTCTGTACCAGGTTCTTTGAGGACTGCAGACTGTATGATAAACAATTCCCTTCCTGCTCCCACAGGCACCTTCAGTCTTGTTAGTTACTGATTACAAACAGTTGTTTTTTGTTTGTTTTTTTTTTAATCTCTGAAAACCCTAGTTTGTCATCCCCATGGCAGCCGAGAGCTCCTTGGCAGCCCCAACCCAGAGTCACTCAGTCCTCCATCGACAGTTAATTAAGATGTGTGAAGGGCTGTGGGAGCTGCAGATGATAGAGAGATCCGAGAACAAACACCCCAAGCCTGTTTTCCCGTCCTCCCTGCCACTTACGCTGTCTTCATGCTCCTGGAGATGAGATTTTCCTGATAGTTCACACCCAGCAACTGTGAGTGCGGCCTCAGTGCTGGGGGCACTGGGGTGAGGCGGAGGGGACATATTAATTTTCTGCATACTGTTGCCCAGAGCACTCTGCAGCTCAAACTGTCTGCAGCCCCTCTCCCCGCTGTGACCATCCTATCAGGTCAAAATGCATCTTGCCATTGCCCTGCTGTGTGTTTTGGTGGTTCTGAGCCCGGAAGGTGATCTGAAAATCTGGGCACAGCTGATTTTATCTATTTCTCAGTTTCCTATAAGAGAATATTCAATATATTGTAGATCCCATGATTTGTCCGGGGTATTTCTTTTCCTAATTTGAGATCCTCCCTCCCTTTTCTCCTTTCTTTTTTTTCTCCCCCTGCCCAGGACATTGTTGCTTGAATGATGAATCTTCATGTAAAGAATCAAATATTTCAAGTTAGCAAGGAACTGAAAGGTGACCATGCCCAAACTCCTCATGGAACAAATGGGGAAAGTTATCAGTAGATAGAAGCCTGGAATCCAGGGATCTTCACCCCCAGGCCAGTGTGCACACTGGTACCCACTTATGAAACAAATCACCTAGTTTACTTGATTAAAGACTATCTTAAAACTCCCTCTACCAAATGCTTCACTAACATTCCCAGTAACTATCTCCATTCATTTTTCCTTGAGAGCTAGAATTTTCCTGGGCCCAAATATCTTTTGAGATCAGCTGGCTCAAACAACAACCTAAATATATGTCAGTATTTTGCCAACTCCTGTTGATATCAAGAAAATAATCCTGATATTGTGCATGAGGAATAATGACATATTACATATATAAAGAAATCTGTAATCTACGTATCAATCACTAGATTAGATAGGTTGGCTGACTCTAGTAGTAACTATCTTTAAAAAATATAGTCCCTTTGTATGGCTGAGTCCCTTTCGTGTCCACCTGAAACTATCACAACATTGGTGATTGGCCTATCAGTTCAGTTCAATTCAGTCACTCAGTCGTGTCCGACTCTTTGCGACCCCATGAACTGCAGCAAGCCAGGCCTCCCTGTCCATCACCAACTCCCTGAGTTTACTCAAACTCATGTCCATTGAGTCGGTGATGCCATCCAGCCATCTCATCCTCTGTGGCCCCCTTCTCCTCCTGCCACCAATCCCTCCCAGCATCAGGGGCTTTTCCAATGAGTCAGCTCTTCGCATCAGGGGGCCAAAGTATTGGAGTTTCAGCTTCAACATCAGTCCCTCCAATGAACACCCAGGACTGATCTCCTTTAGGATGCGCTAGTTGGACCTCCTTGCAGTCCAAGGGACTCTCAAGAGTCTTCTCCAACACCACAATTCAAAAGCATCAGTTCTTCGGTGCTCAGCTTTCTTTATAGTCCAACTCTCACATCCATAAATGACCATTGGAAAAACCATAGCCTTGACTAGACAGACCTTTGTGGACAAAGTAATGTCTCTGCTTTTTAATATGCTGTCTAGGTTGGTCATAACTTTCCTTCCAAGGAGTAAGCATCTTTTAATTTCATGGCTGCAATCACCATCTGCAGTGATTTGGGAGCCCAAACAAATACAGTCTCACACTGTTTCCACTGTTTCCCCATCTATTTGCCATGAAGTGATGGGACCAGATGCCATGATCTTAGTTTTCTGAATGTTCAATTTTAAGCCAACTTTTTCACTCTCCTCTTTCACTTTCATCAAGAGGCTTTTTAGTTCTTCTTCACTTTGTGCCATAAAGGTGGTGTTATCTGCATATCTGAAGTTACTAATATTTCTCCCAGCAATCTTGATTCCAGCTTGTGCTTCTTCCAGTCCAGTGTTTCTCATGATGTACTCTGCATATAAGTTAAATAAGCAGGGTGACAATATACAGCCTTGATGTACTCTTTTTCCTATTTGGAACCAGTCTGTCGTTCCATGTCCAGTTCTAACTGTTGCTTCCTGACCTGCATAAAGGTTTCTCAAGAAGCAGGTCAGGTGGTCTGGTATTCCCATCTCTTTCAGAATTTTCCACAGTTTATTGTGATCCACACAGTCAAAGGCTTTGGCATAGTCAATAAAGCAGAAATAGATGTTTTTCTGGAACTCTCTCGCTTTTTCGATGATCCAGCAGATGTTGGCAATTTGATCTCTGGATCCTCTGCCTTTTCTAAAACCAGCTTGAACGTCTGGAAGTTCACAGTTCACGTATTGCTGAAGCCTGGCTTGGAGAATTTAATTGCCTATACGCCAATACAAAATAAAAAGTTTAAAAATATAGTCCCTTATATGTGTTTAGGGTTTCCCAGGTGCTCAGCGGTAAAGAATCCACCTACCAGTGCAAGAAACATGGGTTCAATCCCTGGATCGGGAAGATGCCCTGGAGGAGGAAAGGGCAATCCACTCCAGTATTCTTGCCTGGGAAATTTCATATACAGAGGAGCCTGATGGGCTAAAGTCCATGGGGTCACAAAGAATCTGACACAACTAAGCACACACGCGCATACACATACACACACACGAGCATATGTGTTTAACACTTGTCCATTTACAAAGCATTTTCAAAAGCTAGACATCAATAGCCCTAAAATACATCTATTTAATACCTGCCAATGAAGGGACACTTTTTGGGAATAACATCACACAGGACAATGCTGATTTGTTGTACTGGATCATGGACCCTGACCAAAAGCCTGCTAGATGAAAGGTTAGATTCTGTGAAGGACCCACAGAAGGGAAGATGTCCCCTATCCCCAGGTAGTGCCCACAAACTTGAGACCTGTGCCCAAGTGTGAATGGCTCTCAATCCTTAACAGTCTAGCCTGGATATCCAGTGAGTGACCGGACTATGTGTTGTAGAGGAGTATCAATCCTCACAACATTCCTTCTAAAGTGAGGGCCACACAGGCCATGCAGATGAATCACATGGGGAGCTTCTGAAAAAAATTTATTCTAGGCCCCACCCCAGACCTGCTGAATCAAAATCTCTAGGTTTAGAGCCTGGGTCCTGCATATTTATAGTCTCCATACATGATTCTGGTGCCCACTAGAGTTTGAGAACTATTGTCCTTGGAGCCAAGATAGTCTTGGAATACACAATACTTGTTCTGACCTGTGAGATAATGAGTGGAATGTGGCTGGAGAGAACCAGCATCTCCAGGGGAGTGAACAAATGAGGTGAAGTCACAAAGGAAGGAAGGTCTAAAATGAGTTCAGGAGGAAATGAGGAAAGCAGCTTGGCTGGGTGTAGAGGCTTTTGAAATGTTAGCAGAAGACCATATCAAGTCCCAAGTTATTAACTTTATCAGACAACAAATTACATTCTGAGAACAGTCTTGCAATATGAGATGACTGTAACTTGGCACCTATGATCTAAAAATTCTTCGTTGTTGTCTTTTAATAATGAACTCAGATTCCAACTGTAGTCAGCTCTCCACTTCTTCAGGACTGTGTAAATATGACCTTATTGAACAATGGATAGATCCTTTGATGTCTTTAAGAGTCAGACAGAGCCCCAGTTTCTTAACTCTTCCCATGTTTAAGAGGAATCTAACTACTTAGCAGTAATTAAAAGATTCTGAGTTCTCCTATTCATTCTGTATTTGCAAGATATTTGTGCTTAGGAGCCTACTGGTACTAATTAGAGCCTCTTATTTTGCAATCACTCATAATTTGTTTCTTCCTGAGCTAATCTCGCTCATGAATGTGTGATCAAGCCACATTCAGCTCTTCATTAGTGTGTGTGCACCGACCTCCATGCCAAGCGCAGCCCGTGCTTCATTCCAGCTTTGTTCTGTCCCTGGCCAGAGGTCTAAAATCGCCGTGTTTGAGAAGATGTGGACGTACATGAAGTCAGCAGAGCCATCCGTGTTTGTGCGGACCACAGAGGAGGGGATGATCCGAGTAAGGAAATCCAAAGGCAAATACGCCTACCTTCTAGAGTCCACCATGAATGAGTACATTGAGCAGCGGAAACCCTGTGACACCATGAAGGTGGGAGGTAACTTGGATTCCAAAGGCTATGGCATTGCGACGCCCAAGGGGTCCGCCCTGAGGTAAGTAGCCAAGATTTGCTTCCTCGGTACTCCCTCTCCCTTCCCTGCCTCAGAAGGGAAGCTGCTGTATCTGCCACATGCTCCAGCGCTACACGGGAGCTGTCGAGAGGTCTCTTCTCGGATACCTGTGGGCCTGGGAGATTCCAGCCACCTGCGATCTTCAGCCCGGAGGTTGGAAATTGACCCGGGGGCCTCAGCTTGCTCTGACTGTCGCTGCCCGCGTGCTCTTTCTCCATGCCTCGTCTCACCCCTCCCAGTGTTCAACATTGATGAACCTTGTGTTTCTATTGTGTGACTTGTAACATGCCACCCTTTACCAGACACCTCCACATCCAACTGGGCCACAAACAGGGTTCTCCAGCAACCTGAATTCTTTGAAGGTGGTTTGTAATGTTTGTCGCCAAAGAAACAAACACGTGGTCCAAATGAAAAATCAAGTCATTTGAGTCCTAAGATTCTAGCCATCGAAACTGAAATGACACCAATTGAGTGTCGGCACCCATTCTGTCCTAGATGCTGATTTCTTGAGCAAGAAATAGGTAGTTCAGGAAAGAAGCAAAGAGGACTTTATTTTCACATTAAGAGTCTCTGGTATGCATTCCAAAGAGTTATGGCAGAGTCTTATAGAACTAAAGTCAAAAGGCCTAGATTTAACTTCGAGATTTACTAATGACTGTCTTACAAAAGGTAAGACATATCATCTCCCCGACCTTCAGTATCCTCATCTATAAAGAGAGGATAATCACCTAATCCTTTCCTAGGTTTAAAGTGGTTTTAAGTTCAAATGGAATAAACTATACAGAAGGTAATTACAGGCAATAGAGTGTGAAGTCACCTGTAAGATATTATGTCAATTACAGAAGGATTAAATCATTTTAGGGAAGAGTAAAGCATTCAAGGAAAGGTGAGAGTGTGTAAAAGTTTGTAAAAAGATGGAGAGGGGCTCCTAACCCATCATGACATGACATCCAGAGCCACCTCTGCCTCCATATCATTCAATTATTTCAATAATATTGATTCCTACAACAATCTAGGCACTAGGCTAGGAGTTGGAGCTACAATTTGGGGGTAAGACAAACATGGTCCCTGTCCCCATGGAACTACATTCTTGAAGGGAAGAAAGACATTAAACAGATGATTATTGTTTAATGGTCCACGACTAGTATGATAGTCTATAAAACGGGACATAGAGGACACCTACTTTCAACAATTTGGCAGAATAAAACTTCCACTATAAAACACCTAGATATACTGGAGAAAGATATAACAAGTAGCCTTTTAAATGCAAGTTAAGAAATTTCTACACCAAAAAGGAAATCAAAACCATAGTAATAAGCTAATTACACTGAGGCTGCCCTAAGCAGGAAAAAGTTATAAATTATGTGACAACATATAATACATGAGCAAGAATAAGAAGTAAAAGTAAAAACATAAAAGCAATCAACAATACTTTTAAAAGAAAAAGGCAATATCATAAAAGACCAGACATATTTAGAAAAGTACCAGTTAGGATTTAGAAAAGAAAAGTAGTCATTAATATAGAATGTCAGTGAAAGTGTTAAACAGCAAATTAGACAGAGTTAAAGAGAAAATTAGTGTACCTGAAAAAATCAGATAAAATTCCCTAGAATATCACATAGAAAGATAAAAAATTATAATAAAGAGGTGAAGAGACATGAGAAAGAAAAAAAAAACCCCAGGTGCATCTTCTTTAAGTTCCAGATGGAGACAAGAGAGGGTGAAGCAGGAGTAATATTTGAAGGGAATTTTCCAGAATTTATGGAAAACATAAATACTCAGATTCAAAAATTTTGACTCCCAAGCCAGATAAAAAGATGAAAACCAGCAGCTGGTTCAGTCGAAATTACAGAACAGTAAAGATAAAGAGAAGATCTCAAATACAACCAGAGATAACAAGGTCCAACTGGAATGCAGGATGGGTGGGATATGACTGAGAAGACTCTTCCAAGGATACTTTTTTCCAAGCTGAAATATGATGTATCAATAGGAGTTAAGTAAGGTCAGTGAAGGGAGGGGTAGAGAACAGTCTGGGCAGAGGGAACGGAACGTGCAAAGACTCTTAAGACAAGAAATTATGGTACAGCTGATAAACCAAAAGAAGCTAAATCCTCCTAGAACACAGATAATAACTAAGAGAAAAGGTTTAGCTATGACTAGAGAATGATAAAGTGTAAATAGATTGTGTTAAGGATTTTTGTCCTTATCTGAATAGAAATGAAAATATATTGAAGAATTTTAACTGTCCAAATATCAGGAAATAAACATATCTGTAGGAATATAAAAATAATTGAATGTGACCTAATAAAAGGAAACAAAATGGCCTGGTATTTTATAAATCATGCATTTTTGTCTGGAAGAACTTAAAAAGCTCTTTGTACACATTTAGGCAAAGTTCAAAGAGGCTCCAGAGGACAGTGCTTGGCAAGAGACTTTGAGATACTTACAAAGCATCACCCTAGAAAGGCCCAAATGCACTTTTATAGGTCCAGGAACACCAATGATGCTGCACTGTTATAATTTACTGAAGGTTTTATTAAGTCAGGGACCTCATGTGATCCAAATATTTGGATGCAAAGTTGAGGGCAGGGGAAAGGTACAGAAAGTGACATGAACTGCCCACTCAATACATTACCTCCATCTCCCTATCCCACACATGGATGCCTGGAACATAGTGACAAAGTCAGTAACATGAACACAAATCTCAGGTCAGCTGGCAATTCAAATGACTTTCCACCATAATAAAAGCTACTGCTGAGTGACTGCCTACCACATGCCACACACTGTACTATGCATTATCTCATATTAGCCTCTTGATCTCCCTATGAAGTACCACCATCCCCATCGTACGGGTGAGGAAACAGCAGCACAGAACTAAGTTACCTGACCAAGTGGACACAGCTAACAAAAGGAGCCAGATTTCAAGTCCAGGCAGTCTGACTTCACAGCCCGTGGTTGTTCTTACTCTAACACTGTGCTGGGGTCCGTGACCGACAGCGCCATTAAAGGCAGAAGACTGGTCTTAGACCAGGTTTCCCAGTACCTATGCAAATGGGTCAAACAATAACCATCAACTCAAAGATTTGCACATGGACTTTTAGAGCCCAGAGCATCTACTCACCACTTTGAAGTCTAAAGGTGATAGTGAATGCTCACTTTAATGCACTTCTTTTTTTAATGCACCACTTTTTTGAGCAGTAACACTGCCTTTATGGGTTTTACATGATCAAAGTTTCTTTCTGGGATAAGCATTGAAAATAGTTCAACTCTATATTAAAGAAATACTTAATTCTATTGCTTATATCTCTGTAAGACATAACAAGTCATTTACTGTTTGGAGAAAAAAAAGAGCAAGATAAAAGGAAAGAGCAATGAAAAGGAACATCTTCCAAGTCAGACCACTGGTGGTTAATGTGCACGTCAAGAATACATAAATGGTGGCCATATGCCCACAGCTCTCTCCCAGTTCTCCTTTCTTTCCACTGGCAACCTTTATGATAGCCATGGGGCTCCCTGACTCAAAAACAGAAGAGCAACTCTCATCCTAAGAGGGCCTTGAGTTGTTGGTCTGGGAAAAGCCCTCCTCCCTCTAGGGGATTCTACTTCTCATCTCTGCAATAAAAGGAATCATTCTAGCAACCAGTAGTGTAGAGGTCCCAGGAAACATGCCATTGCAAAACAGCTGCAGAAACTATGAGTAAATAACCACATATGCACACATACAGTCCAGCCAGTTTTCCTTCATGTCTCTGCCTCACTCAGCCAGATTATGCTGATTCCTCCAGGCATGGTCGAATACCAGCAAATCATGGCAAATGAACTGCCACAGACACATGTGCCCGCCCCAACAATCTCAGATCCACTGATCTGATCCCTGCAAATGGTTCTGCATGGCAGAGATGGGAAGTGAGCAATGGCATAAAGGGTAGTAATGATACACAATACCTTTGGTCCCCACTGAAAAGGGGCTTCAAGGTGCTTAAAGATGATACAGCAGAGGAAAGCAGTGTTGTCCTCGAAGTATTTAGAATCACAGAAAATACCTTTCTAAACACTGTCTAACCATTCACAGAACTGCAGACTCTTTAGGAGTGTTCACACCACAGATGTTGCAAACTTCTCTTCCACCCTGTGAAAGGTGGGACTCCTGCAGTCCTCACAGGAAGGTGTGCTCCAGACTTAGTGCCAGTGTCCACGGCAAGAAAGGACCTCCCTGGCGGTCCCGTCCACCACGTGCTCTCCAGAAAGCTAGACCTGATCACACCTGCAGGACATTGACTCCCTTCCAGCCTGCCTCCTCCAAGAAGCATCAGGCTCCTCCAAGGCGGATCACCCAGCTCTGCCCCATAAGGTCAGAGAACTGATAGCTAAGGCCCAAATGTTCCTCTAAAACTTGCCAAGTCTACTTGGCAGGGGCCAGGCGTGTCCCTACGGAACCGTAAAAGGCTGTGTCAGTGACAGAATGGTGTGTTTGTCTCTTCTGCTCTGGAAACAGATACTCAGGAAGCGAGGTGATACGGTGCTTGATTTTTCTATTTGGACAGGTGGCATTTCTTTGAAACAGATGCTGTTTGTTGGCTGTCCCTGCATGCTGGGGGTTGGGTGAGGGGCTGAGTTTTGTTTCCGAAGCCCTGAGGTTGTGGATAAAGACCTGCACAGCCAATGCCGGTCACTGGGGGAAGATAATTGGTAAACCTACTAATTGTGATCTATTGCCAACTTCTGCTGCCAACTCAATGTATCTGCTGGTCTGAAGTTTCTTTTCTTTATTATGATAAATACTCCCTTCAGTTGGAGGCGACGTGTTCGAATTTCCTAACTAAGGGAGCATGGCCCCTGTTTTCCCAACCAAGAAGGAATCCACACCAGATTGGCCTGAGTTAAAATCTCAAGTAATGATGCTCCTTCACAAACCATCTATCAGGAGTTTAATGGATTTGCTGAGAGTTATACCCTAACTGGGACATTGGTCAAAGCCTGGTCTTTAACTGTGACTGTGGTTACACGGAGTCTTCTCTGGTCCCTGTGATCATGACATGTTTTGTGTTCTGTCACATGTCTTGTCCATGCCGGATGTGTGGGCCAAGGTGACAGGAAGAGAATGCAGCTTAGTGGGTGAGGGTCTAAGACCCACTCCCCATGATTTCCACACAGCTTCACAGATTCCTTTTCTTCACACAAAGAACCGTGTGCTGCACTTCAGGGATTAGTGGTGAGAGAGACACGATTCCAGCCCTTAAATAATGCATGATCAAGCTTAGCTCATTAGCAGTATTATATAGATACCTGATAGTCTACTCAATGCCCTAAGAGAGTCAGACATGCAAGAGGAGGAGAGTCAACATTGGAATGGGAGGATTTCCAAAGGTTTCAACACTGAGGTAACAACCAAGATAGGCCCCTGAAGAAACCGTGATAGGTGAGAAGGGACTCCAGGTGGAGGGGACAGAGGAAAAGCAAGGACAGAGGTGGGGAAACATAGGACTTGTTTTCAGGAACAAGAATCCACTTGAACTAGCGTGCACATTAATAAGCAAGAGCCACAGATTGTGGTCACAGTGAAAAGAATGTCAAATGTCTCTGTATTTTTTATCTGATGTCAGTAGGGGTCACTGAAGGCCACTGATGGAGGGACCGTGTCCGACAGACTCCCAAAGATGATTCTGGCAGTGGTTTGTGAGGTGGACCAAAGTGAGGAGGACTGCAGGCAGGGAAGGTTATTTAGAAAGCTGCTGTGGTCATTTGGGTAGGAGATCATGAATGTGGTTACAGATCATAAGGAGATGGGGACAGATAGAAGAAGTGGTTCTATGTTTGTCATCGAAGCCTTACTTTATGACTTGGTAGTTTGGGAAAGAAGTCTGTTATAGGCACTTTCTAGGGACTTCTGCACTCCTCTTCAGGAATAACCAGGTACAAACTGATTCTGGCAAGGACAGAAAACAGGCAGACATGGGGTTTACCTCCCAAACAGAATTATTCAGTTCAGTCGCTCAGTCGTGTCCGACTCTTTGCATCCCCATGAATCGCAGCATGCCAGGCCTCCCTGTCCATCACCAACTCCTGGAGTTTACTCAGCAGTAAAACAGTAAAAACAGAATTATTAACCCACCTCAATTTTACCTCTAGGGCAACTAGAAGGTTGAGAAAGGCTGGGAGGGGGTACAGAATTCCTGGCACTGCAGTAGAAATGATGGAGAATGCCAATTATGTCTCCCTCCTACAGTACTGACCTCGAAAGTGTGAGTCACTCAGTCATGTCCAGCTCTTCGCCACCCCATGGACTGTAGCCCACCAGGCTGCTCTGTCCACGGGACTCTCCAGGCAAGAATAGTGGAGTGGGTTTCCATTTCCTCCTCCTGGGGATCTTCCCAATCTAGGGATTGAACCCATACTTCCTGCACTGCAGGCAGATTCCTTACTGTCTGAGTCACTAGAGAAGGCCAGCACTGACTGCAGCTTGTTTATACCTGTTTTAGTTTTTAATCAGACATAAGTTCAAGATTGCTCATCAACATTTTAGTCTCAATAGCATTCCTACTGAATATATTTTTCTCCCTTCACACAAAGCAAGGCTAGAAAATATCTCCTAAGAATCACCTGTCTGAATTGGCATTTGGCTAAAAATAAGGAGGGAGGTTAAGGCCATGACTCAGGAAGAAATGTCACAAGGTTTTATGGGGAGTGGTCTCACTTCCAGGGATTGAAGGTCTCCTAGCTGCCCACCTCCACACTGGGACCATGTGACATTACTGTATCTCAAGGCAATTAAGAAGATTTTTCTACTTTTAGAGTCACACTGACTGAGAATATAACTGGGAAACAAACAAATTCTGTTTTGGTGGTGTTGGCTTGCCATAAAGAACTACTTCCCAACTTCAGTATGCTTTAAAATCTTCTAGGGAAGCTGGTTTAAAATGCCCCTTTCTAGACTCTGATTCCTGAGATTCCTGACTCTGCAGGTCTAGGTGGGGTCCAGGAATGTTCAATTTCCACAAGTCCCCTGGCAATTCTGTTATGGTGGACAGCAGTCCACTTTGGGAGACAAGGATGGAGGTCAGGGAAGAGAGTTGTACATGTTTGCTGAGGAAGCAGTGGCTTGGAAACAAAAGGAAGATGATTATGATGGGAGAATGACAGGGAAACTGCACTGAATAGTGTCGAAACCATGATCCGTGAAGTCAAACAAACTCAATTCAAGGTCAAGGGCCATTACTTTACTAGCAGTTTGATCTAGCTTGGTGAGTCACTATAATTTTATGAGCCTCTGTTTTCTCTTCTGTAAAATTGGAGTAATAACAATTCATTGCAGTTGCTCTGAGTTCTGATGAAATAACATAAAGTGTTTGTCACAGAGGGTACTCATTAATGTTAATTCTCCACCCCAATCCTCCTCCCATTAGACCTATCACAAAATCACTTTTGGGCCAAATAACTTATTTTTTCCTTCTTTGTGAAACCAACTGTGTTCATCAGAAATACACGTGAGCCCCACCCTCATCCCTCTGTATTAGAAATAAATTGTCTCTCTCTCAGAACAATCTGTGGTCCTCCCCCACAGAGAACACACTTTAAAAAAAAAATAAAACCCTGATATTTCTTTCTCTCCCTCCCTCCCACCCTCTTCCCATAGTATGGTATTGGTGCAGGGTCCGCTGCTGAGAATAAATACAGTATGTCCCAGGGAAATGACAGTCCCTTTCAATTGGTCCTTGCCTCCTGATGGGTAGCCAGGGATGCTTGTTGTCATGGTAACCCTCTGAACTTTGTGACCCAGGTCAGGCCTGATCAGAGGCAAAGGTCTCTCAGCAGAGAGGCTGGATTTGCCTGTATCTTCAGAAGAGCCAGAGAGAAAGGAAGAGAGGGAGGGAATTGGGGGATAAAAAGGGAGAGAGGAAAAAAAAGAAGGGAGGGACCGAGAGGGAGGCAGAAAGAGAAAGCATGTGTGTGCTTGTGTGTTTGAATAGAGACTGGAGGTTTGCCAGAGGAGTGCTACATCAATACAGAAGCTTCTCAGGTCAGGACACATGGGATGGATTAGAGAAAATGCAGAGAAACCTGGTGCCCTAGCCCAGCACACAAGCTCAAGCTGGGGTGAGGGGCGGGGGGACGGTTAATTGAGCCTTTTAGTGGTGGTGCTAAGACCTGCTGTTAACATTTATCAAGCACTGACTCATCCCGGGCACTTCTCTGAAGTATGAGATGCGCACTGTAGGCTTATGTAATCCTATCAACAACCCTGGGAAGGTAATATTGTTTTCATTCTGATTGTATAATTTGGGAAACTGAGGCACAGAGAGGTTATGGAGCTTGCCCAGGGTGACCTGGCGTGGACACTGGAAAGCTGGGTTTTCAACCCAGGCAACGTGATATCCCAGGTTGGGATCTTCTCAACCATGAGGCCAGAGTGGGTATAAAGAGGGAAACTGTCAGGAAGAAACGATTATTCGGAGGAAAAGATCATTTATCCTCTCCCCAACACACACACACAATTTAGTCCTTAGACGGAAAAGAATCCCCCTGACAATGCAGAAGACCTGGGTTCGATTCTTGGTTCAGTAAGATCCCCTGGTGAAAGGAATGGCTACCCACTCTAGTATTCTTGCCTGGGAAATCGCATGGACAGAGGAGCCTGGAGGGCTATAGTCCATGGGGGTCACAAAGAGTCAGACACAATCGAGCAACTAACATTTTTACAACCAATATACAAATAAGAAAAGTGAGATTCCAGAAAGGGAGGTGGCTGGCTGTCTGAGCTGCTTGAATTCCCTAGGGAATCCTGCTTCCCTTCTGCACCCTTTGCCTTTAGGTGGGCACACAGTGCAAGGGTCAAGGTCACACCACGGGCTGACGTCAGTGTCCTCTGCCTAACAATGGAAAGAAGCACATCCATTGCTTCTTAAGTTTCCCTGCTTGCCCATGATGGACTGCAACAAAAACAGCCCTGAAAGACTTCTATGCTTCCTGAAGCTCCACAGTGCTTTTGACTTCTTTCAGTGATGAAATGGCAACCCACTCCAGTATTCTTGCCTGGAAAATCCCATGGACAGAGGAACCTGGTAGGCTACAGTCCATGGGGTCACAAAGAGTTGGTCACGACTGAGTGACTTCACTTTCACCTTCAGACCACTTTACACTGTATGTAAGAGGAAAGAAGAGAAGAGGAGAGATGTATTCATTTCATACCTACAATATTTCAGGCAGGGTGGGTGCCTTCCATACCCTAGCAATGTCCCAGCAATCATCCTCCCCTCATCTAGGAGGATTTAGAAGTTATCATTTTCCTTCGCAGGTTAGGAAGCTAAGACTCAGAGTGGTGATGCTTTGCCCAAGTTCTCAGAGTGAGTCATGGGACAGAGCTTAAGTACAAACCCTAATTACAAAACCCTTTTTTTTCCCCCCGACATGCCCCACTCCGTGCTAACAGAGGCACACTTCCCTGCCTCTGCCACCTTGTAAGGTGGCATCCTGAGAACATCATGGGAAACGAGACACTGGGCGGCCTCCACAGCCAAAGCACTCCTTCACGAAGCACCCAGCTAGGCTGGAGCTGCATGGTGCAGATTTATGTTGGAGGATCCTGGCAGCATCACGAAGGCAAACGCACACTTACTCCTGTTAGGGCTCTGTTTTTATCATGCCTGGTCCTGGAGGAGCTCACAACCAGCAGAGCGACACATTAAGGAGAAAGGGGAGGAGAGTGGAGAGAGCAAGGTGACAAGGAAGATCTGGGGAGAGGAACCACACAAGAAACAAATGGACTTGACCGTGGTGAGAACAGCAGCACAGAGCAAGCTGTGATTTGCCTGCCCAAGCACTGCGTTCTCCCGCTGATGCACAAATTGCATGGTGCTTTCTTTTAAGAGGCTGATGCTGTCAAAAATAGCACTTCTTTTCTGTCTCTCTCTCAGTCTATCCTCCTCCCTCCACCTCTCTCCCCTCAGCAACTTTATTTCAGATTTGCCCAGTCTTTTTCTTTTCCCAAGAAGATAGCTGATGTTACACAAAGGCAGATCAGGATGGGGAAGGACTGCATACCTGCCCCAGCTCTATCTCTTGGGGATTGTGGATAGCAGAAGCAATGTATTTTGCGTAGATCAGACCCTGTTCAAACTCTGCCTCTCACATCTACAATCCTGTCACCTTAGGGAAGTAGCAAGCAGGAGTGTGGGACTCTGACTGATTGTCAGGGCCCTGAAGTTAGGACTCAGTATAAATCCCAGGGCTACCAGTTAATGACAAAAATTGTTCAGACATGTTCCTTCCACTCCCAAAGTCTCAATTTTCCCAAATATAACAACTGAAGGTAGCACTATCGTAACCTTCGGTGGTTGTTAAATGATTAAATGAGATGCTATGAAGTGCTTAGCACGGTGCCTGGCACACATTTAGTGACTAAGAATTGTTATTACTTAATCTCTCAGAGGCTTAGTTTTCTCATCTTCCCAATGGGGATCCTGAAACCCTGCAGGATTGTCTTAAGGATAAAGGCAATCACTTATGAAGAGCTCAAGGTGCCTCCGGAGCTCTTGGATATTAATCCCCTTTACTCCCTCAGTGTGCTACTCCCAGGGGAGCAGCATCTATTCTGTAAGTTTGGGGATCGACCCAAATAAGTGGTGATTACTTTCTCTGAGCCAGACCCTTCTTGGCCTCCTTTTATTACAAAGAGGCAGAAACTGCAGGACACCAGGAAACAGAACTGTTTAGATATATAGTTCTATTCCCTTTACACTGGGTATCACAAACATTTAGCTGAAAGCCACACTGCTTCCATCTATTTATCTGGAGGTTGAAAGGAAGGGGTAGGGAGTGGTCCTGAGTTGAGCCCCTGCACAGAAATTCTGGGTCATCTGTTTCAGGAACGTCTTATGAATAGTCCTGTGGGCTGCAATCGTGGTTGGATCATCATATCTAATCAGTCTGCTCCTTGGGGAGCATGGGGACAAAGACCCAGTGAATCTTTTAACCAAAGAAACCACATCCTCCCAAATGGATGGGGGTGGTAAGCCAGCAGTTTTCAAACAAAAGAAACTCAGGCGGGGAAATTTACATATATTATTCATCCCTCCTCAGCACAGACAACTAGCAGAAAAAGAGCATAATGACCTCTTAATCATGTTTTCCATTCCCAAGGGAATGAAATTTATTTCTCTGGAAGAATGTTTAAAAAAAAATTCACAGCACTAGTCAAGTCAGTCTCCCTGTGTCCCATAAACACTACTTTTCCCCACTCCAGTCTCTTTCCTCTTACTGCTTTTTATTTCTCTCCACCTATAATTCAAAATACAATTCAGTGAAGCAGGGGCCAACTGTCCCACAGAACCCAAAGGAAAATGTAGCTGGTAGGAAACTCCTATTGATTGCATGTCACATGGACTGATTTCTATCCAGCCAACTTCCATGTATATTGTGACTTTATGAGCAGGTGATCAAATTAGTTGATGTGTTTGCTCTGTCTACTTCAGAGTACCAGGAAATACTAGTATTACTGCATAGACCATACAACACAAATTAAATGAACCAACTCTTTAAAGGGACTTAATAGTGCCTTTCACTGTTACCAGTGATCTTCCTAGACACAGCATGAAAGTATATGACCATGATCATGCAACCGAACTCTACCAACACCCCAAGTATAGTATTCTCAAAGCACTAAGTACGTACTTTTAAGGAAAGCAAAGGTGAATGCATCATGACAGTGGCACCTCCAAGATTAGGTCCCAAGATCTAATGCAGGGACTACAACTTTGCATGCCCCCAGAGGCCTGGAAAAGAAAATGAATGAAATGGACTAAGGGTAAATATGTATGTAGTTTCCTCATTTTCAACAGAGGCCTAAGTATAGGCAATATTCCTCTACTCTAAGAAACAAAACCACAGTGTAAATACTAGGGTAAATAGTAATTAAATATTTATTCAGGTATTAATATATATGGCAAGACTCTCTAAGTCCTCACATGCCTTCCCTAATTCATGTACTCCTCACAGAAACCCAGTGATATAGGTACTATTAAGAATCTCTTACAGATAATCAATCAATGGCACCACAAGAGGTTAGGTAAATTATCAAAGGTCACCCAGCTAGCAGATATCAGAGTCAGAATTTGAACCCAGACAGTGCAGCTTCAGAGCCTATGCCCTTATCCACTCCTCTACACCGTAAATGGGGAAGTGACAGTCTCTAGGGAATTGGTGGGGACTTAGTGAACAAAAAAGTATATGCCTGTGTAGAGGGGACAGGCTCCACTCAGTTCTGCTCTAGCAATGCCATATGGAAACATTGCCAGAACGTCTCACTTTTCCAAAAGAAATAGTGATTCTTCTGTGAACTATTGAAATTTTGAGTGCTTGTCACAGCTAAGGGAGAAGGAAAGAGAAGACATACAGTAACAACTAACACTAATAAAGATAGACAGATAGATGGACAGACAGATCAGCTGACTGAACAATCACCAGATAAGGCACTTTGGGAAAAGCATGCAGGTAGGGGTTAGTTCTAGCAAGACCTCCAGCAGGAAGCGGTAGTCCCTGAATGAGGCCTTAAAACAGTGATGGGGAGGACGTATCTCAGGTAAAAGATACATCAAGTGTACGGTACAAGAGTGAAAAGGATGTTAATTTATGCATTCGTTTTCCATCTGTGTTCCACTGTTTTTCCTCAGGGGAATCATTTTCTCATAGAAAATCTCTCACGGAATCCCATTTTACAAGACAGATAGGAGTGGAGTTGCTGAAGGAAGAGATGAGGGGCTGGAGGTGGTAGTGGAGAGGGGGAGGAGGAGAGCTGGAGACAGGTTCAGGACCAGCGGGGGGACGTGGGAGATCAGAGCTGCCTCTCGTCCCCGGGAGCCGTTCCCTATAACTGGAGGAAACCATTCTCCTGCATTCTGACTCTGTGCATTTTAAAGTCCACAAGAAAACAACAGTCCTGCTGGTCTACCCAGCCTTCTTTTCACGTTGACATCTGTCTTCTGCTAGTCAGCCCTTAGAATGAGCCCAGCTTTTCTTCCTTTCATTGAACCAGAGGTGGCCGAGATGAGGCCAGTAGGCTGGCTCTTGTCCTGAATGGTGTTTCCACTCCCTCTATTATTTGTGGGAAGACTTTCAATCATTCCCTCCGTTATCTTTTGTCAAGCATCTCTGAGGTGACTGACACAGAGCTGCCTGCCTGCTGCTGCTGGCAAATGGGCCTGCATTACAGGACCAGATGTGGTTTACTGTGAGCTGCCAACGAACTGGTGACACCTGCTTCTCACAATATGGGGTGGCCTGGGCGTGAAACATGCCTTCAAAATGCTTTCTGTCTGTAGAATCCCTGGCTGGAGGGGCCAGACCTCAGGTCCCCATCTGGATCTCTGGGCTTCATCAGATAATCTTAGCCATAGGACCCTAAAGAAAGTTACAGGGCCAGAAACACGTGTCACACATGTAAAACTAGTTTCTGAGGGTTCAAGTAACAGGTGGTACAACATATGTCTTAGAAACTGAAAAGCATTCCTTCATTCAGCAAACACTTCTCAAACAGCTACTGTCTGAGCTATCGTGTCCCTACCATTAAAGAGATCTCAGTCTGGCTGGAGGAGTAGATGACGGATAATGAAGTCCTGAGTCTGCTGTGTTGGGGCATCAAGTACAGCAGGAAAGAAAGGAAGGCTAGATCCATTTTGTCTGGGTCATCACAGGAAGCATTGCAGAGAATAATATACATTAGAGGCTTGAAAGATGAATAGGTTCCACAGTGGCCAAGCATGCCATGCAGAGCATGTACCAACATACCAGGGTATGGCTTTTGTGGCACGTCCAATCCAGTCACTTGAATTTCCCCAGATTTAATCTCAAAGCACTTTCACCTCTATCACCTCATTTGATTCTCACACTATGGGCAGCTGGGGAAGGAGAATTATTCCCATGTTACAAGTAGAAAACTGAGATACAGTTAGGGTGACCAGCTGTCTGGGTTTGCCCAACACTGAGCAGGTTTCCAGGATGTGCAATTTCTAGTGCTAAAGCCAGGAAACCCCTAGGCCATCGGGAACCAGCTGGTCACTCTAGGGATAGTTACAGGACGTGTCATATAACTTGATCAGAGAGTGAGTGAGGGACTCAAATCAGACCTTCAGATTCTCCTCCAGCCCTGTGTGGGAGGAGAGGAGAGTGCAAGACATGTGTTTTTGCTTTGTTTTTTTGTTTTTTTTTCTTCCTTTTAAACCAATTCCTTTGTGTTGTTTTGTAGAGTCAGAAATCAAAGACAAAACCTCTGTGTTCTGGCTGACTCACTGCCTGGCCAACAGTCCTTCTCGTAAGGTCAGAGAACTGTCTGTCCCTTGGGTATACTCAACCAGGGAAAAAAACCACCTGGAATGGCCAACGTGAAGGCAACTTTGAGCCTATGTGTATTTCTGAAGGAGACCTGAGGATGTCTGCATTTTCATGGAGGCTCCTGATATAACCCACTCACTCTCTTTCTGCTTGGTCATCGGTTCACCTCTCCCACTTTGCTTACCACCCCAAGCTACTGGATCAGTATAGTTCTATGAACCCTTAGCTTTTTGTCCATAGATGGTGTTTCCCTTACATGGTCCCTACTGATGATGTCACAGACTGGACTATGGACAGAAGGCGTCTCAGAGACCACTGTCCAACTAAGAGAGTGGCGTCCAGAATTCAGGCCTCCAAATACCTAGTCCTGTCCTAGACTCAACCACCCATCTCCACAAGGCATAGCGAGTCAAACAAGCTTGGGTTCTTGGCCAAAGTTCTGTCTCTCACTCCCAGCCACATGAGCCTGGTTTGATCTCAACAAAGGGACACAAACCACCAGAGAAGGTTGCTCCTCAAAACCCTCAGCAGAAGTGGTTTCCACCTTCTTCTCCACAGGTCATGGCCAGTGCAGGAAGAAATATAAAAAAGAAAGGAGGTGGCCAGGCCTTCTGCACAGACAGAGCACCCTGGGCCTCAGAAGCCTCAAACCTCATGGGAGGAGAGTTAGAATGACCAGGCTCACTTGTATATGTGTGTGTGCTCAGTCAAGTCCAACTCTTTGCTACCCTATGGACTATAGCCCACCACGGTCCTCTGTCCATGGAATTTTTCAGGCAAGAATACTGGACTAGGTTGCCATTTCCTACTCCAGGGATCTTCCCGACCCAGGGATTGAACCTGCATCTCTTGCATCTCCTGCATTGCCAGGCAGATTCTTTACCACTGAGCCACCTCCGAAGCATTACTTACTTGTATACTGACATTTAATTCAGGGCATGGAAATTCCCACCCTTTGTGGCTCTCCCTCAATGTCTTCAAACCTCACTCATCAGTAACTGCACTCCCCCTTCCTGAAGGCAGATGCAGAGCCCCTTGAAGTGTTCCCCTAGAAGCCCAGTGATTCCCAGACTAGAAAGGTCATGGATCATCAATGTCCAAAAAGGAAATGAGGGTGGCATGGTACACTTGACAATGGGATATCTTGCCTAGGAAAGATATGGAAAGAAAAGAAAAAATTATCATCCCTCATCAATGTCATTTAGTAAGAGAAGAAATGTGTTAATATCAAAAAAGAATGAAAGAAATCATTGAACACAAAGGATTGTCCTTTCAATGGAAAAGCTTGACTTCCTAAAAACTCACTATACAACCCTGCTCTTGTCTCATTTTCCCATTGATGAATAAAAGCTTCATCACCAATTGGCCTGGCTCATTGGACCAGCCTTCTGGGATCCACTGACTGAATCTCAACTTTATCTCTAGCTCATGAATTCCCTCCATGTTTTCTCTGACAAGCAGTTGTCCCACCAACAATGTCTTACCAAACTGACACTTTTCAAATAGCAATTCCCAGAGAGCTCCAACAATTCCAAGTTTGGCACCCTACTGAGCAGCAATCTGTGTAGCTGTGGTTTCATCTCCCTGATCTAATACTGCCCTCCAGCATTTCAGAGATTAGATTTAATTTCTCTTCCACTAACGATCAATCCCAGATTTTCAAGTGAGCCCTGTTTACTTTGCAGTGACCCATTATCTCTGTCATCTCTGGATCCAGGGTTACTTTTGATGTCTGTATCTCTTATATAAGTCATTGTATTGGCTAATTAGTTGATGCCTATTTACTTAGGACTGAGTGTTGAGTAAGGAAAGGCTGCTCTTCTGAGGCTTAAACACCCTCAGGTACAATATTGACTTGTTAGTATTCAAGGATGTTAACAGTTGGGACTCAGCTGTTGTAAGCTCAACTTCCCCTCATCATGACCACACTCCCCAGGCCCTGTCATTCCTATATCGAGGCTTCTGATTTCCCTTTGCACAAAGCAGTCCCTGAAGGTTTCCTAACTTCCACCCACTATCAGAATTAACCCCTCTCTCTATTTTTGGTACTTTCATAACCCTTTATCCTAAAATCATATATAGTCTTCCATGAACTATTGAGAAACTTCTCTCCCTCCCACACTAGACTGTACGTTCCTTGAAAGCTAAGGTTTACGGCTTTATTCCTATCAAGGTATTCCGTATCCCTACTAAGTACCTAGCATAGTACTTGACACTTAATGGGCCCTCATAAAGTATTTGGGAAGTTGATCTGAAGACATCGACTCTTTACTCCAAAGGCTTTATAATTGAGGTAAAGGCTAAGGCTAACGCACATGCAACTGTGGTGGGCAATACAGTGAATTGGTTGCTAGTTGTCAGGGAATTTAATGTTCTGGTTTTTTTGGCTACAAGGTGAGTGAGATCTTAGCTCCCTAATCAGGGATCAAAGTCTCAACACTGCCATGGAAGTCACAGTAGGGAATTTTAAAGGAAAAATCAACTGTTCAAGGAAAAATTCAGGGAAAACATGGGGAGCATTGTAGGACAACCAGGTGTTAGGAAAGAATTCGGGAGAACAGGAAGATGCAAGTACAGAGAAACAGGAAGAAACATACTGTTTGAAGGACAGCAGGATGCCTAGCAGCCTAGTCTGATAAAAACCAAAGCTTCCTTTGGAGGAGGAGAAGCCAAGCATATTGTTGCAGGCTGAGCATCAACTCCAACGGTTGTTTTATCCAGCACTGCTCAGACGCTTGAATTCAAGGTTTTGAAGGAAAGAGTGGAAGTGTGGACAACTGCTTTAGAATAAAAGCCCCAAATACAGTCCTTAACCTTTCATAAGTTGAGGCCCAATTAAAATTATCTGAAATATCTCCCTTAGCTGTTTTTGCTTTTTCCAAACTTTAATTTTCCTGCAAGTATATGATAATATACTTCTTCACCATGGCAAAGTTGAATACAAAGTTGAGGTACAAGGTCATCCAAGAGAATATATTTCCAGAATTCTAACTTCTCACTCCCAAGATAATTCATTGATACAAAGGCTTCCCTGGGTCCATCAGCTCCTGTGGCTGAAGGTCAGGGCTCAGGAAGCTGAGGGTGTCTTCTGCACACTGGCCCTTTTGGGGAGTAAATGGCACGCACATCAATCACCATGTCAGTGATTACAAGCTTAGCTGCATCCTCAAATGACCCAGGACAATCATCACCTTTTCACTGAACATTTGTCTAAATCTGGGAATTTTCAGATGACTCTTAACTCTGTCGAATTAGGACCATACCTGAGTCTGCTTTTGTTTGTTTGCTTTAGGTTGGTTTGTTTTTCTATATTCCAAGCACAGGATTTCTCATGAGAAAAGTTCAACTAGGGATAGGTTTAATCAAACAAGTAGATGTAATAACCATCAGTATTTGAGGACTTTATAAATGCCTTGTTGAGATACATCCAGTATTCCAGTATTCCACTTCAGTACTCTTGCCTGGGAAATCCCATGGGCAGAGGAGCCTGGCGGGTACAGTCCAAAGGGCCACAAAGAGTCAGACACAACTGAATGTCTAAGCATGCAAGATCCTTGCAGTTCTGTTTTTTTATTAAAATTATAGAGGGAATAAAGAATAGTGTGTCTAAATTCATTCTGAAATGTCATCCTTCCTGTTTCTTTGATTCTTCAAATGTCCTTAATTCAACTAGAGGGAGGTGATGTTAGAGGTTTCTTTAAACATTTTTATTTAGCAAAATTTAACACTTAATATGCACCTGTGCTAGTTCTCCCACTTGCACTTTATTTTTTTTCCTCATCCAAGAAATCTAGATGTCTGGAAACTACTGCTAGTCAGGAGCATGGCCTGTGCTACACAGGATCCTGGATTCCGTGTGATTCTGGGTTCTTATTAAGTTCTTAGCTTTCATTTCATTTTCATTAGCTTACATTTCATGTAATATCTTTAGGAGGGAATATTTGCCAATCAAATGGATACCTCTTTAAATTCTATCTGAACATGTTGGGCATAACCTGTTTCTAAGGATAGTATCACTATCAATTACCAATGGCACTGATTTACAATATAGTGGATCTTCTGGAAAACACATATTATAAGACAGTTTACCAGAACCAGTTAGCTGCAAGTGATCATCATTCTAGGACCATCATTCTTGTTGGAAGGGATGAAAGAAAGAAGAAAAGGGAAAAAAAGAGTCAAGTTGTAAACCAGCACCTTCTGAAATGGCTTACGAGGTGGTTTTTCTCATCTGCTGCATTTGCTTTGCTGTAGACTTGGAGACCACAGACCCTTGGGTGTTACAGCCATAGGCAAAGTAAAAGTTTTTAAACTGACTCAACAAGTGTGGGGCCAAAAGGCCTAAGTGAGTGCTAGAAGGATCTTTGGAAAGCTGGGAAGCACACTGGTTATATACATGGACTTGAGTCACACAGAGCTGGGTTAGAACCATAGGCAAGTTATGTATTTGTCTGTGGGATGAAAACAGCAATAATATGACAACCAAATAGGATTAAATGAAACAATGCATGTAAAGCACTTAATACAATGTCTGGCCCATAATCAGCCTTCAATAAAACAACTACAGAGATCATCCCATGACCTTTTACATGGTCTCTGCACACTATCTAGTCCTTTTTTTATGTTCCAGATAGGTTGCCAGAGAACTGAGTTAGAAACATGTAAGAAGACAGTGCATTTAATTTTGTCCATTCACTCATTTGGGGGAAAATTAAGTGTTTCTCAAGCTCTTCCACTGCATGGAGCAGCTTGTACTAAATGTTGTGGTGTGGAGAGGCCTAAAAATATAAGAACTATTGTCTGTGTTCCAGGGATCCAACAGTCTATTTGGGGAGGCCCAGCTCACAGCAAAAATGAGAGTTAAGGACATGGGAACCCTAATCGTTATTCTCTCTCTCACTTGTTCCCTGCATCTTCCCCTCCTATGCCCAGTTTTCTGTCACTGTACCAACACCCCCTTCCACTTTGAGTCTTTCTACCTATATTCCCTTAAAATGGAGAGGGAGAAGAGAAGGAAGGGTCACAAAACCTGGGCAGTGACTGTACATCCCTGCACTAAAAAAATCTCGGGGCCCAATGATGCCCTTTTGTGTTGTCACACCTCAAGTCCATTTGTTTTTTGTTTCTTTGTTTGATTTCTGGGTTTTTTGTGTTTTTGTTTGTTGAGAGTGAGCATGTGAAAAGAGAAAGAGTTGGCCCACAAAGTTATGTGAACGACTAAAGAGTACATTCCCAGGATCTGTTAATGGAAATTGTTTTCCCAGCTTGAAAATTGCCACATTTAAACTCACAATATGGGGTAGACGAAATCATAAATATGAACTCCTTTTCAGGCAGCAAACAGCATTTGGAGTCTTTCTCTTTCGCCTTTGGGGATCCATATGCCACAGTCTAGTTAGCTGCCCAGCGACTGACAAACATAAATAAAAGGTAATGGTTGTAGTAAGCGGAGTTCCTGCGAGTCAAAAAGTGTTTTCCAGGGAGGGATCAACACGATTCTTATCACACTAGTCACCAAGCAGCCAAAGTTTAGCTCTTCCAAAAACAAACTAATAACAAAGGCAATAAAAATATCTGCCCTGTCCACCATCTATACTCAACAGTGGGGTAGAAGAGGCATCAGAAAGTCCACAACAGTAAAGCGATCAGAGCAAGAGACCATGAGAAAAGGACTGGATATGATGGCCCATTTGCCCTCCCATCATCATCACCCCTGGCTGCCTACTATCAACAGAGCTCCTTTGAACATCTCTCCTTCACCCCATTACTGCTTACTGGTAGCCTGTGAATCCACCTCAGCTGAGTGGGTTAAGTAAAATTTTTTAATTGTATTCAATTTTAAGTGAAAATTGAGCCTTAAGGTGCCACCAACAGCAGAGAAATCCTTAGGAGGAAGTAGTGAAATGAGAGACAATAAAAATTATGTCCTGAAAGACAGCCAACTCCCTGCCTAAAGAACTAGATTAGGCGTTGAAGGATAAGGAGGTTAATCCAGTCAACAAAATTATTCCAGCCATTAACTCATGCATCAGTGGGCCCAGAATAAAAGCTTTTATAAGCAACACTTCTATAGAAAGGGTTTCGGTGGCACAAGTGAAGATTGTGGGTATAGAAATTTATATCCATTCCCTTGGCCCTCACAGATGGCCCTGGATATGTTATCTGTACATCTTGTCATTGATGTGGCCAGAGAGCCCTGCCTTGGGATCTGCCGAATACTAACTTGATTTCCTGGACAAGGTGTCTGTGGTCCTCCAAAGCTGTCAACTGTTAAGCATGGCGATTCCAACAAAAAGTCTCATAACCCTTCACTGCCTTTCTCTTTTAACCCTAAGCAGCAGTCAAGCAAATGAAGTCAGATTGTTCTGAAAGCCTCAGGAAAATGGCTCAACCATGGTCTTCTGATGAATCTGTTTTTCTATGTCCTGAAATGTCTGAAGTGTTTAATTACATCTTAATCTGATTCTGTCCTCTTCTACTTCTTAGGTTTTCCTGAAATTTGCCTAATTGTTTCTTTTGTGACTTAACTAATAGAATGCCAATCACGTTG